>NC_137774.1:90912568-91512568 GCF_963455305.1 Plecotus auritus | reverse complement strand
TTCTGGATTTAGTTTGCATTGTCACTGTCATTTTAACATGTGCTCTATCTCCCATTTTCCTTGTAAAAGAGCAGTTGGATCCCGATTGCTGATTAGATTCAAGTTCAATTATTTTGGCAGAATATTGCATCAGTGATGCTGTGATTTCCTATTGCATCACATCAGGAGCACCTGAAGTTTGGTTGCCTCCCTTTTGTGGTGGTAATATTGATCACTGGGGTCAGGTGTTGTTAGTCTGATACTGTCATTTTAATTTTTTTAAAAATATATTTTATTGATTTTTTTACAGAGAGTCAGGGAGAGGGATAGAGAGTTAGAAACATCGATGAGAGAGAAACATTGATCAGCTGCCTCCTACACAACTTGTATTGGGGATGTACCCGCAACCAAGGTACATGCCCTTGATCGGAATCGAACCTGGGACCCTCCAGTCCACAGGCCAGCGCTCTATCCACTGAGACAAACTGGCTAGGGCATGTCATTTTAATTTTTGTATGAGCTTTTCATCTGAACATTTTAGCAGCCATTATAATGCCATTATCTTTGCCTAGGTCCATTGTTTTATTAGGTTGCAAAATGGTGATATTCTAACTCTTATCTTTCCCTCTGCATTTATTAACTGAAATTCTTTGTAGAAGAACATGCCCTAACTATAGGAATGACAGGATAATAAGACATTGATGCCATAGCTAACTCTAAAGGTGACTAATGATGTTTTTGCTTTTGTTGATTATATTTATGAACTTCTGAAATTTTATAAGCATTTTATAATCCTCAATGTGTTTAATTCCTTTTTTTAAAATATATTTTTATTGATTTTTTTACAGAGAGGAAGGGAGAGGGATAGAGAGTTAGAAACATTGATCAGCTGCCTCCTGCACACCTCCCACTGGGAATGTGCCCGCAACCAAGGTACATGCCCTTGATCGGAATCAAACCTGGGACCTTTCAGTCCGCAGGCCGATGCTCTATCCACTGAGCCAAACTGGTTAGGGCTGTTTAATTCCTTTTGCACAAAATTTTCCAATTTTGACCAGTGGGAGCTTTCAAATTGGCTCTTGTAGTCTTTCATTTTGACCCCAGAAGTCTGATTGCTTCATTGTTTTTTGGCCAAAAACAAATCAGTCTTGTACATTTCCAACCCAGATTGAAGTTGAAATTGGCTATTTTTCAAGTAGTCTTGGCTTTAACATTTCAAATTCAGACTTAGGATTACAGAATTATTTACAGAATTTTTTTGGTTTTGTATTTTTATACCAAAAAAGTCGGTTCTTAATTACTTATTTGATTGATCCTAGAACTTATGATTTCAAAATAGTAATATCAATGTTCTTATTAACAGTAAGACTTATGTAATCAGCTTAAGAATTATTTGTGGTTCATTTTGTCATTAGTGTATATCCCTCAATGGATACTGGCAATATGCAATCGAAAGTAACGTGTTTTGAAGTAATGTGAACTAATTGTTCTAACTTAGTTAAATCACCAACTTGATATACCCTTGTACAATGTGGGGGTTAGTGATGCAGACCCCACAGTAGAAAATCCATGTATAACTTCAGTCAGCCCTCCACATCCACAGAAAATATACTATCTTCAGTCAGTGGTTGTTTGAATCTGCAGATGCAAACCCGCAGATTCAGAGGGCCAACTGTACCTATCTACATTTATTGAAGAAAAAAAACATATATAAGTGGATCTGCACAGTTCAAACTGTAGTAAGGCTGTTATTCAAGTTTCAACTGTAGTAAGGTTCATTTGTTTGGTATCTTTTAGCAATTTCTGTTTTTCTTTTTGATAGGTGAGGAATAGTATTTAATTTATGTGTCTTACAAGTAAGTTTGTGCGGCTTTTCATATGTTAGAGAAATATATTCCAAATGAACTAAAGATTTAAATATGAAATAGAAATTGTAAAAGTATGAAAATAGGCTTCTCACACATTGCTGGTGGGAGTGTCAATTGGTACAGTTCTCTAGTGGGCAGTGTGGTAGTAATTATCATTATTAGAGATGCACATGCCCTTAGATCCAGCAGGTTTACTTTGAGAAATTAATCCTACTCAAAGAGATATACAAAGATGTTGATTTTAGCATTATCTTAATACCAGAAGCTTAGAAACTATGTGTATATACCTTTTCAAGGGGCTGATTGTAATGTACAGTTTTTCCATGCTTTTAAATACTATGCAACTATTAAAAAGAATAAGGCAGTTTAATAGAGACTGATGTGAATGATCTCAAAAATATATTTTAAAAAAGCAAGGTGTTGCCCTGGCTGGTTTGGCTCAGTGGATGGAGTGTTGGCCTGTGGATTAAAGAGTCCTGGGTTCAATTCTGGCCAGGGGCACATGCCCGGGTTATGGGCTCGATCCCCAATAGGGGGCATGCAGGAGGCAGCCGATCAATGATTCTCTCTCATCATTGATGTTTCTATCTCTCTCTCTCCCTTCCTCTCTGAAACCAATAAAAATATGTTGAAGAAAAAAAAAGAAAGCCCATTTCCTTAAAAAAAAAGGCAAGGTGCAGCCCTGGCCAATTTTGCTCAATGGTTAGAGCACAGGCCCATGGACTGAAGGGTTGCAGGTTCTTTTTCAGTCAAGGGCATGTACCTTGGTTGCAAGCTCGATCCTGGGCCCGGGTCCTGGGGCACATACGGGAGGCAACTAATATGTCTCTCTCACATCGATGTTTCTCTCTCTGTGTCTCTCCCCTTTCCTTCCACTCTCTCTAAAAATCAATGGAAAAAATATCCTCGGGTGAGGATTAACAACAATAAAAAAGCAAGGTGCCAGAACTCTTATCATTTGTGCTGCTGTTTCTTTAAACTTTTAATATGCACAGAATAATTCAGACAGGATATTTTAGAAACAGGCAATAACTTACTGAGATAAGAGGGAAACTTCCTTTTAACTGTATACTCTATTTATTGGAATTTGTAACATGTTCTACAAGTATTATCTTTCCTGATTTCAAAAAATGTTTTAGGTATAGATAAATGTTAAATAAAAAGGAAAATTCCCTGGTCCTGGCTCTTCCAGTCTTCATCTCATCTCCATGCCTTTTATTAACATTCCTACTGTGTGTGTAAACACAGATAATACACAGAATTTTTTTAAAATTTATTGATTAAGGTATTACATATGTGTCCTTATTCCCCCATTACCCCCCACCTCCCTTCATGCCCCCACTCCCCTGTTGTCCGTGTCCATTGATTAGGCTTATATGCAGATCTCTCCCCCTTACCCCCACCCTCCTCTACCTTCCCTGAGTTTTGACGTTCTGATTGATGTTTCTCTGTCTCTGGATCTATTTTTGTTCATCAGTTTATGTTGTTCATTATATTCCACAAATGAGTGAGATCCTGTGATATTTATCTTTCTCTGCCTGGCTTATTTCACTTAGCATAATGCTCTCATCTCCATCCATGTTGTTGCAAATGGTAAGAACTCTTTCTTTTTTACCGCATAATACACAGAATTTTGGGACTGTTTTACACAAATGGGATCATGGCATATATGCTTCTTTGCATCTTTTGAAATGATATATTATGTAAACTTTCACTTTTTTTAATGGCTTTTTTTTATTAGAGTGCTTACAGGCTCGATGCATGCAATTCGTGCAAGAGTAGGCCTTCCTTCCCCTGGCTGCCGGCACTGGCTTCCCTCTGGCACCCAGGACCCGGGCTTCCCTTGCAGCCCTGGCTTCGTCCGGAAGGACGCCCAGTCTAATTAGTATATTATGCTTTTATTATTATAGACTAGAGGCCCGTTGCACAAAGATTCGTGCAATAGGCCTTCCTTCCCTGGCTGCCGGCACCGGTTTTCCTCCGGCACCCAGGACCCAGGCCTCCGCTCTGGCCGCAGCAGAGAAGCCAAGCCTCGAGGCTTCTCCGCTCTGGCTGCAGTGGAGAAGCCAAGCCTCTTCAGTCTTCAGTCTTCAGTCTTCAGTCTTCGCTCCGTGCCTGCATATGCAAATTAACCCAACATCTTTGTTGCGTTAATTTGCATGTGTGTGCCTGATTGGCTGGTGGGTGTTGCGGAGGTACGGTCAATTTGCGTATTTCTCTTTTATTAGTGTAGATAATGTGCAGAAAAATAAATATGTACAGCTTCATGTAGCCACCATCCATGTCAAGTAATAAGTAATTTTCTATACCCAGAAGCCCCTCTCATACCTACTCCCAATCACTTCTCCTTCCCTCCTTCCTGAATATTAGTACTCTTTTTTTTCTATTTTTGAACTTTATATAAAGGAAACATAGAATATGCTTTTTTTGTGTTTATATTTTACTTGTGAGATTGATCTATGTTACATGTAGCAGTAGGTCTTTTGTTTTCATTGCTGTGTACGGTTCCATTATATGAAGATACCATAATTAATTTAGTCATTCTACCATTGGACATTTGGGTTTTCAGTTTGGAACTATAATAATGCTGCTGTGGACATTATTGTATAAGTCTTTTGGTACACATATATAAAGTATGTGTATGTTCAGTTTTAATAGATGTTGAACAGTTTTTAAAGTGATATTTCAGTTGATACTTCTTTTTTTATATATATGTATATTTTTATTGATTTCAGAGAGAAAGGGAGAGGGAGAGAGATGAAAACATCAGTGATGGGAGAGAATCATTGATTGGCTGCCTCTTGCACGCTCCTTACTGGGATTTGAACCTCCAGGTATGTGCCCTCGACCAAAATCGATCCCGGGTCCCTTCAGTCTGCAGGCTGATGCTCTAGCCACTGAGCCATATCGGCTAGGGCTCAGTCGATACTTCTACCAGTGCAGTATGGGATTTTGTTCCTATAGTTACATATCTTCACTACCATTTGGTATTGCTCTTTAGTTACTCATTCTGGTGGGTGTGAAGTCGTCTTTTATTTTGGTTAATTTTGTTTCCCTGGTTACTAATGAGATAGATATATGAACTGTTCATTGGCCATTTGTATATCCTTTTTTATGAAGTGCCTATTCTAGTTTCTTGGCTCTTTAGGTTGTTTTTTTCTTATTTATATAACAAGTTCTTTATATATTCTAGATACAAGCTCTCTGTGAATTATATGTGTTTCAACAAATGAGTGTCCTATTCTGACTCATCATTCACTTTCTTATAGTCTTCTCACTTCTAGTTAGTATATTTTATGTACTGTTTAGGTATTTTTGCCTACCTAAAGTCGTGATGATATTCTCTCATGCTACCTTCTAGGAGCGTTATTGCTCTTCATTTCACATTTTTATTTATGATCCATCTGAAATTGATTTTGTGTATAGTGTAAGCTAGGCATCAGAGTTAGTGTTTTTCCATACAAATATTCATTTGACTTGCAAAATTTATTGGAAGAACCATCCTTTCCTTATTACTCTGCAATATCACCTTTGTCATAATTTGTGTCCATATATATGTGGATCCATTTCTAGATTCTGTTCTGTTCCATTGGTCTATTTTTCTACTCTGTGCCTGTCTTTTTCCCAGTCTGTACTATCCAGTCTAAGTTTTGATATCTAGTAGAATAAGTCATCCAACTTTCTCATCTCTCTCATGCTTCTTCAGAATTATTTTGGATCTTGGCCCTTTGCATTTCTGTATAATTTTAAAATCAACTTGTCAATTTCCACCAAAAAATAAAATAATTGCTGAGATATTGATTGGCATTGCCTTTAATCTATGAGTTATTTTGGAGGGAATTGACATTTTTACATTATTGAATCTTTTAATCCATGATCTTGGTGTATCCTTCATTTACTTACAACATCTTTAACTTCTCAGTGTAGTGGTTTTATACATCTTTATTAAATTTATTCCTAGGTATATGTTTTTGATGCTGTTATAAAGAGTATGTTAAAAATTTAATTGTTGCTGATGTACTAGTATAGAAAACAACTGGTTTTTTGTTTTTTTAATCCTCATCAGAGGATATGTTTTAATGATGTTTTTAGAGAGAGGAAGGAAAAGAGAGAGAGAAAGAAACATTAATTGGCTGTTTCCCATATGTGTCCCTACTGGGTTTGAACCCACAATCCAGGTATGTGACTTGACTGGGAATTGAGGCAATTAGACACAACTGGTTTTTAATTCAGAAAATTTGCTTAATTCTGAATATTTATTTATATAGTCTTCAGGATTTTTGTATGTAAATCATGTTCTCTATAATGATGACAGCCTCTCCCCTTTTTCCCCCAAGCCTTACATTGTTTGTTTATGCCTTATTGCACTTGGCTAATACCTCCAGTATATTATTGAACAGAAGTGAGAGCAAACATCCTGTTCTCGTTTTTCCTAATTTCAGAGGATGCACTTTCCATGTTTCATGTTACATATGATGTTTGATACAGATTTTCTATAGATATTCTTTGTTGGATTAAGGAAATTTCTTCTCCAAGGTTATATAGACAAAGAATCAATTTTAGGAGCCACTCTATTATCTGTTTTTCTGTTTCTTTAACTTATGCTCTTACTGGAGGCCCAATGCACGAAATTCGTGCAAGAGTAGGCCTTCCTTCCCCTGGCTGCTAGCACCAGCTTCCCTCTGGCACCCAGGACCCGGGCTTCCCTCGCAGCCTCAGCTTCGTCCTGTCTAATTAGCATATTACGCTTTTATTATTTCCTTCTTTCTTTGTGTTTGATCTGCTAGGGTTTCTTTCTGAATTTTGAATATAGATTCTTAGATCACTGGGTTGTTGTTGTTTTTCAGCCTTTTCTCTTTTCTAATATGCTTTTATAAGTTTTTGTTTTGTTTGTTTTTTAAGTTGATTTGGGGTGACATTGGTCAACATGAACATAAAAGTTTCATGTGTGGGTTTCTATGTTAAAAGATCTGTATAATGTACTGTGTGCTCACCACCCAGAGTCAAATCTTCTCCTGACCTCCTTTCCCCCCCATCCTACCCCCTACCCTTGGGAGGTAACTGTGACTTGAAGCTCTAAATGATGGTATCTTCCTCCAGAGAGGTTTTATTTTTGCCTTTAGCAAGTGGTTAGGCTAGAGGCCAATGACCTCTCTCCAGTTGGAATTAACATGATTCTGAGTTGGTTATCAGTTCTTATGAGGGCTTGTTTTTTCCTAACTTGCCCTATACCCAAGCATGTAGCCTTTGGGATACCAACCAAAGCCTGAGGTGTTTATTAGGGACCCTCTATGTTGGAAAGCCCTGAATTCCAGTTTTTGTCTTTCGAGGCCTGAGGGGCTGCCAGAAGCTTTTGTCAGCCTCTCAGCAGCAGCTTTTACTTTTGAAATTGGCAGTCACCAGGAGGGAAAATATAGGCCTAAGTGCGGGTCTCACCTCTTGGCTCCTCTGTCTTGTCCCTACAATGTCTCACTGCCTTGGGAGCTCTTCATACTGCCATACCTTCATACAGATGTATTTCACCTTTTCTTCAGCATTTTCTGCTTGTCTTCAACAAGTGATTTGGTCTAAAACAACATAGCCATTGCTTAAAACATGGTCAGATTGTGTTTTAAAGCACCCTTACTCCTGGTGGATCCACACTCACTGACACTAATAGCTCTTAGTAGGTGTTCTGTTGTAAGTAGTTACCTGTTGTTTTGTGATATTGGAATATATGGTAAGCTCTCAGAAGTAGATCTTAGGAAGGGGATAAAGTAATATGAAAGTTCTATATGTTGAAGCTTCTCTTTGAAAGAAATGTGGCCTGGCTGGCGTGGCTCAATGGTTGAGCATTGACCTATGAACCAGGAGGTCACAGTTCAATTCCAGGTCAGGGCACATGCCCAAGTTGTGGGTTCAATCCCCAGTGTGGGGCATGTAGGAGGCAGCCCATCAGTGATTCTCTCTCATCACCAATGTTTCTCTCTCCCCCCCCCTCGCCCCTCCCCCCCTCTCCCTCTCTCCCCTCCTCCCCCCTCTCCCTCACTCCCTCTTTCCCTCTCTCCCCCTCTCCCTTCCTCTCTATAAAAATATGAAATAATAAATATCCCCAGTAATCATTATAGTTTTGGTATAAGTGATAGTATAGATATTTGACTAAGGAAATTTCTTCTCCAAGGTTATATAGACAAAGAACGAATTTTAGGGGCCACTCTATTATCTGTTTTTCTGTTTCTTTAACTTATGCTCTTATAGGTATTATTTCCTTCTTTCTTTGTGTTTGATCTGCTGGGTTTTGGTTTTTTTTAATATATTTTATTGATTTTTTACAGAGAGGAAGGGAGAGGGGTAGAGAGTTCGATGAGAGAGAAACATCGATTCAGCTGCCTCCTGCACACTCCCTACTGGGTATGTGCCCGCAACCAAGGTACATGCCCTTGAACGAAATCGAACCTGGGACCCTTCAGTCCGCAGGCCGATGCTCTATCCACTGAGCCAAACCGGTTAGGGCTAGGGTTTCTTTCTGAATTTTGAATATAGATTCTTAGATCACTGGGTTGTTGTTTTTCAGCCTTTTCTCTTTTCTAATATGCTTTTATAAGTTTTTGTTTTGTTTATTTTTTAAGTTGATTGGGGTGACATTGGTCAACATGAACATATAAGCTTCAAGTGTGGGTTTCTATGTTAAAAGATCTGTATAGTGTACTGTGTGCTCACCACCCAAAGTCAAATATCCTGTCACCTTACATTAGGACCCCCTTTTCCCCCCATTCCACCCCCCACCCCTGGGAGCACTAGTAAATACCTAAATCTACAGCTACCCAAACTAGAAGTTATAGCTTTGATATTATAAAACTAGAGGCCTGGTGCACAACATTCATGCACTGGGGGGCGGGTTCCTCAGCCTGGCCTGCGCTCTCTCACAGTCCAGCTAAGCCAGCAGTCGGACATCACCTGAGGGGTCCTTAGCACTGCCGCCGCTGTGCTCGCCAGCCATGAGCCCGGCTTTTGGCTGAGCAGCGCTCCCCTGTGGAAGCACACTGACCACCACGGGGCAGCTCCTGCGTTATCATCTGCCCCCTGGTGGTCAGTACGCATCATAGTGACCGGTCGTTGTGCCATTTGGTCAATTTGCATATTAGCTTATTTATTATATAGGATTATTACGAATGTTAGGCAGTACCAGTTATAGAAAGTGAACTGTTCTCCTACCACTTTGTGCATGGCATTGATACTTCATGTGTCTTACAAGGCTTGTCATTTTTCAAAGTGGGCATTCAAAACTTCATATCCCTAGCTTACTTCTGTGACCCTGTCTTTTATTATTTCTTTATTTATACCCAATATTTAAGCCAAGCCAGAACATTTATTATCTTCTAAGAGCACTTAATATTTTCCTGCTTCCTTCCCTTGTTCTTTTCTCCATCTGGAATGATAAGTATGTTTTATCAAATTGCAGACCATCTCAAATGTCACCTTCTTAGAGACTATTATAGTCATTTTATGCACTCTTTCCTAAATCATAAATTTCTTGATGGAAATGGTCTTATCTTTCCATTATTTGTAAAATCTAAAGAAGTAGGAAATTGGTAAGTGAAAATTAAGTTGTAAAGCAGAACTAAATTGACTGCCATCATATATAGATTTACTGTCTCTTTTTGTGACTTGCTTTGTTATATCTTTAGGCCACTTATTATTTTATATGTTCATTATATATATTTTATTGATATTTCATAGAGAGGAAGGGAGAGGGATAGAGAGCTAGAAACATCGATGAGAGAGAAACATCGATCAGCTGCCTCCTGCACACCTCCCACTGGGGATGTGCCCGCAACCAAGGTACATGCCCTTGACCGGAATCGAACCCGGGACCTTTCAGTCCGCAGGCCGACGCTCTATCCACTGAGCCAAACCGGTTTCGGCTCATTATATTTATATGGAGTTGCAAATTTTTAGTTTTGACATGTTGAGGATATCAATTCATCACTTTAATTGAAAATACTTGCCTTTTAGTTTGTTTATACTTTTGTTTTTTGTTTGTTTATTTCCTGCCCATATAGATTTTATTTCTAGATTATGGAAACATTAGTGTCATTGAAAATACAAATGGTCCCGAAACCGGTTTGGCTCAGTGGATAGAGCGTCGGCCTGCGGACTGAGGGGTCCCGGGTTCGATTCCGGTCAAGGGCATGTACCTTGGTTGCGGGCACATCTCCAGTGGGAGGTGTGCAGGAGGCAGCTGATCGATGTTTCTCTCTCATCGATGTTTCTAGCTCTCTATCCCTCTCCCTTCCTCTCTGTAAAATATCAATAAAATATATTAAAAAAAAAAAAGAAAATACAAATGGTACGAAAGATATGCATATAGTAAAGCTTCCTTCCACATGGCAATATTTTTATGTGGAGAGGTTCTTAGTTTTTATGAAACATTCTGTCAGTTTTCTTTCTTTTGTTTCTGGCATAAAAAGTCTTTTTCTACCCCATGTTATTTAACAACTCATCACTGTTTTTACAGTTCTTTGTTTGTTACACTTTTTACATGTAAATTGCTATTGCATTAGGATTATGTGTGTATGTACAGTTTATGAAGTAGAGGTACGTTATTACCCTGGCAAAACATTCGAATCACCATAGGCACTTTATTAAAAATGCAAGGTGTGAGGCCCACGATTGATTTATTTATCCCAAATGACCATCCTTTCTTGTTCTATATCTGAGAATAACATTTTTTTAAAATGTTATTTATTTCAGCATTTTTCTCAATCTAATTCTGAGCCTTGGGTTTTCTGATATTATTAGTTTATGGAACTCTTCCTCTGTTTTATCACCTGTTTTTGATTTTTAAATCCTTTCTTCTTTTTAACTTTTTTAAAAAATATATTTTATTGATTTCAGAGAGGAAGAGAGAGAGAGAGAGAGAAACAATGATGAGAATCATTGATTGGCTGCCTCCTGCATGCCCCCCACTGGGGATCAAGCCCGCAATCGGGGCATGTGCCCTTGACTGGAATCGAACCCAAGATCCTCCAGTCCGCAGGCCAAAGCTCTATTCACTGAGCCAAACCAGCCAGGGCGTCATTTTAACTTTTAAGCACTGTTTTCTTCCTTTTTATGCTTATATCATGTAACTGTTACAGAGTAAGAAATCACTAGGAGCTTCCCAGTAGGAAAATGTGATAGTTTAGTACCTTTGTGTTAGGCTAAAGACTTATTTGCAGAGTGCTTGCTCTTTGTCAGTTACTTTGCTGCTAGCCCCCGTTGAAGGAGGTAGAGATGAAAACAGACCATCTTTGCCCTAGCCGGTTTGGCTCAGTGGATAGAATATCAGCCTGCAGACCAAAGGGTCCTGGGTTTAATTCCAATCAAGGGTATTTACCTTGGTTGCAGGTTCCTCCCTAGCCCAGGCCCTGGTCCGGCGCATGCAGGAGGCAACCAATAAATGTTTTTCTTGCACATCAATATTTCCCTCTGTCTTTCCCTCTCTCTTCTACTCTCTCTAAAAATCAATGGGAAAATATCCTCTGGTGAGGATAAAAAACACAAAAAAAACCACACAAAAAAACAGACTATCTTTGCTGCCAAGGGACTCTGCAATAATAAGTACCATAGGTGTTGTAAAAGTCATAAATGTCATGACAGCATATTTTTAAAAAGTTAATAAAGCTCAAAATTTAATGAAGGAAAACTAAGTTTATGGGCTTCCCTTCACTAGAACAGTTTCTTAATGTATTCTGATCATTTCTATAGACAATAAGAGTAAATTTATGCATCATAACTCTAAGTCATTATTGAATGTAATGTAATGTTCCTTTTTAATATATGCAAAAAGTACATTGATTCTTTCTACACTTATTAGCATTCCATTACTTTTCAGACTTTTTTATCCAGAGTTAATATTGGCAACTGACTTTCTTTTCAGGAGCCTTCCTTCACCAAGAAATATTTTTTAGTCACTTACAAAGGGGACTTTATATGCAGTATGAATAGAACCACAAAATTATATTAAAGGTTGAATGCTGAAGTATCACCTAATGTCAGTAATGTTACTTTTATTTGATTTCTAGCTATGGAAGAGAAGTGGTCCAAGTTCATCACCCTTTTCCAGCCCAGCCTCATCCCGCTCCCAGACACCAGAAAGGCCAGCAAAGAAAATCAGGTAATCACTTATTTGCTGTGTGGATTATTGGTCAGGAAATGAGGGAAATTTACTTGGCTCTTAGGCTCTCTGATTTAGAGAATCAAATAAATTAACATCTAGAAGGACAGGTAAGTACCAAGCAGAATTGCTCTTATTTTTACAGTTCTTTATGCACTGAGCGTAGGGGCCTCTGGTTCTCTTCTGCTGTACGAATGACCAGGTGTAAAAGTAGAATAGAGTGAGCAGAGTGAATAATGTCAGTGGGCAGTAATCTTCATGTTCTTGACTGCAGCTGACCCTCCAAGCCTACCTACAGTCGACTAGAATGCCACTCTCTTAGGAATTATATCTGTGCCTAGAACTCTCAGTAACGTGGGAGGTTGTAAGGAAGGTTTTGAAGATAATTGATTTGTGCTTGTTTTAAGACAGTGGTTTCTCCATGGTTTCCATTAACTACCTCCCTTCATTTATTTCTGTGGGAATTTTCTTTTGACTTTTTTTTTTTTTTTGTCCTGGCATACTAAGATCTCAAATCATGGTTTTTCTAGACTTTGGCCAGTTGGGATTTGGGAGGATATGTTATTCAATATTTATTGTCAGGAAGTCTTTCTAAACTTAATTTTGTGGTTTTCTCCTACAGAGAAGAGGAACTTTCCCATCATTCTAGTCCTTCAACTCCATTAGTAACCGACAAGGAGTTCCAGGGAGAAAGGGGTAAGTTAATAAACAGGCAAGAGTGGCTTGTGGTGATAGAAGTGTTTATGGAGGATGTATAGACTAGTACCTATTCAGATCACACTTTCAGCATTGCTGTGTAGAGGGCCTGGTATATACAGACACAGAAGTTCCTGTACTTCAGAGGTTTGTAGTCTGGTAGGGGAGGAAGGTGATAAACAAATGCAGTATAACCCATGGTAACTGGGATGGGGATAAGCTTAGGTTGAGGTATCTGAGCAATCCAGGAATTATTGCCCAGCAGTTGTATGCATGCATCTGTACAGCCTCCTGACTATTAGAAATAATCTTGTAAACACTATCCATGAGCCCAGACTATGGAAGATGAAATCTTTCAGAGATATCCAGTGAAAATTCAGTGTTACAAACCAGGGCGTATAAATACACCTATCCATTTCTGGTAGAAAACAAGACTATATTTCTTTAGTTGTAGATACAACCACATGGAAGAAACAGAACTTGAGGAATTCTCCATCCACACCTGGCAGCTCTGGGCAGCGTAAACGGAAGATTCAGCTGCTGCCCTCCAGGCGAGGGGACCAGCTGACCTTGGTATGGTTTTGTCCATTTACCCCTGCCCACCTTCTTAGCTCTTCTAAGTCTTAGGAAGGCTAAATACAGGTTTCTTATGATTGACTTGACTTCTCCTTTTTCTGTTGGGTAGCCTCCACCTCCCCAGCTTGGTTATTCAATTACTGCTGAGGACCTAGACTTGGAAAAGAAAGCTTCATTACGATGGTTTAACAAGGTCTTGGAAGATAAGACTGGTAAGGAATAAAGATGTTTCACATTCTAGGGAGGATATGGGGTTTTTTTTGGTCTATCCCTTCTGAGAAATCCATGTGGGTCCTCAGTAGAATCTGGAGAAAGTGAGCACTGAGGTTGAGGGGAAGCATTTCTAAATGAGTTATACTGAGACACTGAGCATTCCCATGCTCTGCGATATGCCACTGGAAAGAATTCCCAAACCAGGGAGGACAACTGAATCTTTTTCTTCCTTAGATGCTGCCTCGAGCTCAGTCACTGAGAACCCACCTACCACTCAGCCTTTTACTTTTACTCTGCCTACTGCTGGGACTGCTCCCTCCCCGACCTCTCTCCCAGCCCCAAGCACGAATCCACTGTTGGAGAGCTTGAAGAAGATGCAGGATTCCCCGGGCCTAACATCCTTCCCAGGTGAGTGAAAGAGCTTCCCTTAGAGCAGTGGTTGGCAAACTGCGGCTCGCGAGCCACATGCGGCTCTTTGGCCCCTTGAGTGTGGCTCTTCCACGAAATACCACAGCCTGAGCGAGTCTATTTTGAAGAAGTGGCGTTAGAAGAAGTTTAAGTTTAAAAAATTTGGCTCTCAAAAGAAATTTCAATCGTTGTACTGTTGATATTTGGCTCTGTTGACTAATGAGTTTGCCGACCACTGCCTTAGAGCATATGACATCAGTCTTTGTTGAGGTTGAAGTAAAAGCATTATGCCTGTCAGTCAGTGGAAATTATAAGGATTGAACTTATTCTGGCTGACCAGACCTGAGCTGGTGCAAGCTTAAGAGCTTCAGGATTCTATAATCAGGAAATTTTAGGGAAGGGGAGCTGTAATATTTAAGCTTAGTTTTGTTAGTCAAATGGCTCTTGATTTGAAACCTACTTCCTTAGCTGCTCTGAGCCTTGCTGTCATCTGTAAAATGAGAATAATGCTTACCTCATGAGGTAGCGCTGAAGTGTAAATGTGATTACATGGTTGAGATGTCTTGTCACGTGCTTATTAGACCAAAGGCACAAGATAATATGAATTATTTTCCCCGCTAGGTTTCCAAGGGTCTGTTGATTGTTCCAGCCCCCTGCTTTCATAGCACTTCATACACACTCCTGTTATTTCACTTTATCATGCAGTAGTAGTATATGTTAGCTCTCAGCCTGTCCCAGGGCTCAGGGGCAGAGACTATCTCATTCATTGTTATATGCTCTGCACTTAGCATATGGTAGTCAAGTATAGTAAATCTTTGTTAGGTGAGTGAGTTGTATCTAGGTTATTAACTGGACTAAGTTTCCACACATTTAACCCAATTAGGCCAAGTTTTTTTGTGTGTTTTTTTTTAATATATTTTATTGATTTTTTACAGAGAGGAAGGAAGAGGGATAGAGAGTTAGAAACATCGATGAGAGAGAAACATCGATCAGCTGCCTCTTGCACACCCCCTACTGGGGATGTGCCCACAACCAAGTTACATGCCCTTGACCGGAATCGAACCTGGGACCCTTCAGTCCACAGGCTGACGCTCTATCCACTGAGCCAAACCGGTTTTGGCTAGGCCAAGTTTTATCCCCTTCTATATTCCTTATGACCTATGAAGAGTGGAAATAATGAACACTTCCTTGATTTTTAAGTAATGAATACTTTAATGGCTGGTGGTATAGATTTAGTCATATTTGTTGACTGACCCTTAAATCCCCAGCACTGTGCTGGGCACAGGGAGGATACAAAAGCATTGACTATCATCATGTTTGAGATATTCAGAATTCACTTTCTCTACTCTTCTCCCCAGATGATTCAGCTGGAGTGGCATCTCCTGTGGCCCATTCACCTCCGAAGACACCCAGCCTTCTGGGCCCTCTTGGCTCTTCACAGTCAACGCCCCTTCCAGGCACCTCCTCAGACTCTAAACCCACAGTATCTTTCTTGGGGCTGTCCCCTACTTCCATACCAGTCACTGACACCACCAAGTCACCTCAGACTGAGACATCTGCCCCATCCCAGGCCCTGTCTTCCCCAGCTCCCAGCCCCAAGCCAAGTCTTCTATTTGGAATGCTGAGCACTCCTCCTGCTAACCCTTCTGCCTCTGCAGCTCCTGCTGTGTCTTCAGCATCTCCCATGTTCAAGCCCATTTTTGAGGCCCCAACTAAAAGTGAGAATGAGGGCCCCTTGCCATGTAGCCCTTCCCAGGTCACAACCACAGCATCTTTTAGCTCTGCCCTTCCCACAACTACCAGCACCTCACCCATCACTTTCAAACCTGTTTTTGGCAACATGGGGCCACCTACATCTGTGTCCTTGTCAACTCCCTTCTCCTTCAATCAGACAACTACTACGGCCACAACCACAAACGCCCCTCTCTTCACTGGCCAGGCCAGTGCCACCTCAACAGTGGCTTCTGCGACCACAGCCAGTACCTCCGCAGACTCAGCTTCGAAGCCTACTTTTGGCTTTGGTGTTAACAATGTGACCAGCACCATGAACAGCATGACTAGCACCACCACTTCCACCTCCCAGCCTTTCCTCTTTGGGAATCCCCCTGCCTCTGGTACCAGCTTTACCCCAGCCATAGGCTCCGTATTTCAATTTGGCAAGCTTTCTGCCATTCCTACTTCAACAACAACGACAACCACCACCACCTTTGGCCAGTCCTTACCCAGTGCCGTGCAGGCAGCCACCAGCAGCAGCACCACTGGCTTTAGTGGTTTTGGCAGCACCCTTACAACTTCAGCCCCGGTCACCACCAGCCAGCCTACCCTGACATTCAGTAGCTCTACCACCCCAACATTCAACATTCCCTTTGGCTCAAGCACCAAGGCCCCTCTCCCATCATACCCGGGAGCCAACCCCCAGCCTTTTGGGGCCACTGATGGGCAGCAACAGGGAGCTACCAAGCCAACCCTTGCCCCTAGCTTTGGCAACTCTTTCACTTTTGGAAACTCTGCAGCCCCAGCCCCAACTGCAACTCCAGCACCAACCCCAACCCAGCCAGCCTTTGGCAACACTGCGCAGTCAGCTTTTGGTGGTTTGAAACCCACAGCCTCTGCCTTTGGCACCTCTGCCAGCACCCAGCCAGCCTTTGGCAGCACCACAGCTGCCTTCTCCTTTGGTGCAGCCACCACTTCTGGCTTTGGAGCTACAACCCAGACTACCAGCAGCGGGACCAGTAGTTCAGTGTTTGGCAGCACAGCACCATCGCCCTTCACATTCGGGGGCTCGGCAGCCCCAGCTGGCAGTGGGGGTTTTGGGATCAATGTGGCTACCCCAGGCACAAGCTCTACCTCTGGAGCATTCAACTTTGGAGGAGGACAGAGTGGGACCACTGGCAACACAGCCCCCTTTGGGGGAGGCTTGAGTCAGAACACATTGGGCGCACCCAGCCAGAGCACACCCTTTGCCTTCAATGTGGCCAGCACGCCTGAGAGCAAGCCTGTGTTTGGAGGTGAGACTAGGAATTTATTTGGTCTGCTGTGCCAGGCACTGTTTTAAGTGCCAGCATAGTCTCCACTCTTATGGAGCTTTACATAATGGTTGTGAGGAGACAGGCTTAAATATATAAATATGTCAGATAACAATGTCTTGATAAAATAAAACATGTAATTACTGATTATAGAGGAGCTAATTAGGTAATCAAGGAAGGCCTTTCCGAGAAAATAAATTTAAGCCAAGACTTTGTGACAGAAAGTGGTTGCAAGTGCAGGTGGGTAGGTGTGTGTGTGTGTGAGAGAGCTTTGCAGGCACAGGAGATAGTGCAAAGGCCCAAAGGCAGAAATAAGCTTGGTATGAACAGATAAAAGCAAGGTGTGGCTAGAAGTTTAAAAGTGTGAGTGGTATGAAAAGAGGTTGAGAGGTGGGCAGAATTGAAGATCATCCATGGCCAGGGTTTAAATGTTTGGATTTTAAGTACTAAG
Source organism: Plecotus auritus (assembly GCF_963455305.1). NCBI lineage: Eukaryota > Metazoa > Chordata > Mammalia > Chiroptera > Vespertilionidae > Plecotus > Plecotus auritus. The sequence continues at coordinate 91,495,213 of NC_137774.1, read as the reverse complement.
GGAAATCACTAGAATTTCAAGCAGAAAAATGAAGTGATCTTACTTGCCATATGAAAGATGAATTAGAAGTTTTGATCCTGATAGTTTGTTTTCTTCATTAAATGAGAGATCTTAGGGAGCAGATTATGGTGAAATATGTACAGAGGAGAGCCTCTTAAAGTAGTCATTTTGGAGAGTGGAAAGGAAGGTAATGAGAAAGTGTAATAGAACTAACTGCCACGCAATTTGAGGACTGGAAAACTGGTTATTAATTTAAAGTGAGACCAGTTAGCACTGTTTTTCCCCAGCAACATTCTGTCATTGAAGTATAGATCTAAAATAAGTAGGTAGCTGGTAAAACCCAACCTGTTTAAACTCAAGCAAATATAGCAGGTGGGGCAATGAGCTTGGAGGTCTTGATGAAATTAAGGAAATGCAGGACTACTAGAAACAGTGAGCTGGAAGAAAGAGTGCAGTAGTTGCAGTTAAGCTATGGGAGCTAGAATAGTTTCTGGTGGTGATAGGTGTAGGTGGTGGAGGTTGGATAGAGGAATAGATTGGGGTAGCAAGGTCTGGGCCTCAGGGATCAAGAAAGATACTTATACCACATCGGGCTGAGACAAGTACATGTGAGAGAGAACGCAGCCTTCCCTGAGAGGGGCTGTAGAGAAAGCAGAATCACTACTGAGAATCAGGATTCAGTGAGGGAGAGCAAGGGAGTTTGCTGATGACTGACCCCATGGGCAGATTAGGCGACCTACAGGGTGGATCGGAATGGTGGTGAATTTGGTGGAAGACTGGTTTCTGGAGGGGAGGGTATAACTGGTAAAACCCAACCTGTTTAACAGGGAGAAGAGGAATAACATGATTAGTCCTGATAGTGGTTCAGAGTTAAGATGGCCTGTGGGAGATGCCCATACAGAGAGCAGATCTCTGCAAGGTTCATTACCATCTGCTTTGATACCCTCTGCTCATTGGCCTAGTCTCTACAGTTCTCTGCTCTCTTCATTCTAGGCACCTCCACACCCACCTTTGGTCAGAACACCCCTGCCCCTGGAGTGGGCACATCAGGAAGCAGCCTCTCCTTTGGGGCATCCTCAACACCCACCCAAGGCTTTGTTGGAGTCGGACCTTTCGGTAAGCTTGGCAAGTCTCTCTGTTGCCAGCATGGCCTTATTCTTTGAAGAGGGAGTAGGGTGGGATGGGCTGGTAGCTTCCTGACTCTCGGAGGCCTTCTCCGGAAAGTCGGGCTGAAAGCATGAGAAAGATGTGGCCAGATTGAGAGTCCAGCACAACCAAGGTTTGGAGTTGGCGGCAGACAGCAGAGGAGCCTTTTTGGGCTGAATTTCCTGGATCACTGGAAAGCCGGGTAAAATTGTCTTCCGGGGCCTCTCCCAGACTATCTGTGATTCCGGGGTTTTGCCTTTTCAATAGGCCCCTCTCCCAACGCAATTGATATAGTTTGGGAAGCCCCCCTCTTCAAGCAGCCATAGTCCTGTTGGCCTAACTTTCCAGAGATTGGGGCATCCAAAGAAATGCTTTCAGGTAGCCGTTGCTCTGATGAGATTTTGTTGAATCTTTTCAGGATCGGCGGCCCCTTCATTTTCCATTGGTGCAGGATCCAAGACCCCAGGGGCTCGACAGCGACTGCAGGCCCGAAGGCAGCACACCCGCAAGAAATAGCGTTTGTCCCTTGCCTCCATTCCCCCCACCCCTTGCCCAAATCTGGACCTTGGTACCTGCTAGGAAGAGCCTCTAACCCTTCTAGTTCCATAAAGCAAACCTGACTTCAGCCACCCGGGAGGTAGTAGCAGCCCTGGGGGGCATTTCCCTCTCTTAAAGGAAGCAGAAGCCTCAGGCCTTTTGGTGGAGGGGGAGGCAGGATGTGGCAGGGCAGCAGCCCGATACCTTTACTTGAACAGTTCCACTGGTGAGGCTGGAGAGAACTAAAGAAACATCTGTACATACTGTCCACTTACTTCCCTCACTTGTTTAGTAATAAGCTTAGTCAGGCAGTCTTCCTTCCCACCTTTTCCCCAGAGAGCCATCTTTGCTGGAGGGTAGTAGGTAGAGCCCTGCCCACCCACACACCTCTCTCTCTCTCTCTCTCTCTCTCTCTCATATGCATTTGATGAGATTGGGGGAAATGGATTATCCCTAAAGCTTTACCTTGCTTGGCTTGACTATAAAAAGTTCTCTGGTCCCTTTAGGGGACTGTTTCCCCATTTCTTGCTTTGTCCCTCAACTGGTTCCCTGCAGGATCTATTGCTTTTTAAATGATCTTGAATCAAGCTTTGCCTTGAAGATCCCAGTGGATGCTGCTCCTGCTATTTCACTTCCTCTTGCCAAGTCTGAGTCAGTGTTTTGTCCCCAATCCTATCTGCCAGTTTGGCCCCTAAAAGCTTGGTGGCTCAAGACTGTTAGCCTGGCAGATCCAGGGGTGATCCCTCACTCCAGGGAGGAAAGCTCTTGGAGCAGACAGGATGCCCACCGCTGCTTTCAGCTGCCTCCTTACCCATTATCCCTGCTGGCCTCATTGGGCACGTCTGCCTCTCTGGCATTGTATGTTTAAAGACTTGTCCTGTTACTTTGTCTGATGCTCATGTCTATTTCTCTTTGAATCGAGTTTGGAGGAAGAATTGAATTGTATGAGTGGCGGCATGTTGGTAGTGCCGGACTTATCTGTTTCAAGTTTCTGGGACTTAGCTAATTGAATGTGGAAAGTAGCACCACTTTATGGCTACAAGTGCCAACTCCTGGATTTTCAAATGGTGTTTTGACTTTAAGGGCTGGCAGCCCAGGAGGATAGGGCCAAGGGGAAGCAAAGACCTCTTTTCTTCCCTCTGCTGTTTCTCTCTACCTACCTGACCTCACAAGAGGCTAGAACACCCCTAGTATATGTTAGAAAACCTAAATTAATGAACCACACTTTCAAATTCTTAGTCGCCACCCCCTCTCCCCTCAACCTTTCTTTTCTTTGTTTCAAAGCCACATACCCCAGGCCTAAGAGCCTTGCTGCCATGCCCATCCTCTTTGGGAGAAGTATGAATGCGTGTGTCTAAATTAAAAGAAAAAATATTTAAACATTTTTTAACAAAATAAAAATTTATTTTTGTATTTAAGCTAAATTGCCTTTTAAATTCCTTCAAGCTTGGTTCATTGAGGTGGTTAAGTATAAATGCTGTTGATTAGGAATTAGCTGTATAGTTAAGTTATGCCTGTGTGAAGAAGAGGCTCTAGTGCTGTCCCAGGCAGCTTTCCTGGGGTGACTAGAGCTCCTTCTGGACACATTATGTAAGATGTAATTCTTTTTTTTTTTTTTTTTTTTTATAAATAATGTGATGTAGATGTAACTAGTCCCCCTCACCCTTTTGTGACTGAGGTTGAAAGTTTTGTGGCAGGGGAGTGACTGCTCCCCACCCCTAGAGGAGCTCTGTTAATACTTAACTGTCTGTGGAGCTGAGGAGGGAGCCTGAACCTCAAGTCTCAAATACCTACTAGAATTGGAGGGGTGTTGTGGGGCACGGGCCTAGAAATCAAGCTTCTACCTATACCTTATGTAAGGTAGACCCTCTTAGTTTTAGTACTCTAAGCTAGTTTACCTCAGTTCCACAGGCAGGACAGTTGGTCCAGGAACCCTCTGAAGAGGGTATCCTGGCACGGCCTGAGTGTGAGTGTGTGTGTGTGTATGTGTACATGTACGTGCACTGGACAGGAACGGGAGGCTGGGACTTTCCATTACAAATAAAGACTTAATTCCTGTGAGTCTAGTTGGAATTTTTAGTATGAATATGAGATTTTTCTCCTTGCTTATGTCATTAAGAATAAAAAAAAAACTGTGATCTATCGTAGACCATGTCCTGCCTTTTATTTTTGTGGGTAGCACTTCTCGCAACAGCAAGAACATGGCTCAGGGAAGGTACCCAAAGGACGAGGCAATCCGCTCTGTCTTCCCAGCTGGAGAAACGACTATCAATTTCCTTCCTATAGCAACAAAAAGAAAAGAACCTTTCAAAAACTAAATTGATGCATGGGGCTGAGGGCCCAAAGCTAAGCCGAAGGGAGAACCAGTGTCATCCCTTCCTCCACCCAAGAAGTCAAAATTTTGAGCACCTGCTTTGTGCAAGGTAGCGTGCTAGGAGCAGCTGCTGCATTTCGCCGCCGCCTCTTTCTCTTCGGAGCTGGGCTGGGGCTGGACCTAAGTTCTGGTACTGATATTTGGGCCTGTGAGACTGAGCTAGAAGAAAAGTATAAGTTAGATATGTCCCAATCTTCTATCATCTTCCCAGAAGGCCCCCTGCTCACCTTGGCACCTCTACCCGTTCAAGTACAGCAATGAAGAAGCCACCAGTGAGTGTGGTCTCAGGGGAGGCCCGGAGACAGTGTTCTGCCCCTGGAAAGATGTTAAGGCCTCGGTGGGGCCAGGAAGGTAGGACAGGAGCTAACCTGTGGAGAAGAGCACACAGACTTCTAGGTAAAAGAGAGCAGCCCCCTCCCCTCCCCAAGACCCTAATGGAAAGCCAACTACCTAAAGGTTCCTGAACTCTGCTGTAGGGCCTCCTGTACCACATCTTCATTCTCCTCTTGACAAAGGGAACACGTGGAGTAGACCAGGCGCTGCAGGGAGGGGAAAGTGAGCGCATGGCACAGAGCTCGCTGCTGGAACCCTGCCAGGGCACGCAAACGTTCCTTGCTAGGTATACCTGTCCCAGGCTCCTCCAGCTGTCTAGTCAACATACCTAGGGAAAAGAGTGTTTTAATTAAACTGCCTTGTTTCATATTGAAACCCCCACTTTATAAAGGAGAACATTTGCCCAGGGTCACAAGACAATTTGAGTCAGAACTAAATAAACCCAAGACCTAAACGAACTGCTACCACTTCCACTCTAAGGCTGCTCTTGATCTGTTGGTCCCTAGGCTATGAATTCTCCCCATCTCACCAGAGCCACTACAGGAAGGATCCAGCAAAATGTACTGGACCTGCCGATAACGCTGGTCTGAAGGTGAAACTGCCAGAAAGTCCTCTTCGGCTAGCTGGCAGCAAGAGACTCCAGCCCGGGCCAGCAGAGTAGCCATAGACGCCAACCGCTTGGCATCCAGGTCAAAGGCAAAGATCTTCCTACAGACAAGGCCAGAGTTGAGGTTAACTGAGTTTATACACCATCGAATGGACTTTAAGTTGGGACATGCAGAAGATAACATTTACACAGCCTGCAAGGACTAAGGAATTCACTTCTCACACCTGCAACCCACTGGGAAGCTTAGTTTGTGGCTATACCAGGAAATGCTCTAAGTCCAGAAGGAAATATTTAAAGGAAAACCCTCCTTTCAGCCTTCAGACCTATTGGGGAAACGAGTTCCTTATTTCTCACCAACTATAGGATCCGACCCCATTTCCTCCCTTTGTCTGACCATGGCACTCACCCTTGGTTCTTTAGAAGAGCAGCCAAGTGACTGGTCTTATTGCCCGGGGCAGCACACGCATCAATGACATGGGAACCTGGGAGCGGGGCCAGCAGCATGGCTGGGAGACAGCTAGCCTGGCAGGGCAAAGCACAACTGCTCGGTGAACAGACTCCAAGCTGGTCACTCCTACACATTCTTTCCTTTTCCACCCACCTTCCCTACCTTGTCTTGTAAGATGAGGTGACCAGCTTGGTATAGTGGATGTTCATGCAGATCTGTTTGAGCAGGAAACACAAGCAGCTCTGGCAACAAGGGATCCAGAAGAAAACACTTCCCTTTGAGGGCCCTTAGGTCCTCAAGGCTGTCAGGGAACAAGAACCATTTATTCAACATTTCTTGAATTGTTCCATGCCAGGCACCAGGCTGGGCATTTTACATGTTACCTAACATGTTAACTATTCATTCATGCAACAAATGTTTAAGGCTGAACTAAACAGGATAATAAGACAGAGTCTGGGTTCTCAGACCAGACTCTGGTTTCAGGATCCCTCAGCCATTTACCAGCAGTGGAAGCATGAGCAAGTGCCTTTATCTCAGCCTGTTTGCACTTCTAGAAAATAGTACCTGTGAAGATTAAATGAGTTAATGCATGCAAAATACTAGGTGTTCCGGTTAATAATGCAGATTTTTTCAATGGAGTTACACATATGTTGATATATATGTAATTTGATATGTATGCTATTTTGCTGTATTGACAAAACTTCAAATGTCAAATTTGCTGAAGGTGTTAACATCATAGATATTTTTACACTTAAAAATGTCAAATTTCGTGCCAAGAAAAGTGCTGCTGAATACTTTGGGAAGCTTATGGTGAACATGCTCCATCTCAAGATACTTGTGAACGCTGGTTTAAATGCTTTAAAAGTGATGATTTCGATGTGAAAGACAACGTCCAGGTCAACCGAAAAAGTTTGAAGACCAACAATTACAAGCATTATTGGATGAAGATGCATGTCAAACTCAAAAACAACTTGCTGAAAGATTAAACGCTCAGCAAATAATTTCCAATCGTTTACAAGCAATGGAAAAGACTTTAAAGGAAGAAAATGGGTGCCACATCAACTGAACGAAAGACAAATGGAAAACAGAAAATTAATCAGTAAAATGTTGCTTCAACGGCATGAAAGAAAGGCTTTTTTGCATCGAATTGTGACTAGCGATGAAAAGTGGATTTATTTTGAGAATCCCAAATGCACAAAATCATGGGTTGATCCAGGTCAGTGGTCGGCAAACTGCGGCCAGTGGTCGCAAGCCGCGGTTTGCCGCTCTGTTGACTAATGAGTTTGCCTACCACTGATCCAGATTAACCATAAACATCGACTGCAAGGCCAAATCACTTTGGAAAGAAGACAATGTTCTGTGTTTGGTGGGATCAGGAAGGTGTGGTGTATTATGAGCTTCTAAAACCAGGTGAAACTGTTAATACTGATCACTACCAACAACAAATAATCAATTTGAACCACGCTTTGATCATAAAACGACCAGAACGGGCCAGAAGACACGGCAAAGTAATTTTGCTTCATGATGATGGACCATCTTCAAAAACCAGTTAAAGACACGTTAAAAGATCTTGCCTGGGAAGTATTAACCCACCCCTGTATTCACCAGACCTTGCTCCTTCAGATTATCACTTGTTCTAATCAATGGCACACGCACTTTCTGAGCAGCACTTCAAAACATACGAAGAAGTGGAAAATTGGGTCTCTGAATGGTTTGCCTCAAAACAAGAAAAGTTCTATTGGGACGGTATCCAATTACCTGAAAGATGGAGAAATGTGTAGCTAGCAATGGACATTACTTTGAATAAAGCACTTTTGATGTTTCTCTTGAAATTATCCTGTTTTCTTTTATTACAAAATCCGCTATTATTAACCAGTACACCTAGTACTTAGAAAAATATATGGCACAAATTAGGCACTCAATAAATGTTAGCCATTACTGCTAAAACCTTAAGGAGAGGTTATTTTCGGGGGAATTGGATAGAGAAGGGTAGCTGTAGGGGAGATAAGTATTGAGCTGACTCCTGATGGATGAGTTAGTAATGTGAGAAGCTAAGATGAAAACTACATTCACTAAACTCTGTAAAGGAGCATTGACCACTCCACCATGACCCACATAGAAATAGGCCTAGAGCAGTGGTCGGCAAACTGCAGCTCGCGAGCCACATGTGGCTCACAAGCCGCAGTTTGCCGCTCTGTTGACTAATGAATTTGCCGACCACTGGACTAAATGTTACTGTGTAGTTGGAAGCTGTGAGGATTAGGCAATTGTGGCATATTGTTTGCAAAGAGGTAAAGGGTAGTATATGACAGTGGTTGGCAAACTCATTAGTCAACATAGCAGCAAACAGCGGCTTGCGAGCTGCGGTTTGCCGACCACTGGCCTAGAGAATAGTGTCTCAGTTCAGAAAGCTATCAAGCAGCAGAGCTGGAATTTTCAAACCCACACACAACCATTCTCTACCTCCCTGGTTTCTAAGCAACAAGCTCCAGGCAGAAGGGAGAACACCTAAAACAGATGTGGGGGTGGGGCAGAGGCGCGTCCCAGAGCTGTCAAAGGACGGGAGAGGTGGGAAAGCATCAGAGCAGAGAGCGGCAATCATTGTGGGAACTACATGTGCACAGAGTGCCATGACAAATGGGCCTGGAGAGGAAGCAGGGGACATAGCACAATGGAGAGTCAAGAGAGAGTTTTCAGCAGGGAAGTAACACGTCGGATATGGTTTCAGATCTTTTGGCAGCCAACCAAATTAGGATGAGTGCCTAAACCTAGGTAATGTCCAGGAGGACAAAAAGAAAGGAGCAGATTTGAGAAAAATGCTGAAGGCAGAGTAGTGAGTGACTGGAGGGAGAGGAAGAAAGCATCTAGGATGACTCAGTGTCTGGTTTGATCAAATAAGGGCATAATTATATCTGCTAGGTTAAAATAGGGAATGCAGAAGGTGCAAAGTTCAGGGATACAAGGATGGTTCAAATTAATGATATAGCACATTAACAAAAGGAAGGGTTGCCCTAGCCCCGTGGTCAGCAAACTGCAGCTCGCGAGCCACATGCAACACTTTGGCCCCTTGAGTGTGGCTCTTCCACAAAATACCACGGCCTGGGTGAGTCTATTTTGAAGAATTGGCGTTAGAAGAAGTTTAAGTTTAAAAAATTTGGCTCTCAAAAGAAATTTCAATCGTCGTACTGTTGATATTTGGCTCTGTTGACTAGTGAGTTTGCCGACCACTGCCTTAAACCATATACAAAAATCAACTCAAAATGGACTAAAGACTTGAATGGACTAAGACCAGAAACCATAAAACTCCTAGAATAAAACATAGGCAGTAAGCTCCTTGACGTGGGTCTTGGTAATGATATTTTGGATTTGACACCAAAAACAAAAATAAACAAGAAGGACCATATCAAACTAAAAAGCTTCTGTACAACAAAGGAAACGATCAACAAAATGAAGGTGCAACTTACTGAATGACAGAAAATAGTATATGCAAATCATATATCTGATAAGGGGTCAATACCCAAAATACATAAAGAATTCAATAGCAAACAATAACAAACAATCCAATTAAAAAATGGGCACAGGATAATAGACATTTTCCCAAAGAAGATATACAGATGGCCAACAGGTACAGAAAAAAGGTTCAACATCATTAATCATCAGGGAAACCCAAATCAAATGAGAGATCACCTCACACCTGCTAGAATGGGAGTTATAAAACACACAAGAAATTAGTATTGGCAAGAATGTGGAGAAAAAAGAACTCTTGTGCACTGTTGGTGGGAATGTAAATTCCAAATGGGAAACAATATAGAGATTCCTCAAAATTTTAAAAACAAAACTACCATATGATCCAGCAGTTTCACTTTTGAGTATTTACCTCAAGGAAAGCACTAATTTGAAAGATATATGCACCCCCATGTTCACTGCAGCATTATTTACAATGGCCAAGACATAGAAGCAACCTAAGTGTCCATCAATAGATGAATTAAAGAAAATGTAACATACACGCAGTGAAATATTATTCAGTCATAAGAAATATCTTGCCATTTTCTTTTTTTATTTAATGTAAGTTGAAATCTTGCCATTTTCAACAAGATAGATGGACCTTAATGGCAAAGTCAGATAGAGAAAGACAAATACCATATGATCTCATTTATATGTGGAATCCTAAAACAAAACAAAAAAACCCAGAGCTCAGATACAAAGAACATTATCTGGGAGGTGGGGGACAAAATGGGTGAAGGGAGTCAAAAGGCACAAATTTCCAATTATTAAATAAATCATGAGAATGTAATGTGCAGTGTGTGTAGTGACTATAGTTAATACTGTACTGCATATTCGAAAGTTGTTGAGAATAAATCTTAAAAGTTTGCATCACAAGAAAAATTTTTTGTAACTGTATGGTGGCAGATGTTAACTAGACTTACTGTGCTGATCATTTTGCAATATATATAAATATCAAATATATACATTTCATTGTACCCCTGAAACTAACATAATGTTATAGGTCAATTATACCTCAATTTAAAAAAGAAATACTGCAAAATAATCCAATAACTTGTTTAAGCATATTTTTTGGAAGAATTACTTTTAAATTTTGAATGTTACTGAACTGAACAAAAAAAGGTGCAAAGTTCAGAGGATGGATGAATTCAGTTTGACATATGCTGTGACTGTGGTATCTGTAAAGCACTGATATGAACCTGAGGGTATGAATACAAGAGAAAAGTCTAGACTGGGAGACAAGAATCATCAGGTGAGAATTAGGAATTAGAGCTAGAGAAGAAATTGAGGGATAGATACATTAGAAAAATGTCAATGGGACTCCCAGAACAATCAATGTTTAAGGAATGGAGGAAAACAGGCCTTGGAAGGGGATGGAGAAACTGCTGTAAAAATATGAAAAAACCCGAGTGCAGTCACAACCACTCCACCTCTCCCCATCCATTTCCCCAATCTCCCGCCCCGCCCCCCCTCCCCCCCCCACCCCGCACCTCCGGAGATTGGGGCAGCTAGTCAGGGTTCTATGCTCACCTGGAAGCCCGACCCTTGTAGGAGAAACCTTGTCTCTTGAAATAATCGATTGCATCCTCAGAGCAGGTCTTGAGAGTGTTCACCCGCACAAATCGAGGCACCTGGGAGGCTAGGAAGCAACCATCTATCAGTGGGCAGGAACATGCCATTTGAGGGCCGGATGGCTATCCCCCACTCCACAACTCAGCTCACCTGCGCCAGGCCCACATCCCACTTCCAACAAGTCCTCATTCCGGCTCACGCCTCGATGAACCTTCAGCCGGGCCAACTCAGCTTTCAGCCTTGCCTGGTGTCGGTTCAGTAGAGGCTTCCATCTGCCCCCACCCCCTCTGAAGCCTCTTCCCAGCAATAACTCATACACCAGCACCTGGAGATGGAGAGACCAAGAGGTAAAAAAAAAAAAAAAAACCCTAAGCAAAACTCCATAGTGTGGAACTGGAAAGGCTAAACAGCCCACCTGTCGAGACAGTAACAGGTGAAAGTGAGGTACATTGTGCAGATCACACAAAATCAATGGCAGATATAGGATTTGAACTGAAGTCTTGCTTCCCCAGTCCTGAACCCTTCCGCTCACCAGCAGAGCTCAAGATCTCAACCCTCCTCCTCGTCAACATCACCCTTGTGCTTTACCTAAATCGCCCCTGCCATTGCTACTTTGTACTTTTGTTCTTATTTAATCCTTCACACAAGCCTTGAAGTCAAAGCATTTAAGTCAAAGCATTTTCATCTCACCTCAATTCATAACTCAGAGGCGGGCTGCGCGTCCTCATTTCAGAGGAGCTACCGTCACACGGCGGACCATAGGGAGCTAGGACCAGGTTAGGAGGGACTCACGGCCCGCCCCGCCCCACCCCACCCCTCGCCCGTCACCTTGGCCAGGGGCGGCCGAAGCTTCTTCTCGGCGCGGAGGAGCCCGGCGCTGGAGATCACCGAGTCCAGCACCGCTGAGTAGCGCTGCGTCTCGCACACCAGCGCGTACAGCTGCTTCACGTTCTGCACGCGGCCAAAGAGACACAAACTGAGGCGGGGCCCGGCCCAGGCTAGCCTCCCGCCCAGCCGAACCCCGAACCCCCAACCCCGCTACCTGGAAACTGCTAGCGTACACCAGTCCTTTGATGGAGCCCTGGCGGCTCTCAACACCAGCCAGCACAGCGGCCGCCGCCGCGTACAGCGCCATGCACCACTCCCAGGTGCCTTTACGGTTCTGTCGCAACGTCGCGGCCGCCCAGACTTCCGGGGTTAAAGGGCGCAGAGGTGCGGCACCGGAAGCCCCAGTGCCGTCAGAGTCTCCCAAGGCGGATGTCCGTTAGGTTTGAGTAGGGAGGCGGGCCTTGGGAGCGCATTTCTCCACTTCTTGTTAGGTTTTCACTTTTTTCCTTTCCATTTTTGCCGATCTAATAGCAAACAATGGGATTTTACTGCTGTTACTAAGGTTGAATGTCTCCATACTTATTGGTCATTTGTACTTCTGTTATCATAACACTAGAGGCCCGATGCACGGAATTCGTGCGAGGGGCTGGGGCCCCACCTCGGAGGAGGCTGCCTCGGCCCCTGGCCCCTGCCCCCTGCCCGGGGGGACCTCTGCCTTGACCCGCCCGCCCCAGCTTTGTGAGGAAGGTCGTCAGGTCTAATTAGCATATTATGCTTTTATTATAGATTATTATAGATGTTAATGTGTTGCCCTGGAAGTCAGCTCACTTTTTTTTTTCAGCTCACTCTTATGCCATCTTTCTCTTAGTACCCTTTATATATTAACATTATATACTGCCCATGTAAAAAACATTCAAGCCTGTAGAGAATTTTCGTGAGTTTATTTGAGCCAAACCGACAACAATTGCCAGGAAGCAATCTCAATGGATTGAGAATATGCTCCAGAGAATGGCAGTTTTTCAATTTATTTTATAATAATCGTAAGAGGAAATAAAGTGGTTTACATGAAATCCATTGATGATAGATTAGGGAGGCAGGAGAAAGCAAAGTGGGGAAACCTCTGGGCATGGGTAAAAAGTAAAATGATAGTAATTCTGAAACAAGTGTATGTGTATTGTAGAATAAATCAAAGAAATAAATATATTGATTTTGTTGGGAGCCAGGCTTCTTGCGGTGAGAGAAAGGGGCTACAAATATAAAATGGTGAAAGACAAGAATTATATGAAATGGCAATATTTTCTCCAGTCTGTCCACAGGAAGGATATTCGAAATAACGCTTCAGTGGCAATGAGCACACCTAGCTTCCAGATCTTGGGTTCTAAGATCACTCCCCACTAAAAAGAATCAGGGGTCCTTAGCAACATGGCTGAGTCCAGGGCTGGGGCTGGGAGAGTAACCTGGACCATCTTGTGCCAGAAGTAAGAATGTGCCCAAAGAATGGCAGGCACAGAAGCCAGCTTGAAGGAGCTCCCACTGACCAAATCTGGTACAATCTGAGCATAAAAATAAGTTATGATAGTAATGGATTGTAATCCATTAATCAGAATCTATGGATTCATATTGACAGAAATAAATAAAAGTACAAGGGGCCCTGACTGGTTTGGCTCAGTGGATAGAGCGTCGGCCTGCGGACTGAAGGGTCCCAGGTTCGATTCCGGTCAAGGGCATGTACCTTGGTTGCGGGCACATCCCCAGTGGGGGGTGTGCAGGAGGCAGCTGATCGATGTTTCTCTCTCATCGATGTTTCTGGCTCTCTATCCCTCTCTCTTCCTCTCTGTAAAAAATCAATAAAATATATTTTAAAAAAAAGTAGAAGGGAAGGTTCTTACAATAAAATGTTAAGTAATAAATGCAGAAGGAATGATTGTTTTAAAATCACTACATGGCAATCATAACAGTAATTTGATTCAAGCAAGAGCCATCAATTACTATAAGAAACAGGATATTCACATAACTTCAAGTAATCTCTCCACAGGTTACTTTATTTAAAACAAAGGGGGGAAAGTAACTGTACAGTAGAGAAAGTTGGAGAACATGTCCAAGACTTGGTGATCAAAATTAACATTGCCAGCCCTAGCCAGTTTGGCTCAGTGGATAGAGCACTGGCCTGCAGACTAAAGGGTCCTGGGTTCAATTCCGGTCAAGGGTACATGCCTGGGTTGTGGGTCAGGATCCCCAATGGGGGGCATGCAGGAGGCAGCCGATCAATGATTCTCTCTCATCATTGATGTTTCTATCTCCCTCTCCCTTCCTCTCTGAAATCAATAAGAATATATTTTAGGGAAAAAAAGTAACATTGCCAATATAGGAGCAAGTCACAACCTCAGGCCAGTTGGTAGCATCACTTCCAGAGTATTCCTGCCATCTATGCATAACCTGAATCAAATGAAGTATTAAACACACCCAAATCAAGGGACATTCTACAAAAATAATTGGTCCCATCTTTTCAAAATGGCAAAGTTGAGAGGACAAAGAAAGACTAAGACTGACCCAAATGAAGGAAAGCTAAAGAGACATGACAACTGAAATGTAACTAGTGATCTTGGATTGGATCCTGGACCTGAAATAGTCTTACAACAGAGGACAAGTAGGACAATGGGTGACATCTGAATAACATCTGTAGGTTGGATAACAGTGTTTCACCAATGTTAATTTCCTGACTTTGACACATTTGCATTGTGGTTATATAAGAGAATATCTTTGATTTTTAAAAAATTTAATTAAAAAAAAAAAGACCTTATGATTGCAAACACTAACTCTGGCTGGCCAAACAATTTATTAAATAGGTAGAAGAATCATGCCATTGTATCTGTCGGGGTCTGGCTGGAGGCAGGAAGGTGCACACAAAAGAGTAGTTGAGGACATTTTAAAGAAGGGACTGGTTAGAGTAAGAGAACTTACAGGGGATGGTGCAGTACTCAGGGCTAGCAGCAGCACTATTCACCACCAGGCCTGAGGAACAAGGAAAGAGTAATAGAAGGAGGGAGCCACCTGCCAGGAGTCTTAAGTAGAGGGAAGCTGCCAACCCATAGCCCAGCAGGCAGGAAACCAGGAAAATAAATACCTCAAACCCCCTCTCCTGCCCTTGGATCTCCTGCCAGTCCCTCCCATCAGCTCAGCCCAGCAGAAGCCAAAGAGTTTTGTGTTCCATCAGGGCCAGCCTCCCAGGACACAGAGCAGGATGAAGAAGAGTGGAGAGTGGCTTTGGAGGGGTGACATTCTTCAGCCCAGTCCTAGGACTGAAGGAATTGCTACATAACCAAAAACAAGGTCTGAAAGATTTCAAGCACACAGCAACTAGGGCCAACGCCTGGCAGATTCAGCCAGTAAAATACAAGCACCATTTGATTCAGACAGATTATTACTTACATCGAAAGCAGAAGGAAAATTTGCCCAAAGTGCCAGCTCCGGGTGGTCCTTGTTGTATACACAAAAAAGGATGCCATGGAAATCAAAGGGTTGATGACTGCAACACCAGTTGTGGGATATGCTGTTACTGAGGAGCCAGATCTACACTCAGCTAAGCTGTTTTGTAGTCTGCAACTCTACTTGGAGAGAGATGGAGCACAAAGCCTCATTCTTCATCAGAGCCTAGGAGGTGATATCTCCTGATAGTCTCCTGTGGGATAAGGAGGAGGGTGGGCATGGCCTTGAGGTAGCACCTCACAAGCCTCCCATCCTCTCCTGTTCCTGGAGGATCACTCAGGCTGTCAGTCAAGCCTTTGCCTGTGTGGCCTATGTGGATACTTGCCACAGCACCATAATGGAGCTCTTCCCCATGAAGGCTCTCAGGTGGCTTCACAGACCTCAAGTCTGGGGAGCTCTCTAAACTTTTAGAGTCTAAAGCACCAAGTCTCAGGTGACTGGGTCCTCAACCATGTTCTCTCTCCCAGTATTCAGATTCTTGGGAGAGAATTCAGCTGGACACCATCAGTTATGGCCAGGAGCAGGCTCACTATGAACATTCATGGGCTCTGGCCCCCCTCCATGTGCAAGGCAGCTTTTAGGGATGGGCTGAACACCTGTCTGGTTCCAACTTGCTTCTGCTTTAAAGTAGTGTCATTTCCATCTCATCTCACAGAGAGGGAAGTCAAAAGTCTTTAAGGACAGCCGAAACCGGTTTGGCTCAGTGGATAGAGCGTCGGCCTGCGGACTGAAGGGTCCCGGGTTCGATCCCGGTCAAGGGCATGTACCTTGGTTGCGGGCACATCCCCAGTGGGAGGTGTGCAGGAGGCAGCTGATCGATATTTCTCTCTCATCGATGTTTCTAGCTCTCTATCCCTCTCCCTTCCTCTCTGTAAAATATCAATAAAATATATTTAAAAAAATAAATAAATAAACCCATTCCTGCCAAAAAAAAAAGCCTTTAAGGACAGAGCAGTGATGGAATGGTTGATGTGACTCTAACCACAGAACAATGGGCAGTGGGTGGAATCAAGCTCTGGTACCACTAGAGGTTAGAGACCCAAGAATAAAACAATTCTGTATAGTAATATTTGCAAAACATTTAAAGAGAAATAGGGATAGGAAGGTGGAGGTGAGTGGAGGTGAGCAAAGGGCAGGGAAAAGGGGAACACCTGCAATTTTGTCAACATTCAAAATAATTAAATAAAAATAATTTTTTAAATAAAGAGAAATAAATAATGTCAAATTTATTGTCTTTGAAGTTATTTTAAGTTCACAATGACAATGAAAAATTATGGATGGGAATGTTTCCACCCTCAGTTGGAGGAGTTAGCAACAAGCATGGTAGGAGGGACCAAGGGAAGCCCAAGTCCCCGTTCTGCTGGTTAAGAAGCAGGTTAATAATCTAACAATAGGTAAATAAACATGCTGTTAGCTGATGGGAACTGTGGTCCTTTTCTCCATATCACTAAATGTTTCCAGAGGCATGAAGACCATCCAAACAGTAAAGATGTAACCTCTGATTGCTGGACCCAACAGAATCCCTGGAGTCCCCATGCCCAGATGGGAAGGGCCCATGAGCAGGCAGCACCATGAGCACCCCTACAGCTTGGTGGGCTGTGGAGAACTGAGATGACTGGGCCCGCTGGGTGGGGGCAACACCATGGGCAGTGAGTTGCTGCCCCTTTCATGCCAGCATGTGTCCAGGATGGGGTAGAGCTTGCCCTGGAAGTCAGCCTGGAATGTGTAGAGTGGTCGCAGGTCATCTGGGCGGTCAGCATCGAAGAAGGTGAGCTCTCCCTGCTCATAATGCAAATAGACACCAATGCGGTGGGGGTGTCCGGCCACGGGCAGAGGCACCCGCGGGCAGCCAAAAGCCTCATACACCCGGCCCTCCTTCAAGCCAATGAGCCACATGCCATGCTCTGGGGACTTGCTCAGCTTGCCCTTGCGACTGGCTGTGCCCTTGATGACTCCCAGGCGCCAGTCGCTCTTGATGCCCACCACCACCTCCCAGTAGTGGCGGCCACAGGAGAAGCCCCGGCTGGCCAGGACACAAGTGCTATAGTCAAAGCGCTCAGGTTGGCTGGCGCACCGCTGGGCCAGGAGCCCACACTGCACCACTGTGTTGCCCTTGGAGAGTTCCAGGAGTGGGTGGGCTGTGGTGGGATCCAGCTTGAGAGACTCCGGGGCTAGGAAAGATCAGAGAAGGCAGTTTTCAAAAGGCAGTAGACCCTGCTCCAAGGAAGGTTGATTGGAGGCCCTGAGCTCCTCAGGAGAGGAACTGCACTGGCCTCATCTCTATATCCTCGGGGCCTAGAAGGGACCAGGCACAGAGTAGGCACCCTTAGGTTGTTGGCTGAATGAATGAATGATGCCTGAAGGGTAGAAAAAATAAACAGCTGTGAGCCAAGGCCTTCTTGTAAGGGACTTGGTACAGGCCTGCTTAAGGTGGGGGAGCTGATGGAAGGACCTGGAAGACAGCCTGTCATGTGTGGTCCACAGCTAACCTCACCAGGTTTTCTGGAGAATCCATAACAACTACTCTTGGTTTCTTTGATACCCTAAACAGCTTATTCAAGGACAAACTCCCAACTGACCTCTTTGCTAGCTGCCAGCTAATCAGTTTACACCAAAAATGTGCAAACAACATTCAGAGTTCAGAGAACATGGTTTTTTCTCTCTCCCCCGCCGCTCTTTTCTATTATATAAACCCTGTATGTCTTTGTTGGATGAAATCAGTCTATTGATTGATCGCCCTTATGTGCCAGTAATGAAGACGTTAATGAAATGTCTGAGTATTTTTTGACAAAGTAACAGCTACATTTATTAAGCACTAAACTACACACACACACACTTATAAATATGCAGCCTAGCAAGGTGGGGGTTAATAGCCCTTTACAGGTGAGGAAACAGAGACTCAGAAATTATACAACTTGCCCAGTTAGTAGGAGCTGGAGCTGAGTTTGACCCAAACTGTTTGTTGGATCCCCATTCCCGTGCTCTCCCACTAGCCCATGCAGACCTCCCAGCACTCTGTACTTTATACCAGCAGTCCTCAGAAATGAGGATGGGATGGAGCCGCACCTGGCAGAACCTTGCGGAAGAGCCTTTTCCACACAGTCAGCTTGATGTCAGCCTGGTGGAGGCCTGGTTTGAAGGAGATGGGGTTGAACGTGCTTTCCAAAGGTCGGGCCGGCTGGAGCTCTGCTCTAGAGGCAACAGGGTGCAGTGTTGGCAGAGCTGTGTACCATGCACCCTACCCACAGGCAAGTCCCATTACAGCTCAGCAGGCTGTGCACTCAGTTCCATCATTTCCTCCCCTCCACCTCCTTCTCCGAGGACCCGCCTCCTTCCTGGAAGGGGAAATACTCTACATCAGTGGTCCTCCAAGTGCAGGTCCAGTAGCATCACCTGGAAGCTTGTTAGAAATGCAAATTTCCTTGGGCAGCACCCCAGACCTGCTGAATCAGAAACTGATTACTGGGGCCTAGTGATGGTGTGTTAATGAGCCCTCTGGGTGATTCTGGTGCATCCTAACATTTCAGGACCACTTCTCTGTAATGGATGACCCTGATACAGAGCCCATCAGATCCTCTGTCCATTCATTTAAACCAGTGCTCCCAATCAAATTGTCCTGGAAATTAAAGAAAATCTGAGGCTCTGGCCAGGAAGCTCAGTTGGTTGAACATTGTCCCAGTATGCCAAGGTTACAGGTTCAATCCCTGGTCAGGGCACACCAAGAATCAACCAATGAATGCATAAGTAAGTAGAACAACAAATCAATGTTCCTCTCTCCCACCCCACTTCCTCTCTCTCTCTAAAAATCAATCAATCAATAAATGTGGGGGGGGGAAGAAAATTTGAGAAAACAAGGAGACTCATAAATGGGGTATGAGAAAAGCTCAGGAACTGCATGGACTGTTCACTTGTTGGGACTAGAACATGGATCCAATCCCTTTACACAAGCCAAAGTGCAGATGTCAAGGCTCCTCATTCTGACCATTCTCCCACCTTATTTCCCATGTCAATCTGTGTATAATTCACAGCCCAGCAATACTGAACTTCTCATGATACTCCCAAGTCCACATACTACTTTGCCCTTTCAAGCTACTTGGTTTGCCTGGCAAACTCCTATCTTCTCCCTTCTCAGCTCTCCCACCCATACACTGTCTTTGCCAATTTCCCTCCACAGTCACCTCCTCCTCTGTGTATTTCTGTAGCTTCTATTGTCCTAGGTACCCACCATGACATAACCACAGTTCACTGGCCGCCTCCCACCAGTCTGCAAAACCCCTGAAGGCAGGGACCTGACTTCATCTCTGTTTTCGCCTGGCCCCAGTATAGAGCCAGATGTGGCCAGCTGCTCCTGAGGCACTGGTGAAACTGAGGGGAGGAACTAATAGAGAAGAGATGCCTGTGCCCATAGCCACCAGACCCATGCTGAGAGCATCCTCCCAAGTTATTACCTGGAGGCCACGGAGTGGTACTTCTGGAAGACAAGAGAGAGGTAGGTTAGGTCATGGCAGCGGCTATGCAAAAGCCCTTACTTAGGAAGGGGAGGCTCTTGAGGCCCTGAGGGCCTTAGCCACTCACCCGGATGAAGTCATGGTGATTCTCATTACCAAACTGCTCCAGCATATACTTGGCTTGGACCAGCCGCTCCCGTGTGCTGTGGGCCTGCTCCAGCTGCATGTCCAGGGAGGCTACGAGGCCACGGGTGTGACCTTCCACCCCTTCCAGGCAGCGGGCCTTCTCCTCATCCACTAGGTGGTGCAACTCCTGGAACTCACGGCGGATCACCCAGCTGAAGACATCAGATTCATTCTAGAACAGGGAGGGCCTGTCATGTCTGGTACCCAAGTCCCAGGGCTGAATCCTGCCCACCCGTTCACACTGTGCCTGGAGGCCCCAGGGGGACTATAGGAGTGGGCAACAGTGGCAGGGCAGAAGCAGGGTCCCCAGTTCCCATTTCAAAGCAGTGGCTCTGCTTTCATCGTCTTAACCATTATGTGTGCAAGTAAGATTTTGCTTTATCACAGGATTTTACAACTGAAAAAAAAGTCTGAAAAGCCCCAGGAGAGCAGGATTTGGAGTGAGATAGCCAGGCTTCCCGTGTGACCCCAAGTTTATCTCCGTTGATCGGGGTGATGCTGCCTCCTTCTCAAAAGTGAGGGGTATTCCGGGGATACCGCTGCTGTTTCACAATCACCTACAGGGCCTGGGCTCTGCACCTCCCAGACCCAGTGTGCCTCTCACTAAGGAAAATCAGCCAGCCAAGGGGAGCTTCAGGCCTTTCCATGCCTGTACTGAAAGGTACTGAGAAGGTACCACACAGACTGTCAAGGTCAAGCAGACACAAGAGGCAGGGGCTGTTTACCTCTGGGACTTAGCTTCTGGCTTATCTCAGTCCCAAGGTCCCTAGGAACACAAGCCAACTTAGAGACAGTCCTGACAACTGGGTTGAATTCCCCTGAGATTTGCACCTTCCCCACCCTGCCCTGGAATGCTTTGAATGCTGTTTTTATATGGAAGGCATGGATTCCTGTAAAGGACAAATTAGAACTGGGCTCTGTAGGAAAGGGAAGGTGGCTGGTCCCAGCGTAGAGGCAGAGGGAAAGGGCACTCACAACAATCCGGGTCTTATTGTTCACCAGTTTGCCAATATGCTCATCCACCTTCTTCTGCTCCTGCTTCAGGTCAGAGATGAGGGTTGCAAGCTCCTCCTAGAGGCAATGTGCCATGGCCCCCGTGAGTGGCTGACCCCTTTAGGCTCTTAGCTCCTTGGGGCCAGCCCTGGGCCTCACACTTCTAGGGAGCATCCCAATGGCCACTAGCACTCCCAGTGGAACCATTAGGCACCAGAGCTACCCCAGGTGCCCTTGACCTCAAAATAATTAAGATTATTCAAGAATGTTCCATACTGATGGTAGGAACTGCCCAGACAGCAGAGGAACTCTAAGTCATCCCTCTCCAAGACATGGAGAGAGATGCTAAACGTGTTACAGCCACCTGGAAGTCACCACACAACATCCAAGAGAGGTGATTGCTGGTCTGAAGCTAATACTCCCTACATGAAATGATACCTGTAGGGTACCCACCAGGTAAACTCTCCAGTCACCAGGAGGTCCAGAATCAGTGGGATTTGATCAAGAGTCATTACAAAAGGGGTGTCCCCAAGTGAGGCCAGTAGTGCATGTGGTGGCCCAGGTTATACCTGGTGAGTCCCTAACACCTTATAAAGATCTGAATCCATCCCTGGCAGGTTTAATCTGAGCCTAGATTTAGGGGCTCCCAAGGGTGAAATAAACTCACTTCTCCTGGTATGCTCTGGCCCCAAATCTGATCTATCCTTAGGAGTCCAAGCAGGACCACCTAGACCACCATCTAGGCTGCACTACTTGACTAAGGCCCTGTGGGTTTATGCCCATGGCGTGTACTGACTCTTGCTTAGAAAGTTCCCAAGGAGAAGTCGCCCACAAGAGCCTTTCAGAAAGGGAGCTGAGTAAAGAATAAATGGATACAGAGACCTTGCTCTGAATAAGGAGGCATAAAATTTCACAGCAACCCAAGAAAGGGCATTCCAGTGGAAACCCTCATGAGGTAGAAAGAGATGGGATTAGTTCTTTCTCAGCAACTGGGCCACAGTGAGGGGAAACACAATTGTGAAAATAAATAAAGTATCTCAAGATCTCAATCAACAGGAAAAAACAGGAAAGCATGACAGGGATCTGAAACAGAAACATAATTGAGTCACATCACACAGAAGAATCTTGGGATTACAAAAAAACACACACACACACAAAAAACACACATCCAAAAACAGGACCCAAGCTGAGCCCTGACTCTTTGCCAGAAATGATGAGCAATCTCCCAAGTGTTTCCTTCTCTCTTGGGCAGCCATCTGCTAATAAAACAAGGGTTCAATTTCATTATATTACAATTGGATGTCCTCCTTCCACACTTCCCCAAAACTACTTTTGCCAAGGCAACCAATTCTCACTGTTAAAGCTGACACTCTTTTGAATCCTCAGCAGACATTTCACATAAGTGATCTTGTTCTGGTTAAAATGCTCTGTTCCTCTGATTTCCAGGAAGCTATATGCAGCCAGTGTCCCTGCTTCCTCTGTTGATTCTTTCTGACCCCTTACTCGGGGTTCTCTCGCTCCCCAAACCTTAAACGCTGGTGCTCCTTGGAGCATCATCTGTGTCTTCCCTTATTACTCTGCAGACTCTGACTTCCAATCTCTTATCCCCAGCCTCACTCTCCAATTTACCACTTTGGCAAAGGGATAGGACTCCATCACAACTCTGCTTAAAAACTCCCAGTGCCCAAACCACACCACCATGGTTCTCTGAATAAACTACAAATCTCAACAGGTGTCACACAGGTCTTTCCATGACCTGGCCCCTGCTTACCTCAGCTGCCCCATCTGGCTCCCATGGGCTTAATGCAATGACTTATAAATCCTCAAATGTGCCATTCTGTTTACCTCCTGGGCTTTTGCATGTGCTGTCATTACACTTGGAATGCTTTTCCTCCCCTTCTTTTCTTAGCTAGCCCTCCTTGTGATTCAAGTCTCGGTTCAGTAGTCTACTTCCTCCAGGAAGCCTTCCCTGCCCACCTGAGACCATGCAGGAGCCATGTTCCAGGAAGTCTCACCTGGAGACTATTTAACTTTGACAGCAGCACCTGACACACCAGACATCCAGACTGTGAACTGCCCCAGGGCAGCGTGCTGTATGATGGGCACTAGCACATCACCTAGCACAGATTAGATGCCCAGTAAATGCCTGTGGCAGGGCTGGCGGATGACCTGGCTGGCCCTGTGCATGTTTCCTACTTGTCTCTCAGGGTTGAAGGAGCAAAGAAATGCTGCCCAGAGCACTTAGCCACCCTGCCTGCAGATCTCCATGTTCTTTCTTTTCCTGACCACCTCACTTTTTTTTTTTGTCATCCCTCACTTTTATGCCCACTTCCCCTCAAACACCAGGCCACAAACCCTATAATAATTCACTTCCAAGTGCCCTTCCTGCCCTTTCTTGATCTGTTCTATTGGCAGTGCGAAGAAAACTGGCCTTGGTTTGAGTCCTAGCTCTGCCAGCCAAGCTGTGTGACCTTGTCTGAGCCTGTTTCCTCATTTGCAAAAAATAACAACCCTTCACAAACCTTAGATCAACATATTAACCTAAGAAGGTATCACTATTGTTGTTGTTATTATTATGTTAAATAATGATCTGCTAGACCTGAGGCAAAGATCAGGAGGGCAGGAATCCATTGATTCCACAAATACATTTTGAACGTTTACTAAGCCAGGCATGGCTCCAGGCACAAAAATACCCTAGTGAACAAAACAAAGTCCCTGTCCTCATGTGCCTGAGAGTGCAGTCCCAGGAGTGTTCAAGAAACCAACCAGAGCTACAAAGAAAAATAAAGCAGAGATAGGGCTAGCATGTGACGCAGGGCGCTCTCCTTCTTTAGTACCACTTAATCCCCAGCACCTGCTCAGAGCGTGGGGGATGAATGAATGCCCCGGAGTTCTGCTCCAGGACAGGGCTGGAGAGAACTCGCTGTCCCAGGACCCTTCTGGCCCGCGATGGCGTCAGAGAGCGCAGAGGCTGGGTTCTGTGGGCCCCCTGGGTGACCTGGCTGCCGCCCCCCAGCAGCCTCCGGGCCCACCTTCATGCGACTGTAGACGGTGGAGACCGGCGTGACCCGGTGGTGCTGGTGGGAGCCCAGCAGGCCGCAGAGGCCGCAGATGAGCTCCTGGTCCTTCTCGCAGAAGAGGCTGAGTGGGTTCCGGTGGTGCGCGCAGATCTTAGGCTCCGGGTCCCGCGGGAGTCCCAGGGCTTCGATCACCCGCCCCAGGGAGAGGTTAGGCGGGGAGCTGCTGCCGTCCACCTCCTGCCGGCACACAGGGCAACGCAGCTCGGAGTCCAGGTGGCAGAGCAGGGACAGCAAGCAGCCTTTGCAGTAGGAGTGGCCGCACTGCAGCATTAGGGGCTCCTTGAAGACCTCGAGGCAGATGGGGCACTGAAGGCGGTCCTCCAGCTCCGTCATGCTCACCAGCCTCGCCATCCACCTGCGGGCTGTCACACAGGGGCCTTTCTGAGCGGACTCCCTCCACGCCCTCTGCCCACAATTCCCTGGAAAGGGCCTCTGGAAATTAGAGGTCTTAACAGACTCCAGTCCTGGATTCCAGTCCTGACCCTCGATAACCTTGGGCCTGTTTAAAACAAAGGGCTTAAATGAGGGGCGGGGGGGGGGGGGGGGGTTACTTTGAGATATATGATTCTAACTTATTTAAACTCAGATTTGGAGGTAAACATGAAAGGGGCCGTCTGCAGCATCATTTAGATCAGTGGTCGGCAAACTCATTAGTCAACAGAGCCGCAAACCGAGGCTCGCGAGCCGCAGTTTGCCGACCACTGATTTAGATGACACAAATAATGCAAGCTCCAGCCTTGGCAGGTGTCCTGACTTAGAACTGAACACCAAAAACAAGCAAAGGTCCTTCCCACCTTCTAGATAAGTGTTTAAATTGGCGAGCAATGTTGGAATCATAACAGAGATTCTTGAGTCACCCCTTCCCACATCTCCAGTGAGACCCAGAAATCTGCATTTACATTAGACACTCCCAGATCATCCTAAAGCAGAGTTCTATCTTAGAACAACATTGTTCTGGACAGTCTGGGACTTAGGAGAGCTGTATCTTAATCTCCCACCCTGTTCCTCTTTGAAAACTGATTGGCTCTGAAAGAGAGAAGCATCGAGCTACAAGTCAGCAGCAGAGCCAAGAAGAGCAACCCCCCCGCCCCCATGGAACTAACAGGCTTCTTAGAATCCACTGAGCCTCCCACCAGGGCCTCAAACCAGCATCACTGACCTGATTGGCTCGGCCTCTTCTCCCCAGGATAGAATAGCAGGAGCGGAGACCTGAAGACTGCAGCTGGATGCTTGCTCCACCACCTTGTCACTACCCTTTCCTCCTCCCCTTTCCCAGCAACACCCCATGTCCTCAAGGTCACCCAGAATCAGGTGGAAATTGGGCCACATCACGGGACTGGGGAGGCAGCCTCTGCTGGGCCAGCTCTGATAACTGTAACATTCAGGTGCTTGCTTTGGCCAGGCAAGGGGAAGGGGTACAGACAGAGAGACTGGGTACCCATTCACAGTACAGACCCCAACGGGGCAGATTTGTGCTTCAACACAATCTTTCTGAATCTTTTTCGTTTAAAGATATTTTTATTTACTTATTTAGATTTTTTAATTGGGGTATATCTTCTAAAAAGGGCTCAAATCTTAACCACACACTTAAAGTAAACTTAATATATAATCACTCTCACGATCAAGATATAGAACATTTCCAGTACCTCCCTCGTGCTGCCCCCTAGTCAGAATGTCTAACAAGAATAGCTGCTCACATGACTCATATCATTGCAGATTAACGTGGCCCAGTTTTGAATTTCAAATGAACAGAATTATATAGTATGTGCTCTTTTGTGTCTAACTTCTTTATTCAACATGCATTAAGAACTTTTTTATATGAAGTCTTTCAAAGGTTTAGAAGTTCAGTGACATTTTGTTATACAGTTAATAATATACTATGTATACTGGATATGTGATATACAGGTCATAGGACACTATACATACCCCAGGGGTGTGGTGGGAAATTACTGATTGGAAAGGATAGGATGGAGAGGCTTCCAGGGGTGTTAAGAAACGGGAGCTCTAGAGCTTCCGGTGGCAGAGTCTGGGGAAGTGGCGGCAGGTGCCATGTCTTGTCTCAAAGGTGGCAAGAAGAAGCCCCTAAAGCAGCTGAAGCAGCAGGCCAAGGAGATGGATGAGGAGGGTAAGGCATTCAAGCAAAAGCAAAAAGAGGAGCAGAAGAAACTCAAGGAACTAAAAGCGAAAGCTGTGGGCAAGGGCCTCCTGGTCACAGGTGGGATGAACAAATCTGGCAAATAGTGAGCTGTTCCGTGTGCCTGGGGCAATGGTGATCCTTAATTCCATTCCTGTTTTATCTTCTGGATTCCCTGTCATACCATCTGTTGCCATCTAGAGCTAGAATGAAGTGTTGTATTGGAGCCTATGGTATATTTAAGAATTAACTTTTGTAAATAATAATCTACACTAATAAAAGAGAAACATGCAAATTGACCATCCCTCTGCTATGCCCACCAGCCAATCAGGAGTGAGTATGCAAATTAACCCAACAAATATGGTGGCCACCATGGAGTTGGAGCAAGCAGGAGGCTTGGGTTGCCCCCGGCGACGGAGGAAGCCACGCTTCCCACCTGCCCTGGCCTCCACTCAAGGAGGGGCTGGGGAACTGGTCACTGGGGGGCGTGACCAGCCTGAAAATGGCCCTCAGCCTCTTACCCAGGCTGGCCACACCCCCATGGGGTGAGGGTCCCCGCTGGGGGGCTTGGCCAGCCTGCAAACAGCCATCAGCCCCTCACCCAGGCTGGCCAGGCACCCCAGTGGGGACCTCCACCCTGAAGGGGATGTGGCCAGCTTGAAACAGCCCTCAGCCCCTCACCCAGGCTGGCCACGCTCCCCCAGTGGGGACCCTCACCCCATGGGGGCATGGCCGGCCTGCAAACCACCACAGGCCCCTTGCCCAGGCTGCCCCATGCCCCAAGGGAACCCCCACCCTGATCCGGGACACCCTTCAGGGCAAACCAGCCAGCCCCCACCCATGCACCAGGCCTCTATCTATACTAATTAAAGGGTAATATACTAATTAGACTGGAAGACCTTCCAGAAGACCTTCTGGACGTTCTTCTGGACAAAGCCATGGTGGCGGGGCCAAGGTAAAGGTGGTTAGAGGCCAAGAGGGGAGGGAAGTTGTGGTGATCAGGCCAGGATGGGATGGCAGTTGTGGGTGATCAGGCCGGTGGCGGGGGGGGGGGGCCATTGGGGGTGATCAGGCCGGCAAAGGGGGGGGGGGCAGTTGGGGGTGAGCAGACCAGCAGAGAGGCCAGTTGGGGGCGAGCAGGCCAATGGGGAGGGCAGGTGGGGGCAAGCAGGCCAGTGGTGGGGGGCAGTTGGGGGCGAGCAGGCCGGCAGGCAGAATGGTTAGGGGCAATCAGGCAGGCAGGCAGGCAGGTGAGTGGTTAGGAGCCAGCAGTCCCAGATTGCGGGAGGGATGTCTGACTGCCGGTTTAGGCCCAATCCCTGTAAACCGGCAACAGGACATCCTTCGAGGGGTCCCAGATTGGAGAGGGTGCAGGCCGGGCTGAGGGACACACCCCCCCCCCGCACGAATTTCATGCACCGGGCTACTAGTAATAATAATCATCATCATCATGCAGTGACACATCTCTTTAGTTCTTTTCACTCAATCATTTCAACTTAGCTGTGAGGTCAGAATAAACCCAGCCCAGAATCCTGCCAAAGTGTGTTCTTCAGTCTTTGTTCTATCCCAAATTCTGTACCACCTGAAATTAAACCAACTCATTTGAAGAGAGAGAGAGAGGGAGGGAGGAAGAGAGAGAGAGAAATCTAGAACAGGAGCTCAATAAAGGAAGAATGAGAGAGAAAAAGAAAGAAAAAGCTCTAGAACATCAGGCCACAACTCCCACAGGCCTAAGCACCCACATCTGCCAGCAGGGGTGGTCTCCACCTCAGTGTCAAGCAAGACTAAGGTCTGGTATAGGCAAATAGCAAGCTAATTTTATTTGTTAATTCAAGAAATACTTATTGAGAACCTGCTATGTATCAAGCATTGAGCTGGGTATTAGGTATATATTAAAGAACAAGACAAACAAGGTTTCTGTCCTTTTGGAGTTTATGATGTATGGAGGTAGGAGTGGTGTAAGGTCATAAATAAACAAGTTAATATAACAGTTTTAAATGCTATTTAGGAAGTAAACACTGTGGTGGAAAAGTAGGAGGGGGTGACAGGTTGTATGAGGTGCACTTGAGCAAGGGGCAGGGCAATGTCTTTGCTGAAGCCAGAAGGATACACAGAAGCTGGCCACCTGAAAAGATTCAGGAGGGTAGACCAGGCACTGGGTCAGCAAGTGCAAAGGCCCTGAGGCTGGAAAGCACTTAGAGAGGAGACCTGTGCAGCTGGAGCACAGTAAGGGAGAGGAAATATCAGAAGATGAGGCCAGAGCGGTTGGCAAGGAGGGCTGTGTAGACTAGAGCAGTGGTCGGCAAACTCATTAGTCAACAGAGCCAAATATCAACAGTACAACGATTGAAATTTCTTTTGAGAGCCAAATTTTTTAAACGTAAACTTCTTCTAACGCCACTTCTTCAAAATAGACTTGCCCAGGCCGTGGTATTTTGTGGAAGAGCCACACTCAAGGGGCCAAAGAGCTGCACGTGGCTCGCAAGCCGCAGTCTGCCGACCACGGGACTAGGGCAAAGGTTTGGATTTCATTTCAAGGGCAGTGGGAGCTATTGAAGAAACCAGTTTTAAGGCAAGGGAATATCATCTCATTTATATTTTTAAAATATCATTCTGGCTGCTGTGTACATAATGGATCACAGTAGTGTGAGCACTTGGCTGGATGGATGATGAAGCCGAATGACTGATACAGAGAAGAATGATGTAAACAAAATACAAGGCGGATCCAGAGTTAGAAGCCTGAGGACATCCAGGTGGAGGAACTTAGTAGCCCAACTGGTCCACAGACAAATGTCTAGGCCTGGCTGCAGAGTTTCTGACTCAGGAGTCCATGGATGGACCCAAGAAATCTGCATTTGTAGCAAGCACTGATGCTACTTTTGAGAATCACTGGAAAAGGCAGTTGGATACAGGCACCTGGAACAGTGGCACTTGGGAGGCTCTAAGCTAGCCAGGTATATGCCACCTGTTTATAGCACATATTTAAACAAATGGTTGGGATCTCTTAGGGATTGAAAGCGGAGAAGGGCAGGGATCGGACAGCCCTGAGGTTGCTAACCTTAAGAGGTCAGGAAGTGGAGGATGACTGAGAAGGGACAGCCAGGAGGTAAGAGGAACATCAGGAGAGTGTGGTGATTAGGAAACTGTGGGAGCTAGAGTGCCCCCAACCAAAGATATCCATGCCCAAATTCCTGGACCTCGGTGAATATGTTACCTTAAAAGGTCAAAGGGACTTTGAAGATGTAATTACGGTTATAAACCTGAATTATGCAGGTGGGTCCAATTTAATCACATAACCCCTTAACAGCAGAGAACTTTCTCTGGTGGAGTCAGAGAGAGATGCCACAGAAGAGGAAGCAAGAGGATTGCAAACATAAGGACTCAGCACCCTATTGCTGACTCTGCGATGTTGGGGTCCATATGCAAGAATGGGAGAGAAGCCTTTAAGAGCTAAGGGTGCCTCCTGGCTGGCAGCCAGGTAGGACATGGGGACCTCAGGCTTAGAGCTTCAAGGATCTCGATTTGCAATAACCTAAATGAGCTTTGAAGTGGATTCTTTCCCAAAGCTTCCATCAGGCTGATGCCTTGATTTGAACCCAATGAGACTGATGTCAGGCCTCTAGCCTACAGAAATGAGAAAGAATAAATAGGTGTTGCTTTAAACAGCTAGGTTTGTGGCAATCTGTTATGACAATGATGGAAAACGAATATTGATGCCAAAAGGAAGTGTTCAAAGGTCAGAGGGATCAACTCCATCAAATGCTGACAAGAGGCGCCCGATGGATTTGGCGGCAAGAGCAGTCTTTTGTAGCACGGAGCAGGGAAAAGTGGTTACATAGAAGTGGGTTGAACAGAAAATGGAGGGTGAGACAGGGTAGTTTAAAAAGCCTTTGCAGCAACTCTTTTGAGTTTTTCTGGGAAGAGTCGCCAGAGGGCGATGTGGGACAAAAGGAGGCTTGTTCCTTTTATGGTAGATTTTCCTACACATAAGAAAGAAATGATGCCATATTCGAGGCAAGATTGATGCAGGAGAGAGGGGGTAGCTAAAGTGCATGAGTAGACATGAGCGGGAGGACCCAACTGGGACCCAGGACTATTCTCCCTTTGCGCCAGGAAAGCGCAAGTGCAGCAGAGATTTTGTCGATTTGCTGATGGAAAAGGGAGGGGCATCAGCTTGACTTCTCAGGAACTGGGCAGTTTGACTCTAAAGCCCTGTCTTGGCCTGAATTTCTCGGAAAAGCAAATGAGAAAGAAGGAAAGTGGAAATAACCCACTGCAGTAGGCCGTTTCTGGGGCCTTGTGCTCACCAGGGTGCTCTGGCCACGTGACCCCACTGAGTGCCCCTCCCCCATCATATCCGCCACGTGCTGCGCCACGTGCTGCGCACCCCCCCCCCGTCACGTGCCCGGCCACGCCCTCCCTGGCCCGAGAGCCACAGCCGTTGGCAGCAGTTGGTGTGAATCCCTGAGCTCCTCAGCGAGGCCCCTGAAAGGAATGCCCGGGCCAGGGGCAGACTGCAGGGCATAAAGGGCAGCTGGGTTGCAGCCTTCGGAGTTTCCTGGAGTCGCGGGCACGGGACGGGTGCCTCGGGAGGGTCACGTGGACATGGTGGGGGACGTCCGGACTCCGGGAGCCATGCGAGGGGAGGATGCCCCCGGCCAGGTCAGGACCCCGCGCGGGCGAGTCAGGGTGGGGCGCCGAGTCAGGGTCAGTCTGGGGGCTCTGAAATCTGTTTCGTTCCCCGAAAGTCTCCTTACCAGAGGTTAAGCCAGTGGATGCTGGACATCTCCGGGGACCAGGGCGTGCTGAAGGACGTCATCCGCGAGGGTGCTGGCGAGCTGGTGATGCCGGACGCCTCGGTGCTAGGTACGGCCCGCCCTCGCGGGATGCCATCTGTCCTGGGCAGCTGGCGGTGCAAGAGGACTGGCGGCTTCAGGGCACTTTACTTTGGGGGGATGGGAGGCACTTGGATTGAGTAGAACATGCTTTGTTAGAATTCGAGTTTTTAAGGAAAGCGAGGGAACCCCGTGTCCCCTTTGCATGACACCACTGTGAACAAGGGACACTTCGAGGCCCACCAGCCACGTTTCTGAACCTCAAAGCCCAAGGGCAGGCATCCAAACGTTAAGCAAAGACTTGTTCCCATCAGGGCGCAGGCCAGTTGAAGGGCATGTAATTCTGTTGTTACCGTGTGGTAATTAAAGAGACGTGATGTTATAGAGGTGAGGGTATTGGTTCATTTTTCTGTGTCTGTGCCCTCTGTCCTAGTGAAATATTCTGGATACCTGGAGCACATGGACAAGCCTTTTGATTCGAATTGCTTTAGGAAAACTCCCCGACTCATGAAGCTTGGAGTGGGTAAGTTCACATTAGGAGCTGGAAAAGGAGTTGTTGTTTTTTCCCGCAGGAATTGATGAGGGACAACACACTAGGCCTGGAAAACTGTCCAGGGCACAGGTTCTTGGAGTCGGTTTTTTGAGGCTGGGTTTTGCTAAACCAGCCAGCTCTCTCCTACGTTTCCCCTTGAGACCTAGGTATTAGGGAAATGTCCTACCTGGCAAGGTTATCTTTGCATCCTGACAACCATTGGGCACTGTGTTTTTGTTTGTTTGTTTAAGTAAACATCTGTTGAATACTTTCTACCCACAATGCATTGCTGAAAAGAGAGGATGTACCCAGGTGATTAGAACTTGGAAGCCAGTGTGGTGGTGGAGATTGACTGGTTTCAGAAAACTAACCTGGTAGAATCGTTAAAGCTCCTGGGAGATATAAGCACTGCTGCAGGAGTCCTTAATGAAGGCATCTTAATTCCAGCTGGGAGGATCAGGGAAGGTGTCATGGAAGAGGGGCATTTGAAATGAGCCCTGAAGTTTGAAAAAGATTTCAATCAGGGCAGACGCTGGGCATGGGGAGGAAGATGTTGCAAGAAGACAGAACTGTGTGAACAAAGATGTGGAGGCCAGAATGCTGCAGAGCCTAAAGAAGTTAAGAGTTGGAAGGGTGGTGGTGGTGGGAAATAAGGCTAAAAAGTGAATTGGGACCACAATGCAGAAGGCTTGGAAGATCGTGTGGAGAGATTTGGGTGTAAGGAGGAAAGAAATTGATAGCACGGGAACAGGCTACTGGGAAAACTTAAACCACGTTCTTTGTCCCTTCTTCCAGATATTACCCTTTGGGGCATGGAGCTGGGCCTTCTGAGCATGCGGAGGGGAGAGCTGGCCAGGTTTCTATTCAAACCACCCTACGCCTATGGAACACTGGGCTGCCCGCCCTTGATCCCCCCCAACTCCACTGTCTTATTTGAGATTGAGCTAATTGACTTCCTGGATTCTGCTGAATCAGACAAGTTTTGTGCCCTGACCGCTGTAAGTTCTGGGGTACAAATGTCAGCACTTCATAGAGAGAGGGTTGGATTTGTGTTTTTGGTAATTATCATGCCATGCTGATGCTCCTCCCAGGTTCCACCCCTGAGACTTCTGGGTGGTGGTAGTGGTGGTGGTGGTGGTCCCCCACTTCCTAGTACTGTCCATAATATTGGCTTAGTTGTGGGTCACTGTGCTAGGCCAAGGTCAGGCTGTGGGTTTGTTATGGACCAGCAGTTTGAGTTGATCTTTCAGTCAGTCACCTTTGCCTACTTCTTTCTGCAAGACAGTGGACATTTGCTTCTCAACATTAAGGTTGGTTTTCAGCAAGTCAAGCCTATAAGTAGGGTAACCATCTAATTTGTTGTCCAAGCCAGGACACTTGAGAGTGAAATGGACTATTAACTGGATAGGATACTAGGACATCAGGTGTAAATGGGTTAATCCCAGGAAACATGGGACATAAGGCCTCTGTTCTCATAATTTAAGTGTTGCCATTTCTTTGTTGCCTTTACTTAACCCTTCCTATAAAGGGCTTCAAATCTCGTTACTAGTCAGATACACACTTTGTCATTCTATCTCACACTGACTATATATGTGATCTTAAGATGTCCACCCAAGCCAAAACCGGTTTGGCTCAGTGGATAGAGCGTCGGCCTGCGGACTGAAGGGTCCCAGGTTCGATTCCGGTCAAGGGCACGTAACTTGGTTGTGGGCACATCCCCATTAGGAGGTGTGCAGGAGGCAGCTGATCGATGTTTCTCTCTCATCGATGTTTCTAACTCTCTATCCCTCTTCCTTCCTCTCTGTAAAAAATCAATAAAATATATTAAAAAAAAAAAAAAAAGATGTCCACCCAAGATTTACGTCTGTATCTGATGTCTCCCCAGCTAAACTGTCAGCACCCCAAGTGAGGGATCTTTTTTCATCTTTACACAAAACAGGTTCTTGCAGATCCTTGGGTTGGGGGGACAAGACATCTGCGTTTAAAGAGAGGTGCTGTGGGTGATTTTGATATGTACCCAAGGTAGCGCATTGTGGCTATAAAAACCAGTACGGCCCTGGGCAGAACAAGACCTGTTAAATTTTGGTTGATAAGTAGTTCTGATTTCTGTTCCATCAGTTTCTAATTCCATGAAAACTGCTGCTTTAGGGAATATCTCTGGGAGGGCTATAGAAGATCTCCTTTTGGCTCTAGCTGTAAAGTGGGGGCAGTGATAACACCGAACTGCTGTGGCTTCTATTGGAATTCACACAGATGACCTCTGCAGAGGCACCTAGCCCCATGCTTGGCACACATACAGCAATAAACAGGTGTAATTATACTGGCATTGTGGCATCGTAGCTTTCAGTTTTTTTGTTGGGTGCCCTTATCTTTGGTTTTCAGGAACAACAAGATCAATTTCCACTTCAGAAAGTCCTAAAAGTGGCAGCTACTGAACGGGAGTTTGGCAACTACCTTTTCCGCCAAAATCGTTTCTATGATGCCAAAGTGAGATATAAACGGGTAAGAATGTTTAAGAAGTGTGTTTAGACCCTGAAAATGTTATTGTTTAAAAGACATAGACGTTGTCTCTTTAAGAAAAATCTCATTAAATCTCATTAAACCTCATACTAGATAGCTGGGTGAGGGGACAAGGTATTTGGGGGAAGCCTGGTGTTCTGTGTCTGCTACTAGATATTGACTACATAGGGTGTGTTCAAGTTGTGAAAATTCATTGAACTGTACTTATTTTTGTACTTACCTGTGTGTGTGTATGCATTTCAGTAAAAATTTATTTATTTATATACTAGAGGCCTGCTGCACAAATTCATGCACGGGTGGGGTTCCTAGGCCTGGCCGGTGATCGGTGCCAGCCAGCCTGGGGGGAGGAATGGTGGGGAGAGGGACTGCGGGAGGTTGGCTGTTGGGAGTGCATTGACCACCAGGAGGGAGCTCCTGCATTGAGCGTCTGCTCCCTGTTGGGCAGTATGCGTCATAGCGACCGGTCGACTGGTCGAAGTCATTCAGTTGACCAGTCACAACGGTCGCTTAGGCTTTTATATATATAGACTAGAGACCCAATGCATGAAATTCGTGCAAGGGTAGGCCCTCGCAGCCCCGGCTTCCTCTGCAGGTCGTCTGGATGGTTGTTCCGCTGTTCAGCCATTCAGTCGATTTGCATATTATGCTTTTGTTATTATAGATTTATTTATTGTTAATCCTCACTTGATATTTTTTCCATTGATTTTTTTAAGAGAGTGGAAGGGAGAGGGAGAGACAGAGAGAAAAACATTGATGAGAGAGAGACACATCGATTGGTTGCTTCCCACATGCACCCCAACCAGGGCCAGGGAGCTTGCAATCAAGGTATGTGCCTTTGACCAAATTGAATCTGGGATTCTTTAGTCCAGCCTTGGGCAAACTACGGCCCGTGGGCCGGATCCAGCTGTTCTATCCGGTTCTCTTGCTCTCCCCTCCGCTCCTTTACTTTGAATTTATGTTAGTTTACACAAACACTCCATCCATGCTTTTGTTCCGGCCCTCCGGTCCAGTTTAAGAACCCATTGTGGCCCTCGAGTCAAAAAGTTTGCCCACCCCTGCTTTAGTCCATGGGCTGACACTTTAACCACTGAGAAAACTGGCTAGGGCAGTAAAAAGTTTTTTAAAATTCTCATCTTAGTACTGTATTAGGTCCTCTACCAACTGATTTTCCACCCCTCTGGGAAGTTTCCTGTCTGACAGTGGAGATTCATTTAACTCTCTGAGGTGACTCCCGTCTTGCCAAGTTTTTTATTGTGATTTGACTTCTTGTGTAGGTTATGCTGACAGGAATTCACTGTGATTTGTAACTCATTCAATAAATATTATGAGCACTTTCTGTGTTCCAGACTCTGTGCCTGAAGTTCTCAAACAGACCCAAACAGGGCAGAGTTTAAAATCTAGGGGTAGTCTGATTTTATATCTCATTTGCATATGAGCCTAAATCACTCAGGATTTGCACTCAGCTGCAAGCAACAGAATCCTGGGAAACTGTTCTTTAAGCAAAATAGATATTTACTTTTTCCTCACATAAAAAGGGTGGCAGTTCAAGGCTGTAGAGCAGTTCCATGAAGCCACCAGGGATCCAGGCTCCTTCTGTCTTTCTGCTCAGCCACCCTTACATGTGTCCTTGTTTGCCACCCCAAGATGGTCATTCAACTTATAGCATCACATGATTATCTGGGCAGAAAGAAGAGAGGGCAGAGGAGTCTGGTGTGTTTGTATATTGCTTCCCTTTATATTTCATTGGCCATGTTAAATGGATAGCCCTTAGCTGTATAGAAAGCTGGGAAATGTACTTTTAAAATTAGTACATTGCTGCTTTGAATGAAATGGAAGTGGTTAGGAGAAGAGGAGGGGACTAGATATTGGTTATGCAGCTAACAGTATCTGCCACATTGACTTATGTGAATATGCTTCAAAGAGATAAAAGAGGAGAGCATGCATGTGCCTGTCTTTTGGAATTCTGACAAAATCTGGTTCTTAAACTTGGATATTACAGATTTTGGCTCACAGTTGAATCATAGATACTATTCATAAAGTTTCTTGAGAGCCTGCTTGCTTGAAAAAATTTTTTCTCTTGAAAACAGACCACTCCTTCTCGCTTATTTCCTGGGTCGGATCCCCTGAGGAAGTCACTTTTTAATTATAACTGCTGTTTTTATCATATTCTGAATTTATAAATGACATGCTTTAGTTGCTCTTTCAGACATTTTTTTTTTATTTCTCAATACAGAAGGTGAGGCGTTAGTTCTCACTTCTACTTTCCCAGTATTGTCATAATTTGAATTTTTTAAAATTTATTTTATAAAGGGAGACAGAGAGACATTGATCCATGAACATTTATTTACGTCATGTTTAATTTCTTCCAACAATGTTCTGTAGTTTTCATTGTACAAGTCTTCCACTTTAAATTTATTGCTACTTATTTTATTCTTTTTGATGATAGAGTTTTGTTTTGTTTTGTTTTTTGGTTAATCCTCACCTGAGGATATTTTTCCATTGATTTTTAGAGAGAGTGGAAGGGAGTGGGAGAGACAGAGAGAAATATTGATGTGAGAGGGACACATTGATTGATTCACCCCCACCAGGGATCGAGCCTGCACTCAAAGTACATGCCCTTGACTGAAATTGAAGCCGCGACCCTTCCGTCCAAAGGCAGACACTCTATTCACTGAGCCAAACCAGCTAGAGCTGGAGTTATTTTCTTAATTTCATTTTTGGATTGTTTATTGTTAGAGTATAGAGATATAACTAACTTATATATTGACCTTGTATCCTGAAACTTTGCTGAACTAAATTTTTAGCTCAAAGGGTTTTTTTTGTGGATTCTTAGTGTTTTCTATATTTAAGATGGTCACTCCTCTTAACCACCTGTCTTTCCTCTCCACAGGCTTTGTTGCTTCTCTGCCGGCGATCAGCACCCCCTGAAGAACAGCACCTGGTGGAAGCCGCCAAGCTTCTTGTTCTCCTTAACCTCTCCTTTACATACCTGAAGCTGGAGCATCCCACCAGGGCCCTGCACTTTGGAGAGCAGGCTCTGATTATTGATCAAAAGAATGCCAAAGCCCTCTTCCGGTGTGGACAGGTGAGTTGGAGGACAAGGACTTGAGAACACATGCCTAAGCAAAGGTGGCAATGGTGTTCAACTTGGGCACTGCAAAAAAATGCTCTTTCCTAGCTATGCTTTTAAATTCTGTCATTTGACAGGCCTGTCTCCTCATGACTGAGTATCAGAAGGCCCGAGATTTTCTAGTCCGA
Organism: Plecotus auritus; assembly: GCF_963455305.1. Classification (NCBI taxonomy): domain Eukaryota; kingdom Metazoa; phylum Chordata; class Mammalia; order Chiroptera; family Vespertilionidae; genus Plecotus; species Plecotus auritus. Next base: position 91,458,392 of record NC_137774.1, on the reverse strand, counting down.
GCCCAGAAGGAACAGCCCTTCAATCATGACATCAATAATGAGCTGAAGAAACTGGCCAGGTGAGACCTGTGTTTGCACTCCTGCTAACAGAGAAAGAGAGGTATGATGCCTTAACAGTTCTGATCTCTCCACCTGGGGATGTTGTCCAGCACGTGTTATGAGGCAACGCCCCCTAGAGCCAGTGTTTGAAGTGCTCAGTACTCTAAACCAGCAGCTCCTAGTGGGGAAGTGTGACCAACTCCAAACTACACCTGTCTGGATCATTTTCCATCTCCCTGTTTCACTCCTCACCCTGCAAATAAGCATCCCTAAAGAGGAGGGCTAATGTGATTTTTAAAAGGGACTTGTTCTTCAGGTACTCTTTCTGTTTGGCACCAACTGTTCTCAACTGACTGCAGAAAGGTGCCTTATAGACCCTGGTTTGATCTGAAATTGATCTTTCAGGTCTGATTCATACCCATACGGTGACTTTTTTGTTATCCAAGTAATATATATACCAATCTTTCGGTAATGTAACTATTTATTTGTTTATTTTAATCCTCTTCTGGGGGTATGTTTTTATTGATTTTTAGAGAGAGGGGGAGTGGGGGAGAGAGAGCGAAACATTGATGTGAGAGAGAAACATCAATCAGTTGGTTGCCTCCTGTACAAGCCCTGAATAGGGATTGAACCTGCAATCTTTCGGTGTATGGGATTATGCTCCAAGCAACTGAGCCACCTAGCCAGGGCCAGTAATGTAACTTTTTATGATTATAGAAATTTCATGTTCATTGTAGAAAATTTTGAAAATATCAACATAAATTGATATTCCATCACCTCATAATATATACACCGTTTGTTTGTTTTTAAATATATTTTTATAGAGTTCAGAGAGGAAGGAAGAGGGGGAGAGAGATAGCAACATCAACGATGAGAAAGAATCATTGATCAGCTGCCTCCTGCATGTCCCCTACTGCGGATCAAGCCTACAACCCAGGCATGTGCCCTGACTGGGAATCGAACTGTGACCTCCTGGTTCATAGGTCAGTGCTCGACCACTGAACCATACTGGCCAGGCTACATCCACCGTTTTTTAAAATGGTTTTGTTGTTGTTCAGTATTAGTGAATTTCTCTACTGTTAACATTAAACATTTAATCCAAATTGCTTAGTTAAAGCTTTCTTGACATTAAAAAAAGCTGATGTATGTGTACCTCTTTATATTTGGATCCAATTGTATTTTGGGCCTTTTAGAACTTTCCAACAATTTCCTTTCTGCTATTTATAAGTATCCTGTCAGGATAAATGTAGAAATTTTGGAATCTAACCATTCTTTAGCAAAAAAATCTCAGGGTAAGTTAGTGGTTACTGAGTGTGAGGTGTCACCTGGCAGCTTCACTGACTGTGGCTCCTAGCCTTCAAGGCCGCCATCTTTTCAGAAATGGGCTTTTTATCCAAAGGCTTCCTTAACAGCTCTTGGGAGCCTCCACTGTCTCACCTACCTCTCCAGTGTTGCTTCCACCCCTTCCTGATTCCGTTTAAAGCCCATTGAATTTTCAGTGCTTCTGGAGCTGAGTGGAGAATTCCAGCCACCAGGTGTCACCTCCTACAAAGACAGACCTTCTCTAACTACTGTGTATTTCACTTTACAGCCACTACAGGGACTACACAGATAAAGAGAAAGAAATGTGCCATCGAATGTTTGCTCCTTGTGATAATGGCTCTACAGTAGGAGAAAAGTAAAGGTAATAAAAGGATTAAAGTATAAAAGGATTTTGTCCAGCAAATATAAAAATGTGGTTCTCATCAACCCACCAGTGGATATTGGCTATCTACAGCTGAGGATGAATGGGAGTAGCAAAATTCGTATTGAAGGGAGTGACACAAGTCTAGTGCAGAATGCACACACTGTGGGTCTTCTCATAGAGAAGATCATAGAGAAGTTTGGAAAGTCCATCCAGAGCTTGTGGATAAATGTGTAAGTTTGTGAAGCCTTCGGCTTTAAAATGAAAACAATTTTTTCATACTTTGTTAATCTCTCCCTCACAAAAGCTTGGAACATGAAATGTAATAGTCATTAATGTGATGATTTATCTGAGTTTTGAAATGAACAGTAATACTTTTCTTATCTGGTTTTTCCTGAAGGCCTCCAACTTCACTTTACATCTAATACATCATTAAAAAAGACTACATTCAAATGTCAAGGGGTAGGAATGTGCAGTGACTCTGAAGTTTTGCTTGCTATTAAAATTAGAGATTTGAAGATTTCAGAACCAATAGGGAGCAGAAGCTCACATTTCTACCACAGCATATACCTTGTGATTTAGCAGGCACAGGGTTAAGGTTTTTCATGAGTACATGAGATAACCCTCTAGTCTGGTTTACTATTACTTAAGAAAATTAATGGAAACAAAATCACCTGCCTTAAACACCTGCTTAGCTGGGTAGATAACTCTGCTCTCTCTCGAGAGAGAAGTTAAACAAGGGACAACAAGAAAACAGCTGCCCAACGGGCTCTTGGTGATAAATCTCTCCTTTGTTGCTACCTACATCCCTCTACAAAAGAGGCTTGAGAGAAGAAGGCAGTGAAAAGGCCTATTCATCCCAGACTTTTTCACAGGTGATCTACAAACTGCTGCTGTCTGCCCTGTCAGAAACAACCTATCAGTATCAGAAATAAATGTTGCCTTCCTCACTGACCCTGACTCTGTGACCCTGGCCTTCAGGTCTTTCAGGGACATTGGCGTATTTGAACTGAGATGTGAGCCAGAGGATTTCTCTTATTCGGATGTTAATGTCCAGTACAAATGGAGGCTGGGTGGCTTTTTGCAAGACATTTTAGAATGTGACCTGGTATATCCTGCCATATGAATATCCAGTTCTTCCAGGGTCCATCCTAGAAACAGATCTTAGAAACCCCAGCAGAGCAGCAAGTTCCCTTTCCATCATCTTTACCTCTCAGTTTTCTCAGTCTGTCAGATTTTTTGGAGCCTAATGATTTTTAGATGATATCCCATGCATTTCTAAATCTTGAGTGTTTTATCACCAGCAGTGACTGGGGTCTAAAGTGGTTGGGGTCTAAAGTGGTTATGATTGTCACATTCCTGTGCTGTTGTAGTTATAACATATTGTGGCTTTTGTGTCATTGGTATTCTTCCTACTCCACCTTTTCCTCTGTTGTACTTGTGCTGAGTTAGTCACTTAAAATGTCTAGGTCTTTAGATTCTTTTGAAAATACAATTTTAACTGAGTAGGAGCATTTAAAATTGGTTCATCTCAGATGTTAGGTATTCCAGACTTGTCTTCATCTTGTCTCCTAATATATTAGATAGTTACCTTGGTGGGGTGAGTGTTCTAAGCCTCTGACTGTAATAGACTGAATTATTTTTTTAGATCAAAGGCCATGTCTTTTTCATCTTTGTATTTTCTAGTACCTGGAACTATGCCTGGCACATGATTAGCACTCAGTAAATGTTGTTTGGATCAAGTGTAAAATAGCGGAAATGCTAGACTAGTCTCTTTGAAACCATACCCTCCAGGCTGGCTCTTGTATGGGCTGTCAGGACTGTTGTTTAGTACCAGTGACAGAAATCCATCTTTATCTAGCATCAGCTAAAAAAGAGAATTACAGAAGGGATCCTAGGTAGCTCACTGAGTCAAAGGAGGAGTTGGACAACCAATACTCAAGCAGATACCTGCAGTTCTGAGGGCCTCAGGGTCCCGATCTCATTGCTGCTTTATTCTCTTCCATTATAAGGAGTGCCCAGGCATCCATTTGCACAGTCTTTCTATTTGAGAGAGGGCTTTCCTTATCCTACACCTTCCTCCTCTTCCTGCACCAACCATAGCTCCAGTTTGAAAATCCTAAGGCAGGACTCTGGCCTGGTTTCGGGTGTGTGGAGTCCCATGAGTGGCACCCCATCCTAGCACCACAGGTTAGGGGAGCAATGGTTGTTCGAAGAAGGTTGCTGCTCCCCAAAAGCAAGGGGATGAAGACAATGGGCAAAGGGGAAGGGGCCCATCAAAGGGTATTTAACTGTAGCAGCCACTCACTGTTCTGCTGAGTTGTGCCCTTTAGTCTTGCTGTTACAGAGCAGTGGGTCATTTGCCAATTTGGTGAATTAGGAATCTCTTGCAGCTCCTCCTGCTAAGAGCTCAACAGTGGAAAGATCAAATACATCCATGGTTCTGCCACAACGTCTTTTTTCCTTAGTTTGGATTTTCAGAGGGCATGGAAAAACATAGACCTCTGCATGGAAGTGTTCCTGGGGATAATTTAAAAAGTCAAGATGGCAGTCAATGTGTTCACTCATGTACATCAGAAGACCTAAAGTTTTATAGGAAACCCCCTAGCTAATATTTGATAAGCTGCTTTGAAACTGCTTTCCCTGTGGTTTGCAATGCAGTAATCCTGTTTATATATATTCAAACTTTCATAAATGAACATTTTCTAACTACCTACTTGGTTAAGATCTCACATATATCCATCATAGTAGTGATTTTACCAGGGGCATCCAAGAGCTTTTGTAACATATGCTGTCATAGTTGGAAACATTTGGCATAGTGTTCTAACTTTTTTCTTTTTTTAATTTAATTTTATTGTTGACAGTATTACAGATGTCCTCCAATTACCCCCCCACACACACACTTAAACCCTTACTCCCATCATCCTGAATGAGTGAAGAGGAGGGTCCCACTGCACGACCTCATTACTCCTTCCCCAAGTACCTCTTGAGAACTGGTGGTTTTCATGTGCTTTGGCAGGTGCTATGTGGCATTGCTGGTCTGCAGAGATAGTGCTCTAATAGGGAGGACAGGACGAATCAGTTGGATCACAGAGTACACAAGCAGAGTGCTATGATGGGCAGCATCCTGACCAGAGAAAAGCTTTGCTGAGGCAGTCCTGCAGCTTCAAAGGGTAGCACTGGACACAAGGAGGGAGTAGGGGGGGTGTAAATGGACAAGACAAGGAATCCAGTGCTGAAGTCAGTTGTGGACCAGGTATTGTCCTGGAATTTCAGTCTTTTTTTGGAGTGTGGACTGTGTTCTGTAGGCATCAGAGGAGGGAAAAGATGTGATGGGAGCTGAGATGATCTGATAGGCTCATGTAAGAAGGGGCTGAAGGGCCATGTTGGAAGCATCAAGTCTGGCAGGTAGAAGATGTTTGACAGCCTAGAAGTAAAAGCACCAGCAGAAATGGAAAGAAGACAGGAGTATGAGGCCTCCCATCTAGAATGGATGGGAGGGTGCTTTCAGTCAAAATAATTCTAGTAGCAAATGAGAACTTAGTTGATACAGAATGACCATAGAGGGTGTACAAGGTGACCTGTGGGCAACGGTGGAAGGAACTGAAGCTATTTATTCTGGAGAAGAGAAGCTTTAAGTGGTATGTGTTAGCTAATGGAAAGAAGTGGCTTGGAGTGGAGAGTATGCAGAATTAGGAGTTACAGATGATCACAGTGAACTAGGAGTGATAGAGAAATCTTCTGGAGGAGAAGGCAGAACTTGAGTGAGTTCACAAGACTAATTGGTAGGCTTGGCTAGATAGAGGGAACTCACCCTCATGGTTTGTCATATTTTAATAGCATTGCTCACCATTCATTTTATTTTTAATGTGTTTTTATTAATTATTATCAAAATATATATTAAACTTATTTTATATGCCAGGCATTCTTTTATATGTTTTATGTAGATTGTTTTTAATATAACATCTCTATAATGTAGATACTATCTCCATTTTATAGATGATGAATTAGACATGAAGAAGCTAAGTAATTTGCCAAAGTCACAAAGCTAGTAAGCAATAGAGCCAGGGATTCCAACCTTGGCAGTCTGGCCCAGGGCCACCACGTTGAGGAAACAATCAATACAAAAGGGTTCAACGGAAGAAACCAATTTTAACTTGTGCTTCTTCTGGGGATTCTTCCATATAGCTAAATATTCTGTTTGTATTACCATTTCTTGATTTTTATCAATTTTGGACACATGTCTATATACTTCCTGCTGTGATATAATACAGTACAATCTCTTTCTTCACTTTATAGTTCTACTAGAGGTCCAATGCATGAAATTCGTGCAAGAGTAGGCCTTCCTGCCGAAACCGGTTTGGCTCAGTGGATAGAGCATCAGCCTGCGGACTGAAAGGTCCCAGGTTCGATTCCGGTCAAGGGCATGTACCTTGGTTGCAGGCATGTCCCCAATAGGGGGTGTGCAGGAGGCAGCTGATCGATGTTTCTCTCTCATCGATGTTTCTAACTCTCTATCCCTCTCCCTTCCTCTCTGTAAAAAATCAATAAAATATATTTTAAAAATAAAATAAAATAAAAGAGTAGGCCTTCCTTCCCCCGGCCTTCCCTCTGGCACCCGGGACCTGGGCTTCACTCCGGCCGCCAGCAGGCACCCTGGACCCGGGCTTCGCTCTGGGCCCGGCTTCGTCCAGAAGGATATGTGGAATGACGTCTGGTCTAATTAGCATATTACTCTTTTATTCTTATAGATTACTACTTTTAGACCTTCTATTAGATTATTGTAATAAAAAATTACACTCATATTGATATTTCTGACTTTGTAAGCTAAATACAGTATTTTCTATACTTCACTTTGTATAATGAGAATATTACTGACAAGCCAATGCTATGCTTTTTAAAATTTTTAAGCTTTATTTTTTTCTTCAATTTCTAATTGAATTTCTTTTATTTTCCTTGACCTGTTTGCATTTATTCTTTTAAAAACTCTGTGGTACTACTAGTATATAGTCTGAATCTTTCTTCTCAGAGAGCTCCTTCTTGGAAATATGTATATTAGTGTAACAGTCTGCACAGATTTCCTATAGGCTTGATGCACAGCTGCCATTCTGGGACTTCTTTTATCTCCTGGGTTGAATCCACTGTTTCCTAGATACCTTTTTTGGTTTACTTCCTTGTTCTGATATTTTTAGTAATATTTAAAAATGAGATGTAAAGAGAAATTTTCCCAACTCCTTATATGCCCAATTCACACTTACATTAAGGATATAGAAATTATATATATATATATATATATATATATATATATATATATATACACACACACACATACATACACACACTAGATGCCCAGTGTACGAATTCGTGCATGGGTGGGGTCTGGCTGGCCCATCCTGATTGGGGCCGATTGGGCCGGGCTGGCTCGGGGGAGGGGCAGGGCTGGCCGGGGAAAGGCGCCACGGGCAGTTGGCCAGCCAGCCCCACCCCCTGGTCAAACTCCTGGTTGAACTCCCAGTCAAACTCCTAGTCGAGGGGACAATTAGCATATTAGCATTTTATTACATAGGCTATACATATATATACACACACACACACACACACACACATACACACAACACACACATACACACATATATACTAGAGGCCCAGTGCATGAAATTAGTACACGGGTAGGGTCCCTAGGCCTGGCCACCAATCAGGGCCTTCTGACTGCTGGCTGGGGCCTTCCTTGGTTCCGCGACGCCCCCTGGTGGTCAGTGCACATCATAGCAAGCAGTCGAACTCCTGGTCAGTCAAACTCCCGAGGGGACAATTTGCATATTAGCCTTTTATTATATAGGATTATTATATAGGATATCCTAATATATAAAAACCCTGGGTCATAATGACGAGTAACAACCGGAGGCTGACCCAACCGGAAATCAGTGCTGGCCCCACCCCCAAGCAAGTGGTTAGGGGCAATCAGGCAGGCAGGCAGAGTGATTAGGGGTGATCAGGTAGGCAGACCAGTGGTTAGGGGTGATAAGGTAGGCAGGCCAGCGGTTAGGGGTGATCAGGTAGGCAGACCAGCGGTTGGGGGTGATCAGGTAGGCAGGCAAGTGGTTAGAGGAGATCAGGTAGGCAGGCCAGTGGTTAGGGGTGATAAGGTAGGCAGGCCAGCGGTTAGGGGTGATCAGGTAGGCAGACCAGCGGTTGGGGGTGATCAGGTAGGCAGGCAAGTGGTTAGAGGAGATCAGGTAGGCAGGCCAGTGGTTAGGGGCAATCAGGTAGGCAGACGGCCCCTTGCAGGGCTGGCCCCGCCCCCCAGCAAAGTAAGAGGGAGGCTCAGGCCAGCCAAGCCATTTCACCCCAACCTGTCACCTGCAGAGGGAGGCCACCAGTGGCAGGGGAGGGGAGGTAGCACTGCACAGATGGCAAGCAGTGGCAGCGGTGGGGTTGGGGCCAGCTGCCTGCAGCCCAGGGAAGGAAAGCCCCAATAGGCTCTGATCTCAGACCAGGCTCAGGGACCCTACCCAAGGGGTCCTGGATTGTGAGAGGGTGCAGGCCAGGCTGAAGGACCACTCCTCTCCCCCCGCGAGTGCACAAATTTTTGTACACCAGGCCTCTAGTAATATATATATACCTTCTCCCTGCTTAGAACCTATCATCCAGTTAAAAGCTCCCTCCTCCATTAGAAACTGTCCCCCTATTAGGCCCTGTCCCCCGCCCCTTAGACTAAGTTCTTCACCCTACTCAGAACATGCCTCCCCTTTAGACCTCCTGCCTCACAGCTTCCCACCTCAGACTGTCTCCTGATAAGACCTTTCATTTTCCCTGATCACACCCCCACTCCCTCACTAGAACTCCTCTCCCCCATCAGTACTTCTGTCCCCTTTTAGAACTTATCATAATCACCTCCAGATGCTAGTTGAAAGTCTAAGGGCAGACTGTTTCTTGGATGGTCACTTCTGAGAAAATCTGTTTTTCTTTCTGTCTGGAATCTTTTAATGTATCTTTATTCTTAATTCATCTAAAATTTCATAGTAATATGTCAAGGTACCCCCAGATACTCAAGTCCTTTAGGTAGATAGGTACTTCAATTCTAGAGGCTCAAGTTCTTAAAGAGCTAAGAAATTCTTCAGTAATATTTTTTAATGACACTTTACCCTTTTTCCCTGTCCTCTTGTTCTGGGACCTCCTACTGGTTGGATGTTGGACCTCCTGCAGGAATCCTCTATATTCTTTATGTCTCTTTAAAATTTCTCTCCCCCCGCCCCCACCACCTTCTGGAAATATACTTCATTTTTTAACTCTTCCAATGGCTTTTTCATCTCAGCAATCAATAATATGAATTCATGAGCTCTTTTTAGATTTCCCTTTTTCATAATATCCTCTTTTCTCCCCTCTTAGTATAAAAAAAAGTCTCAAATTTACACAAGTAGAGGATAGTACTAGTATAATTATTCCTCCATGTACAAATATCAACATGAAGTGAATGTTTTCATCTGTGACCTGACCCATTTCCTCCCCTACCCTCAGCACTGCTAGATTAATTTGAAGCAAATCCTAGTAATTATATAATTTCATCCACAAGTATTTCCCTATGTATCTCTAAAAGGTAAGGACCATTCTTGCACATTTTCACTTATTCCCTGAAATGTGTATTTTTTGCTTACTTGCTTTGACCTTTCTCTTGTCGATGCTGCAGACTTTCCACAAATGTTTGATGTTTCTTGGTTTTCTATTCACATTTAAGAATGAAATGACTGAGTAGGTGGGGACCAACCAAAATACTTTGGGATCCTTAGATACCAGAAAGAAGAGGCTTTGCACTGAGTACCAACTCTTATTATCATCTTTCCAAATTTTCCTCAGGTGGATTATTTTTCCCTAAAGTAGTGGATACAGTGCTATATCATTTCAATCTGTATTTCCCAATTTCTAATGAAGTTGAGCATATTTTTATATAATTATTGGCTATTTATATTCTTTATGCAAATTGCCTATCGATATCCTTTGCTCACTCTTCTCTTGAGTCTTTAATTGTTGATTAGTAAGAACCCTCTTCTAAGTAAAGGAGGTAAATTAAATGTCTGTTATGTAAGTTTAAATTTTCCCCAGTAAATGTTTTGAGTATTCATATAGTTACACATGTCACTGTTTCCTGTGGAATTCACATTATGCTTACATTTGACCTATCTACAGGAGTAAGCAGGTTCACAAGAGTGCTTGAGGTACAGGGTTTCTTAACAGTTCTAGAGTCTGAGCATCATTCCATGTCTATAGTGCTTGATAAGGTTCATAAACCTGTTTAATCTCCCCAATATTCTTTTGAGGAAGAAATAATTATTTCATTTTACAGATTGGGGGAAGAATAAAAAGCTCAGCGAATTAGACCCTTTTACTGTGGAGGTCTTTATGCATATGTGTAAACAATTGACCATTTTCATTTGGTTTGAAATGTAAATGCCAGATGATATCTGAAGCTTTAAATATATTCAGCTTCTTTCTTCAGTTGGAGTGTTACCCCTTGGGTGGCCATTGGTTTTTATCTCTCTCTTAGATGTTTGGAAATGTACTCCCTCTTCTCTCCTTTCCAATTTAAGAGAAGCTGAAGCCTTTGGGCTGTAAAATTAAGAGGATTGAGCCATATTGCTTGGCCAGCTTCAGGAAAAGAGTATCTTAACAGACTTTAAAAAAAAAAAAATGTTTTCTGAGAAGTCAAAGCAGCCCTCAGGAGGCTTAGATAGAAATAAAGGCCAGGCTGGGAAGAGTACACTCCTACAGTTGAGATTCTGGGGTTTAGTCCTGGTTCAAAGAGTTGGCCCGAAGTGAGCACTGGAGCTGCAGGCCCCACAGAGGTTGGTGCCAATGCTAAGGCTGGAGGTGTCCTCTGGGGTCAAGGGTTCCTATGTTCCAAAACAGCCTTCCTGTGTCTAGGCCCAACTGGTTAGTTGCTAGGAAACTTTATGGCAGCAGATCATCATCTCTCACAGTATGTGACTAGATCTAGACAAATAGTCTGTTTGATCCCCTTTTCCTCAAAGAGATAAAGAAGAAACTCTTAGATGGACTGTTGAGTCTGTAAAGATACTTTATGCTTCCAGTTAGACTCATTTGAGTTCTGAACAAATAATACTTGTTTAATTGTATTTTTAAATTTTTATATATTATTAATTCTTCTGATTTTCTTTCATTGCATCTTCACTTTTTTTTTTCTCTCCTCAAAATGGAGTTGTATTTTCTCAAGGGTAACTGGGCCAGGCAGGCATTCTCTTGTTGTCAGATGATGGCCGTGTCATTTTCCAGGCAAACTTTTAGACACAGTCTCTTGATCTGGATATCTGTGAAATGCCTTTTCTCCCAGCTCAGGAGGTGTCATTGAAGTCATCCCTTTGTTGTGTGACTATAAATAACTGCTCTTAGGTTGGCACTTTTTCATTATACCTCTTCCTGGGAAAGCATTTCCTCTGGTAGAGTTTCTTTGGCCCCTTTACCTCTCTCTGCATCCTCACTTGGTAGCTGTAATGAGCTCCAAACCTGCTTCCTACTAAGGTTTATGTTAGTGGATTCTGTGTTCTTTATAGGTGAGGTATCAGTGAGGGCTACTTAATTAAATTTCAGGAGATAACTACATTTCTTTTTCTACACTTCAAAATCAGTATTGAAGTGTCCTTTACCACTCATAAAAGAGTTAAAAGATGGAAAATTTGGCTTCCCAGTCTTAGCTCTCTAGCTGTAACTTTAGCCAAGTCATTTAACCCCTCTGGGCTTTCGTGTCATCATCTATAGGATGAATTGATCAGAGCTTTAAGGTTACAGTGCACTTCCTTAGGTTCCATCAGATGTTCGCTTAGTCTGTTTTTAATTTCTTGGGTTCATAATTAGGTACATAAGCCCTGCTTCCAAGCATATGTAAGCCCAGACAAAGATTTAGGTGAATAGGGAACAGACAAATGGTAAAGGAAGTGAGCCTAAGCAATGAGTAATGAACATCAAGTGAGTGTCTCAGTGCCTTGAGCCACAGGAGGGAGAAGATAAGGAGTCTTAGCCTAGTTTTCCTGACTACCTTCTGTATGGTTCTGCCAGAGAAGTTATAGACCCAGGATGAAGCTGAAATGAACTGCAGTGAACCTAAGAGTTTCAAGAACACAGAGAAGGGTTTGCAAATCTGTTAAACAAAGGGAGCAAATAGCTGTAAGCAAAAATTGTCTCTAGCACAGAGGACAAGTGTATATTCACAAGGATGTGTTCTGCCCTGTTATTGTGACAGCATCTACAATCCTCATTGTCACAGTCCAAACAGAAAAGACTGTGACAGATGCAGGCCTTTGTTTTGTAATTCTTTTTTGATATCCTGATTTGTTGTAAGGTTTGCACATTGGCCATCCACTAGCGTAAACTTTAGTAGGAAGCAGGTTTGGAGCTCATTATGGCTATCAAGTGAGGATGCAGAGAGAAATAATTGGTTATAAGGGGAAATGACTGGAACCAGGGGACTAACACATCTAATAGATGAGGGCCTGAACACAGACGTGAGGTGAATGGAAAGGAGAGAAAAAAATTCAGGGACTATTTTAGAGGGCAGAATCAAACAATTTGGTGTTGGGATGGGGAAAGAATCAAGAATGACCCCCAGATGTCCAGATTTGATAGCTGAGTCAATGGAGGTATTTCCAACTGAAAGAAGTTTGGATTAAGGTATTTTTAGTTTGGGGCTTGAAGTTGAGGTGCCTGCAGGACCATCTAAGCAGAGGTGGCTAACAGACAGATATGAGTCTGAGGATCAGAGAAAAGGCCTATCTGGAAAGCATGTAGCAGCCATTAGTATATGCCACACAGTAACATCCAGGTATGTGAATGAAGTCACCCAGGAGGAGGAGTAGAAGGGGGAAGACAGAAGGCCAAGGATAGAACCTGGGAACACCAACATGTAACTGAAAGAAGAGGTCAAGAGGTAGAAACCAAGATGGCGGCATAGGTAAACACCTAAACTGCCTCGCACAACAATTTCAAAACTACAACTAAAAGACAAAATGGACATCATCCAGAACCACAGGAAGGCTGGCTGAGTGGAAGTTCTACAACTAGAAGGAAAGGGAAAAGCACACAGAGACTCAGAGGAGCTGCAGGAGGCAGAGGTACTGAGATGTGCGCACGGAGAGGACTGGCAACTGAGTGCGTGGCTGGCTTTCTCAAGTGGGAGGGAGACAAAAGCTCCCGACTGCACTGAACTCCAGTTCTGGGCAAGACTCTGGGGACCCAGATTCATACGGGGTGAAACTGGACTGTCAGGAAAGAGAAAAGCACACTAAGACTCAGAGGAGCTGCGGAAGGCAGAAGTACTGAGGCGCGTGCGCGGAGAGGGTGGACAACTGAGTGCATGGCTGGCTTTATCAAGCGGGAGGGAGACAGAAGCTCCCAACTGCACTGAACTCCAGTTCCAGGCAAGACTCTGGGGACCCAGACTCATTCAGGGAGAAACTGGACTGTCTGGCAGCGGGCTGAACTCAAGGGCAGCTTTCTCTCAGAGGTGCTTGCAATGATTACCACGGGACACTGAAACACAGGGACCTATTAGGGCAGGGCTGATGGGAAACCAATGCTGTCTGCTCTGCCCCGAGACTCTGCCCCATCCAAGCTGAGCACAGAGGCGTTTGCAAATCTTGTCTCATAAGGGTGTCTCCAGCACAGAAGTTCTCCCAGTGTAGACACAGCTGATCCTCACAACCAGTTGGCCTGGAGGTCAATTCCTCCCAGTGATACCAACAACAATCAAGGCTTAACTACAACAAGACTGTGCACACAGTCCACAAAGGGATGCACCAAGAGTGTCCACCTCAGGTAACTGGGGAGGCTGAGCCACTGGGCCCTATAGGGCACCTAGCACACAAAGCCACTCTTATCAACTCAGGGAAGCAGCTAAAATGCGGAGACAAAGAAACAGATCACAAATGAAAGAAATGGAGGAAAGCAAACTACTGGATATAGAGTTCAAAACCATTGCTATGGAGAGAAACCAAGATGGCGGCATAGGTAAGCACCTAAACTGCTGCCTCGCACAACAATTTCAAAACTACAACTAAAAGAACGGACATCATTCAGAACCACAGGAAGGCTGGCTGAGTGGAAATTCTACAACTAGAAGGAAAGAGGAAAGCTCACGGAGAATCAGAGGAGTGGTAAAGGGCTGAGGTACGGAGACGCGCACAGAGGGGAAGGGCAACTGAGTGCCTGGCTGACTTTCTCTGGCGGGAGGGGGAAGGAAGCCCCTGACTGCACTGAACCCCAGTTCCGACTGCACTGAAACCCAGTTCCAGGCAAAACCCCGTGGACCCAGGCTCATACAGGGGAGTCTGGACTGTCAGGTAGAGAGAAAGGCACACGGAGACTCAGAGACCTGGGGGAGCTGCGGCGGGTATGGAGGCGCACGCGCACACACGCAAGTGCTCGCAGAGAAAGCTGAATGCGGAGGTTGCCGCAGGCATTCCCTAGCGGAAGGGAGTCGGAAGCTCCTGACTGCACTGAACCCCAGTTCCGGCCGAGCTCCTGGGGGCCCACACTCTTACAGGGGGAATCTGGGCTATCAGGCGGAAACTCAGGGGAGTCATGGAAGGCAGAGGTCTGGAGGCGTGCACACAAGGGCAGGAAGCCAAGACTGTCTGCTCCACAAACAGTTCCACCTCAGGTAACTGGGGAGGCTGACCCACTGGGCCATATAGGAAACCTAGCACACAAAGCTACCCTACCAACTCAGGGAAGCAGCGAAAATGCGGAGGCAAAGAAACAGATCACAAACGAAAGAAATGGAGGAAAACAAATGACTGGACATAGAATTCAAAACCATGGTTATAAGACTTTTCAAGAATATCCTAGAAAAGGCCGATAAATTTAGCGAGACCCTCGAGGATATGAAAAAGGACCAACTAGAAATTAAACATACACTGACTGAAATAAAAAAAATATACAGAGACCCAACAGCAGACTAGAGGAACGCAAGAATCAAGTCAAAGATTTGAAAAACAAAGAAGCAAAAAAAAACACTCAACCAGAAAGCAAAAAGAAAAAAGAATCCAAAAGTTGAAGATAGTGTAAGAAGCCTCTGGGACAACTTCAAGCGTACTAACATCAGAATTATGGGGGTGCCAGAAGAAGAGAGAGAGCAAGATACAGAAAACCTATTTGAAGAAATAATGACTGAAAACTTCCCCTACCTGGTGAAAGAAATAGACTTACAAGTCCAGGAAGCACACAGAACCCCAAACAAGAGGAATCCAAAGAGGACCACACCAAGGCACATCATAATTAAAATGCCAAGGACAAAAGACAAAGAATATTAAAAGCAGCAAGAGAAAAACAGTTAATTACCTACAAGGGAGCACCCATACGATTGTCAGCTGATTTCTCAACAGAAACTATGCAGGCCAGACGGGAGTGGCAAGAAATATTCAAAGTGATGAATAGCAACAATCTACAACCAAGATTACTCTACCCAGCAAAGCTATCGTTCAGAATTGAAGGTCAGATAAAGAGCTTCACAGATAAGAAAAAGCTAAAGGAGTTCATCACCACCAAACCAGTATTATATGAAATGCCGAAAGGTATTCTTTAAGAAGAGGAAGAAGAAGAAAAAGGTAATGATAAAAATTATGAACAACAAATACATATCTATCAACAAGTGAATCTAAAAATGAAGTGAATAAAAAAATCTGATGAACAGATTAAACTGGTGAATATAATAGAATCAGGGGCATAGAAAGGAAGTGGACTGACAGTTCTCGGGGGGAAAGGGGTGTGGAGGATGCAGGAAGAGACTGGACAAAAATCGTACACCTATGGATGAGGACAGTGAGGGGGAGTAAGAGCAGAGGGTGGGGTGGGAACCAGGTGGAGGGGAGCTATGGGGGAAAAAAGAGGAACAATTGTAATCTGAACAATAAAGATTTATTAAATTTTTTTTAAAAAGGAGAGGTCAGGAACCAAGAGAATGAGCCACCATGAAAACCAAAGAAGAATTGGGGATTTAATTGGGAGTCCTTGGTGGGTTTCAGGTATCCATGAATCCCTGAATGATTATGTATATATACAGATTCCACGGCTGCCATCAACTTCCCAAGTGGGGTCTCTGACACCAAAAAGGGTAAAGAACCTGTAGAGGGCCGACTTTCAAATCCAGCAGCACCAAGGATTTGAAAGATAAGGACTGAATAGTAATCATTGGAATTGCCAATGTGCAGCTAATGGTGACGTGTGGCAACAGTGGAGTGGTGGGAACAAAGATAAGACTGCCCTGGATGAGTAGTGAGCAAGAAGTGAGAAAGTAAGGAATTCCAAGGCAGTGCTGCTGGAATCAGCCTCATCAGATTATCCTGGAAGGCTGGTTAGAACACAACTTCCGGGGTTTCTTCAGATTCAACAGGTTGGGTGGGGGAGCCCAATAATTTGTATTTCTAATAAACTCTCAGGGGATATAGACATAGCTAGTCTGTGGACCACAATAATGTAGGCTCCTTTATCAAGATATTTTCATGAGAGGAGGAGGCATGGTTGGATGTAACTAGAAGCATCTATATGCTAGCCTAAATGACCAGCCGACCATAGCTATGATGCACACTGACCACCAGGGGGCAGACGCTCAACGCAGGAGCTGCTGAGCTGCGGTGACTTGGCAGCTGCGGTTCTCGGGTGATGCACCCAAAACCAGAGAGGAGGTAGCCTGATTCTGGGGTGCGTCACCTGAGAACCGCCCTTTCACAATCCGGAACCCCTTGGGGAATGTTGGAGAGCCAGTTTCAGCCCTATCCCCACAGGCCAGGCTGAGGGACCCCACCGGTGCACAAGCCTGTGCACCGGGCCTCTAATATTAAATAATGTGAACCTTGTTTTGAAATAAGGGTGGCCAGTGGGTGGTATTTTTGACCCCCCTTTGACCATATACATATCCTGCTGCCTTGACTATGGCACTGTGGCAACTAACAATCATAAGCTGACAGTTGTCATCAGAGGAAGTGCAGCAGGGCTGTGCTGTGAGTCCTGCCCACCCCTAGTTGGGGTAGAGGTCTTGAGTCTCTCTTGTTCACTTTCAGCCTGGAAAGGGGTGGTTTCAGAGGACCACTCGGAGAGCTTGATGTGTGTTTCTTGCAGGTAGGGAACACCACCCTGTGACTCCTGACTCATGTCAACAGTGAGAAGAGAGAGAGATATATAGCCAAGGGAGGGACAGGTTGCAGGGAGGCTGAGTCAGTGTGGAGCAGGCCACAAGAGGGCCAGGGCCTAGCTGGAGAGCAGCAGGTGAAGGGAGAGACTCACAAGAGTCAACTTTGAACAGTGGCCTGGCAGGAGCAGAAGGGACAGGATGGAGGATCAGACCAAGCCAGAGGACACAGCCAACGGGTGGGGTGGCCAGAACATCACATCATAGAATGCAAATGGGCTGGGGCTCTTTCTAGAATTATTCTTCCTCAATTGGAATTATTTGAGATACTCAGACTAGGTTCTTCCAATTGAATACTGTGTTTTGAGAAAGGGAACCAGTTAAATGCTTCGGGGAGAATCTTTGAATCTTTGCTTTTATGTACAATGTTTGTGCATTTTTTGGGATTTGGAAAAGGGATCCATAGCTTTCATTAGTTTTTTGAAAGGGGTCTATGACTGTAAAAGGTTAAGACACATTGTTCCTGAAACAGGTCTGAGAGTTCACTCTGGTTCATTGTAGGACTGGAGGAAAGTGCTGTAGGATGGGGCTGCGAGACAGGGCAGGGCTGGTACACGACACCGTGGGAACTCTGCTTACCCTGCCCTGATTCTCAGCTCTTTGTCCTTGGATTTCCAACATAAACATCCTGGGCACTGCTCCCTCCGGCTCATGGTTCCAGGATTACATCACTTCTCTGTCTTCTCTGTTACATTTTCACACTCTTCTTTGATTACTGCTCATTATTGTGGACACTGATCATATCGTTGCTTGAGTTTCTATTTCACATTGTGCCTTTTCCCTAGGCCTGGGGTTTGCTCTCATTGGAAGCAGCTTGTTTAGTATTCATATATTCAGCTGGCATCTGCCCTGTTAGACCTTTGTCTGTATTCCCTGCCTAAGTCTGACTGCTTTTGTCTTTGTAGGTCTAAGGGCTTATCTTCCCTTGAGCCATGGATATGTGACAGCTTTTTTTCTCTGACTTTGCACTTCAATGTACTAAGATTATAAGACTTTCAAAATTAAGTGTAAACTTTTCTATTTTGACACATTTTCACTTATGCTAATGTGTTACTTTTTATCAGTTTCAACTTGAAAATTCAACTAACTGGACCTCATAAAATTTCACTGTCTGATCTTGGAGGTTATCTCTGCCCATCTGCCTTCCCGGGAACATGTTCAAACTGAATGAATATTGATTACAGGGTTTATTTCTAAAGTCATTTCATGGGACACAGACTAGATTGAAACAGTTTTGTTTTGTTTTTGTCTCACTCGGCTATTATTAAACTTTTTAATATGGGCCTTTTTAAACCTATTTAAAGGTAGAAAAACTAGCATGACAATCTGCCCTTGTACTCTTTACCCATCTTTGATTATTACCAGCATTCTGCTGCTCTGTTTCCTCTACCCTTCCCTGTAACTTTCTGTCAGTATTTAAACTGTAAAATTGCTACATGCAAAATTTTTTTAAACTTAAAATACACCCTAGCTGGTTTGGCTCGTTGGATAGAGCGTTGGCCTGCAGAGTGAAGGGTCCCGGGTTTGATTCTGGTTAAGGGCACATGCCTGGGTTGCGGGCTTGATCCCCAGTGGGGGGCATGCAGGGGCAGCTGATCAATGATTCTCTCTCATCATTGATGTTTCTATCTCTTTCTCCCTCTCCCTTCCTCTCTGAAATCAAATAAATAAATTTTTAAAAACACACACAACTTAAAATACTACACACTTACAGTTTAAACAAGGTAAAAGTAAACACCCCAGTACCCAAGCCCACTTTCCGAGATAACCACTATTGATGTTTCATATGTGTCCTTCCTGCAGGATGTTTTGTTGTTGTTTTTTGGTGAAATTTGAGAATGTGGGTGTATATGTAATCTTCCCCATAAATAAAATTATACATTTTGTTGTGTAATATGTTCTCTAATGCATTTGGGGTATTTTCTAAGTCATTACACAAAGAACTACTTTACTTAAAAAAACGATTGAGTAGCAGTCCATCATAGAAGAGCATCATAATACATATATTTAACAAGGATAAATAGATAGGAGGTAATACAGTTATCAACACTATATTACCGCATTTTCTGTGATATTTATTTAAATGTATCACTGGGTGGTGATATGTATATCTTCAACTGAACTAGGTATTGCTAAATTGATCTCTCAAGTGACTACCGATTTATGTCTCTTTTGTTGGTGTCAGAGATCTCTTTCCATGCTTGGTCATCATTGTACTTAGACTTTTTAGTATTTGCCTGTTTGGTACATATGAAATGGCATCTTATTAGAATTGGCATGTTCCTGATCAGTCATCTTTTCACACACACAGTCAGCATATAAATTGCCTGTTTGTATCTCTATAACCAAACACCTTTCTGAATGTTCTAGTTTTTTCATAGGTAGGTCAGGTTGCTTCCCTGATATTCTACACATGGTCATCATATGCAAATAATGGTAAACTTATCTTCTCCTTTCTACCACTTAACATCTCTTCATGTATTCAGAGCTCATCTAATCATGTGGGCTAGTGCTCCCAGACAGTGTTAAATAGTGGTGCTAACTGAGCCACTTGCACCTTTCATGACTGTAATGGAACTGCCACTGTTACACTGTTAAGCATGATGCTGACTTTTGGTTGAGATATATTCTTTTTATCAAGTTAAGGAAATGGTTTATTTTATTAAAGGCTTTTATCAAGAATGATTGTTATTAGATGCCTTTCTATCACCAGTGTAAGCTTTTTTTAACCATTGGACCATTATTATGGTTTATAATCTTGAATCTTTGATGTGGCAGGAATAGAAATACTGTGCATCTTTAATCGGTTGCTTTAGGAGAGCAGCACAGTTCCTCTTATACAAAAGAACAGTTCCTTTCCTAAGGAAATGCATTGATGGCACATTTTGTAATGAACTGAGTAGGAGAATTTGAAGCAAAAGAGAACTAGATTTCTTCAGCATAGGTTAACAGGCATTTCCTTTTGTTTTCCTCAGGCTGCTTGATGCCTGAGAGGGAAGAGTTTGGGGGGACTTTGGACTTGGGAAGAGAGCAAAGGAGGAAAGCCCAGGAGCTCCATGAAGAGGGGCAGAGGGCCAAGAGCTCGAGGATCATGTAATGGGAGGGAGCCCCAGCTGTTGGCATTTCTCCTTCTTAACTGACAATAATATCTTTTGTTTCCTCCTAGTACTTTTATAGTTTTATTTTTTATGTTTAGATTTTTAAGCTATCATCAGTTTATTTACATTCTTTTTTTAAAATATATTTTATTGATTTTTTACAGAGAGGAAGGGAGAGGGACAGAGAGTTAGAAACATTGATAAGAGAGAAACATCAATCAGCTGCCTCCTGCACGTCCCCTACTGGGGATGTGCCCGCAACCAAGGTATGTGCCCTTGACCGGAATCGAACCTGGGACCTTTCAGTCCGCAGGCCGATGCGCTATCCACTGAGCCAAACCGGTTAGGGCTTATTTACATTCTTAATTTGAAGTAGGGATCTAACTTTTATTCAAATGTCTAAATAGTTGTACTAAAACCTTCTGTTTATTGACTTAAAATAACATATAATACCCTGAACAAAGAGTTAAAAAGTAAATTAATTCATCCTTCATTTTAATAATACAATGAGTAGTGCATGTTTTTACAATAAAAGGTTGGCATGAGTAGTGGAATAATTGAATTTCATTAGTAATAGCATGATTTTTCCACACCAGTGTTCCAATGGGCCTTCCTCGCCTTTTACTGACTCTGTGGCTTGAGTTCTCTCTTGGTTCACCAGTAGGTTCTGGGCCTGAACACTGCATGTCCTATTGGAACTCAAACTGGACAACAGTTTCAGGGGGTCAGAGGGAATATCAAATTGGTTTTGGCCCGAAAGCTGGACATTTCTCAGTATGACTGAATCAGAGATCATCATGAGATTACTGCCAGCAAATTGTTTCTCCCTGAGTATCCTTGAGGTAGGATAGGAAGGTGTTTCTGACATTTCTGCCCTCATGCACCCTGCATGGTTTGCCTTCATCCCCTCCTCTTCTGGGTGCCCAGCAGAGTACTTCAGTGATTCCCACTTCAGTGGCTGGAGGGCCCTCATTCTAGTCAGGTGTATGAATGGACTGTCTGCTGGAGCCCCCAGATGGCGTCTCTAGTGTGGTCTTAAAATAGTTGGAATTATGTGGCAGCTTGGATTTGTAGACAAATAAATGAAAAGTGAGGTGCCAGTTTCCGAAAGCCTGGATGAGGAAGCTGGCACAACATCATGACTTAGAGTATTGGGCAGAGCACTCTGTGAACCTGCCCAGGTTAAAGGGGCTGCTTTTGTTGCTGCTGTTCTTATGCCCCTGCAATCTCTCTCTCACAAAGCAGCCAGAAAAATCTTGTTTTAAAAAGTCGTTTCTCTGTTCAGAACCTCCAGTAGTTTCCATTACACTCCGAGTAAAAACTAAGGTCCTTCTTGATGCCTCTGTGGCCCTGAATGACTTGACCCCTTGCTGTCGCTCCAATGTCATTTCCTCCACACTGGCTTTCTGAATGTTTCTCACACATGCTGGTCTGTGTTCCTGACTCTTGGCCTTTGCCTCAATATGTCTACAGCCTGAGAAGCCCTTCTGATTATTCACAGAGCTCAATCTACTCAAAGGGTCTCCTCAGAGAGGTCTCTCCGGTTACTTTTTGTGAAACAGAAACCTATGTCATTCTCTGTCCCCATAGCCTACTTATTTTTCTTCATAGCACATATTTTTTTTAATTCATCTCTTTATCCCACCAAGAAGAGTTCACAAGGGTGGTGACTTTCAGATTTGTAAGTTGAATTTCACTGGTACCGTATTTTTCTATAATTTGTTATAAAGGCCAACTAATAAAGGCTTAATCAGCAGAGTGCCATAGTATTTATAGGCAAGAAAACACTCTTCACATTAGATTTAAATAAGAAGCACGATGGACAACTTGAGGAAACATTGATCTCCCCCTCCTGCTCTGCACTGTGCCCACCTGCTGCTGCTGCCCAAGGGGTAGGGAGAGGGGAGTGTCACGTCCCTCTCCATACCTCAGAAACTGTTATTCTGTAAGAAGAGGGTGAAGGAAGTATTCTAACTTAGACCCCTCCCCCCAGCCTCCAGGATGGCCCAGACAGCTGATCACAGCAGTAGACCAGTGCTGAGAGGGCTCATCCAGCCAGAACCCTTTGTGTACCAGCATTTTACATGGCTTGAGGGCCAGCCTTGGGCTCCAGGGGAATTGAGGAGGAGGGATGGTGGCCAGTCAATAACTGCAGAACTATCAACAGGCCATTATAATAGCTTTCATTATGTACCCTCCTTGTAACAGCTCAGTGAAGTACATGTCATGCACATTTTATAGATGAGGAAACAAAGGGTGTGTGACTCACCCAGGATCACAGGACAGGAAATAGTGGGGCCTAGGAAACCCAAATCATCTGGTTCTAGATAAACTACCACAGTGTCTCTCTGCCATCAACGTGTGTGTGTTATCTGTCCGTGTGGTAAGATGCCAGTTATAGGTGCCCATGAAAGGTTTGTCTGGGCGTCTCATCTGGTTACATCCTGAGTGGCTTGTGCTGCCCCAGTGTTTGTTATAGGTGTTTGAGTAGCTCACTGAAAAGCAGCTGTATACATGTTTGGCTCTTTGGGGGTGTTTTCACATCCTTAAATGGTGAAGGAAGTCACTTCTTATGGAACTGTTGAGAAGGACTAATGAATAAAGCTTTATTGCATTCAGAAATTAGTCACTTATTTCAGGGCCTCATCTTAAAAATGAAGAAGCTGGATTGGATGATTTTAGGGTCTTTCTGTTCTGACTTTCTGCAACTGTGTCCTGTGTTCTTGATTTGAAGTTTCAAATTCACCATATGAATTGGTAACAATTTCCTAGAACCCATCCAGTAGGAGCTGTCCAGTAATGGCACCAGTTCCCTGATTTCTGCCTAGTGTCATCACTGCAGACCCAGGACCAGCTTTGGTTCCCTCTAACTCAGTGGTTCTCAACCTTTCTATTGCCGCAACCCTTTAATACAGTTCCTCGTGTTGTGGTGACCCCCAACCGTAAAATTATTTTCGTTGCTACTTCATAACTGTAATTTTGCTACTGTTATGAATCATACTGTAAATATCTGTGTTTTCCGATGGTCTTAGGCGACCATGCTAGCAGTTCTCAACCTGTGAGTCGCGACCCACAGGCTGAGAACCGCTGCTGTAGAGCCAGATATTTACATTATGATTCATAACAGTAGCAACATTACAGTTATGAAGTAGCAACGAAAATAATTTTACGGTTGGGGGTCACCACAACACGAGGAACTGTATTAAAGGGTCGCGGCATTAGGAAGGTTGAGAACCACTGCTCTAACTCATGGTTGTGACCACGGGCAGCGCCTTCAGATTGCAATGGCTCAGCTTTAGGATGACTGAGTCCCATGGTGTTTCTCATTGCTATGTTTGATTCCTAGATTCTTCAACTAACTACAAGCAAGAGAAGTGAGGCTGCTGGAGTTCTCCATTGGTTTTGGGGTGGGGAGATCTGTTTTGGACAGAAAGAACTCCCAGGGCACACTTTGTCACAGTGGCCTGCTTGGAAGAGAGGCTGGAATTCCACAGCCCTGGGCACTGCCTCATCTCTGAAGCCGCTGAACCGAGTTTTCACAGGTGCTGTTTTCTGTTTCACATTTTCATACACATAGTACATGGTAGAGAAAGTGTCACTACTGACAAGTAGAAAATGCTGTTTTTTAAGGCAGTTTCTTGGTTATTTTTGTTGTTGTTATGTGTGGGGTTTTTTTTTTTTAAAGGAATTAGTTCTTGGCTTTTCTCCCAGTCCCAACCCCCCTTCCAGCTGCTAATGTCCCTGGGTAAATACAAATAGAGATTGCTGTGTGTATTTTATAGTGTTCTCTGTTTTGAAGAGAGAGAATTATGTTACAAATGTTTTTGTTGTAAATAAATAAAACACTTCCTTGTCCTTGCAAAATCCAGTATAAATTTAATTGTGTGAATTCAACTAAACTTGTAAAGTCAGTATGTGGGGTAAGGGGTAGCCATTCATTAAGACCAGTTGGATCTGCAAGAAGGATTCTAAAGCCAGAACTATTCTTTTCTATTAACCTAATAAAATGCTTGTGCATTTGGATAGGGGTTCCCTTGAAACCAGCTTCCTTCTGTGGGGAGCTGTTTCAAGACAGTTAATTGGAAACCTTGGAGCCAGTCAGTCCTACTGCACTTCTACACCCCAGAGCTACCTAGACACCTCTCAGGGCTGGGGCTGACTCCCTGGCAGGGCAGCTTGGTGCTTCCTTGGATGGCTGCCACAACCCTGTCAATTGGCTCTGCTTCCACCCCTGCCATCCACCCCACAGTTGTGTGTTCTCATCCGCAGGTAAACTGCCTAGTCTTTCCCACAACACCCATACTGCCTCGGATCCTTTTATCAGCCCTATGTCCTCCCCCTTTACCCTCCCTGACCCTCGTCTTCCCTTCCTGGCCAACCTTCTTCAAGGGTGTTGTCTACACTGGCTTTCCCCGCTCACTGCCAGTTATTCCCTAACCCACTGCCTTCGCATCACCTCACCCAACCCCCTAGGCAGTCTAATCCAGTGGGCATTTCTCTGTATTTACTCTAATCCCTGAATTTCTAACCTCCCATACTCTTGGATTTCCTCCTACCCCTTGGGCCACCCTTTGGTTTCACTCTTTTCATTGCCACCCCTCCAATCTCTCACCCTTCAGAAAAACAAAACAAAACACTTCAGAGCATTTCATATGTAATTTAGACAATCAATGGCTGAGGTTTAGACAAGTGATCCAACTAGACCTTGGGCTTTTCTGGAAGGTTGGGCATATTCCCTGACTGGAGAGGCACCTGGTCTGTGCCCCCACCTTTTAGTGCCTCACTTTCTGACAGGCTCTACTTAGAGAACAGAAACCAAGTTTTTTTAGAGCAGGCTGGGCCTTGCCTCTCTGCCTGGGGAAGGAGGGTGAAGGTGGTACTGCCCAGGACCAGGGTACAAAGAGGCCTGCCCAAGAGACTCCTGCCCTTTCCAGGTGTTTCCTTCAACCTGGGTTGCTGGAATGATAGCCTCAAAAGAATGGTTTATTTTAGAGGCTGTAAGAACCTTGCTGATGGTTCCCAGCTGCATACCTCCAGACTTCATGACCACGGCTTGGGTTCACCCAATGTCAGAAGTCCCTTAGTCCCTCCAGATTCAGGAGAGCCCAAATCAGAGCCATCTCCTTATCCCACACTCCATCCAGTCAGCTCTGCCAGCCCTATCCAGCAACCAGCAAGGTTGTTTACCCAACGGCTGTCTGTCTCTTTCATATTTAGCCTCTGATGTGGCCATACAGCTGAATCAGTCTAAGGGTTAACCCTGCCATCCTGTGTGGCTATCTGGTGTCTTCACTTGTTAGCCTTCACTGACCTCCTCTGCCTCAGTGCTTGCCACTTGACTCATTTCCCATCCTTGCCTCCACCAGCAGTGGGGCTGACCCATCACTGCCCATCCTCTGTTCGGCTCCTTTCCAGGCTTTATCTTGGAGACGAGTTGCTGCTAGAACTTCAGCAGAGGAATGTCATGAGATTGGTGTTTCTGGAGGTTTACTCTGGGATAAAAGCTTTTGGGAAGGCAGTTTGAAAGTAATAAAAATTTAAGAATATACACTCTTCAACCCAGCAATCCACTTGTAGGACTGTGTCCTTCAAAACCATTCCCTTTGTGAGCTAAAAGCATTGCACAGGGTAGATGACAGGGCAAAATTGGAAACAACTGTAAGTCCTTCAGAGGGCAGGGTGAGAAACAGCATAGCACAGCTGTCCTAGGGATACTTGGTCGCTTTTAAAGACTAAGACGGAACCTGGAGAATAATACACGGAATCTGAATGTATTGATGTGTATAAATAGAGAAAGGACTGAAAGAATGGGCTCCAAACTTAACAGTGGCCACTCTGGCCAGAGCAGCATGAGAGATAAAAGAGGCTTCCATGTTTTGTTCTAAAGACTTCCGTATGATGTTATTGGTGCAATTTAAAACTTAGAAGGAAAGGTAACTGGCTGCAGTGTAAACCGTAGAGGATGAATTGGAGGAGCAAGACAGGGCTATGCCTGCAGGAATGTGGTAGGCAGCATGGATGAAGAGCACTTGGAGGGAAGACCATCTGGCTACCCCTTACCCATCACACATGTGTATCTCAGTGACAGTGTCTTCTGCTTCTGCCAGGGGACATGTGGCCCCTGAAGAACAAGGAAATCAGCTTGTTTGTTGATCTCCAAAAAAAGAATTTCTGAAAGGGCTCCCCACTCAGGTGGCAGGATGTGGCAACGAAGATGGCTTTCAGGTGGCACTCATCTAATCTAGCCACATCACACAGTTTGTTCTCAGTAAACCATTTTGCACCCTACATGGGTTTTGGGTTTATTCCCCCTCTTAACCTCCTTTATCCCCCATGCTGCTCTTGCCAGAAGTGGCCACTATTAAGTTTAGAGCCCATTCTCCCAGTCCTTTATTTATACACATCAATGTATTCAGATTCTGCATATTATTCTCCAGGTTCTATCTTGGACTTTAAAAGCCACCAAGTGTGCCCAGGACAGCTGTACTACAGAGAATAGAGTCAATTACTCCCCTCAGTCATGGCACATTACCATCCCAACGTGTGCAAGGCCCTTCTATTTTATTTACTTAACTAGAGGCCCAGTGCATGGATTCATGCCCTGGTGGGGTCCCTCATCATGGCCTGCGGAGATTGGGCCGAAACTGGCAGTCCAACACCCCCTGCTGCTCCTGCCTGCTGCTCCTTCCTGCCACTCCCCTCATCCTGGCCCCCCACTGTGCCTGCTGCTTGCCCAGTCAGTCCTGATCAGGAGACTGCTGTGAGCCCGGCATCTGGCACCCAGCAGTCAGCTGAGCAGCACTCCCCCACTGTGGGAACACACTGACCACCAGGGGATGGCTCCTGCATTGAGTGTCTGCCCCTGGTGGTCAGTGTGCATTATAGTGACCGGTTGACAGGTCGATTGGTCAGTCGCTTAGGCTCTTATATATATGGATTCTCTTGTATCCCCATATCCTCTCCCATAGGCAACCATGTTAATGTGTTTTATGTATGTCTTTGTCTTGGATGCATTTTTACAAAATGTGTGTCAGGATGTGTTCTGAAGCCAGCCTCCCCGTGGCATCTTGGGCAGTGTGGTATCAGGGTGATACAGCTGCCATCTGTGGGGTCACCCGGGGCCCTCACAGCTTTGCTTCAGTTCACTCTCCTGACAACTCAGTGAGGCAAGTGGCAGCACCCGCACTTACCAAGGAAGCAAAAAGCTGGCTTAGAGGGGTTAAGAAACTGACACAGAGCGACCCCGCTATCCTTGTCAGAGCTGGACTGATTTGTATGGGGCCTCTAGCTCTCCCAAGAGTTTCGTCATCCTCACCACACAGCCTGGTGCTCAGCCCCTCCTCTGGGAGCCTTGTTTTTCTTACTTCAACTCTCTCCTCCCTGGAATCTAACAGCATCAACTGACAACTTACTATCTCATTTGATAGAAGGTGGTTGGGTTCAGGGGAGGAAGGATTGCCCCAAGTCATGAAGCTAGAGCTGAGTCAGGACCCGGTTAGAACTTGGAACATGGCCCTGTCCACTAAGTGGTCAATGGCCTCTCCCCTCTCTCTACACCTAAGGCCAGTCACTGTCTTTGGAGAGAGGATTTGAACTT
Organism: Plecotus auritus; assembly: GCF_963455305.1. Taxonomy (NCBI): domain Eukaryota; kingdom Metazoa; phylum Chordata; class Mammalia; order Chiroptera; family Vespertilionidae; genus Plecotus; species Plecotus auritus. The sequence continues at coordinate 91,430,781 of NC_137774.1, read as the reverse complement.
TTCCCTCCCTACAAAGGCCAGAAGGCCCTGACTGACTTTTGCTGAGCAAACTGAGCAACAGGTGGCGACATAACCCACTTTTTGCTTTCTGGGCAAGCCAGGTGGCCCCAGAGAAACTATGGCTCACCTGTGCCAGGGCAAGTGACCTGGCTTGTGGGCTCTTTCTGCCCAGTTGCTCAACATGCTCACTCAGTAAAGACTGATCTGTGCTGGGTATTGAGACTCAGCTCCAAAAGTCAGGCCCTTGTACTCAAAGAGTAGGAACAGGCAGCAAGTGTAGTCAGTCATAAGTACAAAGCTGGGAGGGGCCCAAAGGCTTTGCAGGGAGGTGTCTAGAGAAGAGTTGTGATAATGGATCCTGCAGGATCTACTCCAGGCATACAGAGCAGAGAGAGCAGAGGCCTGAAGCACAACCCTGCCTGTGCATTTCAGAAAATAATGGTTTTTTTCACGTGGTGGGCACGTGGGCAGACAGGACCAGATTCCAGAAGGCTGTGTGTGCCAGCCTAAGGACTCAGACCCTGCTGTCACCCTTGGGGCATCCTAAAGACTCTTCTTCCCTGGGTAAGAACAGTCCTGGAGACTCCTATCCTCTCAGGCTCAAGAGCGGGGCTGGCTGCACCTTTCCCTTGGCTCTTTGTCTCTCCTGCCCGTGTTAAGAAGCTTACCTTGACCTCCCTCATTGCTTTGGTCAACTTAGTCATTATAGTGACACAATAATGGTGAGCAGTCAGACTTAATCCAAAGCACAGGTTAAGCAAAACACCTGTGCTTGCACACATGCTTTTAGCCTAGAAGGCAAACATTCTAGAAGGAGACAAAAATGTCAGCAGATAGCAATACAATCCTCCTATATAATAAAAGCCTAATATGCAAATCATCTCCTCGACCAGAAGTTCAACCGCTCACTATGACATGCGCTGACCACCAGGGGGCGGTGTGGAACATTGTGGGCGCTGGCAGCAGGTGGCAGTGGAGGCGCTGCCACCCCCAATGGGCCCTGATGACAGCGGGACCGCGGCAGGATGGTGGAGCAGGTGAGCGGACGGTGCCAGGCCAAGGCGGGTGCAAGCGGGGCCTGATCGCCCCACCGATTACCCTGCAGATGGCGACCAGCTGAGGGAGCCAGGTGGGGGCCCAATCGCCCTACCAATTATCCCACAGATAGTGAACAGCAGTGCTGGCAAGGGGTGGGGCCGCCACCCGGCTCCTAGGTGCTGAGGGAGCCAGGCAGGGGCCTGATGACTCAGGCAGAGGGGGGGCACCTGGGGATCTGGGGGCCCAGATGCTGCCCAGGGGGCCCAGAGGTCAGCTGGAACCTGCCCTTCCACGCCAGACACACTTCGATCACCAGCCAGGCCTAGGGACCACACCAGTGCAAGGCCTCTAGTATGATATAAATATTGTAATAAACCAAGACATGTTTTCTTTTTTATGAAGGTGATAGTCTTCATTCATAATCCTTCAAACTAAAAGTGTAGGTGGGAGAAGATGAGTTAAATCTTCATTTTCCCTCATCCTGCTCCTTTTTCCCAGCTCCCTCCTGCTGAGCTCACCCTCATCCCTCAGATCAAGGTAGAAAGGCCCTTCTAGGGAGGAGAAACGTTCATACCCAGAAAACACACCATCCAAAAAGGGAAAGGACTTGGGGGTGGCTTTGCGGCTGCTCTTTGAGAAATCCGAGGAAACAGGAACAGCAACAGGAGACAAATGGCTACTTTGGCAAAGAGGCCACATGGCTCAGAAAGAGCCCCAAACGTACTCCTGCCAAGAGATTGGGCATCTACTTGTTGATGGGTGTCGCTGCATGCTGGCTGAACCTGAATCCACATTCCTGATGCAAAATCTCACACTGGTTTCTAAGAACCTTTTGCAGTAAATTGTGAGATGGATATGCTGGAATCATCTGTTCTTGAAGAATAGGCTTGCCAAACTCATTTGTGTTGGGTTTGTATTGGAAGGACTTCAATGTAGCGCATGAGACCCCCACACATACAGTGTACCTCAATACCCTCCGCCTAGGGAAAATGAGAGCCACTTTCCTCAAGCTGCAGCTGCTCCTGTCCCCCTGCCCAGGGCCCTGAGCAGTCCTCCCTCCTCCCACTGAGCCTCATCCCATCACTCACCACAGCTGAGGATTTTGCCTCCTTAATGTCCCTTGTATCACACGCCTGCCTCAACTCTTTACTCTCTTCTCTGCTTGGATCAGACACTAAGGACCTCTCACCTTGATCACTGCCACACCTTCCCAGCCATCCTCCCCAGTCCCATTCTGGGCTCCATCAGCCTTCCCCCACAACTAGCCCTATCCTACCCTGACTTCTGTAGCTATCAGTAGCCTTTGAGATAAAGTTCAAACTCCCTAATTTAGCATAGAAGGCCTGGCCCCCCTCCAGCCACTCTCTGCCAGGCTCCCTTCCTTCCAGCCACAGGAAGCCACCTATGGTTCCTAAATGTTCACACCACTCCACACTTCTGTGCCTCCTCATGTGCTGTTCTCAGGCTGCATTTCCACTTCTTTTCCAAGCTTAGCTTAAGACAGGATCCTGAGTGGAAGCCCCCCAGGTTCACAAGCCTACAGTGTGGCAGGACTGGGAGTCCAGACACAGTGTCATACCCTGGCCAGTGTGGCTCAGTTGTTTGAGCATCGTCCCATGCACTGAAAGGTAGCCGGGTCAGTTCCCGGTGAGGCAACCAATTGATGTTTCTCTCTCTCTCTCTCTCTCTCTCTCCCTCTCTCCCTCTCTCTCCCTCTCTCTCCCTCTCCCTCTCCCTCTCCCTCTCCCTCTCCCTCTCCCTCTCCCTCTCCCTCTCCCTCTCCCTCTCCCTCTCCCTCTCCCTCTCCCTCTCCCTCTCCCTCTCCCTCTCCCTCTTTCTCTCCCTTTCCCTCTCCCTCTCCCTCTCCCTCTCCCTCTCTCTCCCTTTCCCTCTCCCTCTCCCTCTCCCTCTCCCTCTCCCTCTCCCTCTCCCTTTCTCTCTCCCTTTCCCTCTCCCTCTCCCTCTCCCTTCCTCACAAAAAATAAATAAATAAATGAAACAGTTTTTAAAATAAAAAATAAAAGGTACACGTGCCCAGCTAACTATCAGCTCCCCCAACCGTAATGAATTCTTTGTCTCCAGTCCAGCAAACAAAATCACAGAAGCTTTCTTTTTTGCTTGGTACTAAAATATTTTTTCTCGTTTTAAAAAACCATTTTAATTTCTTTACATGAAAACCACACATATAAGGTAGTTAAAAATACATGCATAAATTGGAGAGAGAGAAAAAACCTTAAGCCCTGGCTGGATGGCTCAGTTGTTTGGAACGTGGTCCATACACCAAAAGGTTGTGGGTTCAATCCCAGTTGGGGCACGTAAGGGAGGCAGTTGATCAATGTGATCCATGTTTCTCTCTCACCTCTCTCTTGCCCCCCTTCCTCTCTCTCTAAAAAATCAATAAAAGCATATCCTTGGGTGAGGATTAAAAACAAAAAACCTTAAGTTCTACTTTCTCCAGGCAGCCTTCCCTGACCACCTGTGATAGTTGTCTGTAAGATGCCCAGGCTCCTGTTTCCCATCACACCACAGTCATCGGATGGTCTGGCCTGACTTCCCCAAGGATGTGAGGTCAATATTTCACCTGACTGTGGTTCTTTACTCCCCAGCACAGTCAGATAGATAGAGCCCCTGGTTGTTGAAAGAATAAATGGATCTCCTATGTCCACACCATCCCTTGAAATCCTATGGACAAGTCAGAAAGATAATGCAGAATTAGTGGCTTAGCATGAGTTCCGCATTTGTCTGTGTATCAGGGAAATCTGGTTCAAGGACCCTTGATGAAAAAGAAAAGACAAACCCAGGGTGATTGTGAGCTCAGTAAGAGCCATGGGGTGCAATGACTGCTAAAAAGGACCAGGAAAGTGCTGATGGGGGCAGGCTGGAGGACAGCGTCCCTCAAGGCAGGTGGGGCCCCGTGGTTTGTGCCGGCTCACACCCTAGTCACAGGACCCCGGGCAGGTCTGCAGGCTGCAGATCTGAGGACGGTCACTGACCCAGAGAAGGGCCAAGGGCACGTGGACAAAGTTGTGCTCTGTGCTTCACTTCTCTGCCTTAATGAAGAGGCCACCTCTCTATTTGAGAGCCAAATCCAATCCTCAGGGTCAGCAGAGCCCTAGGGGCCACAGCAGATGCAACCACTTTGCTGGAAATGCACTGAGGGTTTCAAACTTAGTTGTGAATAGTTGTCAAGACTGGGAGGACTGAAGACCACTGCAATGTCAGCCCCCTCTTCTCATGGTCCCACTCCCCTGGGCACCTTCCCATTGTGCTTCTCTGCTAGGGCTGTGCACCTCCACCCCCACTTCTCATGCACCCCTGCAAGGAGTCCAGTCACACAAGGGCCCTCCCTCCCATAGGCATTAAAAGGCCCATTTCCCCACCACACTTGGCATTTGGTGTGTAAAGCAGACGCCGAGGTAGGCTGGCCCCTGTATGGGCACAGCCGATAGCTACCAGCCATCAATAGCACAGTGTCCCCCAGCACACAAAGAGCCTTACTCAGGCTCCATGGAATGGATGTGAAAATCACCAAGGTGCGTTTCCAACCTCAGAATTACTCAGCAGCCCCTTCCTGCGTCACTGGTTCCTTTTTTGATTCCATGAGGAGGCCCTCCCTAACCTCACCCTTGATTCCCAGGCCCCCTTCCTTCCCAAGTACTTTCTCCCCTCCTCTCCTCTCTCCAAGCCCAGTGACCTGGCCTCCTCCACCACAGAGAAAATAAAGGCCATTGAGCATGAAGTAAGGCCCCCCCTTTTTCCTCACTACTACCTCTTCTGTATTTACCCACCTTCCCTCCTCCCCTGGGTCCTTAGGGGTAGAAATGCCCACCCCTTGCCACTTTCTGTGCAATTGATCCTGGCCCCATCAGGTTCATCAGCTATCCTCTGTTTGTGACATGGGTTTCTTCCCTTCTGCCTCCAAACATGGCCTGGTCTCTCCTTCCTAATAGAACACTCCTTAAACCCCGGCTGGCTCCTTTCCCCCAGAGCTAGACCCCTTTTATTTTAGTCTGTTTACTTCTTGAAAATGTAATTCATTTGATCAATCCTTGCCCCTTCTCACTGTTGACAGTTTCCTAGTTTATCCTCCCAGGAGAGTGAACAATTTTTTTTTAAATAATGAATTTTATTTTTTTATTGTTTTCAGAGAGGAAGGGAGAGGTAGAAGAAGATAGAAACATCAATGATGAGAAAGAATCATTGATTGGCTGCCTCCTGCCTGCCCCTCACTAGGGATTGAGCCTGCAACCCGGTCATGTGCCGTTGACCAGAATTGAGTCCACAGGCCGACGCTCTATCCACTGAGCCAAACCAGCTAGGGCAAGAGTTAACAATTTTTACAAGAGGATATCTTCATATATACTTCCTCCTTTAAAAAAAAAAATGTAATTCACATACCATGAATTTCACTCTTTTTTAAAAATATATTGTTTTTTAGAGAGAGGAAGGGAGAGGGATAGAGAGATAGAAACATTGATAGGAAGTCATGGATTGGCTGCCTCCTGCATGGCCCCCACTGGGGAATGAGTCCGCAACCTGGGCATGTGCCCTGACCCGGAATTGAACCTTGACCTCCCAGTTCATAGGTTGACGCTCAACCACTGAGGTTGACACTCAACCACTGAACCATGCTGGCCGGGTTGAATTTCACTCTTTTAAGATATACAACTCAGTGTGTGTTTGTTTGTTTTTAGCATGTTCACAAAGTTGTACAACCATCACCCTAACTAATCTGAGAATATTTTCATCACCCCAAAAAGAAATGCTGAATCCATTAGCAATCACTCCCCAGTCTTCTCTCCTCTCAGGCTCTGACAACCACCAATCTACTTTCTGTCCCTATGGATTTTCGTATTCTGGATTTTTCATATAAATGGAATCATACAATATTTGTCCTTTTATGTCTGACTTCTTTCACTTAGCATAATGTTCATCCATGTTGTAGCATGTGTCAGTGTCTCATTTCTTTATATGGCTGAACTAGTAGCCCTGTGCATGAATCTGTGCGCCAGTAGGTCGCTGCCACCCTCCTGTAGCTCTCCACCCGCTGCCCCGCCCTCCTGTAGCTCCCCCACCTCAGAGCTTGCTGCCCTGCCCCCTCCTGTAGCTCTCCACTGCCTGCTTGCTTGCTGCCCTGCCCCCTCCTGTAGCTCTCCACTGCCTGCTTGCTTGCTGCCCTGCCCCCTCCTGTAGCTCTCCACCGCCCGCTTGTAGTTCCCTGCCCCACCATCCTGCAGATCCGTGATCTGGGTGTTACACAGTTGGTCGTTATGCCTCACGTTATAATGGATTAATACGGTAGCATATTCCTCTCTTATTATGTAGGATAATATCCCATTGTATGGAGAGCAGCTTTTGTTTACTCATTTATCAGTTGATAGACATTTGGTTTGTTTCCACTTTTTACTATTATGGATAATGCTACTATGAGAATTCATGTGTATGTTTCTTTGAACACCTGTTTTCAATTTTGGGGGAGTATACCTAGGAATGGAATTGCTGGGTCATATGTAATTTTTGAGGAACTGCCATACTGTTTTCTGTGTTGTTGTTTTTTTCTTTCTTTAATTGATTTTAGAGAGAGGAAGGAAAAGAGAGAAACATCGATGTGTGAGAGAAATAGTGTTGAGTGCCTTCCATACATGCCCCTATTGGGGATCAAACCCGCCACCTGACCGTTAATCAAACTCACAACCTTTTTGGTGCATGGACCAATGCTCTAACCACTGACCCTCACAGACCAGGGCTACCTTACTGTTTTCCACAGCAGCTTTACCATTTTACATTCCCACAAGCCATGGATTAGTGTTCTTATTTCTCCACATCCTCACTAACCCCTTTTTAATTTTAAATTATAACCATCTTAGTGCATGTAAAATGGTATCTAATTATGGTTTTGCATTTCCCTAATGATAATTGAAGTCAAGCATCCTTTCATGTGCTTATTAGCCATTTGTATATCTTCTTTAAAGAAATGTCTATTTAGATCCTTTAACCATTTTTTAAATTGGATCATTATCTTGTTTTTTATTGTGGAGTGATAAGTGTTCTTTATATATTCTGGAACTATCTCAGATTTGTGATTTACAAAAATTTTCTCCCATTCTGTATATTGCCTTTTCACTTTCTTGATGTTGTCCTTTGAAGCAAAAACGTTTTGATGCATCCAAAAGTACATATCTTTTTTTGTTGTTGCTTATACTATTGGTGCCATAGTAAGAAACCATTGCCAAATCCAAGGTCATGAAGATTTGCCCCTCTGTTTTCTTTTAAGAATTTTATAGCTTTAGCTCTGATATTTAGGTTGTCGATCATTTTGAGTTAATTTTTGTATATGGTATGAAGTAAAAGTCCAACTATATTCTTTTGCATGTGGATATCTAGTTTCCCAGCACTATTTGTAGAACAGAGTATTCAAGATCCATTGAATGGTCTCAGCACCTTTGTCAAAAATCAGTTGACCATAGATGCATGGGTTTATTTCTGGACTCTCAATTCTATTTCACTAATCAGTGTATCTGTCCTTAAGCCACTGCCATACAGTCTTTTTTTAAAAATATATTTTATTGATTTTTTACAGAGAGGAAGGGAGAGGGATAGAGAGTTAGAAACATCAATGAGAGAGAAACATCGATCAGCTGCCTCCTGCATACCCCCGACTGGGGATGTGCCTGCAACCAAGGTACATGCCCTTGACCGGAATCAAACCTGGGACCCTTCAGTCCATAGGCCGACGCTCTATCCACTGAGCCAAACCAGTTAGGGCATGCCATACAGTCTTGATTACTGTAGCCTTATAGTAAGTTTTTGTAATCAGGAATTGCGTGTTCTCCAACTTTGTTATTTTTTCTTTTTCCATTTTGTTGTAACTATTCTAGGTTCCTTACATTTTTTCATATGAGTTTAGGATCAGCTTGTCAAATATTGCAAAAAAAAAAAAAAAGGAGAACAATATATTAAGCCTTCTAATTCATGAACATGCATGTCTTTCCATTTGTATCTTCTTTAATTTCTTTCAATGGGGTGTAGTTTTCAGAGTATCTTGCTCCTTTTTGTTGAGTTCACATTTGCCAGGCTTTCAGCTGTGTTGTCTGCACTTGTTTTCTCAGCTTCATCTCTATCTAGTTGTCTCTGGTCCCATTACTATCACCCTTCTATGAACACTACTCTGATCTAGGTTCTCAGTGACCCCTTAGTTGACTGTCCAGTGAACACCTCCTTCTGGAAAGAAGTCTTCTTCCCAGGGACCTCTGAGATCATTGGCCACTTATGAACATTTCTTTCTTTTTATCTTTTTAATATACTTTTATTGATTTCAGAGAGGGAGAGGGAGATAGAAACATCAATGATGAGGGAGAATCATTGATCAGCTGCCTCCTGCATGCCTCACACTGGGGATTGAGCCCGCAACTCAGGATGTTCCCTGACCGGGAATCAAACCCTGACCTCCTGATTCATAGGTCGATGCTCAACCACTGAGCCACGCCAGCTGAGCTGAGCGTTTCTTTCTTAAAATTTCTTCTTGTGTAGCTTTCACAAACCACTCTTCTTATTCTGTTTGTATCCTTCACTGACCCTACTCCTCTCTTTCTCCTCCTCTTCTTCCCCCTCTCCCTCATCTTCCCCCAGTCCCTTAAATGTTGGGTTTCTATTCTTGTTCATCTTCTCTTCCACGTGAATGAGTTCATCTTCGGTAAACTCAACTCCCAAAGCCTCAGCCTCCAATTTACCTCACAGCCTCCCAAACATCCTCCTCCAGCCCCACCCTCTCTGGACCTTTAGTGCTGCACCCCCCAGGGGCCTGAGACCACCCCTCCCTGGACTCTCCTCAGTAACCTGGGCCTTTTCTCATGTTCCTGAGGTTGGTTAGTGATAAACCCCCAGTCAAAAGCAATCCTAGGGGTCACCATGTTTGACTGTCCTTTCTTGCCCTCACTTCCCAAATCTCATCAGATGTCACATCCTTTTGCTTTTGCCCCCTAAATATTCAAAAGAGAGATCTAAAGTGGCATAGGCCCTGGTAGTCTGTGAGGTCTGAAAGGTTGGCTACCGTTGGTTTAAGGAAACCTTGGACCGCTGGCATAGGGCAGGTCCTGACTCTGCATGGGGAACAAGGTGGAAGTGCAGCAACCCAGCCCACAGCGCCCGAAGCACAAACGCCAAATGACCAATGTAGGCTGAAGGCTCAGAGGAGGGGCAGAGGGAAGCGTGTACACACTGAGCTGTGAAGGACCAAGTTCCACAGAGAACAGGAGGGAAGACCAGAGCCACACTGTGCCACAGACACCTGAGTGTGGGGTTCAGGAGCAGTCAGTCCCAGCCATGGTGGGAGGGAGGGCACGGGAGGGTAGAGGGAGTGTGACTGAGTGTGGCTGGGATTTGAGATGACTTGGCATTCACATCCCTTATGTCTTTATGACCTCAGATACAGCACTTAACACGGAAGCCTCAATTTCTTATCTGACACCTGGGTTGTGGTGGGGATCGCCTATGAACATGGTTGTAAAAGTCCTTTGTAAATGGTAAAGTGCTGGATGAGCTTAAGGCAGTCCACAGCCAGAAAGGGAAGCAGGCTGCCCATTGTGAAGCCATGAACACCAAGTGCAAGGGCTCAGGCTTTGCTTTGAAGGTGTGGTGAGGCTATTAGGTGCGACTCTTTCAATTCCAACTGACAGAGACCCAACTGGCCCAAACCAAAAGAGAATGGATTGGCTGTTGTCATGAGTGACCCAGAGGTGTCTCTGTCTGCACCAGAGCTGGATTCTGGGGACCCAGGATGATTTCCTTGTCTCGGTCTCTCTGGGTTTTCCTCTTTCTCGTTTGCCTCTCAGCCACTGCACCTCTCACCTCTGTTTCCCTCTTCGGTCCAGGGAAACCCCTCAACCTCACCCCACCAGGTACCAAGACTCAGAGCTTCACTGCTGGCTTTCACACAGAACGTTTGATTGGCTTAAGGTGGGTCACTGCCCATCCCTGAACCAATCGGGAAGGTGGATGTAGCCTCTAATTGGCCAACCAAGTTAGTGCCCTCCTCTGCATTGAGGTGGGAGCAGAGTGATGAAGAATTGGCCAGGCTGTGGACTGACATAACCTTTCCCTCTGCAAGAAAGGAGTCATGGGACCAAACACAGTGATTAAACCTCTTGTGAGGTGGTGGGAGGTAACACATTGGAAGTGAATGAGGAGGGCGGATCTGGCAGTGACTAGGCGTGCATGTTTCACAGCGAAAGGCCCGCCACCCTGCAGTTCCCAAGCAGTCCTTACGGCCTCAGCTTCAGGAGCCCTGGGAAACGGAAGGGCGACTTGACTTTGCCCATTTTACAGGTGTGGTTGAATGGCTTTCCCAACATTAATGGAAGTTAGAGGCTCCGGCTGGCAAACCACTAGGCTGCCCATTCTCTAAGGAGGATCTCCCTAAGGAGCTGGCACTGGTTGTCCAGGAGAGGTGGCAAGCATGGATGGGCCCTTTCTTCGGCCCAACAGCACCTTTGGGGGGTGAGACAGGCTCACACTGGATGAGGGGCTGCGGGCAGGTCACAGACCCTGTGGGGGCCTCCAGCCTCGCAGGACCCCCAGGAAGAGCCAGGTTTGGCCTGTGGGAGCGCAGCGCAGGATGACCCAGGCAAGCTTCACGCAGGTGGCTGTCTTGCGCTCACTGAGCACCCACGATGCTCTGGGGACTGGGATGAGGACCGGCATCCCCGGAGGAGAGGACAGTCCCAGCGAAGGGTGGCAGGCAGTGGTGTGGACCGAGGTGCGGAGACCGGAAACTCTGGGCCCTACCTGGAGGCTCGGGCGCTGCAGGTGAAGCTCGACTTGGAAGTCACGCGCTCCCCGCGGGCGCACTTCCCGCGCGGCTCCGGGGTCCCCGCCGCCCGCCCGGCGATTTGGGCGCGTCAGCAGAGCGGAAACGGGCGCGGCGCCAGCCCCGGCGGGGACGCGGCCTGGCAGCGCGGCGGCGGCTCCGCAGCTTCTGTTCCGCCCGCGTTTGTGTTGGCAGCTGCCTGCGGCGCGCGGCCGGGTGCGATGAAAGGGCCTTCTGTCTGCGCCCCAGCGGCCCCGCTCGGCTTTCATTCTTAATATAATCTTCACTTCATTTTTAACCGAGCAGAGGTTCTCCTGGAATTTTTCCCCTTCTTCCAAAAATACATGTGCGTGTGTGTGTTTGCAAAAGGCCCTTCACGGTGAAGGTCGGGATTGTCCTGGGGAAGGGAAGTGCGAAACCCGAGGCGGATTCAGAGCGAGACAGAAATGCCTTCTTCCTATGAAGGGGCCTGGGGCGGGGGGATGGGGGGGCGGTTCACTGCCTCTGCTGAGGTATCGCCCCTCCCAGCCCCCAGCCCCCATCACCACCCTGGCCGGCACACCCACCCCAGGATGAATGGGCAGTGTTTGGAAGTCGAAATCAGTGGGGAGGGGGTGGGGTATTTTATCCAGGGGTCCCTGACCAGAGCTGGCCAGAGAGCACTGTCATTAGGTGTGGCCAGCCACGGGTGTCCTCCCAGAAATGGATAGAAAAGGAAATGGGACCCCGGGATCCCAGGTTCTGCTTGGGGAGATGCCTGTGTGTGGGCTTAAAACAGCCTGCAACGATGTCTGCAAACCTGTCACCAGCCAGCCAACTAGTCACCTGGCTGGGCAGAAGTGTGTTACACCTACAGTAATTTTCCAGATTATACCGAAGACTGCATTTAGAGAGACCCCCCCCCCCCCCCCCCCACACACACACACACAAGCATCGTAGGGCCAGGGCTCTCCATACCAGTTCCCAGGCCCTGGGAGTTAGGTGTGATTATCCATACAGAAGGGAAAAGGAAGGCTCAGAGAAGCTAAGTAACTTGTCCCAAGTCACAGAGCATGAAGGTGCTGGGACTGGAATTGTGGCAGCAGTTGGCAGGAAGCCTGAGTTCTCCCTTCTGCTCAGTGGTTTTCAAATTGTGTTCTACAGAGCTTCTGCCTGCTTTGAGGGCCCTGAAAATTTATTATTCTGATTCTTAAGAAAAGAAAAATAATTTGTATTTATGTTTGGACTTCTGTTTTGAGCAATATAGTAGGTTAGATAACCTGAAAACCATCCTGCTCTAAACACATAAGAAAGCTAGGTTAAAACAACAACAACAAAATACAATAAACAAACAAACAAAAATTGTCCAGCAAACAAAAGGAAATCTCCAAGAGCCAGAAACAGAGGGTGATGAGAATAAGTCGGCCACAGCTGCACTAAGTGGAGGAAGGGGACATGTGGTGACAGCACAGGCAGGAAATGGGGGCAGGTTGTCATCCAAAGAAGGTGAGGCCTTGTACCTACCCAAAGTGGGGATTGAAACAGACAACCCAACTAAAGCTGGGATTACACCCTCAGTGAAATAATGTGCTAGGAAAAAGGAAAAAGAAAGAAAAAACCTTAAGCCACAGAAAGACAAGAAAGAAATTTATTACCATGAGACAGTGCTCACACGAAATTTAGAGAGAGAGAGAGGAGAGAGAGAAACACCAATGGATAATATTTCCCTTGACTTTTTTTTGAGACTGGAAGGGAGGAAGAGGGGGAGAGAGAGAAACATCGATGCAAGGGAGACACATCAATTGGTTGCCTCCTGCATGCATCCCGACTGGAACGGGGAATGAACCCATAACCCAGGTACGTGCCCTTGACTGGGAATCGAACCTGTGACCCTTTGGTGCACGGGCTGACTCTTCAACCACTGAGTCACATACTTGGTGGTGGAATAGTAGAAACACTACCTTAAAATCAGACAATCCATTCCAATCAAGAAATGATACAAAGGCATCCACTCCCACAGCCTCTACTCTGAATTGTACTGAAATTCCTGGCCAGTGCAGTAAGATAATAAAAATAAATATGATACTCTTCAGGATAAAGGGGAATCATATGGTTTCCCTACCTATGACCCAACCATTCCAATTCCAGGTAATACTCAAACTCCTGCATAAATACATAAGGAGACATGTACAAGAATGTTCACTGTTTTTTATGAAAATGTAGAATCAACCCAATGATTAAAGAAATCAAATTTTGCTCCACAATCTACATGGATGGATATAAAATATAGTATTGGTTTTTTAAGAAGTGTCTTTATCTTTTAGAGATACATATGACAATTTTTACAGATGAAATTGTGTATCTGTTTTGCCTTGTAGTAATTCAGAGGCGTGAGAGGACATTGGAACGGGTTTTAATGAAGTACGTGAAGCCGTAACTGGTCATTGTTGAAGCTGGGATATGGATACATGGGGGTTCATTGCATGTATACATTTGAGGGCAAAACAGTATGAAAAGAAAGCAAGCTGAAGGATGATATATTCAAAGTTATAGAGTATTTACATAATTTAAAGCACACTAAACCCTACTTTATGTTGCAAAGTGATACATATATGTGTGTGTGTGTGGTAAAAAGAAATTCATGGGAATGGTAAACATCAACTTCAGGAGAGAGAAATGGGATGTGAGATTTATGCAAAGAATTTCAACTGGTTTTGTTATGTTTTATTTCTTTAAAAAATCAGAAGCAAATAACACAAAATGTGCAGAGTTAACAAAGGTGGATTGTTGTTAGCTGTTGGTTATGTAATTTATTTTCTGAATCCTTTTCCGAATGCTTGACATATTTGTTTAAAAATAAAATTTTTGGCTACTTACAAAAGATCAACATGCATACTCAATGTATTTTATACCAAATGTTTACACAAAGCAAAACTTATGACTAAAGTTAATTCAATAAATGATTGCCATTATTTTAAGTAAATAAGTTTGACACTGTAAAAAGTACACTAATAAAATAACACTTCCATCTGTTCTGTGTGTGAAGAATCTCATACAATGCCCTAGCTGGTTTGGCTCAGTGGATAGAGCGTTGGCCTGCGGACTGAAGGGTCCCGGGTTTGAGTTTGATCAAGGGCACATGCCTGGGTTGCAGGTTTGATCCCCAGTGGGGTCCGTGCAGGAGGCAAACAATCAATGATTCTCTCTCATCATTGATGTTCTATCTCTCTGTCCCTCTCCCTCTGAAATCAATAAAAATATTTTTTTAAAAAAAGAATCTCATACAAAAAATTATAAAAATCTTATTAGGAATTGCATCATAAAACAGCTCATTGAGATATAATTCACAAAACATATAATTTAAACTATTTAATTCAATAGTTTTTAGTATGTTCACAGATATATACAATCATCACCACAGTCAACTTTAGAACATTTTCAAAACCTAAAAAAAAAAATCACAACAACCTTGTAACCTTTAACTATCCTGTCCCTACCCCCCATCTCTCCTAAACTTAATCAAAAATTAATCCACTTTGTGTTTCTATAGATTTATCTAAACTGGACGTTTCATATAATGGTATCATACAATATGTGGCTCTTTGTGACTTGCTTTTTTCACTGAACATAATGCTCATGTTGTAGCATGTATCAATACTTCTTTCCTTTTTATGGCTGAATGATATTCTATTATATAGATCTACCAAATTTTGTTTATCCATTCATCAGTTGATGGACATCTGGCTTGTTTTCATTTTGTAAGAACAGTGCTGCTATAAACATTTGTATAGAAGTATTTCTGAGGACATATGTTTTCATTTGTCTTGGGTATACACCTAGAAATGAAATAGCTGGTTCATATGGTAACTGAATGTTTAATGGTTTAAAGAGCTTCCAGGTAGTTTTCCAAAGTGACTGTACTATTTTATATTCCCTCCAAAAGTGTATGAGGGTTCTGCTTTCTGGGCATCCCAGTCAACACTTGTTATTATCTGATTTTTTTATTATAGCCATCATGGTGGTATGAAGAGGTATTTAGTTGTGGTTTTAATATGCATTTCCCTGATGGCTAATGATTTTGACCGTCTTTTCATGTGTTTATTGGCCATTTGTATAGCTTTCAAGAATTGTTTGTTCAGGGGGGTAAGGGGGATAGATCAACCAAAGGACTTGTATGCATGCATATAAGCCTAACCAATGGACACAGACAAAGGCGGGGGGGGGGGGTGAGGGCATGAGTGGGAGGGTTGGAGGGGTAATGGGGGGCTAAGGACACATATGTAATACCTTAATCAATAAAGAAATTTAAAAAAAAGAATTGTTCAGAACTTTTAACCATTTTTAAATTGGGTTATTTGTCTCTTTATTATTGAGTTGTAAGAGTCCTTTATACTAGTATATTCTAGAAACTACTCCCTTTTCAGATATATGATTTGCAGAAATTTTCTTCATTCTGTAGGTTGTCTTTTCACTTATCTGATAGTGACCTCTGAAGCACCAGTTTTTAAAATGTTGATGAAGTACACCTGTGGCTTGTTATTGTTATTTGTTTAGTTACTGGATGGATTATTTAGTGAATTTTATTCCACACTCTCCCCTTCTCAATGTGTAGCCTCTGCTATTGTTCCTCAGGAGTTGCAGCTCTGGGTTTGCCTTCAGTCGCCCTGGACTGACAGTGGCTTGGGCAGGGCTCTCTCTGACTGCCCCTTTTTCTGACCACACCCGTCTGGTAAGCTCCACTAGTTGATGGCTAATTGCTCTATTGTTTTCAACAATGTCCTGTGGGCATAAATTGTTCCCAAACTGATCCAATCCAGTTTGGGCTCATTTTACGAGATGGTCTCTAAAGTTGTGTTTCACATTTGATCTGACCCCAGAAGGGTTTCTTCCGGTTGTCTTTCTCCCTGGCTCTCTCTGAAAAGCTAGCAAGCCTGCATTTTAGCCTATATCTCCAATGAATCTTCGGATCTCCTCCCAATTGCCTTTCACCACAACCTCTACTGTTTTGAGAGCACCTGTAGGCTTAAACCTCTCCACACTCTGTTGCAAATGAAGTCCGTTTCTTTGAGAAGGGATTGGGAGCTCACTATTTTACAGCCTGCCTCTTCCTCTGGGAAGAATCTCTGTGTCATGACTCTGCAGATGGGGATACAGACAATGGTTTGCTTCTCTAAATGACACCCATACTTTAGGAACTGAGTGCTCAGTGCGGGCAAAGGCAGTAGCCTCATGTCTTGTTGGCTTGCCTCTGCCAGGATAGACCTCTGCCTTAAAATCCAGGGCAAAGGGATCGGGACCCAAATATTCTCAGATGTCGGCTGAGCAGAGAGCCCCCATCTCCCAGCCACACTTGTCCAGAGCTGCACCTCAATAACAGGCAGATCTGAGCGGGCTGAGCAGTGCTGCCGTCCTGCCCCTTCTGGGAAATAGCCTTCTGACGGAGCTGGAGGGGAAGGGCCCCATGTGTTCTGGGCTGCCCCGTCTGGTGTGGAATTTCCATCTTGCTAAGCTGGTGTTGGGGGAAGTTTTTGTTCAAATACCACAGACTTTCACTGTTCTTACCAGGTTTTAGTAGAGTTTCTTAAATAAGTGTTTCTTCATTTCTTATAAGCCTTTAAGAGCATTTCCAAAGGGTGCCTGGGAGCTGTAATGAGCAAAGTCCTCCTCCCACCCCCAGTGGACAAGCAGTGTGAGGGAGAAATCGTCCTTTGCTGTTTTAAGCCACTGAGAGTCGGGAGTTTTTGTTAGCACAGCAAATCGAGCTTAATGGTTCTCAAATTTGAGCATGCATTAGAATCACCCAGAAGGCTTGCTAACATACACAGTGCTGGGCCTTACCCATTGAGTTTCTGATACAGCAGATCTGAGTTGGTGCCAGAGGATGCACATTTCTCTTAAGTTCCCAGGTAAAGGTGATGCTGCTGATCCAGGAACCACACTTTGAGAACCACTGCTCCAGCCATTCTTTCTGATATTTGAGGATAGATAATAGTACGATAATATTTAACTCCTTAGAGACTTGCATCAACATCTGCAAAACATTAGAATAGTGTCTGGCACACAGACAGCCTTAGTATTATTATTAACGTGTCCCAAGATTTTCTTAATATAAAAATATTCTCAGGTGTTTAAATTTTGATACTACTTGGCCTTTCACTGAAATAGCCCAGATGACTAGATTTTCCAGCATTTTCAGCTGTCTCTCTTTATTACTTCTCCATCCACTTATAGCTCAGAGCAATTGCTGAGGGAAGAGTCAAGCAGGATTGCTAACCAGATGCCATCATCTTACCCACTTTTCTGCCAGCAGGTCCTCCCTCAGCGCATGCTCTCCCTGCTCCAAGTGCTTGCGCTTTGTGATCGCTCCCCTCTGCTCCCATCAGGGTTCTCCTTCCTGATGAACTGGCAGCACCCAGTGCAAGACACCGAAAGGGAGCGAATGAGAAGGTGGTAAGTAAACGGCAGATTTCTTCCTTGAAAAATAAAAACTAAACCAAGTCAGGGGCAGGGGGTGTCCATGTTTTCTTCTGCTTCTCCCGTGTCCTTTTCCAGCTGCATAAGGATCAGGAGGTTGTCACGTGTTTAGGAGGCTGTGGTCCAAGAGGAAACAGTCAGAGTAAAAGGCAAGGGTGGGCCCTTTGAACTCATAAGAGGGAAAGAATGCTGGGGCTGCCGTAGGATATTAGTGCCTAATATCTTATCATAATCTTCCCAATGCTCCCTGGGAAATTCTTGGGTCAGGACTGACAATGACAGTAGCCAGCATTCTATGTCATGTGCCATTAACTCATTTAATACTCCCAACAGCAAAGCAGGTACCATTATTACCCTTACTTTACAGATGGGAGAACTGAAGCACAGAGAGGTTATGTATTTTATCCAAGGTCACACAGCTTGTTAAGAGTCAGAGCCAGGATTTGAACCCAGATGGTTCTAGAGCAGCCGTGGGCAAACTACGGCCCGCGGGCCGGATCCGGCTGTTCTATCCGGTTCTCTTGCTCTCCCCTCCGCTCCTTTACTTTGAATTTATATTAGTTCACACAAACACTCCATCCATGCTTTTGTTCCGGCCCTCCGGTCCAGTTTAAGAACCCACTGTGGCCCTCGAGTCAAAAAGTTTGCCCACCCCTGTTCTAGAGTCTCTGCTCTTAACCCTGCCACTGTGGCACCATGATATTCCCTGGAATGTGAACGCCATGCAGACAGGGAGCTGGCCTGTCTTGGCCCTGCTGTACCTCCAGCCCTGGAAGAGTGCCTTACCCATAGGAGGTACTCCATAAGCATCTGTAAAACGAAAGAAGAATTCCCAGTTGGGAGCCTGTAAGCAGAGACTGCTGTTGGATATGTGCTCATCAGGTACTGGTTGCACAAAGGAGTCTCAGAGGAGAGTGACTCCTCTGAGGTCCCCTAGGGTGTGGTGTGGCCAGAACCACTGCCCTCATCTAATTAAATGAGTTAAGTGCCTGCAGGCTCTGCCACAGCGAGGGCTTCTCCCTCAGCGGCGTGCAGGGCATGGTGAGGTCCTGTCCAGGAAGAAGGGCCAGGCTCCAGGGAGGCAGTGCCTAGGAGGGTGGGGGCAGGGCAACCTGTCATGCCCTGGTCTGATCGAGGCCAATGCCCATGTCCTAGACATCACGAGAGAGAGAGACACTGAAGGCAGCGCTGTGACAATACTGAGCTTGGACGCAGAACGAATCTAGGGGGGTTTCCACTATGACCTAGATAGACCATGGATTGTGGTCAGAGAGACCCAGGTTCCAATCCCAGCTCCTGCATCCTTGAGTATAAAAACAGGGAGACCACCTGCTTGGAAAGCTCATCATGCAGACTGATGAGGGTGTGAATGGTGCAAGCAGACCCCTCCCCTTGTGACTCCTGCAAGACCTGACCCCAGGCCTCATCCCCAGGAAGGCTGCCTCCTCCACCTCCAGCCAGGAGTGGATTTCCCAGAGAGAGGCTGGGGCACTGGTAGGGTGTGATCATGCCTCAAATAGGTCACTTTCCAGCTGGTCACTTTTTCCCACTGTTGCTGACCCAGAGACAGCTGGAAAACTGGCTTGCCTAAGGAGGAGGAGAGGTGGAATGGAGGGCAGCGAGGAAAAGGCCTTGACCCTGTCATGCCTCCCACCTCCCAGGGCTCCAGTCTTGTGTGGGGTTACACCAGAGTGGGAGGAGGGGCTGGGCTAATGGCAGAGCTGAGGGCCTCAGAGGCTGCTGGGGGGCTTGCTTAACATGCAGTTCTGGCCCCACCCCTGAAAGGCCAGGTGCTGGAATCTCCATCATAAGGAACTCTCCAAACAACTTTGACGCAAGCCTCAGACTGTCCTTTGAGGTGCCCTGGCTGAGGGGTCTCCCGCCAGCACCAACCCTGGTTCAGGGTCTTCCTAAGTTCCTCTTCTCATTCTGTCCCAGTTTTACCTGGTGTCAGAAAACGGGAGTCCTAATGGTGCAGTAAGATGCTTATTTCAGGTTTTCCGCTTAAGTTCCCCCGTTCCTAACCCCTATTTCTCACCTGCTGCTCAGCTCTGACTCTCCCCAACTTGACTTGGCTGAAGATTTGCACTGTCCCGTCTATGGCTGCCCCTCAGCAGTCTCAGTTGGTGGACAGAGCTGCAGGGGGGCACCACCCAGCAGCTCTGTTTGGGGAGCACCCCCTCCGTAGAGATGAGGGGCAGGCAGCAAGCCTGGTGCCCGGGGGCGGGGGGTTAGGAGGGAGGAGGTGGAAACTTCGTCCCAATGGTCAAAAGCCGTCTGACCAGGGGGCAGGGCCAGGGGGGTGGAGGGTTGGCTGGGTGAGCTCTGTTCCGTGCACAAGCATGTGCAGGATGCCATGTGGCTATTTTTACTCCTGCCAAGGAAATAGTGTGATTTATGTGAGGCCTGGTCCCCTTCAGGGCTGTGTTATAAATACACCTGGCCCCACACTCGCGTTCACTTGGAGAGGAAGCTCCGGCCTGTCCTGCGTGGCCTCTCTCCTGACTCACTCAGCTGTGTCCACACGTGTGTGGGCTTCTCGGGGCGTCCTTCCTCTATATAGCTGCTCCCCCCACCCCCTGCGTGATGGTGGCCCATCCCCTCCGTCATCAGGGCCTGGGTGTGATTTCGGGAGTGGCAGTTGTCTGGGCGCTGGCGTTGATGAGGGGAAAAGAAAGGGAGAGCTTTGAATTTGAGCTTCACACTTCCCTCAAGGGACAGGTCTGAATAATAGAAGGGGAGAGGGCCTAGGCAGGAGGGAAGTGCGCTAAGAAAAACTTTGCCTTTCTCCCAAGATGTACCCATCTGACCAGAGTCTTCTGGAAAGTAGCAGCAAGATGGAGAGGGTGCCCATAGCGCCTGTGCCAAGGTCCTCGTCCTGCTCCTTCCCTCAGCTGTAGAAAGGCAGGGGCACCCTGCCACAGGAAGATCCCAGGCTCAGAGCACAGGCGGGGCTATTCCATGCAGCTATGTGGTCTTGAGTAAGTCCCTCAACTTCTCTGACCCTCAAGGTTTTC
Source organism: Plecotus auritus (assembly GCF_963455305.1). Lineage (NCBI taxonomy): Eukaryota > Metazoa > Chordata > Mammalia > Chiroptera > Vespertilionidae > Plecotus > Plecotus auritus. The sequence goes on along the minus strand of NC_137774.1, from coordinate 91,410,468 downwards.
TTCTGAAAATGGGTGCAAAGATGCATACCACCAGATTGATGTGTGTGAGATTCAGGCCGGGCTGGATGACAAGGGATATATTCAGGGCAGGCAGCTCCTGTCTGACATCTCCGTCTTCTTCTGAAGAGCCCTGGTCCTTCATCCATGAAGCGGGGACACGGGACAACACCTCTGCTCTAACTGGGGGGATGGCAGAGCTGCTTCCCCATGAGCTCCTGGGGTCTCACTTCCTTTGTTCATTAGAGGCAGAGATGATTCAGGCAGCATCCAATCCAGAGAAGTGATGTCCAAACCTGGCTGACCAAGGGCCACGACTGGTCCCCTTGCAGACACTAATAGCTACAAGGGACCTCAGAGTTCACCTAATAGAGCCAGTCAGCTATTGCCACAATAACACTGCATAACAAACCGATCAAAAACCCAGAAGCTTAGAGCAACAAGCATTTATTTCTTGCTCACGCTTCTGTCGGGTAGCTGGGCTTGGCTGCAAGCTCAGTTGGGTCCAGGACTGCTCCACGCACCTCTCAACCTCCTTGGACCAGTGGGCTGGTTGAGGCACGAAGCTAAGGCAGGAGCCCAATCGCTCAGCACTTTTCAAACCTCCGCTCACCTCATGTCTGCCCATCCGACAAAGCAAGTCACATGGCCAAGCCCAACCATGACGGAATGGGGGGGGCATACTCCCTGGAGGGGAGTGGGTGGGAGGGTGTGAGGATTGCTGACTGTGAATCTAATCAACTGACTTTCTTATCTCTGCCTGCACCATGAAGGGGGTTCTGGGAGATATTTTGGAGCAAGAGAAGGAGAAGGAGCAGACTGGGTGCACCCCCTCCCACCCACCTCCATCCAGAGCCAGGAGGCTTTTGTCTTAAGGTGGGGAGCGGGTGGAAATGCTTAGTTTTTCCTGTACTTTACTCTTCTGCATTCCTGAGCCATGTCCTTTGTCCAGTCTGCTGAGGAAGACCAGGATTTGTTACAGAGGCTGCGACATAAGGAGAAAGAGGACATACGTACATTCAAACGTACAATTTTGCCATCTTGAAAAAGAACGCGCTTCCTGCCTATATCTCCCATTGGAACTTCCCCAGGTCCCGCGTGGGGACTGCCTGGAGGGTAGACTTTATTATGAGGAAAGGAAGCAGAAGAGAAGCGGTGGTGGTCCTCCACTCCCTGGACCTGGGAACTGCTGGAGAGAAAGTGGTTGGACTGGGCATCCAACCTGGGCTTCTGCCTGGAGGGGCCGCTGTGAGGGCTCCTTGGCGAGAGGCCCCACAGCCAAGGTTCTCTTGCCCTGCTGCCTGTCAGGATGTGGAGGAGACCCTCACGGGCTGCCTGTGCCACCTGGGCTCGGCCACATGAAAGCAGGCCTGGTGGCCATTGTGGTCAGGCTGGGGAAACCCTCCAGGCAGAGCTCTGCAAGGCCCCTCTGGTGGGTCCTGCAGGGTGGGTCCTGGGTGAAAGCCAGCCGGTCATCGCAGGGATGGCTGTGGTGGACAAGATGCCGCCTCAGCAGAGGGCAGGGAGGGGGCAGCCGCCAGGCCTGGGTCCCGGAGACTGGCAAACACCAAGAGGCGCCAGTGCAGGCCCTGGGCAAGCAGGAAGCTGGGCCCTTCGGCCCTCCCTCCCGCCCTCCCAAGTCCAGGCCACCCTCTTTGAGAAAAGAGGCCTCTGGAAGGAGTGGTTCTCAGAGAGACAGGCTTATTTTCATCTGTGACAGACTAATGGCCACTTAAAGAAACTTCAAAAATTATCTGAGCAGACACAGGACTCCCCCCGCTGCCAGCCCTGCCCACCCACTAATGCAGCCCCACACCGCAGCTTCCAGCACCATCCTTCCCCAAACAAGCCCAAGCAGCTCCTCTCTCACTGACACATGTGACCTTCCCCTCACCGTGGGGCTGGGGCCCACTCCGAGGTCTTTCCTGACTCTAGTTCCCCCTACCCAGCTGGCCCCAGCCACACCGAAGGTGGCAGAGACCTCTGGTTTTCCCTCTATTTCTCCTCCCCTTCTTCCACCGCATTTGAACCCCGGAGTTTTCGCTGGGCCTGTGGCCACCCAGAATAATCTCTTGGCTGTCCTTTCAGCTGCGGTGGTTACAAACCAAGTTCTGGCCAACAGGTTATAAAGACTGTCACCTGCCAGCGTCTGAAAGCCGTCCTTCAACAGACGGACATGTCCCCTCTGCTCCCTTCTGCTTCACCTCTTCCTCCAGTGCCTGGGAGATGGTATGATGGCTGGGATTCTCGCTGCCATCTGGGCCAAGAGGTTACAGACCACCTTCCAGAGGTGGCGAGCTGAAAGCCTGGCTCCTGAGGAATTCACGCAGCTTAGCCACATGTCAGGCCCGACTGCCTCCTCCGGACTTCTGCATGAAAAGAGGATGAGGGTAGGGAGAGACACTTCCCTCTTGTTGAAGCCTCTGCTATTCCGTCTCTGTCACTAACACACTGACCTTCTCAATGTTCCCAGAACAGTCTATATTCTTTACCACCTTCCCAGATGCTCATCTCTTTTCCTAGAATAATTTTCCTCTGTCCTCACCACCACCGAACAGCCCAACTCCCATCTACCCTCCCATCATCTTCTGTGCGAAGCCTCCCAAACTCTCACAGGCAGCTGCTCCCAGCTGGGTTCCCCACTCTGTTCACGGGCTGTCAGCGCCGTGCAGAGGCCTGTCCTCCGGGCACACTCCTCGCACAGTGTGTCTTTATCCTCCTGGTCCTTCATGAGGTTCGTTTCATCCGTGGGGTCTGGTGGGTAAGATGCAGGGTGGGGTGATTCTGAGTCCCCATCCAGCCCTTTTTTGTCCCATCCCAGGCTGTATAGAGAGTGGAAAGGTGGTGAGGGGAGAGCCCAGGCCGAGGGCAGGCGGGGGGCCACACACCTGGGCTGTCCTAGAAACAGTGCTGGGCAGTGGGAGCCCAGGTGGGAGGCCACTGTCCTCAGGAGGCCTCTGGGAAGAGGTTCAGGACAGAGAAGACCAAGGGGCTCAGACAAGGGCTGTGTGTGATGGGGCAGAGTGGCAGGGCTGTGGAGGGAGGAAAGGGTGCGCCAGTAAAGTGTGGGGGAGCCCCCCCCCAACCTTATACTTCTCAGACCTGCAGACAGTCCAGGCTTTGTTGCTTCAGCTGGGGAAGGGCCTCCAGGCTGGCTGTCTCACTCCCCGCTCTCCAGGGCACTGACCGGCAGGGGAGCCCTATGGAGTCAGTGTCCGTCCCAGCAGGGACGCCAGCAGAGTGCTGGGTGCCCCTGGAAGCTCAGCTTCCCTGACTCTTCATCCTCTGTGCCCAGAGAGGAGGAGCCCCACTCAGAGGACTGGCCCTGGTCCTGAAGGGAGGGCACGGCACCTCATGTCTGGCCTTGGAGCCACACATCTTGACAGCAGACAGCGCCCCAACTTCAGACTGAGCCCTGCTAGTCTGAGGTGTCCACATGGGACCCTGTTGAAGTCCATATGCCAGAGAGAAAATCCGTTCCTCCCTAAAATGTCTTGTTTACTGTCTGGTTGTTACAGAGGAACTAGTTAGGCAAATGAACCATGTCCACAAGGTTGGTTGCATCGAACAGAATGGATGCAGGATACGTATTCACTGGAGGTCGTGGAGCCTGCAGGACGGCTCACGAACGGCTACAGGAAGTCAAAGGTAGTCCCAGGTTTCTGAACATAAAGCACTTGCTGGGAGTGGCGTCATCACTGAACCGAGGACAAGAAAGGAGGCAGTGGGGCAGGCAGGAGGGGTGGAGGGGAGGCAAGAATCCGGTCAGTCATGTGACACGTGGGATGTCTGTGGGACATCCAAGTCGAGACAGACATCAGGTACACTGGATGTCGGAACTCAGAGGGGAGGTTTGACGGGAGATGAGAGACGTCACTGACAGAAATAAAAATGGTGCCCTGACCGGTTTGGCTCAGTGGATAGAGCGTCGGCCTGCGGACTGAAGGGTCCCAGGTTCGATTCCGGTCAAGGGCATGTACCTTGGTTGCGGGCACATCCCCAGTGGGGGTTGGGCAGGAGGCAGCTGATCGATGTTTCTCTCTTATCGATGTTTCTGGTTCTCTATCCCTCTCCCTTCCTCTCTGTGGAAAATCAATAAAATATATTTTTTTAAAAAAATGGTGCTGCCGTCAAGTGTTCAGAAAATAATGGGGAAATTGAGGCCACCTGCAAAGTGCAACAATGAAGGTCAAGGTAAGGGAGCCGAGGCCAAGGTAAGAGGATGCAGAGTGTAAGCTCCGTGTGGGCAGCGACCTTGTCACCTGTCAGTTCCCCACTATGGTCCTACTGGGGAGCCTCCCAGACCCCCAGGTGGAGCTGATCATAGCATCCAACATGCTTTGCTGTACTGTATACTTCTTTTAAAGGGAAAAATATATATCAGAAACCATAAAAAAATATACTCCCAAACTCCCATGGCACTAAAGTTTGAAGAACACTAAGACTCTACAGCCTTAGCTTATAGAAAGTAGCCCCCCTCATCCACTGAGGATATGTTCCCAAGACCTGAAACCACAGATAATACCAAACCCCATATTTACATATTTCCTATACATACATACCCATGATAAAATTTAATTTAGAAATTAGGCACAATAAGAGGTTAACAATAACTAATAATGGACTAGAACAATTATAACAATATGCTGCAATAAAAGTCATATGAATGTGGTCTCTCTCTCTCTCTCTCTCAAAATATCTTTTGAAATGTTTATTCTGGAATTTTCCATTTAATATTTTTGGACCACAGTTGGCCCAGGGTAACTGAAACCTCAGAACCACTATATGGGGTTACTTCTATAATTGCAAAGGATTACTGCAAGAGGGATTTTTCATTGAAACTGATAAAGTAATCTTTTTTAAATTGATTTGAGAGCCAGACAGACAGAAAGAGGGAGAGAACCATTGATCTGTTGTTCACTTATTTATACATTCATTGATTACTCCTTGTATGTGCCCTGACCAGAGATCAAACCTGCAACTTTGGCATATCAGGATGATGCTCTAACCAACTAAGCTACCTGGCCAGGGTGATCAAATGATCCTTAAAATTATCATTGAAATGAAAACTAAAAATGTCAATTCTCAAGTAATTTGATCTCTGCAAATACATCCTCAGGCCGTTTTGAGAGATATCACCAGAAAGAAGCACCCACACAGCAAACCCTCCCCCTCCCCTCCCTGCACCCTGCCCCTGCCCCCCCCCCCCCCCCCCCGCAGTGTATGCAGTGTATATGGCCCAGCACAGCACAAGCTGTTAACAAATTTCGTTGACTGAGTAAGTGAAGAAAGGGAGGATTTGTGGAGTCAACGGCAGAGTATCCATTCCGAAAGCGCCTCTCTCTGAGGGCTGTGAAGTGGCTGTGCTGGGAACAGGGGAGCAGCCGGAAGACAGGGAGGGGACGATGCCAGGGAAGGCTTGTCAGTCCCCCATTCCCTGCTCTGTGCCCTCTCACACCTGCAGTCTGGGTGGGTCAGCGGGGACCTGGAGGGTGGAAGGAGCCTGGGCAGAGGTGGCTCCGTCTGAAGTCTCAGCCCTGGAGGGGGCAGAGGGTCTGCTCTTGCTCCCGTCACTCATTTCTTAGGCAAGGGGACCAGGACCGGCTCAGAGCCTCCTGCTCCCAAATGCAGGGAGCACCAGATGCCTGTGAGAAGGTGATGATGTCCTTTTTTTAAAGCTGAGGAAACTAAGGTACAGAGAGCTTGCATGACTTGTCCAGATCAGGCAGCTGGGGGCACATGGCCTCCAGGCAGGCAGCCCTCCTGAGCCCTTCCTGCAGCTGAACAGGAGTTCCCTTCCCCAAGGACACAGTCCTCCCAGGAGCCCAGGGAAGCCCAGAGCCCCTTCCACCCACTGTCAGCTGCTGTCTCCCCTGCTGGGGGTCCCTGTCAGGGTCCCTCGCTCCTGCTTTCCTGTCTGGGGGCAGCCCCTGGACGAGGGTGGGGACAAGAGGAACAGAGCCCCCCAAATCCTCAGTGGGTTCTGATCTCCTAGGAATCAACAGGATGGGGGCAGTGAGCTCAGCCTCCCCATCCCACCCCAGTGGTCACACAGCAACTATGGCTATGGGATTGGAGTGAGGGGAAAGAAAACCCCAACACCCCGCTTTCCACCCCAGGCCCCAACTTCTCTGTATTTGTTTATTTACCTTGGAAAAGGCCCCATGGCCTAGGCAGGAAATGGGCCAATTCCAGGAGGCTCGGCCGGGCCAGGGAACAAGGAGCCACATTGTGCTCCACGCCGGGCGCTCCCCAACCTGGGCCTGCTGCGGAGCCCAAAGAGGGGGATCTGCGTGGGGGCCCAGGCAGGAAGGAGGCGTGGGGCTGAGGGGTAGCCAGCACTCCCAGCCAGCCTGCCTATGAAAGGGCTTCTGTGCGGGGGCAGTGGGAGTGGATGAGGCAGGGACACAGCAGGGGATGGCCCCTCATGGCAGTCTAGAGCCCACCTGGCACTGACCTGCCAGCCTAGGGTGGAGGAAAGAGACCCAGGAGTCGCCTGGCCTTGGCACCCCCAGCTTCTTGTGGGCAGATGCCACCCCTCAGTGGTGGAACATCCTGCCCTCAGCCTCCCCTCCCGGGTTCCAACTCCTGACAGGCAGCTCACCTGACCTCAAGCCTCCCTTCCCTGGGAGGGACTGAGGCTGGCGGGTCTGTTGTCAGAGCTCTGCCCTGGCTGACGAGGCCCAGGCTGGCGTAGTCCAGGCTGGCATGGGGCTTGATGTCATCATGGTGGTACTTGGGGAGGGCTGACCCCTACCCAACCTTGGATCTTCCTTACCAACATGCTGGTGTCCATATAGGCTGATCAGTCATTCATTCACTCACTCATTCATTACCTGGCTCCCCGTCTGTTGGACACACACTCCTTTCCTCTCTATTGCTGTCACTCTGAGTTAAGGCAACAGTGTCCAAATCCCGCTCCCCTGTTCCCAGAGTGCTGTTTGAGAAATGCAGATCTGATTATGTCACTCCTGTGTCTACAGGAACGCAGGACTTCCTACTACTTTCTGGGTGAAGATGCTCACAGACCCTGTGAGCTCAGCCCCACTGCCTTCAGGTCCCAGAACACCAGTGACCGGTGATAAAATGCAGGTAAGGGGACGTGGAGGGGAGGGTCAGAAGTAAGATGGATTTCTCCCTCCCAGCACTCAGGAGGGGCTTTAGGATGGACAGGTCCTTCTAGCTGGAAGAGAGTCCAGGGGTTCTCAGAATTGGGATGAAGACCTGGGACAAGACATGTGCACAGCCATCACCTGGCTGGAGCCTCTACATCAAGTATGTCTAACTCGCGGCCGGCGGGCGGCATGCCTCGTTTAAATGCAGCCCACCAGGCGCGAATTTGACATGCTTGCTCGGTCATCCCCCTCCCACTCCACCCAGGCATCACTCTCGGCCCCCACCCCTGCTTTTCTCACATCTGGACTTTATCACACAGTGTTCACCTGGTGTTCCCCCCGACCCGATCATCAGCTCCACCAGCAGGCACCAGGTCTGTCTCCTTCACTGTGTAGGAGGTGCTCAGTAAATGGTATGGGATGAAGGAAGCAGAAAGGAAGGGACTAGAATTAAAAGGGAGACGATCTGCCTAATTAGGGCGAGGGGGTGTCCGATAAAGCCAATAAGTAGGTTTTCTGAATGTATATGTTAAAACTTTGACAAATTGGTTTACCTGGTTTTATGTATGTAGACACGTTTGTGTAAGTAAAATTAGGTATGTATGAAAGGTTTAACTTCACAGAAAAGTTTTCTATATGTATTACAGTAATTTTACATTTATACTGAATAGGCCTAATAGATGTGTTGGCCTGCATGCGTTAAAACTGCTGCAAAAAGCACGACACTCGTCACGTGCTGATCATTGTTTACGAGCAGTAACCCTTGGATTTAAATATGTAGACTATAGTTATAATATGTAATATTTATTTATGTCAGTGAAACTACTAGTGTTTTTTCCAACATATGGCCTATTTGTTAAAAATAACAGTGAATTAATAACAAAAAAGCCCTGTTTATTTAATTATAAGCAAATCTTGGTTAAAAGCATTTTAAAATTAACAGGGTGTTAATTTTCATAGATGACATACAAACCAGAAATTTAGTCCCATTAAATCCAAAGTCCGTTCGTTAAATCGAGGTCAGCACAATCAAGAGTTTACTATATTGTAAAGATGTCAGTTCTCCCCAAGTTAATCTATAACTTCAATCAATTAATCTCTAAATCCAATAGGATTCTTTATGAAACTAGATGACAAAGTTCATCTAGAAGAGAAAACTGGAAAGAAGAGCCAAAACAATGATAAAAATAAAGAGCAAAGACGGGGGCCCTGCCCTCCCAGGTATGAAAGCAAACTGCACGTTCACAATAACTAAACGAGCGGCACCTGCCCCTCTGCCGCCCTCAGCCAGTGCTCACAGGCGCCGGGCACTGTTAGGAGCAGCTCCTCCCGTCCTGACCATCTGATCCTCCGGCGAATCCCACTTCATAGCTCAGGAAACTGACACGCTGAGTCAAGTAATGGCTCCAGGCTAGCCTGACGTGGCCCAGGCCCTGTTCTAAGCACTTGGCATCTGATCTCCTCACAGCAACCCTATGCAGTAGGTACTATTCCTAATTCAGTCCAGCTGCAATGCATTAATACTGCACAAAATGCTATGACCGCTGTAAAAAGAAGGTGGACTGAGCTTTTAAATGGGTCCAAAACTCATCAAGTGAAAACAAGTTGTAGAATTATACACATATCATGTAAGAGAAACAAACAAACAAAAAAACACACATGTGTATCCGGTGTACATGTGTATAGAGGGATGTACGTGCAAAGAAAAGTGTCTGAAAGGAAACCAAATGAGGCCCATAGTGCTGCCTCGGCGGAAAGGAAAGGAATGGGGACTTTGCTCTTTACCTCAGATACTTCATGCACCTTTTTCTTCTATTTTTTTTTTTAATATATTTTATTGATATTTCACAGAGAGGAAGGGAGAGGGATAGAGAGCTAGAAACATTGATGAGAGAGAAACATCGATCAGCTGCCTCCTGCACACCTCCCACTGGGGATGTGCCCGCAACCAAGGTACATGCCCTTGACCGGAATCGAACCCGGGACCTTTCAGTCCGCAGGCCGACGCTCTATCCACTGAGCCAAACCGGTTTCGGCTATTTTTAAAACATATATATATTTTATTGATTTTTTAGAGAGAGAGGAAGGGAGAGGGATAGAGAGATGGAAGCACTGAGGAAAGAGAAACATCGATTGGCTGCCCTCTGCGCATCCCCTCTGGGGACTGCAACCCAGGCATGTGCCCCACCCAGGAACTGAACTGAGGACCTCTTGGTTCATGGGTTGACGCTCAACCACTGAGCAACACTGGCCAGGCACTTTTTCCTTCTTAAACAGTAAAATGCAACACACACAGAAAAGTGCCCAACACTTACGTGTTCGCATTAAAACCTCAAATGAACACTCGTGTGGCCCTACGCAGTCAAAGGTAGGACACCATCAGCTCTGAAGCCACTGCCGGCCCTTCCGGAACCTAACCGATTCCCTGCCCCCACCCTGACTGCCACAGCCTGCCTAACAGTTTTGATGTTCACCTCTTTGCATTTCTTGAACGTTTATCATAAATGTCAATCTAGTTTCATTTAGCCTCTTTCTAAACTGTATATAAATGAACAGTCTGTATTCTGTTAGGCCTGGATTCTCTCACTCAACCTTATGATTTAAAGACTCACCATGTTGATGTACATAACTGTCATTCGTGCATTTTCATTGCTCCATAGATTCTTACTCGGTGTACTTAAAATTTTTTTATAACGAAACAAGAACAGGATGATGTAAGAAAGGCAAGGTGCCCTAGCTGGTTTGGCTCAGTGGATAGAGCGTCGGCCTGCGGACTGAAGGGTCTCAGGTTCGATTCTGGTCAAGAGTACATGCCTAGGTTGCAGGCTTGGTCTCCAGTGCGGGGCAGGGGGTACAGGAGGCAGCCAATCAATGATTCCCTCTCATCATTGATGTTTCTATCTCTCTTCCCTCTCCCTTCCTCTCTGAAATCAATAAAAAATACATTTTTTAAAATTAAAAATAATTTAGAAAGGTCCAGGTGCCAGCAGATTTGCTGTCTGCTGAGAGCTCATCTCTGGTTCGAAGATGACCATCTGCTCCCTGTCTTTCATGGTGAAAGGCTAAGAGCTCTCCGCAGCCTTTAAAAAAAATAAAGGCACTAATCCCATTCCCGAGGGCTCCACCCTCCTGACCAAATCACCCCCCAAAGGCCCACTTCCTAATGCCATCACGGTGAGGCTTAAGCTTCAACAAACGAATTTTATTTGGGGGCGGGGTACAAGCCCCAAACTGGAAACAACCCAAATAAATATCCATCATCAGGAGAATGAAAAAAGAAACTGTCTGTGCCCATACAATGGAGCACTACTCAGCCATGAGAATGACCAAGTACAGCCACATGCCAACAGCAGAGATGAGTTACACAAACAATATGTGAGCAGAAAAAGCCAGCACAAAAGAGCAAATACTGTGTGACTCCATTTATACAACATTTCAGAACAGGTGCAGCTAAGCTGAGATGGGGCAGTGAGAACAGCGGAACATGTTGCTGGAAGGGATAACAACAAGCCTTCTCGGGTGATGGGCAGGCTCTGTGTCTATATGGGGGGGTTACACTAGGGTGTTCACTTTGTTAATAATTTATCAAGCTGAATGCTCAATAGTTGTGCATTTTAATGTAAATTATATCTCAATTTTTAAAAACTATATATACATGTATTACTTGAATTACAGAATTAACTGTAAATAAGTAAAAGCCTCCCAATTTCATTCACTTGTAAGTAGGCATACGTGTTCATGTCCGTAAAGGTCTAGAGAGACACACTACCCACACCAACAGAGGCCCCTTGCAGAGAGGGGGAAGGTGGGTGCTCAAAGAGTGTGTATTTTCACTTTTATTACTTAAACCCACGTATAGTCTAGGGTTGGCACGGCGCATATTGGTTGCTATTTAAAGTATATATGGTTATAAACTATATGTATATATAATAATATACACATTTCCCCCATCTTTCAGGTAATTTGTGGATACCATCCCAATAGAACTTTTCTTGTTTTGGGGCAGACCATTCAGAGACCCAATATTCCACCTCTTCGTACGTTTTGAAGTGCTGCTTAGAAAGTGTGTGTACCATGAATCGGAACAAGTGGTAATCTGAAGGAGCAAAGTCTGATGAATATGATGGGTGGGTTAATACTTCCCAGGCAAGATCTTTTAACGTGTCTTTAACTGGTTTTGAAGTGTGTGATGGTGCATTATCATGAAGCAAAATTACTTTGCCGTGTCTTCTGGCCCATTCTGGTGGTTTCACGATCAAAGCGTGGTTCAAATTGATTATTTGTTGTTGGTAGCGATCAGTATTAACAGTTTCACCTGGTTTTAGAAGCTCATAATACACCACACCTTCCTGATCCCACCAAATGCAGAACATTGTCTTCTTTCCGAAGCGGTTTGGCCTTACAGTCATATCAAATCACATATATATCAACATATGTGTAACTCCATCTATTGAAAAAAATCCACATTAGTAACCGTTACACCTAGTAAGTGGGGGGTGGTCTCCAGTCAGGAGGGCTGACGGTGAGCTGGGGGCGAGGCCTTAATTGCCAGACTGGACCTTTTGGGTCTGGCCTTACAGAAGGTGGGAGCCCATGAAGGCTTTGGAGCAGAGTAGATGAGGTGCATCAGGAAGATGTGGCCTCTTTTAGAGGGAAACCATTTGGGGTCAAAAGACAGAGGAGGGGCTGCAGCGAGCTAGGCTGGAGGCACCCACTGGCTGGCCCAATCCATGTGGACCAGAAGGAGCATGGAATCATGGATTTTTCTCATCTGCAGAGGCTGTGAGAAGGCCCGCTGAGCTCTCCTGGGCCACCTTTGCACCTTCACAGGAGGAACAGACAACTGCAGAGCACAATTTCAGTCCAGGCACTGAATCCAAAAGCGGTGCTCTGCTCATCCCGTGACATTGCCTCCCAGGGCCTGAACGCCTCCAAGAAAGCCGTGAGGTTGTCCCTGTGTGAGTGGGGACTTGCAGAAAGGTAGTACTCGCAACAGAACAAGACATATTGGGGGAGGTGGGACCTTCTGTCCTTCACATGGGATAACTCCCCCTTCCCCACCATCTCTAGGAAAGGCCAGGGCTGGGATAAGCCAAGATGGAGGGACATGCTCCCTGCCCATGGGAGCTCCTGGGGCAGATCTTTGTGGGAAAGAGACAATGTTTCAGACATGCTGACCAGACCATGGAAGCAAGTGGACCTGTCGGGTGCGATGACCCGAGGCAGAAAATTAAGCAGGGAGGGCACAGGCCTAGTGTCAGGAGGCCTGGGGTTCAGCTCTATCCCTCAGCCTCAGTCTCCTCATGTAAAATGGGGCAATCAAAGTCCTGGGTGTGAAAGGGCCTCACAGGACACACGGACCCCAGGACGGACTGTAATCTGAAAGAGCTGATGGGAGAAGGGGAGGTGGTCTGTGCTGTGGAGAGCTGGGAGCCCCTCCCTGGGTGTGGTGGGGCCTGGGGGCAATGTTCACACCTTCTCCCTGTTGGCTGAGCGAGGACTAGTCAGCCAGGACTAGTCTGGGGTGGCTAAAGGTCATGCCTCCTCCCGTCTGACAGGCTTTGGGGGGCTTCTGCCCTCACACCTTGAGAGGCCAGTGTGGCCGAGATCCAGGCTCCTGGGTTGGCTGCAGTGGCAGGGGTGGGTGAGGCAGGAGAATGGCTCAGAACACACTAGGGACCATCCATCTGGAGCCTCCTCAGGTGTGTGTTGCAGGGGGTGGATGGCAGGAGGAGGGTTTGGGGGGGATGAGAACCAGCTTGCCTGGAAGGCAAGTGACTTTCCCTGAGAGATGCCACAGAGGGAGCCCCATGGAGAGCCAGCAGCCTCAGGGAGGGTGGGGTCCCAGGTCTTGGAGGTGAGGCAACTCTCCAGGCTGCCTTCTTAGGGGGCAATGTGAGGCCCTCTCTGGGCTGGGCAGGGTGGTGGAAGGGCAGCGGGGCCCATGCTGGGGACTCTTTCCTCCTTGCTCGGCAGCTGAGGTTGTTTTTTCCCCTCGGCCACTGCCGAATTTCCCTTAGAGCTGGATCAATAAGCAGCAGATCCAACGTCAACGAAACAGGAGCTGGAGCTGCTGCACAAAAGCGGCTTTCAGCAGTGGCAGGCGCCTCTGGGCGTCCTGGCCACAGGGTGGCCACAGCGGCCCTGGCGAAACTGGGGCTGGACACAGATGGGGGCTCTCTAGAGGTGGGGTACCTTTTGCCCCCACATACGCAGTCACCACGTCCCTTCCCAGCTGGGCCCCTCCCCCCCCACACCCCCAGCCAGCAGCTGCTCTGAAAGGGCCTGCTTCCTGCTGTTAGCTCTGCCCTCCTTCCCTCTCTGCTCTTAAAGCACCTCCTTCTCCAGGACTCACAAACTTGTCACTTCTACTGGTCCCAGCCGACCCCCAAAAGAGACCACGTAAAACACTCCCTCTCTTAAAACCTTCCCATGCTCCCCATTGGCCAAGGGTAAATCCTGGCTCTCCAGCCTCACTGGGGCCCTGGCGGGCTGCTTCCATTTTCTCTCCAATGCGTTCAGTGCTGTTCCCTCTGTCTACAACACTCTTCCCTCTTTTATCTGGATCCCAGGTGGGCTTAAGAATCTGCTCGTGTGTCACCTTCTGTGAACCCACCCCGGGGTTCCCTCTCTAATCACAGATGTCAGCTGACACCAGAGTTGTCACTGTTCTGTCTGTGACTCCAGCGGACCAGGAGCAGCCAGAGGACAGGTGCCCTGTCTTGTTCATCTTGTGTCCCCAGCACCCAACCCAGTGGGTGCTCAGTTAATGTGTGCTACCCACAGTTCCCATAAAATCACATGGACATTCCATTTATATAAACTAAATGCAAACTAATCTATAGTGACAGCAGTTCAGTGGTCACCTGAGAGGGGGAGGAAGAGTGCAGGAAAACTTTAGGGGGGTAAAGAATATATTATTATTATTTTTTAATCCTGGTGCTATGGCTTACCTTTAGGCAAGTTGCTTCAACTCTCTCTTTTTTATCTTTATTGTTGAAAGTATTACAGATGTCCCCCATTTTCCACCATTGACCTTGTGCTTCAACTCTCTTTAAGCCTGTTCCCTCCTCTAAAAATTAGAATAAATAATAATCACCTCATAGGGTGTTTTGAGGATTGAATGAGATTTAAATTAATACTCAATAAATGGTAGTTATTTTTAAGCTCATTTCACCCTATATTGACCAGTTATTATATATACCAGTTATTAACTTTTTCATGTACTACTTCCCAGTAAGATATTTAGTTTTAACTGGAAGATATTCTCTTGATCAATTGTGGTAATAATTTGACAGGTATATCCATATGTTAAAACTCATCAAATTGTATACTTTAAATATGTGCATGTTTATTTTACATCAATAATGTACCTCAATAATGCTATAAAAATTCACATACCTATCGACACAGACTCTATGCTATAGAAATAAAAGTACAAGTCCATTCAGGGGTCAGCAAATGTTTTCTGTAAAGGACCAAATAGTAAATATGTTCAGCTTTGGGGACCATATTATCTCTGTGACAACTCTGTCATCGTAGCTCAAAAGGAACCATAGATTCTGAACCTGTGAGCATGGCTGTGTTTCAATAAAACTTTATTTAATCCAGTGGGCTAGATTTGGCTTGTGGACCACAGTTTGCAGAACCCAGTTACAGATACACATACTCCTGTATCTGCATGGCTGATCTAGATCAGAACTAGCCACTTAAATGTCTATCCAAAGGGGATTAGCTAAATAATTTATAATAAATCCTCACTGTGAAGATCAGAGAGACTATTTTTAAAAAATGGTTGGGCCCTGTGTGTGTTGATAAGGAAAGACATTTATGATGTAATTTAAAAATACTTTTATTATGAAAAATTTTAAATATACAGAAAAGTTTAATAAAATTTGTAGTGAGAACCTGAATGTCCACCACCTAGATTCTACCATTAACATTTTACTTATTTTTACCATATATTCATCCATTGATTCATGATAGATTATTAGGTGAAAAAAATGAGGCATGAAATGTACTATATTAATTCCATTTTAGCACAAGTGTTTGTAAAGTCTAGAAAAAAGTATCAAAAGAGATTCCTGAATTTTTTTTAAAAAATCCTCACCCAAAGATAATATGTTTATTGATTTCAGAGGAGAAACATCGATTGGTTGCCTCCCATAGGCACCCTGGCCTGGGGTCAAACCTGCAACCTGTTGATGTATAGGGAACGCTCCAACCAACTGAGCCACCAGCCAGGATGAGATGTTGGAGCTCCATATTGATTAGCTGAGTGCTGGGATTGTATGTAAGAAGAGGAAGAAATGACTGTGTTATTTCTCTGCTCATCTCTAATATTGAATTAGTTGTGAAAAGTGTAAAGCCCTAAGAAGAAACTTTTAAAGCACTTCTTTAGTAAAAATGAAACAGTCTAGTCCAGCCCTTGACATCTCCTTAAAGGGAAACTGAGAACCAGGGTTCAAGCTTCAGGGTGGTGGGCTCATTCCCTGAGGCCCACCTGAGGGTCTCACCCAGCCCTGCCCAGTGCACGGGGCATGCACACACAGGAATAACCAGGTCCTTGCATGTCCTTGGGTGTACACACACACTTAATTCACCCTTCACACCCCCACACACAGCACACACATGTGCCAAAGCCCACCTCTGTCTGCCCAGGCTGCAGTGCCACTCCACACCTCGCCCCTGCCCAGGAGCAGGTGTGTCCATGTACCTGCTGGGTCCTGCATCACCAATAGTGCCCTCTGAGGGGCATCCAGGACACCTGGAAGAGATACAGGACCGGCCCTCCTTCAAGTTCCTGTTTATTCACAGACACCTCTGTCCCCAAGAGTCCAATCAACATCCCTTTTCTAATCTCAGGCCCCACTTGTAGTCGGCCTCTTCCAGAAGGATCTATGGCCCCCTCCTCATTACATTCTTTTCATGTAACAAACATTTATGAGAGCCTCTTCCAAGCCATGCGACAAGCCACCCAGGAGCTCCCAGGCTTGTGGGGAGACAGGCACAGGTGTGGTGGCTGCCAGGCACAGAGGCAGGCACCAGGTGGGGGTTGTCCTGTAAATGGCAATAGCCGAGCTGAGTTTGGGAGGGAAGGACCAGCAGATGTCCGGTGGAGGTGAGTGGTGGCTACAGTCAGGGAGGATGTGGTAGGAAGGGCCGCAGGAGTGGGGACTTCAGGGAGACTGGAGTGGTGGGAGGGGGACAGAGGTCAGGAAGGTATCCCTTCCCACTTATGCAGGGCAACTTGGCTCACAGCCAAGGGCCCCAGGAAGGGAGGTGTCTCCCACAGGAAAGGGACTCCATTCCCACCTCGCCTGCCCCTCTGGCCCCCTCTGCCCAGTAGAGCAGAAATGGGGGTGGGCATTGATGATAATCTCCCTCTTCCCAGTCCCCTCCAGTCCTCCTCATAGTCTCCCTTTCAGTGAGCGCCTGGGGTATTGTTCCGCCTTTGTAAAGAGGGGGATCGAGTGACAAAGCCGGGTGGGTGGGCAGGCGGCCCAAGAGGCCTCTTCTCTCCCAGGCAGCATCTGTATGGGGGAGGGGCTGTTCCATAACCCCTCCCCACCTCTGGCTTCCCAGGAGCAGCTGTTACCATGGTGACAGGCCTGGCATCCCCTGGCTCCTGGGGCGCCCTTTCCATTACACTGCCAGAGGAAGGGCCCCTGATTCCTCTACACGGGACGGGGGGCGGCGGTGGTAAGGAGGTCAGGAAGGTTGGGGCACAAAAAACCTGGTTCCCAAGCCAGTCCTAAGAATGGGAAGTCTCCACCAGTCTGAGCTTCCCAATCTGGCTGCCAGCAAAGGGGACAGCTCCACTATCATCCATGCAACTGTACCTCCTTAGGGCAAGATACAGAGAAAAATAAAATGTCCCCTTGGTCCTTGAGCAGCTGCTAGTATTGAAGCGGAGGGGGGAATGGATGGCGTGTGTGAGTGCACAAGTAGGTGGACAGTGGGTGGACAAGGATCCTGCGCCCACAGGGCAGAGCCTCCAGCTCCATCCAGGAGGATGCTAGACAGCCAGAGCAGCAGAGAAGTGCCTCTGAGCTGGGGAGATTGGAGGCAATACAGAGGTAGCATGTTGTTTCCCGGGAGGAGTTGGGATAGTGGGGAGCGGGGGGGCGGGGGGCGGGGGGGGGGCGGGATTGGCAGGAAATGAAGAGGCAAGTGGGGAAGTTATGCCTTGAAGGTTTTCTGCTGCCATCTCCATGAGCAAGAGCTGTCACCCTGTGTAATGGGAAACTGCCACTGGCATTTTGGCAATGAACCTCTGTTATCCTTGACCAGGTGATCAAAGTCACATCCTTTTTCCAAAGGTACCTCCCTCCTGCACTACCTCCTTGGGAAGTTCAGTATCTTGCAGCAGCACCTCTCATGGCTCAGGTGAGCCAAGCATACACTATGCACTGGGCACAGTGCTGGCTGCATCTCCTTGGATGCCCAGTCTCTCATGAGCCCGTGAAGAACAAGAGGCTGGATGCACGCCTGCAACAGAGCATCTTTCTTTCCTTCTCTCTTCCTCATTCTGGCTCAGCTCTTAGGGGTGAGCACTGATTATAGCCACTGCCCTGGCTCCTTCTTGGGCCCCCACCACATGCCAGGCTCTACAGAAGGGTGAGCTGGGTCAGCTGGGCAGGAGCCCTTCCTCTGCTGGTGACAGGCAGCCTAATGTAGTGGAAGAGCCTGAATGCCAACCCTGACCCTTGTGAGTTCTATAATCTAGGGCAAATAGCTTAAGTTTTCTGAGCCTCAATTTCTCATCTGTAAAATGGGCTCAGAGTTCCTTGTAGGACTATGAGAGTTTAAAAGGTCACGATAAAATGCCCGGTGTGGGGCTGCTTGGCTTTCCATAGGTCCTCCGTCAGTCTCCTAGCCCTCCTGCAGATCACGCCCTTAGTCATTCATCCTCTAAGCATCCCTGACCAGCTGCTAGGGTGACTGAACTTGTGCTGAGCACACATGTTGAATCTGAGTCTGAGTCTTCCAGATACTCCTAGGGGGTGAGGGCAGATGAGAGGTGGGCAAAGGAGTGGGACAGCAGTCTCAATGTGAGTCCCAAACCAGAGCAGGGCCCCTTGGGTGGTTTGCTGGATGCCCTTGGGTTTCACCCACAGAGCTACCCAGGAGCAATGGAGGGTACCTGGCTGAGCAGAAGTGGGAGGACTGAGGTGCTCTGGGATCCTAGGGAGCCCCACAACCCAGCCCCTCAGAAACACCTTCCCAACCTGGGGGTGTACAAGTGGGTGGGGTGGGCAGTCTCAGACCTCATTCACTTATTGTCATCTGTCACCGATAGACTGAGCCATATCCCTAGGGGTTCACAGTTACTGCATTGTGTCCTGCCTTGGTGGTTCTATCTGTACCACAGGAAGGACAGTTCTCCCCATCTCCACAATTTAAGTGAGGCCCACGGAAGCAGGGGGAGTAATAATTCAATACCATCCTGATAGTATAGTGAAAGGAAATAACGGAGTGTGAGCGGGCAGACCATGTCGTACTTCAACCCGTCCCACAGGACCTCACCCCACCTCCCCACACTCCCCCCACCCGCTGGGGTGGCTGCGGGACGCGGCGCCTTTAAAGCCCAGGCGGGGGCGTACCCGGCGCGTGAAGGACCCGCCTCTGGGCTTGTCCACCCGGCGCCCCACCCCGAGGCTTGTAGCAGCGGCCGTGGGAGGCGGCGCCGGCTCAGGCTCCTCGGCCGCTGGAGTGGCAGCGGCGGTGGCGACTCGGCGCGTCTATCCCTGGGGTGGCTTTCCTGCGCGCTGCCCAGCGCGCCCAGCCGCGCCTGGACACACGCGGGCGGCTCGGCGATGGCCCGCGCTCCGGGACGAGGCGGGCCGGCATGGGGGCGCCGGATGGCGCGGCCCGAGTGAGCCGGGGCCGACCTCCCGCCTTCGGCCGGGGCAGCCCGGGATGGCCGTGCCGCCGTTCCGCCGGGCGCTGCTGCTGTGGCAGCTGCTGGCGGCGGGTGGCGCGGCCCTGGAGATCGGCCGCTTCGACCCGGAGCGTGGGCGCGGGCCGCCGCCGTGTCAAGCGGTGGAGATCCCCATGTGCCACGGCATCGGCTACAACCTGACCCGTATGCCCAACCTGCTGGGCCACACGTCGCAGGGCGAAGCAGCCGCCGAGCTAGCCGAGTTTGCGCCGCTCGTGCAGTACGGCTGCCACAGCCACCTGCGCTTCTTCCTGTGCTCGCTCTACGCGCCCATGTGCACCGACCAGGTCTCGACGCCCATCCCTGCCTGCCGGCCCATGTGCGAGCAGGCGCGGCTTCGCTGCGCGCCCATCATGGAGCAGTTCAACTTTGGCTGGCCGGACTCGCTGGACTGCGCCAGGCTGCCCACGCGCAACGACCCCCACGCGCTCTGCATGGAGGCGCCCGAGAACGCCACGGCCGGCCCCGCTGAACCCCACAAGGGCCTGGGCATGCTGCCTGTGGCGCCGCGCCCCGCGCGGCCCCCCGGAGAGGCAGCCCCGGGCCTGGGCAGCGGCAGCGGCACCTGCGAGAATCCGGAGAAGTTCCAGTACATAGAGAAGAGCCGCTCCTGCGCACCGCGCTGCGGGCCGGGTGTCGAGGTGTTTTGGTCGCGGCGTGACAAGGACTTCGCGCTCGTCTGGATGGCCGTGTGGTCTGCTCTGTGCTTCTTCTCCACGGCCTTCACCGTACTCACCTTCCTGCTGGAGCCTCACCGCTTCCAGTACCCCGAGCGCCCCATCATCTTCCTCTCCATGTGCTACAACGTCTACTCGCTGGCCTTCCTCATCCGCGCGGTGGCCGGGGCCCAGAGCGTGGCCTGTGACCAGGAGGCGGGTGCGCTCTATGTGATCCAGGAGGGCCTGGAGAACACGGGCTGCACTCTCGTCTTCTTGCTGCTCTACTACTTTGGCATGGCCAGCTCACTGTGGTGGGTTGTGCTGACACTCACCTGGTTCCTGGCAGCCGGCAAGAAATGGGGCCACGAGGCTATTGAGGCCCACGGCAGCTACTTTCACTTGGCGGCGTGGGGCCTGCCGGCCCTGAAGACCATCGTGATCCTGATTCTGCGCAAGGTAGCTGGGGACGAGCTGACTGGGCTCTGCTATGTGGCCAGCATGGACGCGGCTGCGCTCACAGGCTTCGTGCTGGTGCCCCTCTCCTGCTACTTGGTACTGGGCACCAGCTTCCTCCTGACTGGCTTCGTGGCCCTCTTCCACATCCGCAAGATCATGAAGACAGGCGGCACCAACACAGAGAAGCTGGAGAAGCTCATGGTCAAGATAGGGGTCTTCTCCATCCTTTACACAGTGCCTGCCACCTGCGTCATTGTGTGCTACGTCTATGAACGCCTCAACATGGACTTCTGGCGCCTTCGGGCAACAGAGCAGCTGTGTTCCCCAGCCAGTGTGCCGGGTGGCCGGAGGGACTGCTCGCTGCAAGGGGGCTCAGTGCCCACTGTGGCTGTCTTTATGCTAAAAATCTTCATGTCGCTGGTGGTGGGCATAACCAGCGGTGTCTGGGTCTGGAGCTCCAAGACTTTCCAGACCTGGCAGAGCCTATGTCACCGCAAGATGGCAGCTGGCCGGGCCCGGGCAAAGGCCTGCCGGGCCCCAGGAGGCTATGGCCGTGGCACCCACTGCCACTATAAAGCTCCCACCGTGGTCTTGCACATGACTAAGACGGACCCCTCTCTGGAGAACCCCACACACCTCTAGGTACACAGGCCTACTCAGGGCGGCTGCTGCCCCCTCCTGTACCCCCCTCCCCCCTGGAAGAGACAGCTGACTAGCAGCTGCCCAGCTGTCAAGGTCAGGCAAGTGAGTGCAAGGGGGCTGAGGACCAGGGCAGGGAGACTCTCCTTCAACCCTCACATGTGAGGACCCAGTGAGGCTCACTCCCCTATGGCCTAGAGCAGGGGGTGGGCCTGGCTAAGTCCCCACAGTGTCCCAAGGGAGTATGTGGAGAAGGGGCAGAAAGGGGAATGGTCCAGCAGGGAGTTTATTTAATGATGTAATTTATTGTTGAGTTTCTCTGGAAGCTGTGACTGGAATAAACCCCCATGTGGCACCCCTGAGTCCTCTCTGGGCTGGGAAGGTGGGAGGTAGGAGGGTGGGGGCTCTGCAGGAATCTCCTTTGTGAGCAGAGCCAGGGTGGGTCCCTGCCCCTGTTCTCTGGCTCCCCACCAATCAGAATGTCCCCCATGAACAGCTGTGTTTTGCAAGAGTCTCAGATTCTGTGTGTGTGTGTGTGTGTGTGTGTGTGTGTGTGTGTGTTTCCCTTCTGCCTGTCTTTGCTTTTTGGCAACCTGCTTGACTATTTCTGAGGCCTGGGTTCCTGCTTCCCAAAGTGAGACTGGGATGCCTGCCTGCCGGGATACTCAGGGAATCCCCCAGGATGACATCCTCATCTCTGGTCCTGGAGAATCTAGCCTATTTGCGGGTTGTGTTTAGTAAGTCTTGCTTTTTGCGGACTGCTTTCCTCATTTGTGTAGAAAATGAGGTCATCGGCCTATCTCAAAGGTTCTCAGAGCTTCAGGCCCTGCTCCTACTGCCTCCTGTAGCCCAGCCTGCTGTCTCTTCCCTGGGGCCTGAGGCTGGTGTCTGGCCATCCTTATTGCCTTTGAAGATTGTCAGTGCACCCACTTCACTAGTTGGGGCCCTGGGGCTCTCTCTGGGTGGAGTAGAACTGGGACTAGACTGGTATATGGGCATCTTGGTAGCAGACATGGACATAGAGATGGGAGCAGCAATAAGAAATTGGGCAGGTCCAAGGAAGTATGCATGGATGCCAGGGGCTAGGAAAAGATCCATGTGTATCTGTATGCCAGGTCCCAGGGACCCCCATCAGCTTGGGATTAGACTACAGGGCCCCATATGGCCTCAGCTGTGGCCACTGTGACTCTCACCTTGAGCAATGTGAGGGTCTTGGTTACTGTCCCTGGGTGCATGGCATTCATTGTCGCTGCCAGGAGGCCCCAAGGATCTAGTTCCGCTGCCAGCCTCACTTTGGAGGCAAGGGGAGGCCCAAGGTCAATAGCTTCATTTCAGTAGTAGGGCTCAGCCCCCAAACCCAGGGCCTCTCAGGACAGAGTTCTTGCCCTGCACCAACCACCCATCTCACCGGACAGGAGAGAAACCAGATGAAAACCAACGACAGCTCCATCAGGAGTTGAGATGGGTTTAGGGCTGTACCTCATCACATAGAACAGTACTGACCTCTGGGGGAATTTTGCAACCCTTCTGCCTTTTTGCTTCTGTGTTTCTTACATGTGGAATGCCTTCCTCATCTTAATCCTTCCCTTCTCACAGAGCACGCAGTAGGTCCCTGTGCCTTCTTTGATCAATGAAGCCAAATGACCATAACACCTTGTAACTCCCTGTGAGGGTCCTTGAGTGAGACAGGATGAGCTTATTGAAAGTGACAGGGGCCCAAGTTCAGAGTGGGAGGGGCAGTGGCTGCACCAAGCTGGGCTTATAGGCCAGGTCTGCAGGGAGTGGGTGGAGCTGAAGCTGCTTAAAGGCGTGCACAGGACAGGGGCAGCTGGAGTAAAAGGAGAGGATTCTGGAGATGGGAGGATAAAGGCAAGTGTGAAGGGTGGAGGGAAGGATTAGCTTTAAAATGGCACCAGTTCACCCTATTCCTTGCCAGTCATTGGACAAGGGAGGGGGGTCTCCTTGGCTATGTTTCACTCAGCAGAAACCAGACTGGCTTCCAGAACTGGGAGGTGGGTGGGGACTGAGGGGGAGGTGTAGTCAGGACCAGCCCCAAGGGGGCTCTGTCTGCTTTGAGACTGAGATGGTTCACATGGGCCAGTACTTGGGAGGGAGAATGGACCTTGCCATCCAAGGCTTCTCAGCACTGGAAGACAATATAGAAATGTCCCAGACCCTAGAGGAAAAGAAGGAAACATTTATTAAAGACCTTTTACAGAAGTCCTCAATTTGCTCCTCCTCTCCCCACTTTACAGATAGGGGCAAGTGGAGGACTGGGCTGGTTCACACAGCCAGGTAGGTGGTCTGCAGCCTCCAGAACTTTTGTGACTTCCACTACCACCACCACCACGTCTCAGGGGAACAGCAGATGTTGTAACCTGGGGTGGTTTTGTCCAGAGAAGCCCCTCCCAAAGCAGGATCTCTCCATACCCCAAGACAAGTAATTCCAGAGCCCCCCAAAATGCCTCAGAAATCAACACCTGCTAGCCCAGCAGGTGGGTCTTCAGAGCACCACAGCACGTCAGTGTGCACATATCTATCTATCCAGTCTGAACTTGTGGCTGGGAGAGCCTAAGTTAAGGGAACTTCATAGGTCAGTTCACAGGAGTCAGCAAGGGTGATCTTGATGGAGGTCAGATTGACCTGCCTCGGGGGTCAGTAGCTGCTATCAGTTCCACCCTGAAAGGGAAAGTTCTAGGATGCCAGAGCAGTCCTGGATACGTATAAAAAGGCCTGAAGGCCCTGGGCAAGAATGAAAGCTGTGATAGGAGGGCAAACCTCTTTCTACCTCACCTGAGTTTTCTCACCCCTGCCAACGAGACCCTGGCTCCCTGACAAGTCGGAGACACCCACTGCCCAAGTGGTGGCTTTGGAATCCAGACCCCACCTCCCTGCCACCCCTGACTGTACCTCCTCCCCCAGAGACAGGGTTTGAGTAAAAAGAAGTCAGGATGAGGGGAGGCATTAGTTGGTTCTCAGAAGTAAAGATTCATACCCATCTTCAAGAATGAAAGTTCTCACCCTGGCTGGTGTGGCTCAGTGTTGGAGCTTTGGCTGGTGCACCGAAGGGTCCAGGATTCAATTCTGGGTCAAGAGCATGTACTTGGATTCCCGGTTCCCTCCCTGACCTGGGGTGGAGCACATGTAGGAGGCAACCAGTGATGTGTCTCTCACCCCCCTCCCTTCCACTCTCTGAAAAGCAATGGTAAAAATATCATGTGAGGATTAACAACAACAACAAAGGATAAAAGTTTTTGTCCCCATTTATAGTACTCAACCAAAATGAGGTGGCTCCCCCAAGGTCACACCCCTGGAGAAGTAGGGAGAAATGGTGCATCTCAAGGTTGGGCAGGACCAGGATACAGACTCTAGATGAAGTCACATGGTCCCAACAGCACTATCCTAGTGTGGCCTAAGGAACCTACCTGAGGGACAGAACTGCATACATGAGGTGGGAGTCCAACTGTGTGTAGAAAATGCTCATAGGTAACACAGCTCCCTTCTCCAGAGCCTGAGGGCTGATCAAATCCAATTTGACCTTGGGGCAAACTGCTTCCTACCCTGCAGGACTGAAAATCCCCAAGTGCTCAGTGCAGGCCTAGCTCAAAGTCCACATAATTCAACAAGGCCACACACTCAGTGGCAGAACCCACACCCAGGGCTTGGGTTCCTCCTCAAACTTTTTTTTTTATATATATATATATTTTATTGATTTTTTACAGAGAGGAAGGAAGAAGGATAGTCAGAAACATCGATCAGCTGCCTCCTGCACACCCCCCACTGGGGATGTGCCCGCAACCAAGTTACATGCCCTTGACCGGAATCAAACCTGGGACCTTTCAGTCCGCAGGCCGATGCTCTATCCACTGAGCCAAACCGGTTTTGGCTTCCTCAAACTTCTTGCTATTTTACCATATGCTGGCTCTGCAAAATCTTTGAAGTCCATAGGTAAGCTGCCACCCAGCAGTGACTACTTGAATCAACCACTTGGACTTTATAAAACTTCCAGCATAAAGAAAAAAGTACAAAACAAAAAAACAAAATTGGCTACATGGTAGAATTGTTGAAGCTGAGTACATGAGAATCCATTACATATTTACTTTTTTTGTTTGAAATTTTTTTTTAATCCTCACCCGAGGCTATTTTTTTCCTTGCTTTCCAGAGAGTGGAGGGAGAGAAAGAAACATCAAAGTTAAAGAGACACATCGACTGGTTGCCTCCTACACATGCCCCGACTGAGGGTGGGGAGCAAGCCCACAACCCAGGTACGTGCCCTTGACCGGGAAATCAAACCCACGACCCTTCCGTGCGCAGGCTGATGCTCTAACCACTTAGCAACACTGACCAGGACTCCCAGAAAGTTTTTAAAATGTCAGGAGTTTCCCCAAAATTAACTAAAGAACTACATAAATTTCTATAGTGAAGACTTAAAAAATACTTTCCTCTAATTCTTAGAAATTTCAAATAAAATGTTGGGGGGTTTCAGACAGAGACAAGGCCAGGGAAAACGAAGGTCTTACTTTGTACC
Source organism: Plecotus auritus (assembly GCF_963455305.1). Lineage (NCBI taxonomy): Eukaryota > Metazoa > Chordata > Mammalia > Chiroptera > Vespertilionidae > Plecotus > Plecotus auritus. Next base: position 91,385,130 of record NC_137774.1, on the reverse strand, counting down.
CGGGGCATCAGAAATGTCTCCTGGAATCAAGGAAATGAGAAGCTGGCTGTAACCTGTGGTTAAAAAGGCTAAGTCAGCCCGGCCGGTGTGGCTCAGTGGTTGAGGGTCGACCCATGAACCAGGAGTTGATTCCCAGGCAGGTCACATGCCCAGGGTTGCAGGCTTGATCCCCAGTAGGGGGCGTGCAGGAGGCAGCCGATCAATGATTCTCTCATCATTGATGTTTCCATCCCTCTCTCTCTCCCAAATAAATAAAAACATTAAAAAAAAAAAAAAAAAAAAGACTAAGTCAGAGGTCCTCTCAATGCTGAGGAATAACTGGTTCCAAGACTCTGGGAAAACAGAGGACTCAAGACTATATACTATCCACTAGCACCCCCAAAGAGCACAAAGAAAGTCACCAGCATTGTTTTTTCTTTATAAACACAAGTACATAATGTTTATTTGAAATTCCAATTTATTACAAGTTTACCCCTCAATGGGGCCCTTCCTCCTTAAAGACAATTAAAAAACAAATTCAGGTATCACTGAAGTGGGAACACAGGATTCTTACTGTTAACAAGAACAGACTGGCTCTAGGGTAAGAGGCAGGAGGTGTTGGTGCTGGGATTATGAAATTGTAATGTCAGTGCTAATTCCAAGCCTGTGGAAAGGGGACTGTAAACCTATGCACCAGCCACCGGAGCAAATCCCCAAAGTCCTTGAATGAAGAGGACAGGGGAGAGGCAGGGACCACACCTTGAAGTTTAATACTAAGAGGCTTTATTCCCAAATTCTGTAAGTTGCAATCCCCTTGGAATTCTTTTCCCTTCATTTAAATACAGAAGAACCTAGGTGATCCAAATTTTCCAATTCAAAGGTGATAGAAAAAAAAAAAATCAAACCCTGTTTTGCATTTTTATCAAAATCTTCCATAAAAGGGAAAGAAGACTACAAACTTTTGCCTAAATATAACCACTAGTGCTAGAGTCATTGTGGGAAGGGGCTGCCTAGCTTCTCCTCCCATATCTCCTCCCACTGACACTGACACTGACAGATTCAGGTTCTCAGGAAGTAGAGAAAAGGCATGGGAGGAGGGGGATGAAAATGGGAATGGAGAAGGGAGAAACAGCCACAGGGGCAGGCAGGGGGATGCGCCCCCACTCCCCAGGTCACACTGATTGCTGTGATAAGCCACCAACCCACTTCTCTGAAGGAGAGAGGATGGGCTGAGGGAGGAGATGGAGCAAAGGAAAGCAAACACATTATCATATAAATTGTACTGTACATGTGCCAAAGCAAGATGACAGAAATATTTTACAAGATGTTTTTTATACAATATCACTGCTAAACAAGCGATTTTTAATAACTAGAAAAGTCAATTTAAAAAAATTAAACATTTCAATCCTTCCTGCTTTTTCTTCTGCTCCCCTAAGAGCTTGTCTGGTATGTGGGTGGGCTGGGCTCCAACACCCCTCTGGCCAGATCCATCAAACTAAAGATTATATGCATGATTATAAGCAGGACTCCAATCTCTATGTGAAGTGCCTTAGTTTGTTTTTGTTTGTTTGTTTGTTTTCTGAAGGGTGAGGTGGGGTGGAAGTGGGGAGAGAACTGTCACAAAGAAGGGGAAGGGTATTCAGGAATGGCTCTAGGACATGTCCCTTTACTCTGCCAAGATCAACTCAAAAGAGCACAACTGTTTCATGATGCTGGTGAATACAGAATTCTGTATGGCACTCACTAATACCGTCACCTGAGAGGGAGAGGGGGGGGAAGAGACAGAGTATGGGCTTAAAGAAACAAGGCTGTATATAAATATAGATTTTTAAAAAGCAACACCACCTCTCTAACTGGCCTGGTTATACTTGATCCTTCTGTGTAATACAGTAATCCCGCCCCTGGAGACCAGAGGGCTTGGCACTATTGTGGTGGCCAACGTGGAAGGGACCTTGGGTAGGAAGGAAAAGGAATTGGGTTCATACCCTTGGGCTCTTCATGGAAATTCTCAGAAAGGGTAGGTTAAAGTCTACCACCATATTTCTAGGCAGAGACCAACCCAATATTATGCTCTCCAAATAGCTCTGCTTGATTAAGGTTCTATGGAGAGTTTTAGAAAAACAGCACAAGCTTGGGACAACAGGCATTTCAGGACTTCCTGTGATGTCCTCCCTTCCATGTTCTTCTCCATCCCACCCTTCCTTCCCTTGCTCTCACCTCCATTTCCCGAACCTCAGCTCCCTCTCCCTTACCAGGGCCCCACCTCTCTATTTCTTCTGTCTTCGTCCCCTAGACTGTCCAATGGTCTCTGGCTCACTGTCCCCTTCATCTTCAGTAAACTGGTCAGGAAACTTCTTGCGTTTCCTACGGACATATGGGTGGCCAGGAAGGTGTTTATGCAACAAAGCCACCAGACACTGTTCTGTCTTCACCATGCAGTTTAGCACATGGCTGCCTCGGCAGTTGTAAAGCTCAGCGTTGGTAAACACCTGCTTCATGTCGGTAAGAAACTCTTGCACAGAGCGGTAGCTCCCACAGGAACATTTGTTCTGCATTGTCTGGAAATCCATGGGGTGGGTGATCACATCATAGTAGTCCTCAGCCTCATCTCTGGTCACAGGCTCCCTGTGGAGCAACACCAAATGGAGATATCAGCACAGCCTTGATACAACTGACAGAAACTTTGCTGTTAAACCATTAGCTATGGAAGGCCCACCCCTGCTGAGATCAGCCAACTGGTAGGCACCGAGAAGGTGTGTTCACCTTGCACTAAGAGCTGTCTCTACCAGTTTGGAACACCAATCCCTGCCACTGAGACATGTCTTGAAAGGAAGGGATCAGATTAGTTCCTAGGGGTTCAAATAAGCGCTCCCTCAGCCAGCTGCCAGGTTGGTCTACTCCTCTGTGCTTGAGAACACAAAGCTTATTACCTGAAGGGCCAGCTGGAACGGTACTTCACAATCTTGTTGAGGATCTCTTCACACTTCTGCAATTCCAGGCTTTGCCTCCGGGAGCTCCGTTTGGTCTGAAGCACCTGGTGACAATGGAAGAAGACATTATTACAGGTCCAAGAGAAGAAAAGTGGACAAAACAGAAAATGTATACAACTGCTTTAAAAAAAAGAAAGAGCTCAACCACGTTTTTAAGAGCAGATGGACCTGGGATTATGGTAACAGTGTTGTATATAAGCAAACAATTGCAGAAAACCAGAACGGTTATGGGCGCCCCTGACAGACAATTCTGTGGGAGTAGGGAGTCTCAGTGAAGAAAGGGAAGAGGTACAATTCCTTTCCTATGTTCTCCCGCTACAGGCATGTGAGAGCTAAGTGACTAAGAGAAAAAAAAGTGGGGCCTCCTTTCCAGGTAGCCATTAACAGGCTGTGACTCGAAGAAGAAGGAGCCACAGAGTTGAAGAGGTTAGGGCTGGGCAAGTAGGAGGATCTTTCATTGCTCTTTGAGATCCCTAATGGCTTGCTTTATGCCCCCAGCCCATCCCAACCCCAATTTGATCTGTCAAAACAATCAAGTTTTCAAGGGCCTCTTTTTGTTCTTTAAAGTTCAAGTGAAGTCTAAAGCAAAACCACTAAAATCACAGTGGAGGAGCAGAGGGGAGGGTAATGTCCCTCCCATAACAACTGTCAGCAAAAGACCAGAGAGTAAATGAAGCTCCAACATTGCTGACATTCCCACAATGGAGACCCAGCCCCTCTGAGCCACTGGAGACACATGGATACTATTTTAAAATCCTTAACAAGTTGCAGGCTGCCTGTTAACTAAAGGAGACAATGTTTGCAGGCTACAGCAGGAGAATGCCGGACATAGCTGTTCCTGGAGGGCCGGCTGCCTTGTCTGCCTATAGGCCCTCCCATCAGCCTCCAAATTTAGGGAGGAGGGAGGAGGGAGGAGGGAGGAGAGGGGGAGGCTCCCACCTGTTGCCTGATGAATTCCTAATGCTGGAGTGGGGGATAAGAAGCAGAAACATTAGAGGCAGGATGATAAATAATTCTTACCAGCTCATCAACCTCAGTATCATCTACAGGTGGTGCCTTTGGCTGAGACCTCCTGGTGATAGGATGTGGCTTCTTAGCTGGTCGTCGGCCTGGCCTTGCCACAGGGGGGATGACACCCGGCTTGCCCCGGACAGTCTTTCGAGGTCTCACTGAAATAAAAAATACAGACTGAGAGGAGAACAACTGAGGATGAAGGAAGCATGTTATGGAATGAGGAGATAATCTGGACAAGCAAAGCCATGGCTTCCTTGGGTTACAGAGTGCTCTTTGCTATCTCCAGTCCTATCTAACATTGTGAAGGTAGCAGTAGTAGATGAAGAATGAATACCTTTCATCAACTGCCAAAGACCTTTTTAAGAGACTCCTCAGGTCAGTTCCTTCAGTGCTTCTATCCTCTAGCCCCACCCTGTTCAGTTACTCCTGGGAATGAGGCTCTTGAAGGAGTCAATTGTAAGTGACTCACTCAGAAGGAGAGGCCATTTGCTACAGGTCTGCCTGAAATTCCTACAGCCCACACTGTAGGAATGTCACACAAACCAACATTCCTCAATATCTCATGCTCCAGAAGGATTAGCTCAAGGTTTCTCTACTAAACAAATTTTCCCTGGAAAGTGGGAAGGTGACATTTGGACAGAGAGAGGGACATACAGAGGCAGTGATACAGGAATAAATAAACAATGTTAATCCTTCATTGGCTATTCCAGGGTCTCAAGCTCAAGACCTGGCTAGGAACAGAGAGTAAGCAGCCGATGCCAAGGATAAAACTTTGGGATGTTAGGAACAGACACCAACCCCAGACTTGAGTTGAACTAGAGAACCCCATCTTTGGTGGTCTAAAAGGCAGAGTAGACAAAATGCTCTATTATATGTCCTACATCCTTTTGATAGAAATAGCCCTTGAAACCTGGAAAGGAAACAATTCCTTGGAAAGAGACTAACAACTCAGAAGTAGAAAGCAATCACTAGTTTGAAAATAAACAATCAGTATACTGCTATATTCAGAATCTGTTTCCAGACAAACATGCATCTGAATCACAACTCTCAGCCAGTAGATGCTGATCTCTGTGTGATGCAAGGTTAATGGACTGCTTGTCTCCTCACCCTGGATACCTGAAAAATCATGCCAATAGGAATGAGTGAAATTGAGGTGTCCCAAATTAAAAGCCTGCAGGACTGGAGAGATGGGAGCAGGTGTGTAAGCCCAAGCCCTCAGGTTTGGCAGCACTACTGAAGAGATTGATCATGCCAAGCATCTTCTCTCTCCTTATACTAACTCTGATCATTCAGAGTGCTATGATCTTGGGAATTATATCATCACTTCGAGAGCTCATCAAAATCTTGATCTGTGTCTCTTTTCTACTAACCTACAAAGAATGATATGTTTTGAAAAGAGGTAGGCTAAGGGTAAATTACAGAACTTCAGGTTTAACCATGAAAACAACAAGACTCTTAAATAATCACAAAAAATAAAGAGTCAGCGAGGTAAGGGTAAATGACGAGGTCTTTTTCTCTCCCTACTGGCATCTAGTGTGAAAATTATATGAACCTTCCTAACAACTTTATGCCTAATCTATGAAAAAAATGGTATTCTTTTTCAAACTAGTAAAGCTATGCCCTGCACACTATAGGGAAGTATGAAACAAAGGAAAAATTACCTCTCTGAAAACAGAACTATAACAGGCAAAAGAACTGTTAGGAGAGGGCAATGGAACTAGACCTTCTTTACTCATTGTCCCCAGACAATGAGGGGTTCAGAACCAGAAGGCTTGTCATAAACATACTTGGTACCTTGAATTCCACTAAATCGTGGATCAAGTGCATCTACCATAAATTAATGTTCTTGAGACCAAGCTACCCAACCTAACAGGAAGGTGGTTAAATGGCACCTTGAAAACCCATTTAAAACCATGGCAATGAAGTCACCCCAACAGCCATAATATGTGAGAAAAGGAAGATGGCATGATGGCAACACTGACTATCTATTGCCTGCCAACACAGTCTTTCCAAGTCAGCTTAAAAGACTATGAGATTAACTATAAGGACAAACTGAATACTTACATCGCAAACCAGCCACCTCATAATCTTCCTCTTCCTCTTCCTCCTCCTCCTCTTCTTCCTCTTCACTGCTCTCATCATCTTGGCTGTCCTCAGAGGCAGACTCTTCAGTATAATTCCTGTGAGGTGAAAAAGCATATAGGGAACCTGGTTCTCAGCCAAAGTGTTCCTAGGAGGATAAAGTCCCATATGGATCCCAGCTACTTCTCCCTCTTCACACACTAGACAGATTTGATGAGGGAAGGTAAACTGAATCCAGGCCAGGACACAGGAAGTAGAATGAAAACCTAAGCTTCAACAGCATACCTCCCCAACCAGTCCCCAAATGCTTTGGATAAGATACCAATGGCAACAGAAATCAAGACCAAAAGGTATCCCCTCCCCCATCAAAACAATTCAAAATTTTATTCCTTTTATCTCACAAAAACAGCCAGATAATGTAACATTTAAAGTATTAAAACGTGTCCCCAACTCTGGGGTGGACTGAAAGAATAAAAGCCCAGACAGGTGTTACTCCACCTTGATGGCCCCTTTCCAGGAGCTGAAACAGCTTGCAGATGACCATAACATCAAAGCAATGGTAATCCCAGCTCAGAACAGCTGGTCCAAAGCCCCACCATTTCAGAACAGCATGCCTCATCTCTCTTAAGTGTAGCTGGAATGGAGTGAGAAATAACTGAGTAATACTGTTAGGTGAGGTCAGGATCAAACAGCTCTGCCCTTTCAAAGAGAGACCAAGCCAAGTGCCTATAAGCTGCCCTTTTACAACCTCAAATTTCAATGTGGAAAACAATTGTATTAACTTGGCAAATATTAGGTGCCTCCTTTTTACAAAGCCCTATGTTTGGCCTTATTGAAATTAGGGTGAAGAACAAAGCACCACCTCTACTCTCAGGGCACTCACAATCTCATGGGAAGACAGTCAAATGCACCAAAATGCTGCTTTAGATATCGAACACCCAGTTGAAAGAGGAACAATTAATTCTAAGGATGTAAGGACATTTCAAGACAAATTTTCGATAGTTTACACCCAGTAAAATGAGGGAGTTCTTGGAAGAGAAAATATTCCCAGTTGGGAGGAAAGCACAAGAGGCAAGAATGCACAATGAACAGTTTGTAACAAGCGCACAAATATGGGAAGGAGGGCTCATAAAAACATATGCCAGTATTGTACAATAAGAGTCTCAAAAGTTAGGCTAGGGAGTTTGGACTTTATTAAAGAGGAAATGTAAAGATTGATGTTTTTGAATAGTACAGTGACATAAGCAGGTCTTTGCCTTTTATAACCTATTTTGGTTTCACCACTAAAGCTGGAAGGATAAGAGGGTGAAAGATATGAGGTAAGGAGTTGAGAAACCACTGAAGGAGCCCAGGTTAGAGATGTAGGAGGGCCAGTGACAACAGGGACCTTGGAGAATGGACAGCAGATTGATTCATAAGACACCTGGACACTGACTTAATAACATCTGGCAAATGAATGGCTATGGAAGACGAAGAAGAGGAAGATGTCCAAGTTGACACCCAAATTCTAATCATGATAAGAAAGGTCTGGGTAGGGAAAGTAATGAGTTTCAGGATTTGGTGGTTACAGACATAATCACCAATTAAGAAATGGGCAAGGATGCCCTGGCTGGTTTGGCTCAGTGGATAGAGTGTCGGCCTGGGGACCAAAGGGTCCCAGGTTCGATTCCGGTCAAGGGCACATGCCTGAGTTGCGGGCTCGGTCCAACGTATAGCAGGCAGCCGGTCAATGATTCCCTCTCATCATTGATGTTTCTATCTCTCTCTTCCTCTCCGAAATCAATAAAAATATAAAAAAAAAAAAAAAAAAAGAAATGGGCAAGGTGGAATCAAGGGGCAGAAGGAGATATATTGTCACTTTAGAAGGTATGGTCAAGATGATAGAGAACATAGCAAAATGTCAACATTAAGCTAAAATTAAATCAGAGCCCATTGAGTTCCTATTATACCTTAAATGATCAGGCTCCATATCCAATAGATGGACTTAAATTAAAGCTCCTCAAAGTCATTTAGTTTGAATAACTGAAGCCTAATTATAAGAGCTATTTATTCATTTGTTTTTAAAGAAGAATTCTCACCTGCCACGGGAGTTGCGCCTGGCAGTAGCAGGCTGGCAAGCTGGGCATTGCCACTCACCATCTGGTACTTCATAGAGGGCCGGCCTCAGACAAAACAGGTGGAAGGCTTTATTACACTCATCACACAAGATCAGTTTGTCATCCTCACCTGCAAGAAGATAAACTTGTATGGCATTGTTGGGAACATGTCAACAGTCAAGGAGTTGGAAGAAAGAGCCATTCACCCTCAATTAACACTATAGAAGGAACAAACATTCTAGTACAATGCTACTACATATTTTTTTTAAATGCAGTCATTTTCTGAAAAGAAATGTAGCACATATTAGTCTGTAAGTAATTTAGGGCTTACGTCTCCTGATTTATATCCCAAAATCTACCCAGGGCTAGGACAGGACACTTAACATTTACTAAGAGGCAACAAAAAACAGTGATAGCAGGAAATTTTGCTGCTCCTTTCCCACTAAGAAATAAATCCCCTATTAAGTATTATATTTTCTGCCCTTCTTCCTTCTGGACCCCCTAAACACCTCCCAACTCATATCTGGTATGACTCTCTTAAAACACTTAAGTTTCCCTACATTTGAAAATACACTGAACCAACATAACATGGTCATTTCCCCTCTCCAACCTTCATTCTAAATCAGTTCTTAGAGCAACTGTTTTAGGCAATTAAATTCTAGCCAAATTCACAAAAGAACTTTAGCCACTGAAAAGTGAATCACTGAGGGAGGCTTTTAGTCATGAAATTCCTTTTATACCCATGGACTTTGAGAGCTTCAGCATTAAACGATTCCCAAATGACTTGCTGTGTAGAATTCTTGCTGGAAAACCCAAAACTTGAGTATTCTTCACAATGTACAATACAAGTACTGCCCTCTGGTGGTAGCACCTGTACTACTTCACAGATGACTAAAATTCAGAGACAATAAGATTAAAATGTTTAGGTTAACTAATTTTCTTCTCTGTATAAAATTTAAAGATTGGAGAGCAACTGCTCTAAATGTATACTCAATATTGGGGAACCAAGGGCCTACTCTGATTTCAGATTAGCATTTTATCGTAAAACTCCAGCAGGTAATATCTCCCACCACATTTAAAAGCTATGTATGCAAAACTCTTTAGGGGAGAAAAGATCTGGGTTAACAAGTCACAGTTCCTGATACATTCAAATAAGCAGTACTGACCTAAATATACCTACCTTTCTTTCGACAAACTTTGCACCTAGCATTTTCTGCTGACATATCCCACTTGATACAGGCATCAAGCATCCCAAGTAGAACATGCATTCTGGAAAAGGTCTGAGCTTCACGGATGGCTGTCTTCCATTTTTCCAGAGCAGATGCAACCTAAACAGAGACCAAATCAGGCCAGTATTACTACAGGGACCTCAAAGACATGGATTTTTCAAATAATACTGACAGAGTATACAGTGAAAGAGGACTAGGAATAGGTAAATACCAGAGAATTCTGAGTACATTTACCTCCTATAGCTCCTCCTGTCTAACTCATTTATAAATCTTACAGAAGAAATCAAGGCTCTAAAGAGGGGGTGCAAATACTTGCCAAAGGTCACATAAAATAATTAAGGGAGGGAAATAACTGGAGACACATCTCTTCTAATGAAAACCACTTAAAGATTCAGTGTCATTTAAAAGCAGGAACACTTGTATTGTGTAAACCGCTAAGTATGCAATAATGTCACATAGCTGATAAAACTTTGGCTAACAAGATGAGCAGTTTCTGCATTAACACGTGCCACAACCCTAAATAATATTGATGAAACATTCTACAACCCTTAAAAAGTATGGAAGTACCGGGTGGCTCAGTTGGTTAGAGCGCTGTCCCAATACACCAAGGTTGCAGGTTTGATCTTCAGTCAGGGCACATAAAAGAATCAACTAATGAATGCTTAAATAAGTGGAACAAATCAATGTTTTTCTTTCTCTGTACCTTCCTCTCTCTCTAAAATCAATCAATAAAAAACAAAATATGAAGTATTGATACAACATATTCCTTTCAACACTATCACCAACTTCTAAGTTAAGTGAAAATTTAAAGTCCCAGAAGTTAGCCTGACTTCATTCTGGGCAGTTAATCTCTGCATATTGCCTTCTCCATGATCATAAAATGCAAATTAAATTAGAATCAGCCAAGCAAAACATACGATGGTGGAAAATATAATCAGCAATTTTGATGATAAACACAACTCTCTTTCCTATGGTCGAGCATCTACCTGAACAAATGCTAATGTGGGGGGGGGTATCATTCTCAGATAGTCAGAAAATACAACAGAGATGGTCAAGGTAAAGCTTAGGCAATTCAGCAGAAGCTGAGAGACTAGGTTATCTTAGTATCCTCAACCTTGTGGAGGTCATATTGCTCAACTGTCATGACTGAACTAAGTGGATTAGCAATCCCTGCTACTTTTACACCTTGGGCTAGCTCTAGCTAACTGACAACACTACTGCTGGATTTCACTGCCCTGCCTTAGGCAAAGAGGTCTATTTTAAGGAATATAGTCTTCCTCCTATAGGAGAGTCCAGTTATCCTGGAAAGCCATAGGCTTTAAAATAGCTGCCAAGGGACAAAGATAGTTGAGCCACTTCTGAAGATGTGGTGTGAGGGAGAGAAAATAATGTTGTCCTTTTTCTTTCCTACAGAAATAAAGAACCACAGAGCACTTCACAGGTATACATTTATAAATAACAAGGATTACTTAAACACACCAAAAAAATCTATTTAAGAGGCTGCTAAAGTTCTAGGGGAAACTGACTCATTCCTTATTCCAATCTCCAACTGCAGATATTTCAACATCTGCCTTCGAAATACTGTACAGCACAATTTCCTTCCTTCCCTCTTCAGAGCTCCTCAGTAAAACATGGGGTCCATTATGACAGCTGCTGGTTTTCTCCCCTGTTGTAATGGAGAGCTAACATATAGTACCACAGACTTTTCTTTAAAAGAGTGCTATTGAAAACAGATAGAAAATGGCTAAAATGGGCTTTGCTGTCCTCTAGTGGATAGTCAGATGCACACTGCATTCAAGAAAATGTCTTAGCATATAGTTAGGCTTTTTTACTTCCTTAAGTTATTGCTTATAAATTATAAATTTGAGTACTCAATAGCTCATTTGGCCTCTAAATTAAAAAACTGAGCCCTAGCTGGTTTGGCTCAGTGGATAGGAGTGTCAGCCTGCAGACTGAAAGGTCACAGATTCGATTCTGGTCAAGGGCATTATAGCTTGGTTGCAGGCTGGTAAGGGTGTGTGTAGGAGACAACCAATCAATGTGTCTCTCTCACACTGATGTTTCTGTCTCTCCCCTTCATTTCGACTCTCCCTAAAAATCGCTATAAAAATATCCTCCAGTGAGGATTAACAAAAACACTGCTAGGGATCTTGGAAATAATCTTAATTTTAGAACATTCATCATCCCCAAAAGAAACCTTGTACCCATTAGCATTCATTCCCCATTCCCTACGTTACCCCATCACATATACCCAGCCGCTAAGTAAACATTAATCTACTTGTGGTCTATAGATTTGTCTAATTCTGGACATTTCATATAACATCTGGCCTTCTATGACTCGTTTCTTTACTGAGAATGCTTTCTAGGTTCATCCACATCATAGCATGTATCAGTACTTCATTCCATTTTAATTGCCGAATAATATCCATTGTATGGATATATCATACTTTATCCATTAATCAGTTGATAAACATTTGAGTCGTTTCAATTTTTTGGCTATTCTGAATAATGTTGCTATGAACTGTTTGTGCACATTTAGGTAATATTCATTTATTATTTTTCGTGGAAAGAAATCTTACCCAAGTTCTCACAGCAATTTAGGGCCAATTTATCCAAATCCAATGCTCTTGGCATTATACATACAAATCATCAGTGTCCTATTATATCCACTGAGTTATCCATCTAGACCAGCCTAGACTACAACCAGCCTCTTAATTTTGAGGGCAAAAACATTAGGCACTCAAGATTTGAAAGAGCATCCTGGTCTTCTCCCACTGCACAAAATTCTAAACAGTCTAGTACATTAAAAAACAAAACAAGCCCTGACCGGTTTGGGCTCAGTGAATAGAGCGTCAGCCTGGGGACTGAAAGGTCCCAGGTTCGATTCCAGTCACGGGCATGTACCTTGGTTGCAGGCACATCCCCCAGGGGGGTGTGCAGGAGACACATCCCCAGTGGGGGGTGTGCAGGAGGCAGCTGATAGATGTTTCTCTCTCATCGATGTTTCTAACTCTTTATCCCTCTCCCTTCCTCTCTGTAAAAAATCAATAAAATACATATTTTTAAAAAAACAACCCTATCATGGTCAAAACAGTGTGAGATTTTTTTTGTTTTGTTTTGTTTTAAAATGTTTTTACTGACTTCACAGAAAGGAAGAAGTGATAGAAACCAATGAGAGAGAAACATTGACTGGCTGCCTCCTGCACATCCCTCTACAGGGGATCAAGCATGAAACCTGGGCATGTGCCCTGACTGGGAATCAAACCTGCGACCTCCTGGTGCATGGGATGATGCCCAAACAACTGAACCACACTGGCCAGGCAAAACAGTGTTTTTAAAAACAGATCAAGAGCAGCAAAATATAAATTTTGACATTCAACGCATCCAGTAAATACTCTCTGATGAAAATTTCAAATTCTCTAGCATGTTTAAATAAAGTTGGTCCCTAGATAGAAGTGAGTATAACAGAATCAAGAAGAAGCCAGTTTACATGCAAGTCCCACCACCTAACAGTAAAAAGGCAGTGTATCTTGGCAAAAATATAATGAGGCTTCACACCATATTCTTCCACAAAGAATGTATAAAGTGTAAAAACAGATAATCAGGTTGTCAGGACAAAAGGAGCCAAACTAAGCAGAGAGCCTAACAGAATCCAGGATTTTGCCAAATTATACCATGTCTTTCCCATTTAGTACAAGAAAATGAAATAAACATTGAATATTCAAAGTCAGTAACTATTGCCGAAACCGGTTTGGCTCAGTGGATAGAGCGTCGGCCTGCGGACTCAAGGGTCCCGGGTTCGATTCCGGTCAAGGGCATGTACCTTGGTTGCGGGCACATCCCCAGTGGGAGGTGTGCAGGAGGCAGCTGATCGATGTTTCTCTCTCATCGATGTTTCTAGCTCTCTATCCCTTTCCCTTCCTCTCTGTAAAATATCAATAAAATATATTAAAAAAAAAAAGTCAGTAACTATTACAAAAAATATATTTGAGAGATAACCTACTTTTATAATAAGGAAACTGAAGCCCAGATTAGAGACTGATATTAGCTCATGCAACAACCTAGTGCCAACTAAAAAAACCCTGACCCATGCTAAGTGGAAACCGTCAAAGCAAAGGACGTGGAAAATTTCGGAGCTGTGTCAAAATGGACCTTTGGTGGGGAACTGAAGGACATAATGCCATTTTAATGGAGAACATTGTTGAACTACTCAGTAGGCAACCTAATTGATTTTCCATGAAACGCTTCCATGCTTTCCATTTGTGTACTATGTGTCTGGGCCCCAAGGTTAAACCTGCAAAGTGCTCATATTTTCTTCCCCAGTCAAGCTAAGAATAAAGTCTCATATGACAAGCTAAGAAGAGGTTACTTCACCATGGGGTTGAGCACTAAAAATAAGAAAATATATAAGAAATCTACATCTAGTTCTCAATAAGAAAACATTACAGGTAAATAAATAGCAAAGAAAGATCATATCAAGAAAGAGACTCTTCTGTATAAAACTGAGTAGTATTCAGCAAAGGAGACTATTAACTATCTAATGTCTTAGACTTCATCTAGGTGACCTGGAGGCCATATAATCATTAAAAAGAACACAAGAAGATGAGAACTAATCCTAGTACGATAATGACATGTATGTGAAGTCTCTAAGCCTAAGTCACAAATTAATTGTTAAACCTTTATTTAACTGAGTCTTAGTTCTCTGTTCTGCTTACCCTCTTCCCCAAAATGATCACATACTGGTATCACCCTTGGCCCAGGAAGAAACTTAGGGGGTACATAACAACTGTGTTCAAATATCTGAGGAGCTTTAGACAGTAGACTTATTCTATGTAAACTGAGAGGGCAGCTGTAAATGACAAGAAGGCCAAGTTCAGCCTATGCACCCTTCCATCTGATTAACTCCAATTTATTCTTCAAAACCTAGCTGATATGTTCTTCTCCTCTGGGAAGTCCTCTCTAATTTGCCCCCAGGTATCCCTGGTGATTCCAGTACTGCTCTTTCTATCATCAGTACTTGTAACACTACTATAACCATCTCTCATACTCAAAAGGAGTTCCTTGAGGGCACAGACTTCTGGCTTTTACTCATCATTGTAACCTGTAGACTTACCACAGTGACTGACACTAGGCAAGCACTTATCAGTTGTTTATGAAACAAAAGAAGGGAGAAAAAGGGAAATCAAAAATAGGGGAAAGTATGCTACTGGATAATGCCTGGGACTTCTTTAATGTACTCTTTTAAAATTCTTACATAATTTTAAGCAGAAATCTAATACACAAAGCAGACAAAGACAGCTGCTGATTATTCTAATAAAGAAAAAACAGGATGGGTGAAAAAGGTGAGAGAATTAAGCAAAACAAAACAAAACAAACAAAAAAAAAAACAAGAAAACCTCAGACACAGACAACAATACTAGAATATAGTGATTACCAGAGGGAAAAGGGGGTGGGAGAGGTAGAACAGAATATAGGTGTAGGGGGAAATAAATAGTGATGGAAGAAGATTTGGGGCCCTAGCCAGTTTGGCTTAATCGACAGAGTCAACCTTTGGACTGAAAGGTCCCAGGTTTAATTCTGGTCAAGGGCACATGCCCGGGTTGTGGGCTTGATCCTCAGTGGGGAGTGTGCAGGAGGCAGCTGATCGATGATTCTCTCTCATCATTGATGTTTCTCTCTCTCTCTCCCTTCCTCTCTGAAATTAATTTAAAAAATATATATATATCCTATCTAATAAAGAGGGAATATGCTAATTGACCATCACTCCATCACAAAGATGGCTGCACCCACAGCTGAGGCCATGCCCTCCCCCATCCCTGTGGGGATTGACAGGGGACCTCAGGCCCTGTCCCTCGCTCCAGTGCCAGGCCAGGGGACCTGAGGTCACATCCCCCGCCCAGCGGGGCTTGATGGGGCACCTCAAGGTGCGCTTCCCGTCCTGGTGCTGGGCTAGGGGACCTCAGGCTGCTCTCCCCACCCCAGTGCCAGCACCAGGCCAGGGGACCTCAGGCCACGCCCCCCCACCAGGTGGGGCTTGACAGGGGACTTCAGGCCATGGCCCCCATCCCAGCACCAGGCCGGGGGACCTCAGACCACACCCCCCGCCTGGCCGGGCTTGACAGGGGACTTTAGGCTGCGCCCCCTACCCCAGCACCGGGCCAGGGGACCTGAGGCTGTGCCCCCCTGCCTGGCTGGGCTTGACAGGGGACCTCAAGGTGGGTCGGGGGAACTCAGGCCGTGCCCCCACCCAGCAGGGCTTGACGGGGGATCTGAGGCTGCGGGCCGGGGAACCTGAGGCTGTGCCCCCCTGCCTGGCGGGGCTTGACAGGGGATCTCAGGCCATGTCCCCCACCTGGCGGGGCTTGATGGAGGACCTCAAGGCACGCCCCCCACCCCGGTCTGGGCTGGGGGACCTCAGGCCACACCCCCCCCTTCCTGGTGCCGGGCCAGGGGACCTGAGGCTACACCCCCTGCCCCGCAGGGCTTGACAAGGGTGGGACTGGCTGGGTCTGGATCTAGCCCAATGTGAGGGGCCGGCCGGGTCTGGTTCTCAAGCGATTTTGAGGTGCATGTGGGTGGGCGGGGACTTGACTCTGGGTCCCGTGGTGTGCCCCAGACTCTGACAGGAGGAAGGTTTTCATATACATTTTACTAATTTTCTTTCATCTCTGACACTTCTATTATAGAGAAAGTGCAAATAGCAATATTAAATTATTTCCTCTAATTAATTCCCTCTTAATGTGCACGAATTTCGTGCACCGGGTCACTAGTATATATATATTAAAAAAGACTTGGGGAGATGAACACATAAGACAATACAGAGATGATGTATAATTTGTTAACTCCAATACATTCAATTAAAAATATAAAAATTATTAAATGATTAAAAATGTGTGTTTTTTAAAAGAAAAACCAGAGATATCATCTTAATTTCTTCATTAGTAAGAAGAAATTAAGATGTTAGAAAAATGAACATTTACATGGACTCATAGGAAGGGGGGACAGTTGTTCAGGATATGCTGATGAGTGAAAAACTGCAGAACATTATGCAAAGGATTCCATTCTATAAAATTCGACAAAACCACAACCTTGTATGTATATAGAGAAAACATCAAACTATTAAAGAGTGATATTCTTGGGCAGTAAAATTAGGAGTTGTTTCACATTTTACTTACCTCTCACTTTTTACTTACAATGAACGTGCTACTTTTAAAATTAAAAAACAAGAGAACTGGATACATACATGCAAAAACATTAACTTGGATTCTTACCTTTTACTGTCTATAAAAATTAACTAAAAAAGAAAACAGGGAAATGCTTCATGATACTGAATTTGGCAGTGATTTCTTATATAGGACAGCAAAAGCAGAGACAACAATAGAAAAAATAGATGTTGCACATTAAAATTTAAAACTTTTGTGCATCAAAAGATATTATCAATGGAAAAAAAGGGCAGCTCATGAAATAGGAGGATATATTTGCAAATCATATATCCAGAATATATAAAGAACCCATACAGTCCAGCTTGTGTGGCTCAGTGGTTGAGCGTCAACCCATGAACCAAGGAGTTTCTGGTTCTAATCCCTGGTCAGGGCACATGCTGAGGTTGTGGGCTCAATCCCCAATAGGAGGAATGCAGGAAGCAGCCGATCGATGTGTCTCATTGATGTTTCTCTCTACCCCTCTCCTTTCCTCTCTCTCTAAAATCAATAAAAACATTAAAAAAAAAAAGCCATACAATTGGACAACAAACACCCAAACAACCCAATTATAAAATAGCCAAAGGACTGGATAGACATTTGCCCAATGATAAGACAAATGGCCAATAAGCACATAAAAACATGGTCAACATCAGTAATCACTAGGGAAATACAAATAAAATCAAATCCACAAGATACCACTTCATACCCTGGGTTACTATGTCAAAGAAACAGAACATTACAAATGTTGGCAAAGATGTGGGAAACTGGAACCCTCATGCATTACTGGTAGGAGGATGAAATGGTACACCCATTATGGAAGACATTATGGCAGTTCTTTAAGAAATTATATAGAATTCCTATACAATCCAACAATTCTATTTCTGGGTCTATACTCTAAAGAATTGAAAGTAAGAACTAGAACAGATATTTGTACACCCATGTTCATAGCAGCATTATTCACAATAGCCAAAAGGTGGAAGTTACCCAAGTGTCCATCCATGGACAAATAAACAAAATGTGGTATTATATATGTACACCAGAACATTACTGATTTAAAAAGGAAGAAAATTCTGCCACATATTATAATGTGGGTGAACTTTGAAGACATTCTGCTAAATAAGTGAGTCACAAAAGGACAAATATTCTTATGACTATACTTATATGAGGTACCTATAGTAATCAAATATACTAGTATAGACATAGAAAGAAAATGGTGGTTGCCAGGGGTTGGGGTGGGGTGGGGTATAAAATGGGTAGTTTAGTGTTTGCAATGAATAGTTTCAGTTCAGGAAGATGAAAACTTCTGGAGATCGATGATGATAACAGTTAAAGAACAATATGAATATGCTTAATGACACGTAAAAAATAGTTAAGTTAAATTGTAAATTGCCTGTTATATGTATTTTACCACAAATTTTTTTCATTTTTACTTTTTTAACTGAATTTATTGGGGTGACACTGGTTAACAAAACTATGTAGGTTTCAGGTGCACAATTCTACAACACATCATCTGTACACTGTATTGTCTATTTTACCACAATTCTTAAAAATTTAAAAACCATTACCACCTTTTAAAAAAAGGAATCAGCTCTGGGAAAGGGGAAGGGGGCATTCTGACCCATTACCCAGTCCTAGAGATAGGGCTGTGTTCCACAGAGGAGTTTGAAAACCACAAACTTCAGTAAAAGTGACAAAAATGGCTCAGGGAGTAGTGATTACAGTAGCTAAAAATCATAGGTTTAGACTATTTAAAACCAAATCACTTTACACAATCATAAAATTACATCTTCATTAACTAGATACCTTTGCTTCCTCTGCCATTTTTTTCTCTTCATCCATCTCTTCAGTTTTTGATGAATCTTCACTCTGAAGTTTTCTTCTCTTTTGCTTGGGAGCCATGAAGCCTTGGAGAAATTTCTTTATGACACTGGCTTGAAGGGCAATTACACACTCACCAAAATCCTTCAGTTTCTCCAAAGAGATCACCTACAGGAATTGATTTAAAAACCAGGTTAAGAGAAAGGTTGAAAGATGAAAGGAGACTATCCTTGATTACATTCAAATCAACCTAGACACCAATGGATCACATAACATTAGTTTAACGGGGTTCTCAGTTCAATGGATGGCTTATGCATTTAAAAGTAGCTGACTACTTCCATTTCCCCAGTGAAGGGATCCACAAAATGCTGAAACTAGTTTTACTTAAGTTATCAACTCAATTCTTTCGCTCAGTAAACTGAGTGCCTATTATGTGCAAACCATAGTCCAAAGGCAAAGAAAAACTAGGAAGGAAAATTAAAGTTGTCTGACCTACTAGCTTACAAGCTATAAACTAAGTAATATGCTTTACATACTTGACTTCATCTAAGCCTCACATTTTTTTTTTTATGAATGAGGAAATAGAAGCTAAATCATCTGGACCCAAATCATGTTCTTAAATACCAAACACTACTTTCTTTAGTCATGCAAGATACACAATTAAAAGATGCCATTTTATAACCACAAAGAGAAACAAACAAGAATGATGATAACCCAATGCTAGTACGGTATGGTCTGACACAAAGTAGGCACTTGGTAAATATATGCTAAATAAATAAAAGAGTAAATGTAATATTTGAAAATGGCGAAGTTATTTTGGGTTGAATAATTCTTTAAAAAAATTTAAAAACATAAAGATATTTAAATTCTTTTCCCTAGGAAATGTACCAAGAATTCATAAACAGATTAAAAAGAAAAAGTAGCATATAAGATGCATTTATAATTTGCTAATTCTAATAGCAAAGAAAATGAAATACAAACTCTGACGGTAGATTTAAAATAGTATTAATTCCATGGGTTATTATGACCTTGAAGTGATAGAAAAGCTAAAAGGAAAAAAAAAACTAAAATAGAAAGTGTTTATAAATTAGGACAAAGGGCGTTTCTGAGAAAGATGTAATTGCTCATAAAAATTATACAACAATTACACTTGAAACTACTATAATATTGTATGTCAACTGTAATTGAAAAAAATTTAAAAATGATACAACAAAAATACACATGCTATAATGCACATAAATAATTTGAAAGGACCCACAAATATTTTTTAGAGTTAATATGGACTTTATTATTTAAAATCAGTAAAAAATATTTTATAATAATTGATGGATAGTATTCTCCAATCTAACAGCATGAGCACTGCCCAATATATGCATAACTCTCCTGAGTTAATCTAGTGTAAAGAATGCATAAAATCAGCCCTAGCCAGTTTGGCTCAGTGGATAGAGCATCAGCCTATGGATCGAAGGGTCCTGGGTTCAATTCTGGTCAAGAGCACCCGCCTGGGTTGTGGGCTCAATCCCCAATAAGGGGGGGGAGGAATGTAGGAAATGGCCAATTGATGATTTTCATCATTGATGTTTCTATCTCTCTCTCTCCCTCTCCTTTCCTCTTGAAATCAATAAAAATACATTAAAAAAAATGCATAAAATCAGAGCACAACAAATATATTTCAGACCTTAAAGCACAGGCATCACATGCTAATAAACATCCTATCTAATAAGAGTAATATGCAAATTGACTTGTCACTCCAACACACAAGATGGCTGCCCCCATGTGGACACAAGATGGCTGCTGCAAGATGGCCAGCAGGGGAGGGCAGTTAGGGGTGACCAGGCCGGCAGAGGAGGGAAGTTTGGGGGCAACCGGGCCTGCAGGGAGGGCAGTTGGGGGGGACCCAGGCCTGCAGGGGAGAGCAGTTGGGAGGGACCAGGCCTGCAAAGGAGGGCAGTTTGGGGGGACCCAGGCCAGCAGGGGAGAGCAGTTAGGGGCGATGAGGCTGGCAGGGGAGGGCAGTTAGGGGTGACCAGGCCTGCAGGGGAGGGCAGTTAGGGGTGATCAGGCCAGCAGGGGAGGGCAGTTAGGGGTGACCAGGCCGGCAGGGGAGGGCAGTTAGGGGCAATCGGGCTGGCAGGGGAGCAGTTAGGCATCAATCAGGCTGGCAGGGGAGTGGCTAGGGGGTGATCAAGCTGGCAGGCAGAAGTGGTTAGGGGCAATCGGGAAGGCAGGCAGGTGAGCACTTGGGAGCCAGCAGTCCTGGACTGTGAGAGGGATGTCCAACTGCCCGTTTCGGACATCCCTCTCACAATCCAGGACTGCTGGGGTCGGGCCAAAACAGGCAGTCGGACATCCCTCGAGGGGTCCCAGATTGGAGAGGGTGTAGGCAGGGCTGAGGGACACACCCTCCCGCCCCATGCATGAATTTCGTGCACAGGGCCTCTAGTATTAAATGATGTTACAGGGCTATGGCTCCAGGACTAATTTTCATTCAACTTAATAGAAAACCTCTTTTTGAACAAAGGCTCTGAGCCAACTCTTACGATTTTTGGGGATACCAGCAAAAGATGACAAAGGAAAAATATCATATGTATATAGAGAATTTTCAGTTCCACATGTCTTTCAAGATAAACCCAAACATGATTTTCAGGATTACCAGGGAAGTCAACAACAGTATCAGGGGACAATTCCAACTTGGGTTTTCATGAGTAACATATTTCAAAGGGTGTTTTCATATGTTCTTACTCGTGCTTCAAATTCCGATGTTTCTTCCACATAACCAAGACCTCCCTTTTGTAACCTTGTTGCAACTTCAATGAGATCACTACGAAGAAAGTTTAAGAGCTCCTGGTTGCCATCACAGGATTTTAGGCCCAAATTTGGCTTCCGGGCCAGGTGAATAGAATGAACAATGTCCTGGTACCTAGAAAAGTTGGGGTAAGCAGGAGGGAAAATAAAAAAACTTTTGAAGATGGTTCATAAATTTCAATTACTTGAATAACATGTTTTATTTCTATAAGACATCTTTAGATTTTTCATCTCTCCTTGGTAATTTTTAGTAGTCTCATGTTTCTTGCACAAAATTTCAAATTTCTCTTATTCTTGATTCATTTTAAAATCAAACTTATTTTATTCTATTTGATAAATACCAGTATGTGAAGTGGGTTGCTTTTCCTAGCTCTTTTTCATGATACCTAGTTTGTATATTTTTAAACTTACCATGAGTTTCTTGGAATTTTATCCAAGTTTGTGGGAATTCTTTGAGGCCTGGTTTAAAGCTGTGCTCCTCCAGAGAGAAAGTATACTTGCTTATGTCAGTTGCCAAATATTGCTACCAACCCAAGATAACTTTAAATTATCTGCCTGACATTTTTCACAACACAAAAGAAAAATGATTCCAACTGAAAACCTACATAAGAACCTTCACACTCACTTTTCCACTAATGATTAACCACTTGAGAGGTCCCAGAAAAGAAGCACTAAAATACAACTCTCTACCTTGGACGGGGCCAACTATTAGCTTCACTATTGGCTTCCTATACGAAAATGAAAACTAAAGCTTAAGGTCATCTGAGTACTAAGTTCCCTATTCTTTCTTAATAATATGGGTTTTTAATATTATTTTCCTGAATACAACTTCATTGTTACTGGTGTTCTTATAAAGGACTAGAGTCCTGGTACATGAATTCGTGCCGGGGGAGGGGATGCAGGCAGCTGGCCAGCCGGCTCCACCCCTTGGTCAAACTCCGGGTGGAGGGGACAATTTGCACATTAGCCTTTTATTATATAGGAAGGATTCTTTCAGCCCTAGCAGGTTTGGCTCAGTGGATAGAGTGTCAGCCTGCAGACTGAAGGGTCCCAGGTTTGATTCCGTCAAGGGCACATGCCTGGGTTGCAGGCTTCATCCCACTGTGGGGCATGCAGGAGGAGCCGATCAATGATTCTCTCTCATCATTCATGTTTCTCTCTCCCTCTCTGAAATCAATAAAAATTTAAAAATTATTTTTTAAGTAAAGGATTCTTTTATTGTTTTCATGTACAATATAATTTCCCTTTATTTTCTTGTTTGATCTAATTGTTACCTAGGAATATATTTAACTTACTACCAGTTAAGATCTTTTTAATCATCTTTAAATAATTCACTTCTAATTTTATTGCAATCTGATGAATGTATCCTGAAGCTTTCTACTTTAATTTGTTGAGATTGTTTCTGTGGCTATGTATATAAATGTTCATTGATATAACAAAAAAATTTACTTCTTTATGTTTCCAAATGGCCTAGTATCCTTTGGTATACTTTTTTAAAAAATCTTTTTTACTGAGCTATAGCTGACTGCATACCCTTTAATTTATATCCATCATTTTACATATTTTCTTATAAAGAGCATATATATATATATATATATATATATATATATATATATATATATATATGGTGTCCACCCCCAAAAATGTGTGTGTGTGTGTGTGTGTATATATATATATATATATATATATATGCAGATTCTATTACATTTTGAAAAGGAAATGTATTTTAATAAACACTGCCTTTATAATTATTCAAAGTGTTCATAGATTTTTTGGGGATACCCTGTATATTTTTAACATTTTTTTTTTAATATGTAACTTTTTTTTTTATATATATGTTTTATTGATTTTTTACAGAGAGGAAGGGAGAGGGATAGAGAGTTAGAAACATCGATGAGAGAGCAACATCGATCAGCTGCCTCCTGCACACCTCCCACTGGAGATGTGCCCGCAACCAAGGTACATGCCCTTGACCGGAATCAAACCCAGGACCCTTCAGTCCACAGGCTGACGCTCTATCCACTGAGCCAAACCGGTTTTGGCAGATACCCTGTATATTTTTAAATAAATCTGAACCTCAAATGGTTTGTGACGTATTACCTCATCACCTTCGCTACCCCAGGGAAATCAACTCAAATAACCACCACCAAGAGAACAGATTAATAAATTGGGGCAGATTCACAAATATTACAGTCACAGAATAATAGAAAAGAAAATGGAGTTCGGTTATTTAAAAAAAAAAAAAAAAAAAGATGGCTCATTAGTGCCAAGTAAAGAGCAGTAAGCCCCAAAGATTATATATATTGCTTGACAGCTTTTTAAAAAGTTCAAAACCAAGCAAAACAATACAAGGTGAATATTTTTCTAATGTTCAACAAAACAAAGAAGTGTAAGTTTTGTTTTTAATCCTGAAAATCTCTAACCTTTGAATGGAAGGATTGATCTGTTCATATTTAGTGAATGGAACAAGTCCTTTAAATCCTATGCATGTGCCTAGCAAATACAGTAGAACCTTGCCTCTAAACTTCATTCATTCCAGAAGGCTGTTCAAGAAGCAATTTGTTTAAAAACCAAATAATTTTTTCCCATTAGAAATAATATAAATTGAATTAATTCGTTCCAGACACCCAAATGATTCCCTGTTTTAACCTTTCTTATATACAGCACATGTTTAATGTAGTTTAATCTATAAACAAACACTACTTGTCTTAAATTTATCGAATCATCCCCTACTTGCCTTAAACAAATCACTTTCAACACTCGTTTGAGGGGTATCTTTCAGGTCAGCATGCAGCATCTTTGCTTGCAGTCACCAGCTAACTGCTTTTCATTTATACAAATGAACAAACTCTCTACCTCTTCAATTGTCTATGATTACTGTTTCTTTCATACCCTTAGAAACATTAGCACTCTTGATGGCCTCTTTATGTTTTATAATTGTGCTAATTGTCCATTTCACCAGCAACAAAAGCAAAAATTACATGTATATTTACAGCACTATTTGCTGAGATGGGCCTGAAAGACGCTTTTGTCATGCTGACCTATATCAGCATGAAAAGGTTTTCAGGCTGAGAACCAAAATTTGTTCAACAGACATTTTTTCTTTGAACAACTTAGTTGAACAAAATTGTTCATTTGAAAACTGAGGTTTGACTGTATTTTAATAAGAAGATTCATCATAGAACTATATTCCTTTGTGGTTCTGTGTACTGACATTTTCCCTTGTCTTTCTTAATTTTCCTAATCACATCTGCATTAATACAGCATGATTCTGAATATAATTTTAATTTTTCACATTAAGCAGTGGGCTAAAACCAATATGATGTATCCACAACCACTTACAGAAGTCTGGTATTTTCCTTCTCTCAATCAAACTTAAATTCAACCATGAAAGCACGCAGTCAAAAATTAAAGGTAGTCTTAAACCAAAACCTTGTCCTAGCTTTGATAGAAACAATGCCTAGAAAAGAAAGTACACTAACAAATCTTGATGGAGTTGACGCTAATTTTGTAGATAGCACAGTTCTTGTTTGGGATTTTGGGGTGTTTGGGGTTTTTTGCTTTTTTGAGATGTAAGTCACATAACATTAAACTCACCATTTTAAAAAGTATAAATTTTTAGTGGTTTTTATGTTGTGGAACTATCCAAACTACCTAATTCCAACATATTTTTATCACCCCATAAAAAATCCCATAGCTGCCGAAACCAGTTTGGCTCAGTGGATAGAGCGTCGGCCTGCGGACTGAAGGGTCCCGGGTTCGATTCCGGTCAAGGGCATGTGCCTTGGTTGCGGGCACATCCTCGGTGGGAGGTGTGCGGGAGGCAGCTGATCGATGTTTCTCTCTCATCGATGTTTCTGGCTCTCTGTCCCTCTCCCTTCCTCTCTGTGAAATGTCAATAAAATATATTTAAAAAAAAAAAAAAATCCCATAGCTGTTAGCAGTCACTCCCAGTTCTCCCCATCTCCCATTCCCTGGCAAACAATAATCTACTTTCTGTGGATTTACTTATTTTGGAAGTCTCATATAAATGGAATCATAAAATATGCGGTCTATTGCATCCGGCTTCTTTGACTCAGCATATTTTCTTGGTTCAACCACGTTGTTGCATGTATCAGCACTTTGTTCCTTTTCATGGCTGAATTTATGGATATAAGAACAACATCTATCCATCAGTTGATGGACATCTAGATTGTTTTCATTTTTTGGCTATTTTGAATACTGATAGAATACTTTGACCACCAACTGATGTGCAACGCTGCCTAACTACAAAGAGGATTTCAGTGTGGTGCATGGCATGCATTATTCAATGACTAATCCTGTTACCCTGAATATACATGGTTTAAAATCATATTTTTCTAAGTGTGATGTGCTAAGAAAATACCAAGCAAAAGAAATATAAAAGTTAGATGTTTTTAAAAATAATAGTTTTTAATGGATTAAAAAAAAAAGAACACAAAAAAAACCACACACCTCTAAAACATTTATAATATCTAATGCTGAAGAAAATTAAGATGTGAAGAGCAAGATGAAAATCCTTACCTCTTCTCTAGTCTTTCTTTAAGTTGACTTTCTCTTATTCCCTGCGGGTGAAGGCAATTTAACAACTCATCCAGTTCCTTCTGACTATCACATAAAAACCTGTAGGGGCAAAACAGGCCTGAATAATTGGGGGTGGGGTGCAGGGGTCAAAAGTCAAACACTAAGAAAGGGATCTAGGGTTGAGGGTGGGAATTAGGAAAGCAGAATTCCAAACTTGCTCACAAGAAGAACTAGTTTACTATTTCCATGCCTAATGTTAACTTTATCCATGGACATTGGAGCAAGTAATTCCTACTAAGATATAATAAGACAAATTTTATCAAGCTATAGGCATATTTGTCCACACACCTTCAAAGAGTAAACTTGGATATTAAAAAAGATAAATGGTCATTAAACCAAAGGTTATCAAAGCTAAAGCAGTTAATGTAATCAAAGAGCTCTTTCAGAACCTAGCTCCCTGCCTAAAAGTAGAATCAACACAAAGGAAAAATTAATGGCTATGTATACAGTTGTTTATTTTTTATTTAATGAAGATGAAAATGCTAAATATTTCTATTTGCAAATGGACTGAAAAGCGCTTCCAATGGTATATAAGATCTATCATATACAAGGTTACATTACAGGGGGGGGAGGGGGGAATGTAATTCCAAACTTAGAACAAATAAATATTTATCAAAAAATCAAGTCTTCTTTGCCCCAGCCAGGTGGCTCAGTTGGTTGAAGCGTTGTCTTATACGCCAAAGGGTTATGAGGTTCAATTCCTGGTCAGGGCACATACCTAGGCTTGCGGATTCCATCCACCGTCCAGAGACAACCAAATCAATGTGTCTCTCACATCAATGTCTCCCTCTCTCTCTAACATCAATAAAAAATAAAAACATATCCTCAAGTGAGGATTTAAAAAAAAAAAAAAAATCAAGCCTGCTTTTAAAGCAATGAGTTTACATATCCAAGAAATCAAAGTAACACAAAATGATCTGAATAATCACTAAGTCACTGGTGTTAATATAGCAAATACTTTCTTAACATTGAAAGGAAAAAGAGCAGCCAGATGAATGCTCACATTACCATAGATTCTGTCCTTGTTTGGGTATGGTGGTCTCTACAGCAATTTCTGTTGCTGTTCCATGTTGTGTGTTCACGCTTGCATTTTTGCCTAGATTTGCTTTCTTATCTAAGAAAAATTAATACATTAGGTTGAATATAGTAAATATCCAATTCCTATCGTTTAAAATCTAAGCAGTACAATACAGCACCAAACGTAACTAAAAACAGATGCTGCCTATTAAATATATCCACATGCACAATAGATGCTAACTTCTCTTAAGTATTTTACATAAAGCACATTATCTATTTGTTCTCTATACAGTTGAATAGCTGTACAGTTCAAAGTTTAAGAGTTTCACAACTTAGAATGAAGAGGGATAACTCTTTATATCAAAGCAAATAACCAATTCTTATATACTAATATGTGACATTAATATAGATAGATCTTAAGCCAGTATTTGAAGCCTTACCTCATACTACAATTGGTTTGTTCCCCTGCTACCATTCTCCCTCCTACAATACAAACAATCTCTCCTTTTTAAAAAAAATCTTTTCAGTCAGGTAATTTTGAAGAGAGCCTGCCATGCTGGACCTCGAGTTCAAGAAGCAACAACAGCCCTGGCTGGTTTGACTCAGTGGATAGAGTGTCGGCCTGCAGACTGAAGGGTACCAGGTTCGATTCCGGTCAAGGGCTCATGCCCAGGTTGCAGGCTCAATCCCCAGTAGAGGGCGTACAGGAGGCAGCAGATCAATGATTCTCTCTCATCACTGATGTTTCTATCTCTCCCGCTCCCTCTCTGAAATCAATAAAAATATATATTTTTTTAAAAGAAGAAGCAACAACTTCTATCAGGATGCTCTAGAAGTGAAAGGTTTTGGATGCCAACCTTCAATCAGAAAATTCTAACCGTGTAGGCCCAACTTCTAAGGACAGCCACTAAACACATTCAGTCTCTCAGTCCACTAGAAACTTTCCTATGTCTGAAGATCCTGACTTCACATTTATTGCTCTCAAACATTAACTGCCCTCACCTGGGTATTTACAGTCTACCAGAACTAGATTTTTCTACTAGTACTACAATTTAGCACTTAATATAATTTAACAGGAAAATTTGAAGTTTGGGCTATAGGTTAATTTCCTTATTTATCAATTTTGTGAGTATATAGTTTAGATTATGGTATTATTAAAAGAAAAAAACTACTTTTTAAAAAAATTAAGAGATTTCTCAAAAACACACACATATAATCTAACATTTGAGAAGCAAATTTTATTAAGTTATAGAAAATAGAGCTGGGCCTGGCCGGTGTGGCTCAGTGATTGAGCGCTGACCTATGAACCAGGAGGTCATGGTTCAATTCCCATTCAGGGCACATCCTGGGTTGTGGTCTGGATCCCCAGTGTGGGGTATGAAGGAGGCAGCCAATCAATGATTCTCTCTAATCATTGATGTTTCTCTCTCTCTCTCTCTGCCACCCCCCCCCTTTCCTCTCTGAAATAATAAATAAATAATAAAAATGAAAAATTCAGATGGTTAGCTTAGGTCAGGCTTTCTCAACTTCAGCATTATAGACATTTTAAGCTACATAATTCTTTGTAGTGGGGGGTGGTGGTGTTATTATATGCATTGTAGGATATTTAGTGGCATCCCTGGCCTCTACCATCAGTGCCAATAGTGACAACCAAATATGTGTCTGGACATTGTAAATGTCCCTTGGGAGGCAACATGACTTCCTGTTGAACCACTGGGTTAAATGATTCACAAGCTTCCAGCTCTAATCTCTCTCTCTCTCCTCTCCCCCCCCAACACACACCCTATATAATAAAAGGCTAATATGCAAATTGACCAAACGGTGACTGGTCGCTATGACCCGCACTGACCACCCAGGGGCAGACGCTCAATGCAGGAGCTGCCCCCTGGTGGTCAGTGCACTCCCGCAGGGGGAGCGCCACTCAGCCAGAAGCCCTGAGCCAGGCTCGCAGCTGGTGGGCGCAGCAGCAGTGGCGGGAGCCTCTCCCGCCTCTGCAGCAGTGCTAAGAATGTGCATCAGTTAGACATCCCCTGAGGGCTCCCAGACGGAAGGCTGGGCTGAGAGCCCCGCACCCCCCCACCCCCCCCCACCCCTGTCAAGTGCACAGATTTCATGCACCAGGCCTCTAGTGCACAAAATTCATTCATAGGTAGGGCCCCTAGGCTTGGCTGCCCATCAGGTTCCCTGCCTCCCTGCCTCCCCGCCTCCTCCTTCCCTCACTCCCTCAGCGCCCTGCTGCTGATGATGGTTGCCCGCCATGCTCCGTGCCGCCCCCTGGTGGTCAGTGCATATCATAGCAAGCGATCAAACTCTCGGTCGAACTCCCAAGGGGACAATTTGCATATTAGGCTTTTATTATATAGGGTGTGTGTGTGTGTGTGTGTGTGTGTGTGTACAGACAGACACACACACACACAAACACACACACACACTCTCTCTCTTCAAGAAAAAAAAAATATTTAGAAAAGTACGTTTATGTATTTATTTTGCCAAGTGAATATACCCATGTAATAAGAACCCAGACAAGAAAAAGAACATTATCTTATTTGCTACCTTGTATCACAGCACATGAAAAATTGGTAGACACATAAAAGATAATCCATAAATATTGAATAAATGAATTTTAAAAGTAAAGGAAGAAGACATATAACTGCAGTCTTGGCCCCCTTACTTCAATTCTAACCTTTCAGATACCTAGAAGAGATTTCTAAAGAACCAAGTTTGAAAACTACTCATATAAAATTTAATACCTAAACAACAAGATGTTATACTTGTATAGATTTTATACGAGTAGTTTTCAAACTCTTTAACTTTACACACAATGCCTGGAATAAAATTGGTAATCACATGTTAGTTTCCTCCCTTTTTGTGCATTTCACATTCTCCCACCCCACTCAAATACATCTACTTAAGAAAGCAATAAAAAAACCTTACAGCCCTAGTCAATTTGGCTCACTGGATAGAGCATCAGCCCATGGACTGAAGTCCTGAGTTTGATTCTGGTCCAGGGCACGCACCTTGGTTACAGGTTCCATCCTGGCCCTGGTCGGGGCATGTGAGGGAGGCAACCAATCAGTGTGTCTCTCTCACATAGATGTTTCTTTCTGTCTCTCCTCCTCCCTTCACTCTCTCTAAAAAATCAATGGAAAAATATCCTCCGGTGAGAATTAACAAAACAAAACAAAAAAAAGATGATGACAGAGAACAGACAGTTAATATTTACCCTACTTGGGCAGGGTAAAATAACTAACAGATATACATACTACGGGGACAGTAATCCTCATCAGGTGAGTCAGCATGGTCTTTGCGATGATGTCTGAATCGGTAGTCAATGCTGTCATGTACCCAGCCTTTTTCAATGAACAATCCTGGAACTTCATCTGAGAAGAGCCAGTATCTATAAATCACAACCACATATTAATAAGATAATGACAGATCATGAGCACAAGATGACTTTATTGTTGGGAAAGACGATTAAAGAATATTACTAAACATTCAGAAATACTATACAAATTATAAAGTAAGACAAAGAATACCAAAATGTTTAGAATTTGAGACTTGTCTAAAATCTGTAATTTTTATAACTTCTAATATGTCTCGACTTTATACTCCACACAATGTATGCAGCATTTAAAATATAATACCATTTTTTAAAGTCCTCTATTTGGTTCACATGTCACCTATCATCATACTTTAAGCTCCATATTTGTGATATACTAAGAACAGGGTCATGTCTTTATTTAACTTTGTAACCCTAACATTTGGCATATATTCAATAAATATTCAATGAATGTGTGATAATTGTTTCCAAGATCCATGAATAGCAAAGCTTATCTATTTTTAGTACTTTTGGCAGTTTTATAACTAGTAAAGGCTCTAACAAGATGACAAAAAATTAAGTTTAGGAAGTTACCTATTATGGTTCCGATCTGTACCAATAGGAGTCCTACGCATGACTAGTTTTGCCTTGGCAATTCCCTCCTGGAATGCCTTCTCAGCAGCTGCTTTGTGTTTTCGTATTCGTTCTTCCTCAGCTTCCCGTTCTAGCTTCACTGTTAAAGACAAAAAGAGCCAACTAGACTTTTTTTTTTCTAGTAAATTCCACTCTTAAAAATTAAATCACATATGAAGCTCTAGCCAGTTTGACTCAGTGGTTGGAGAGTCAGCCTCCAACAGAAGGGCTGCAAGTTTGATTTCCGGTCAAGGACACGTATCTCGGTTGCAGGTTTGATCCCCAGCCCCAAGTTGGGGCAAGTGCCAGGGGCAAACAACCCATGTCTCTCTCTCACATCAATGTTTCTCTCTCTAACCCTCTCCCCCTCACTCCCACTCTCTCTAAAAATCAATGGAAAAAATATCCTTGGGTGAGGATTAAAATAAATAAATCACATACGCAGTGAAGTGTGCCTGGTATAAAGTACATTTTTATCAAACCTTCGTTTCCTTCTCCTAATTCTAATATGTTATAAGAAATGACATGTAGCCCAGCCAGTATGGCTCAGTGGTTGAGCATTGTCCTATGAACCAGGAGATCATGGTTCCATTCCATTAGATCACATGCCCAGGTTGTGGGCTCGATCCCCAGTGGGGGGCGTCTAGAAGGCCGCCAATCTGATTCTCTCTCCTCATTGATATTTCTACCCTTCTCTCCCTCTCCCTTCCTCTCTCTTGAAATAATAAAAAAAAAAAGACATTTAAAGGAAGCAATTTCTATCTGGCCCTCCTATGTTCTTTGAATTTTGGTGATGTCTCAGCTATCATAAAAATCTTTTCTCTCCAAAATTTAACTTATTAATTTTAATAATTAAGTTGATTTTATTTTATTAATAATTTAAAATGTAACCTTAAAACAGTCCTTAAATGGAATTGAAAATTTTATGACAGGACCATCATAGGATCCACATAATGATTGGGATAAAACTAGACTAGTATTTCAAAATAAAACAAATTTTTGCTTTGAGGAATTTGATAGCGTATTTACCTTATTAGCCTTAGTGACAAAAAAAAAAAAATACTATTTTTTTAGTTAGCACTGTTAAGGACAGACAAAAAAGGTTTTAATTTATTTCTGACCATTGATTATATGGGTTTATTCTACCCAGAAAGAAATTCCCCTCAACAAAAGAAGTCCAGTAATCCTCCCTTTTAAGTTTTTCCATAACCATCACAAATTTTGATACTGTAAAGTATCAAATGCACTACTATTTACAATGCCAGAATTTTTAACCCTCATCTTCTACTGGTGATAATATCTACAATATGGTGAGAATCTGGAAAATGCATCCATCTCATTTATTTAAAACCAACATGGCATGTTATCTTTAATCAAGTTTTTTAGCCTGAAGAAAACTATGTTGGCAACAATGATTCAGTAGAAATCATTACAAAGGTAAATGATAAAGAGTAATGGCCAAATCACAATAAAGGAAAAGCTCCTTCTCCTGCAGCTACAAAAAAAAAATCTAGGGAAAGTCACCAAAAGACAACCAAATTTATTTTCAGCAGTTACAACACTGAATAGATATTGAAAGACCTAATTCTACAATTCAAATATTGACCATGGCAATATATTCATATATTTTGTACGCTGTTTCCCCCCTATCAATAATAGAATACCATCTTCCTAGCCTTTCTCCTAGGTTAAGATAAATATAACACACAGAGTAACACTTCAGGGACTCAAGAAATCATTGTTTCAGGTAAAACACACTGAAATGTGATATAAAGTTTATCTACATGCTGTTTTATATGGAATGCAATTATACTCTTTCAAATTGGAAAATATGTATATGCACAAACTCACACAATATGCATATAAATATAAAACCATTTCAATGGCCTTAAGTAGTATAACCTAAAACCTGTTTTAAATTAAATATTCCATATTTTCTAATGAAAAAACTAATAAAGTAACAAAGTTGTTTGACTTACTGTAAAATTCTCACACATAATTTTTAATATTTTTTTATTTATTTCAGAGAGGGAGGGAGAGGGAGAGAGAGACAGAAACAACAATGATGAGAGAGAATCATTGACTGGCTGCCTCCTGCCCGTCCTACACTGGGGATTGAGCCCACAACCCAGGCATGTGCCCTGACCAGGAATCAGACCGTGACCTCCTGGTTCACAGGTCAACACTCAACCACTGAGACATGCCAGCTGGGCTCTCACACATACAACTTTGACAAATAAAGCGTTTTTACCATCTTCATTTCATAAGTTGGCAACTTTCATAAGGTTTAAAACTGTAACAGTGATCAAAATAGTTTAGTCTTAAAGAAAAAATACTAATAAACTTAGTTTATTATGGATAATAATTCTAAAACAAATTTTGTGTACATTGTGAGACTGATCAAATAAGTAAATATTGATATTACTATAGATAGAGGGGTTGATAGCTGAGCAAAAAAGAAAAAACTCAGATGTGAATGAGAGTGTGGTGATTGTTGCGGGGGAAGGACTTGGCTTGGGGAATTGAACACACAGTGAAGTGTATGGATGGTGTGTTGTGGAGTTGTGTATCTGAAACCTGTATATAGTTCTGAGCAGTGTCACCCCAATAAATTCAATTTAAAAAACCATATTGATATTAATAGATGCCAGGGGTCTCATGGAAAAAAAAAAAAAAAAAAAGGATGCAAATATAGAATGAGGAAGGGAAAGCAGAATCCCTGAGGAATGTCGAGATTAATTTAGAATAAATTTAACAAAAAAAGTATAAAATGTATACTATGAAAACTACAATACATTGAAAGAAATTAAAGATCTAAATAAATTAAAAACATCTCATATTCACTTGATCTTAGCCAAAAGGCCGAGAAGCGATAACATCTCATATTCATGGATCAGAAGACAAAATATTAAGATGGCAATAAATCTATTAGATCTATAGTTCTAATCTATAGATCCCAAAATTGATCTATAGATTCAAAGCAATCTCCATCAGAGTCCCAGATGCTTCTTTGTAGAAATTAATAAGCTGATTCTAAAATTACTATGGAATTGCAAGGGACCTAGAACAGCTAAAACAATCTTGAAAAAGAACAAGTTAGACAATTCATACTTCTTACTTCAACAACTACTACAAAGCAATAGTAATCAAGCCACTGTAACATTGGTGTAAAGATAAACATATAGATCAATGGAACAGAATTCAGAGTCCATAAATAAATCAAAACATCTACAGTCAAATGATTTTTTTCAAAGGTGTCAAGATCATTCAATGGGGGAAAGAATAACCTCTTTAACAAATGATAATAGGAAATCACTAGATAGCCACAGAATGAACTTAGGCGCATACCTCATGCCATATATTAAAATTAACTCAAAATGAATCAAAGACCTAAATGTAAGAGCTAACACTATAAGACTTTTAGAAGAAAACATAGGGGTAAATCTTCATGGCTTTGGATTTGGCAATGGATTCTTAAGATACGACACCAAAACCACAAGAAACCAAGAGGGGGATACATTGGGCTTTATAAAATAATTTTAAATTTGTGCTTCAATGGACACTATCAAGAAGGTAAAGCCCTAACCGGTTTGGTTCAGTGGTTAACAGGGGTGGGCAAACTTTTTGACTTGAGGGCCACAATGGGTTCTTAAACTGGACCGAAGGGCCGGAACAAAAGCATGGATGGAGTGTTTGTGTGAACTAATATAAATTCCAAGTAAAGGAGCGGAGGGGAGAGCAAGAGAACCCTCCGCTCTTTCGGCTCGGCGGGCCGGATAAAACAGCCAAACGGGCCGGATCCGGCCCGTGGGCCGTAGTTTGCCCTCGGCTGGCTAGAACGTCGGCCTACAGACTGAAGGGTCCCAGGTTCGATTCCAGTCAAGGGCATGTACCTTGGTTGCAGGCACATCCCCAGTAGGGGGTGTGCAAGAGGCAGCTGATTGATGTTTCTCTCTCATCGATGTTTCTAACTCTCTATTCCTCTCCCTTCCTCTCTGTAAAAAAAAATCAATAAAATACATTTAAAAAAAAAAAAGTAAAAAGACAACACATAATATAGGTGAAAATATTTGCAGATCATATATCTGAGAGAAAAGGAATTTGTAGCCAGACTATACAAAGAACTCTTACCACTCAATAATAATAAAAGATAATCTGATTTGAAAATGGGCAAAAATCTGAATTAACATTTCTCCAAAGATATACAAATGATTAACAGGCATATGAAAAGATGCTCAACATCACTAGTCATCAGGAAATGCGTATTACAGTGGTTGCCTGGAGTACAAACCTTTTTGTATCTTTTGAATTTTTGAGCCATGCAAATGTATTATTTATTCCAAAAATAAATAAAATTTGCATTTTAAAAACTTTTTTTAAAAAAAGGAAATGTGTATCAAAACCTTAATGAGATACCAATTCTCAACCACTAGGCTGGTTATAATTCACAAATCATAAAATAACAAGTGTTGGTAAGGATGCAGCAACTGGAGAAATCAGAACCCTCATACACTGTTCATAGGAAAGTAAAATTGTGCAGCCATTTGAAAAACAGTCTGCCAGTTTCTCTAATGGTTAAACAGTTACCGTAAGACCCAACAATTATATTCCTAGGTATACACCCAAGAGAAATAAAAAGATACATCCATACAAAAACTTGTACACCAATGCTTTCAGCAGACTCATAGTAACCAAAAAGGAAGAAACAAACCAAATGTCTTATCAGTTGATAAAATGTGGTATATCCAATCAATGGAATAGTAATTCTGCTATTAAAAGGAACGAAGTACTGCATTAGCTGGTTTGGCTCAGCAGATAGAGCGTCCGACTGTGGACCAAAGGGTCCTGGGTTCAATGCCAGTCAAGGGCATATAGGAGGCAACCAATTGATGTGTTTCATGTATATCAAATTTCTCTGTCTTTCCCTCTCTTTTCCATTCTCTCTAAAAATCAACGTAAAAATATCCTCAGGTTAGGATTAAAAATAATAATAAAGATAAATAAAAAAATTAAGTACTACTGAAACATGCTACAACATGGATGAACTTTGAAAACATTATATATACTAAGTGAAAGAAGCCAATCATAAAAGATCACATCTTATGTGATCCCATTTATATGTTATGTCAGAGTAGACAAATCTAGACAAACAGTAGTAGACTGGTGGTTGCTTGGGACTAGGGAGGATAGGGAGGTAAGATGATGATAGCTAAAGGGTATAGAGTTTCTTCTTGCGGTAATGAAAATGTTCTAAAATTGTGGTGAAGGTTGCATGTCTGTGAATATATTTAAAAACACTGAATTGTACAGTATCAATGGAAGAACTGCATGGTATATGAATTATCTATAATAATAAAAGCATAATATGCTAATTAGACCAGACATCCTTCAGGACCACCTTCCAGACGAAGCCAGGGCTGCAAGGGAAGCCCAGGTCCTGGGTGCCTGCCGGCAGCCAGAGGGAAGCCTGGGTCTCAGGTGCCATTGGGAGCCAGTGCCGGCAGCGGGGGAGGGGGGGGGGGGGAGAGGAAGGCCTACCCTTGCACAAATTTCCTGCATCAGGCCTCTAGTTTATTAATAAAGCTATTTATTTAGCCCTAACAGATTTAGCTCAGTGGATAGAGCATAGGCCTGTGGACTGAAGGGTCCCAGGTTCAAATCCAGTCAAGGGTATGTACCTTGGTTGCAGGCACATCCCCAGTAGGGGGTGTGCAGGAGGCAGCTGATCGATGTTTCTCTCTCATCGATGTTTCTAGCTCTCTATCCCTCTCCCTTCCTCTCTGTAAACAATCAATAAAATATATTTAAAAAAAAAATAAAATAAAATACTTTAAAAAAAAGTTCGGATTTAGCCCTGGCTGGTTTGGCTCAGTGGACAGAGTGTTGGCCCGTGGACTGAAGGGTCCCGGGTTCGATTCTGGTCAAGGGCACATGCCCGGGTTGCAGGATCGATATCCAGTGGGGGGCATGCAGGAGGCAGCCGATCGATGATTCTCTCTCACCATTGATGTTTCTCTCTCTCTCTCCCTCTCCCTTCCTCTTTGAAATCTTTGAAATCAATAAAAATATTAAAAAAAAAAAAAGTTCAGATTTAATGGTGCTATCAAAACCCAAATTTTTATGTTCTTATATCTTAAGGGCAACTGTGCAGAGGGCTTCAAGTACCTTATTATTCAACTGTTTCAACAATCTTTATCAATTGTTACAACAATCTTTACAATCATATGAGGAAACTGAGGCATAGATAAATTGACCAAAGGAATATAGCTAAGTCAGTGGTAGAGTTTGAACCTGTATCAGCAATTCTCTAGTCATATGTTATTTCCACTGTACCTATTTGTGGATTTGGTCTAAACTAGGAAACTCAGAAAAGATGTCAACATCACATTATCTATGTCAAATTATCATTAACTACAGAATGCCATACTGAACACTTCTGTTGGAATATTATATACATAGTAGGGCCTGGGTTATTATATATAAAAATAACTAAATTGTTATGACAAATAGAGACTTTACCATTACCTCAGTAATTTCCTTACTTTTACTATCTTCTAAAGCAGGGGTAGAAACCATTTTTTTGCCAAGGGCCATTTGGATATTTATAACATCATCTGTAGGCCATACAAAATTATCAACTTAATAATTAGCCTGCTATATTTAGTCAAACATTTCATGAACTCACCCTTAATGCCTTGGCAGGGCCAGGACAAATGATTTTTTGGGCCTTATAGGGCCTGCTGGCCAGATGTTCCCCACCCCTGTACTAAAGGGCTTCCTCTTTTCTCTCATCATAAGATTTTACCTTTCATTTCTCTCTCCTGGATTTCCCGCTCCTTCTTGGCCTGAATGGCAAGCAGCCGTCTGCTCTTCACAGTACTAATCATGTCAACAGCTTCTGTATCTACCTGGGGCTCAAACTTCACAACTTTTTTCCTATCGATTTTGCCTAACCCATTCTCCTCTTTTCCATTTTCTTTATTTCTGGCTTCCATTTCTTTCCGTTTCTGTTTCTCAGCTCTCTTCTTATCATTTTCTTCCTTTAATACAGCAAGCCGTTCCTTCCACAACTCTGCAGACATCTGCTGTCTTGATTCCATGTGGTCTTGCACTGAATATGTCATGAGAATCCGGTGGCAGAGTGCTGTCAAGATCTGTAGCTTCTCTTCTGATGATAGCTCAAAAAATTCAGAGGTTTCCAGCTTCTCTAAGAACTCATCTTGTACTTCATTGTCCTCAAATGGTGCTGAATCTTTATTGTCATCTGTGTCTGAGCCCTCACTTTCTTCCTGAACATCAGATTTGCGCAAGCAGAGCCGCACCAGCTCTGAAACAGAATGCAGAGTCAGGGGGATTTCTGAAAGCTTCATTCCCAACTCACCATAGTCTTCTGCTATTTCATCTTGTAATAAGGTCTGTAAAAGGATGACCAAGACTCTATTCAGGTATAAAAAGCCACCTTTTTCTGCACTCAAGGCTTCCATAAGGGACACAGCAGTAATAGGATACTGAGCATCTGGTAAGAGTAATCCAGAATAACAGCTCAAAAATTCCACCACCATGGCTACATCCCCAAAGAGTGTGTTGGGCAGCCCTTCAGGGGTATCCACCAATCTAAATGCTGGAAGATGTTTGCCAGTTAATTCTTGGTCCTCGTATCGTTTCTGTTTTTCTAGTTTCTCAAGCATTTCTTTCTCTCTCCGCTCTTTGGCTTTCTCCTTCAACTTTTCTCTCAACTCCTCTCGTTTCTTTTTCAAATAGTCTTTGCGTTGCTCTTCAGACATAGAGGCCCACCTTTTTTTGTGCTCTAGAAGCTCAAAGCGTTTTTGAACAATATTCCGCAATTCTTCTGGGAGACGAGCTCTATCTTCATTAGAAAGAAGACGAGCTGTTTTAGAGATAACACAAGACAGGGCACTCTTCTTGTCCTCCCTGTCTTTGTTTTCTTTGTAGTAGGCAATAAGGTGTAGGGCAGCGGGAGGCAGATGCTTATGAGGTTTACTAGAGGACCTGGGTGTACCCCCAGAATTCCGGGGGGCTCGTGTCATCTTCTGAGTGCCTTTGGCCATATCCAACAAAGTCATCTGCTTCATTTTGGTTTTAGGAGTCTTCAGGCCCTTTTTCGGAGATCTGGAATTTCCTGTGGATTTCTGTCCATTCAGGATGCCTTTGCTTCTGCCCTTTGCTTTCAAAGGTTTGTCATTATGCTTCCCTGGTTTTTTGGCAGGTGGGCCTTTCTTAGGAATATGGAAGTTAGCATGTAATTTGTTGGTTGACATCATCTTCATCACTTCTTCCAAATGCTCTTCTGGAGATTTGGAATTCTTTGAGTTCTTCACCTTGAGTGGTGAGCCATTCAAGGATTTCTTCAAGTGTACATGACACCATAACTTAGGATTTAGTGGTGAACTCAAGGAAGAGTTATCTGTCTTGGATTTCTTTGAGGGCTTCCTGTCTGGGGATCCAGTATTCTTCCTCTTAGTAGAAGGGTTGAGAGTCATATACTAGAATTTAAGAATAGAAGCAAAATTAATTTTAAAAACTAATTTAAAGAAGCAATATTTAAATATCCGAAAGGCCCTCTTTTCCGCTATTCAGGCAAAACTACAAATTCATTTCTCTTTATGTTCCTGAAAAAACGATGTTTTAGCCATATCAACACAAAATTCTCTTGATACATAGGCTTAAAAAGCTATACTCTAATATTAGACATTTTTGCTATGCAACTAGCTTTGTTTATATACAGATTAGCAGTTCTTAAATACTTGCATGAACTGTGAACCATTTCCCCAGAGAAGACATATAAAAATTATGCAAACAACTTCCGAGTCCATCCATGGATCCCAGATTAAGAATACCTGATTTAGCCCTAACCAGTCTGGCTCAGTGGATAGAGTATCAGCCTGTGGACTGAAGGATCACAGGTTTGATTCTAGTCAAGGGCACATGCCCAGGTTGCAGGCTCAGTCCCCAGTAGGGGGCATGCAGGAGGCAGCAGATCAATGATTATCTCTCATCACTGATGTTTCTATCTCTCTCCCTCTCCCTTCCTCTTGGAAATCAATAATAATAAATATATATATATTTAAATATATATAAGTATGTAAATATAAATATATATATATAAATATGTAAATATATATATATATATATATATATATATATATATATATGAATACCTGATCTAGCCCTAGCCAGTTTGGCTCAGTATATAGAGCATCGGCCTGCACACTGAAGGGTCCCAGATTCAATTCCAGCCCAGGGCACGTACCTCAGTTGCAGGGTCAATACCCAACCCTAGTTGGACACATACGGGAGGCACCAGTCGATGTGTCTCTCTCACATTTGTATTTTCTCTCTCTGGGTCTCTCCCCGTCCCTTCCACTCTCTAAAAAGCAATGGAAAAATATCCTTGGGCCCTAGCTGGTTTGGCTCAGTGGATAGAGCGTCAGCCTGAGGACCAGAGGGTCCTGGGTTCGATTCTGGTCAAGGGCACATGTCCAGGGTTGCAGGCTCGATCCCCAGTAGGAGACGTGCAGGAGGCAAACAATCAATGATTCTCTCTCATCATTGATGTTTCTATCTCTCTCCCCCTCTCCCTTCCTCTCTGAAATCAATAAAAAAATAGTATTAAAAAAAAGATATTCTCGGGTTATTAACAAAGGATTAACAAAGAGTACCTGATATAGATAAGGGAACATGTGAGATAACGTAAAAGTATTGCTCTTTTTATTATTATTATTATTGTTGTTGTTGTTGTTGTTTTCAGAGAGGAGGGGAGAGGGAGAGAGATAGAAACATCAACGACGAGAGAGAATCATCAATCGGCTGCCTCCTGCATGCTGCCTACTGGGGATCGAGCCCGCAACCTGGGCATGTGCCCTTGATTGCAATCGAACCAGGGACTCTTCAGTCCGCAGGCTGACGCTCTATCCACTGAGCCAAACCAGCTAGGGCTAAAAGTATTGCTCTTGAGACAGGACTGGGTTTTTATCCTTTAAGCCTTTGTTCCAATTGGAACAAAGGTTTACATTTAAAGTTTTAAATGTTTAAGGTTTACATTTAAAGTTTATCAGTAAGTATTTTTGTCTAAATTCAGAAGCCTATTTTCTTATTAAAAGTATCAGTGAGGCCCTGGCCGGTGTTGCTCAGTGGTAGAGTGTTGGCCTACACACCAAAGAGTCATGGATTCTATTTCTGGTCAAGGGCATGTACCTGGGTTGCACGTTTATTCACTGGCCCTGATTGGGGCACATTCGGGAGCAACCAATCAATGTGGCTTTCTTACATCAATATTCCTCTCTCTCTCCTTCTCCCCCTTTTTCCCTCTCTAAAAACCAATGGAAAAAATAACCCCAGATCAGGAAATTTTTTTTTAAGTATCAATGAGTATACTAACAATAACAAAGACACTATTTTCATGACCCTGACAGCATTGTCTTCAAACTCCCTTTTGACCTTTCTCCATACCTTAAGAACTCATTCCCTTGAATATATTAATAACTATAAGCCCTCTAAATTCTCAATTTCATTTAAATCTTTTTGTTCATCCTCTCACATCTTTCTAGTTCACTTCCTCTAGTACCCCAACTCTGTAATCCTTCAATCCCACCCT
Organism: Plecotus auritus; assembly: GCF_963455305.1. NCBI lineage: Eukaryota > Metazoa > Chordata > Mammalia > Chiroptera > Vespertilionidae > Plecotus > Plecotus auritus. The sequence continues at coordinate 91,343,729 of NC_137774.1, read as the reverse complement.
CAAATCTGTTAATTTTATCATTTTCACCATGCTCACATTTCCTTACCCTTCTAACCCAGATTAAATTCTTTTGTCTCGCTTGCTCTGTTATATCTAATCACTCCCGGCCTGCACATGTTCAGTTAAAACATGACCAGAACAGCCCTGGCCGGGTAGCTCAATCCCCAGTCAGGCACATACAAGAACCAACCAATGAATGCATGAATAAGTGAAACAACAAATCAATCTCTCTCTCTCTCAAATCAATAAATAAAATTTTGAAAAAGAAACATGACTAGAATAAAAGATACAATGACGTGTGATATTAAAGTCATAACCAAGTGCCTTCAAATGGGTCCTGAATGCCTCCCTTAGTCCATTCACTTTCCCCTATTTCTAGATATACATCTTTTCCTGTGTTTTCAAACCTCTACCTTATCCCTTTCCAAATAGAATTTGTTAATAGGTTAGAACTAATAAACTTGTCATGACCAATGTTTCTGTATACTTAAAAAAAACACACACAAAAAAACACTTGAGTTGTTTTACAGAATTATAAAGAAAAAAACCTAGCAGCTAAAACACAAGTTAAATGAATAAATAACCAGCAATGAAAAGGTACAGCCGATTTCAAAAAAAGTACTGTTTCAAGTGATCAGGAAAAGACTAGATTCAGTGGATAGAGCATCAGCCTGTGGACTGAAAGGTCCTAAGTCCGATTCTGGTCAAAGCCACATGCCTGGGTTGCGGGCTGGATCCCAGTAGAGGGTATGCAGGAGGCAGCTGATCAATGATTCTCTCTCATCCCTGATGTTTCTGTCTCTCCCTCTCCCTTCCTCTCTGAAATCAATCCTATCCTATATAATAAAACCCTAATATGCAAATCGACTGAATGGCAGAACAACCGGTCGCTATGATGAGCACTGACCACCGGGGGCAGACACTCAACGCAGAAGTTTCCCCCTGGTGGTCAGCGCGCTCCCACAGGGGAGACCGCTCAGCCAGAAGCCAGGCTCAAGGCTCACGGCTGGCGAGTGCAGCGGTGGTGGCGGGAGTCTCTCCCACCTCCACTGCAGGCTGGCAGTAAGGAGCAAGGGATCCCGGACTGTGAGAGGTATGTCCAACTTCCTAAGCTGGCTGGTGGACATCCCCCGAGAGGTCCCAGACTGCGAGAGGGCGCAGGCCGGGCGGAGGGACACCCCCCACCCCCAGTGCACGAATCCATGTACCAGGCCTCTAGTAAAAATATATTTAATAAAAGAAACAGTCTGGCCTTGGTTGGATAGCTCAGTTGATTAGAACATTGTCCCAATATGCCAAGGTTGTGGATTTGATCCCCAGTCAGAATCAACCAGTGAATGCATAGATGAGTGGAACAACAGATCTAAGTAAATAAATACATACATACATAGTATGTATGTAGGAAAGCAGTCTGGAGGCAGTCAGTAAGATAGGTTAGTGTGAAATCAGACTACAGGCAAGGAAACACCTAAAGACCATTGAATATTAAATTGTGAGCCCCTTTAAAAAGGCTATAGGAAAATTGCTATGGTGAAATAAATCCCGGAGATGACAGAGAGAAACACCTATGCTCGTTAGGAGTAAACAAGCAGGTAGAGTAAAATTTAATACGGTGTACTATAATGACAAAAACAAGTAAACAAGAAGAATATAATCAGAGAAACAAGCTCACAGAACCAAGGCAGCACAAGAGACATAAATATGGTCTGCAATAAATAAGTGGCCTTATACTTCTTCTGGCCAAGTTCTGTAACTTTAAAGGCCAATCTGCCTTTAAGAATTATAGGCAATTGTAGGTTACTGTTCCTCTAGCTGGCTGTTTTTGTTGCCTGACTAAAAAACTGGTTTCAATTATTAGCCTCAGTATAAAATGACAAAATGGTTTCATAGTTAACATAAAAGGAAATACTATCAGTGCTTCAGGGGATACTTTTCACAGAAATAGAATTTCCCAGTTCTTCATCCCCAGAAATCAATTTCAAAAGGTTAAAAAGAATAAACAAAGATAACTAATGTAAGATTGCATTTTCCTCATGGACAGTGTTAACACCAATACTCCAAAGAGAACCATATTTCAAGACTATTCTACGAATCATAGAGCAGTGATTTTCAACCTTTTTTATCTCATGGCATATTACAAACTAATTACTAAAATTCTGCAGCACACCAAATAATATATTTTTTGCTAATCTGACCAAAGAAAAATTGGCATAATTTTGATTCATTTGTTGTGTTGACTACTGTCATTTTTTTGACAATCTAAGGGAAAAGAGGTCAGTGCCCCTGATTAAACAGTCAAGTATTGCATGTTTTTAAAACTCTTGCAGCACACAGTGTGCCTCTTGCAGTGTGCCATGGCACAACAGTGGAAAATTGCTGTCAAAGTCAGACTAAACACTACCCTGCCAGAAATTAAGACAAATATATTACTCCCAAGAGAAGAGTTAACCATCCTCTTCAGCAAGCCTTGGAAAATCTTCAGAGTACAAACAAAATAGACTGCCACTTTTTCTAATGATCAGAATGACAGATTTTATTTAAAGTCATTCTAAAATGAAATTTATCACTAAAAAGGAGACTAATATGAGTCTATGTATCATTTTTACTATTTTAAATAAGATATTTTTAATAGGATCTTTTATAATTAGATCTCTCTTCCAAATTTACTGGTTGTATTTCTTTCTATTTAAAAAGTCAAAAAAAATTTAAAATTTTTAAAAGTCAAATTTAGCATAAATTTCTTTAAATTTCTTCTACTTAGAAGCATTGTGTTATGCAGAAATAATTCAAGAAAAGGCTGGGGTGGCTTAACCATGCAAGGGTCCAGCTACCCATTTTTATGTCTAAGATGTGGTTTTGCCAATATACATGATTTATTTTTTTTTTCTCTTAAAAATCAAAGAAGCCCTGGCCCGGTGGCTCAGTTGGTTGGAGCGTTGTCCCTTAAATCAAAAGGTTGCCAGTTTGGTCAGGGCTGGTGCTGGAGGCAACCGATTGATGTTTTTCTCTCACATCGATGTTTCTCCCCCCACCCCCTTTCTTTCTAAAAACCATAAAAACTTATTGTCGGGGTGAGGATTAAAAAAAAAGGAAAGAAATTAACTCACCCAACCCCCTCCCAACAGGCCAGCTCCCCGAGTGAGTAGTCCTTCAGTAACTGGATCATCTCAGCACAGGGCATGCTGTGTGGGCAGTCACAGCCAAATGGGAGCCGGCATGGCTGGACTCAGGGGAATCTGAAAAAGTATAAAACCACTTATGTGCTAAGGGTCTCCCCTATCCCCCATTCAGCATAAGTAATCTACTAGAGTAGTGTACAGGAAGGGAGAAAAGAATGGATGTCTGGATTGTAGTACTACAGTTTGGGGCAAAGGCTCTTCCTAATTGCTAAACAAGAAAAAATATTTCTGTCTCAAAACATGAGAAGCTGTTAAGAAAAATAGTGTATACAATTCTATACTTGTTCCCTGTCACCAGAAACAAACCACTACCACAAATAAGAAAATCTAATAAATAAGATAAAAATAAAGCTTCTCTAAATAAAGCTTCTCTTTATTTAGAGAAGCTCATTCAGATGCTAAATTTAACATACCAGTAAGCAGCAAAAATCATAAATTAGAAAATGTTGGCAATGTATATTCTGATCCTTATTTCATTCTTCTCATTCACCCTAGGAACCATATTAGGAATTTCAAGGTAACATTCACATAATGGGCTTGTGTCAATCTCTAGATGCCTTTATCAGCAAATTTGTGAAATGTGTGACTATAAAATATTTTAAGTGCTTTGAAAAATAATATAATTTATTTTAAATACTTCTGTTCTAGTCTCCACCTCATAAACAAACTTCAAGAGCTAAAATTTAAAGAAAAATCTTAGGGCTATGAATACTTACTTGAAACATTAGTTATTAGGCCAGATAAAAAACATCTTTTAAAATATATAATAATTAATATCACTAGTAATGAGACAAGATTACATCATGTGCCTTCTCATACAACTCACTGAGAAAAATACAACATCATTTTTGTGGCATTCCTACCAAAAATTCATAGACTGAATCTACTCAAGAGAAAGTAAATCTAAATTGAAGAGCATAATAATTAGGTCTTTAAAAGACAAAGAAAAGTTGAGGGACTGTTCTGGATTAGAGGAGATTACAGAGACATAATAAATAACAAGTAAATGGATCCTACTGAAACCAAAACAAAATTGGGGGGTGGAGGGGCGGCTAAAAGGACACTAATGGGATAAATGGCAAAATTTGAGTAAAAACTGTAGATCAAGTTAGTTTATTGATTTGATAACTATACTAGAGTTATATTAGAAAACACCTTTGTCTTTAGGAAACACATATTCAAGTACTTTTTAAAAGGGGATCCTGTCACCCTGGCCAGTGTGGGTCAGTGGTTAGAGCATCACCCATGCGTTGAAGGGTCTTGGGTTCGATTCCTGTCCCTCCAGGGCAGGTACAGGAGCCAACCAGTTGAGGTATGTCTCTCACATTGATTTCTCTGTGTGTCTCTCTCTCTCCCCCCCTCCACCTCCCTCCCTTCCACTGCGAAAAGCAATAGAACAAATATCCTCAGGTGAGGATTAACAAAAAATAATAATAAGGGCATCCTATCTTATAACCTACTCTCAAATGTCTCAGAAAAGAAAAATTTTTGTGTGTATGTATGTATTAAAAGAGAAAATAATAAAACAAATATGGTTAGTGTTAACATTTGAGAAATCTACCTGGAATACAATCTACATGAAGGGAAATTCTTTATATTATTTTGTCAACTTTTCAACATGAAATTATTTCAAAATAATGTTTTTAAAATATATTAAAAACCATACTAAATTACCTCAAATTAATTAAGGATCCCCAATTTAAAACGTGTTATTTTCTTATTATGTCTCTATCTAAAAGCTTCCCCACTAGTGGCTGATGCTCTGACCATTGACCCACACTGGCCAGGGTGACATGAAGCCCTTTATAACAGTTCAAAATAAGAGTTCAAACATTATGGATAGAGTAACAAAACATTAGAGCTGCATGTATTACAATGGGAAATGAACTAAGATGTTTGATTTCATCTTAAATGACAATTATTTTATTACCCAATTGTTTTATAAAACATTCTTCCAAGTCATTAGGCCTATAAAAAAAGGTTATCCCTAAACTCAACTGTCAGCATTTTTCTACTTAACAAGCAGAATTTATTTTTTAGTTTTTTGTTAATCCTCACCTGAGGATATTTTTCAATTGATTTTTAGAGAGAGTAGTCAAACGTTTTCATTCAGTAAACTCCAGAGACCGTTTTACCCATAAATACTCAGTCCTTTCATGTTATTCACATACTTCTTTTTAAAATAATTTTTATTTTTACATATTTTTGTTGATTTTCAGAGAGGAAGGGAGAGGAAGAGAGAGACAGCAACATCAATGATGAGACAATCATTGATAGGCTGTCTCTTGCACACCCCCAATGGGAATTAAGCCCGCAACCCAGGCATGTGTTCTTGACTGGAATTGAACCCGGGACCCTTCAGTCTGCAAGCTAACACTTTATCCACTGAACCAAACAAGCTAGAGCATGGTCACATACTTTAATCAATACACTAAAATACATAAAAGACAGCTATAAAATCTAAAACCCATTCAGAGATCATTTTATATAGGATTCTCATACAGTATAGATAGTAATCTCATGTTATAACCACCAAAAGCCATCAGCTCCAAAACTTACAGCAATGAAATGATAATGTATTAAAATGTCCCCGCAGTAAATAAAAATACCAAGAAAATAAAAATATTAAGGAAAAAATTTAGGTTTACTATAGTTACATGGAAATTTTAGTCCCGCTCTAGAAAAAGCCAATTAATTCCTAAATTCTTCTTTTTCACAAATAATAAAAATTTAAAGAGCATACTGAAAGATAATACTTAATCATGCTGGTCTAGAATAAGAAAACATGCTAAATGCTCAACTATGGCTAGAGGTTTTTATCAATGTTTAAATAAATTTATTTCTCAATATACTTTTGTCAGCAAAATCAACCTAAGATAATTGCAATAATTTAGTTACATGACTAGAGATATCCTTAGTTTTTCACAATTAAAAACAAGGGAGGCATCAACAATAAAAAATATATTTTAAAAAAAAACAAGGGCCCTAACCAGTTTGGCTCAGTGGATAGAGCGTCGGCCTGCGGACTCAAGGGTCCCAGGTTTGATTCCGGTCAAGGGCATGAACCTTGGTTGCGGGCACATCCCCAGTAGGGGGCGTGCAGGAGGCAGCTGATTGATGTTTCTCATTGATGTTTTTAACTCTCTATCCTTCTCCCTTCCTCTCTGTAAAAAATCAATAAAATATATTTAAAAAAACAAAACAAAACAAAAAAACAAGGGGGACATGGCATAGACTGACATACCTTGATGTGGGGTTGGAGGAACAAGAAGAGATAAACCAAAGAACATATATACTTATATGCATAGCCCATGGACACGAGCAATAGAAGAGTGAAGACCTGGGTGTGTGTGTGTGACGGGGGGAGGGGAAGGGGTTGGAGGGGAAGGGGGGGATAGGGGGGAATGGGAGGTATCTGTAATACTTTCAACAATAAAAAATACATAAAAAACAAACCATCAAACAAATAAACAAGGGAGGGAGTCTCAGTGGTTGACCATTGACCTATGACCAGGGCACATGCTCAGGGTTGCAGGCTCGATCCCCAGTGGGGATAGTGCAGAGGCAACCAATCAATGATTCTCTCTCATTATTGATGTTTCTATCTCTCTCTCCCTCTCCCTTCCTCTCTGAAATCAATAAAAATATACATTTTTTAAAAAGGAAGGGGGTGCCCTGACCGGTTTGGCTCAGTCGGATAGAGCGTCGGACTGCGGACTGAAGGGTCCCAGGTTCGATTCCAGTCAGGGGCATGTACCTTGGTTGCGGGTACATCCCCAGTAGGGGGTGTGCAGGAGGCGGCTGATCGATGTTTCTCTCTCATTGATGTTTCTGACTCTCTATTCCTCTCCCTTCCTCTCTGTAAAAAAATCAATAAAATATATTTTAAAAAAAAAAAAAAAAGCAAGGGGGTGCTCTCCCTCCTGAAAGTATGCCCATGCCTTTCCCTTTTCTTCCCTTCCCTTCCCCAAACTCTCTCTGCCCTAGATTCCTGGCTTGTTATCATTAGCTTCCTCACTCCCAAATTCCAAGGGCCTTTCCTTTATCTCCATAACTTGTTTCCTAAGCCCATTTCTTCCAGGAATTACTTTTCTACCTCTGTAATTTACCAAATAAATGTTCTCTTACCAAAAAATAAATAAATAAATAAGGTGGGGGAGAAAAATCCTGGAACTCAGACTTTATTTTAATGGACCAGGGGCTCTCTCCTTCCCCTTCTGGCCCAGAGACGAAGATGAAAACATCAGTATGCAAATAAGTAAATTTACCAACACAAGAAGCATAAATACTCTCACAACCTACATAAAAAACTCTCACAAACTACATTATAATTTCATTGGAGAAACTTTAAGATGGAAAAGATAACCAGAAATCGAAGGACAATGTCTTGGCTTTTGTTATTCACTTTATTATTCCTTCTAATTAGACTAGGCTCTGTTTCCCCATCTGGAAAATAAGATTAAGATATTTTTACATAATACACAACTTCATAATAATGTTCTGAAGATCCAATGAAATAAAGAAAAAACCATGTTCTCAAGAGGAAAATCCTAAATTTTCTACTCACCTGACATACAAAGTAATACTCATTCCAAGTCCTTTTTCAAGGCTACCAGTATATTTGATCATCTTTTCTGATGTACAAAATTAGTTTTCATTTTTAGGATTCAATTTGCAAACTTTGTGTTTACACCTTCATTACAAGAAGGATCAGAGGTTAAAAAGTACATGTATGTCGTTTGCTTCTTAATTATGTAAAAAATAAATTGAACTAGGGGAGATACTCAATGTTCTCTCCCCTACCAACCCCACAGATCACAACCTATATGAAATAGATATCTGAAAATTTTTTAATTCCTTATCTGATGTTCGAGTTCAAAATCTGCTATAAATCTAATCCTATTGGACCCATCTGGGAAAGAAAAACTCATCTAATCGTGTTCTATCCTGCTGTCCAAAAATTAAGTGACCTTACCTTGTATGGATCAAGTAAAAAGTCACTGAACTTGCTAGGTAGGGAATATTTCTTCACCAATTCATCTTCTACCACCCAAGGTGCATTTTCACCAGTGCCAGCCCGTAAGGCATTATGCCGTATAAAGTATCGAAGTATCTCCTTATTTGGTGGGCGTTCTGTACGAATCAAGCTGTCTGCTGGCACATTACTGATGATCTAGGTTAACAAATATAAACAACTCATCACTAGGGTGAAAGAACAATTAACCAATGAGGACAAAGATTTATGTTCTATCCAGAAAAATCATAATTCCATCCATAAAATAAAGCTATAAAACCAGGAAGAAAAAGAATCATTGTCAGAGACAACGTTAATTAATCCCTAGGCAATCTGTCCATATGTATCAAAGTCCTAAAAATGTATATATACTCATTGAATCAACAAATTCTCATGTTAAAAAATTTGGAAATAAATGGACCAGTCATCAACTGCTTATAAAAGCAGAAAAAAGGGTGGGAGGACTACATAAATATCTTCAATAAAGAATGCATTTTTAAGATTAAAATACATCCATAATGAACACCCTGCAGCCATCGGGTAAAATACTTTTTTCAATCAAGGCAAACTTACCAGAATCATCTAGGGCAGTGGTCACCAACCGGTGGTCTACAGACCACTGATGGTCCGTGAGGTCTGAAAGGTTGGCGACCGCTGATCTAGGGAGCTATTAAAATGCATATGCTAGCACTGGCCAGTGTGGCTCAGTCGGCTGAGCATCATTCCATGCACTGAAAGGCTGCCAGTTTGATTCCTGGTCAGGTCACATGCTGAGGTTGCAGATTTGATCTCTGGTTGGGGTGTGTACCGGTATGTTTGGTCGATGTTTCTCTCTCACAACACTATCAATGGTTCTGTGTCCCTTCCTCTCTCTAAAAATCAATACAAACATACTTTTAAAATGTCTGGCAGTAGCCCTAACTGGTTTGGCTCAGGGGAGAGAGCATCAGCCTGTGGACTGAAGGGTCCCAGGTTCGATTTCAGTCAAGAGCATATACCTTGGTTGCGGGCACATCCCCAGTAGGGGGTGTGCAGGAGGCAGCTGATTGATGTTTCCCTCTCATCGATGTTTCTCTCTAACTCTATCCCTCTCCCTTCTTCTCTGTAAAAAAATCAATAAAATATATTTAAAAATAAAAATAAAATAAAATGTCTGGCAGTAGAGCCTGAGCATCCACTTTTTTTTCTGCTTTTACTATTACTTACTAGAGGCCTAGAAAACGAATTCATGCATGGGTTGGGGGCTGGCCCAGGGGAGGGGCCACGGGCGTTTGGCTGACTGGCCCTGCCCACAATGGGGGGGATGGGGGCAGGGCTGGCGGGGGGCGGGGGGTGGTGGCTGACGAGCCGGTTGGCTGCTGCAGTGCACGCGTCATAGCAACAGTCGTCATAGCAACCAGTCATTCCATGGTTCTGGTCGCTTGGCTTTTATGTATATAGAAGATTTTATGTTGAATTTACTCCTGGGCCATTAAGTTTTTGTTTCTGCAGTTTTTTCCGGGGTATCTTTTTCTTCTTGCCACCTCCTCTTCTGGTTTAGGAACCATCTGCTCTTTTTCAGTGAGGATCATCTCAATGTGGCAGGGAAAGCTCATATATAGTTTAACATGTTAAGCACCAAGCCTGTTTTGTCTTCCTTCCCGTTTCAGTCACCGGTGACTGACATGGTGCTTAACATGTTAATCCACCAAAGAGTTCTGTAAGTTCTGCACCACCTCTTGGGAGCTTTGTTCACCCGGATGTGCTCAATGACCAGAGAATCTACATCTAAGCCCTAAAGTTCAGCATTACTCTCTGCATTTTTAAACATGTGCAGCAAAAATTCGGCACTTTTTGGGCCACAGACCCTGTGTCCAGCCTTATTGTTTGGACTGGACACATCCACCCATTCACCATTGTAACAATGGAATGGCACATATTACTTCTATAAATTGACATCCTTCAGATACTTCGTGGTTTTTCAGATATGCATACCCTCAATGGCCTGGGCAGTTTCACATGTTCTTAAAGTGAACTTAAAAATTTGAACTTCCTGATTTGCATGATTCTGTGGGGTTTTCTGGGTCAAGTGAATAACGAACTATTTTCACAGGTTACATCTGGTTGCTTTTGGAAAGAGCTACTACTTTTTTCATTAACTCTCTTGGTGACTATCATATATACCACAACCTGAAAATACTTTTTTCGAAGAATGTTACAACATTACAGATAGTTACCAGAGAGAAAATGAAAAAAGCTACAAAATAGTATGTATAAAATATTCCTACTTTTAATTCCTTTTATAACATATTTTTATTGATTTCATAGAGGGAGAGAGAGAGATAGAAACATCATGTCAAGAGAGAATTATCGATTGGCTGCTTCTGGGTATCAAGCCTGCCACCTGGGCATATGCCCTGACCAGAAATCAAACTCTGACCTCCTGGTTCATGGGTCGACACTCAACCACTGAGCCATACTGGCAGGGCAAATATTCCTACTTTTAAAAGTCACTTAAAAGCTAACAACCACCATTAATCACAACTATATTCATCAATTATCATCTCTGTGTATGGGATTCAAGATGTCTTTTTTCTTATTTGTATTTTCCATCTCCCTATGAACAGTATTTACTACATGTGAACAAAACAATTTACATTCAACAATAAGAATATGAATGATAACTAGAAAAGTGGTTGAGATTCCCTAGCAATGTTTTAACCAGTTACCTTGCTGAATGAGGAAGAAACTTTTAGTGAAAAATTGCATATAACATTTAATTTTAAAGTATAAAGAAATCCTAACAATTTAGGTATGTCTTCAGATCATCCTATATAATAAAACCCTAGTATGCAAATCAACCTAACAGCAGAACAACCGGTCCCTATGACGCACACTGACCACCAGGGGGCAGACGCTTAACACAGGAGCTCTCTCTTGGTGGTCAGTGTGCTCCCATAGGGGAAGCGCTGCTCAGTCAGAAGCCAGGCTCATGGCTGGCGAGTGCAGCGAAAGCGGAGGGAGCCTCTCCGGAGCGGGTCTAAGCCAGAAACTGGACATCCCTGGAGGGGTCCCGGACTGCAAAAGGGCGCAAGCCAGGCTGAGGGACACCCCCCCCACCAGTGCACAAATGCCATGCACCAAGCCTCTAGTTCACTATAAAACAGTCAAAATGGATTTACGACTTGTTAACAATTTGAGGTGGGGGGGAAACTCTAAAGAAGCAAAAGATCTGGGTTATAATCCGTCCCAATCTCATTTACTAAATTAGGAGCTTTGACAATTATTAAACTTCTCAGGCGTTAGCTGTTTTTTCTATAAAACAGTTAAACATGAAGAAAAATGTGCAGCTCCCTTCCACACACAGCCTCCCATCCTCCTTCTTTCTAATAAATTACATACAGGTATGAGTACCTGAAAGTAATATGGCATTTCATAGACTCTAAGATGCTATTAATGAAAGACATTATTTTATGCACCACTAAGAAAAAAATTCATGCCAATTGATTTTAAGATATATAGTGATTCTAAATACATTAAAAATATAAAAGATGAACATCTTAGAATGAATAAAACACAGTACTAAGTTACTTAAAGGTTATTTACTGTTTTAGGTTGTTAGTTCTACAGATTCCTTGTAAAAGCACTGATGGTTGTTGACTCAATTTCTAAATTTAATTACATTATAAATTGCTCTACTTTTATCTGGGAAGAGCTATTACCTCAGGAAGTCTATAACTGCTGGAAACAGATTCTTATTTTTCAAACTGAATTTGAAACTCAAATGCAAATTACTCCTAACCTTAATAAGTCCTATTAAAAGGAAAAAACAATCTAAGAAAGAAAATACAGTTTCACTTAAAGTCATAATAACAAAGACTAAAGAACTAGAAAACCATTCAGAATTTGTTGCAGAAACATTCATTTACATTTTTCTTTAGCACATTTTCTCTAAGAAAACCAGCCCTATGATGTTTTCTTAAACATCTATTGTATGTAACAGGGTTAATATAAAGTGCCAACTAACCTTATCTTCATTTTGTAGTTTCACATCATATTTGTGAGGCAGAAATTTTGGAGGAGCCCATTTCCTTTCTCCTTTTTTTAATGAAGTAGGGAGTTTTCGTGGAGATCTACGTGCTCTGTCATCTAGTAAAATCATTAGAAAATTAGTGAAAATAAGAATTCTTTTAATTCTATTCATTCATAACTGTCTTATTAAACACCTACTCTGCATCAGGCACTGAATGATGGGGTACCAAGATGATTCATAAAATCCTTACCTGCACTAGCTAAAGTCTATGAGCAGAGTCAACAATAATTATAATACAATGTGGTAAATACTATTACAGAGGTGGGTACACAAAAATAATATGAGAGAGAGCAGCAATGTTTAACTTAGAAAGACAGGCAGAAAGGGCCTAGAAAGAACATGACTTGTTCAGAGACTCCAAATAATGAGGTTTGGGTAAATATAATTGGGTCTACAGTAAAAAATCAGACTAAATAAATAAGAAGGGCAAACTATAAAGAACCTGTATAATGTTTAAAGAAACTGGAATTTATCTTGTGAGCTCTAGGGAAACAAAGGATTTTTGGTCTAAGTAAGCAGATGCATATTTTCTAAAGATGGCAAAAGAACAGATAAGGATTAGGGTTAGGGTCAAGGTTAAGGGAAACTGTGATATCAAATAAGTTAAAGGTATGACTGTGACCAACAGTGTTAAATGTAACAGAAAAGCAAAACATAGAAGAAATCAGTGGAATTGGCAAGTAGAGGTTACCTAAAATCTTATTAGCAATAGTGTCAGGAGTAAAGCAGAAGTTAGACAATAATAGCACAATAAGTGGAGACAACATCTCATAATCTTGGTTTGAATGAGTAAGACAGAAATGAAACAGAATCAAGGGAGGATATATTTTTGTTTTTAGAAAATGGGGCTTCATTTATAAATTGAAAAAAAAAAAACATTAGAGAGAGGGTTAAAAAACACTGTAGAGTAGAATAATAAAAAAGTTAACTCAACCCTAGAGAAAGTAGGAGGAAATGGAATTCAAAGCCAAAGTATTTTAGCTCCCTTCTCAGATGGAAGAATATAGAAATTTAAAACAGGGAGGTTAAGAACAAGCTGAAAGTTTTTGTCTAATACATTTTTCCCCATAAAGTAGAACGAAAGGTCACCTAGTGAGAAAAGATTTAGTATACTGGAATTTGCCTATCATTTCTATGGAAATTCTAATCAATTTTTCCCCTGAAAACATGCAGTAGACATCATAACACTAATTGTTCAGCCTGTCCACCACCCTTTCCACATACTAGCAATAGTATTATATATATTCCAATAATTAAAAACTAAATTAAGGCATATAACATTCATAAAAAACCAAAGCCTAAAATTACAAGTTCCCTGGTACATGATGCCAAAGTCATAAAATTAACAATTGTTAACATATTGTTGGTAGTTCAAGGATCTGTTTCCAGAAGTGTTAGAAAACATATTATCAGGCAACGCCTAACCAAAAAATTTATGAACATTAAGTCGCAGGAATATTAAGTAATGAACATATTAGAAAACTTCAGTATCAAAAAGAAGGAAAAGAGAAACTGAAAAACATAAACATTAGTATTCATAATACAGAGTGGAAAACAAAACTGAAGTATCAACAACTGGGGTGAACCAGCTACAACAGTTAAGTATTCTTGGGGAAATTTTAATTAATTAAATTGTTCCCCTAGGTTAGGACTAGATAAGGAAGTGCCTCTAAAATACATCTGCACATATCCAAAGTATCTGGAAAAACAAAACAGAATGGAAAACAGAGAGCATAGCACTCTAATATAACATTCTAATTCAAACTGTGTATGTAACACTTAAATAAAAGGTTAAGATTATTTGATCCTCTAACAGTAATGGGGAGGGGGATCAATATACACAAATCCTTTGAGTACTCATATTTTAAGACAGAAGTAATCTCTTCCAGTCAAATTCTTTTATTTACACAGACTTTTTTTTTTTCCAAATGAAGGTTTCAGAGGCTGAGTAATTTTCCCAATGGGCAAAGTCTCAATTCTTCAACTTTTCAAACAGTATTGTTAGAATCGCCAAGTCCCAAAAAATTACTTTTAGACATCAAAATGTTTCAAAATTCTGGCAGCTCTCATGTGGGAGGGACTTAAGTTACAGGATTTAGATAAAAGGAAGTATGTTAGAATCACCACAACTGGCTTGCATGGTGAAGAGAAATGGAAATTAGAATTTGCCCCCCCTTCTATTCTAACCCCGCTTCTCCACACACAGACATACGTATTTTTCAACTTAAAGAGACAAGGAAAGCAAACTTTCTTTGCCATCTTGAGTAGCTAGGTGCATGCACACAGATTTCTAAGAGGAAATGCCTTCCCAGGAGAGACTTAATTCTTTATTTGCTTTATGGATTTTTTTTTCTTTTTTTCTTTTTGGTTAATCCTCACCCATGGATATTTTTTCCATTGATTTTTTTTTTTTTTTTAAAGAGGGAAAGGAAGCTAGGGAGAGAGGAACAGAGGCAGGGTAAGAGGGAGAAGGAGAGAGACAGACAGACAGACATAGACCAGTTGCCTACTGCACACACCCTGACCAGGGCCAGGGATCGAACCTGCAACCCAGGTATATGCCCTTGACTAGAATGGAACCCTAGACCTTTTGGTGCATGGGGCAATGCTCTAAACACTGAGCACACCAGCCAAGGCACTTTGTATTTTAGTTGTTTGCTGAATCACGAAAGAAAGGCATATCTACCTACAAAACTCATTTACAAATCACAAATTACTTGTTAGAGAACTCAAAAAGATTTGTGAATAATAAGAGTCACAAAGGAAAGCTAACATCATACATACTAATATTCTCTCTCCTTCCTTCATCCTCTTTTACAACTGCCTCCTTCTTCTGGTGCTCCTGAGCAATTTGGCTAGAATTCTCTTTGTCACTTGAGGGAGAATCACAAGCACCATCAGGTTTCTTTTCAGTGGCTTCTTCATCCAATTTCTCCAAAGGATGAATCTTCACAATCCTCACCTTGAGCATTTTTTCTTTCCCAACCTATAAAGGAGACAGGAATGAGAATCAGAGACAATAAATAAAAACTAGAAAACCTAAAGATAATGTTTACAATATATTAGCCAATATACATTCCACCCCACACATGACATATTTCGCCCCCTGACTTCATTTCTTCATTCTTTTTCTACAATACTTATGTGTTTCTTTTTCTTTATTTTTCAATTAAAGCTAACATTCAATATCATATTAGTTGCAGGTGTATACAGCATAGTGATTAGACATTTACATAATTAACAAAGTGATTCCAAGATAAGTCCAGTACCCACCTGACACCATAGTTTTTATTATTGACTATATTCCCTATGCTGTCCTTTACATCCGTCATTCTGTAACTGTCATTTTGTACTTAAGCCCTTCACCTTTTTCACCCAGTAAAATATGACATCTTAAAAAATAAAATTATCACAATGTAGTTTTTAATTCATGTACCAATGTACTAAGCCCAAAGGGCAATCACTGCACAAACATCAGACATGTGTAAAATAGTTCAAGAATTTCCATTTAATAAAATTTCAATTATATATATGAATATCCAACAATACCAGAACCACCTATTGAAAAAACTATCTTTTCTTCCCTTAACTACCTTTCAACCTCTATCAAAAATCTAGTGTGGCCCTAACTGGTTTGGCTAAGTGGATAGAGCGTCAGCCTGTGGACTGAAGGGTCCCAGGTTCGATTCCGGTCAAGGGCATGTACCTTGGTTGCGGGCACATCCCTAGTAGGGGGTGTGCAGGAGGCAGCTGATCGATGTTCTCTCATTGATGTTTCTAACTCTATCCCTCTCCCTTCCTCTCTGTAAAAAAATCAATAAAATATATTTTTTTAAAAATCAAGTGTGTCTATGTGTGTGTCTATTTCTGGATACTATCCTTATACCAACTTCACACTATATAAATACTTTAAAATTTGAAGGCTCAAAATCAGACAATATTAGCTTAACTTTGTTGTGCTTCTGCAGAGTTGTTTTGGTTAATTGGTTTTTTCTTTTTGCATTTTGAAGTGAATTTTACAATCAGCTTGGCAATTCCTACAAAAAACTGCTGGGATTTTATTGCAATTGAGTTGCATCTACATTATCAACTGGGGAAGAACTGAATAAGATATTCCTCTCCATCATTTAAGGTCTTCTTTAATTTCTCTCAGCAATGTTTTATAATTTTTAGGTATAGGTCATGCGTATCTTTTGTCAGGTTTACTCCTATAGTACTTCATAGTTTTTGATGATACTGAAATATTGCTTTATTAAATTTGAAATTGTTTTTGCAAACACACACATAAATATAAATACATAAATACAAATTGGTGTTTATATATTTATCTTGTATCCTGTCATTATTACTTCTAGAAGCTTTTTAAAATATTTTTTTTATTGATTTCAGAGAGAAAGTGAGAGGGAGAGAAATAGAAACATCAATGAAAATCACTGTTTCCAGAGTGTTAGCATCATCACATATAACTGGAGTTGGTAAAACTGCAAATTTTTAAAACCTATCCAAAACTTTCTGAACCAAACTCTTAGGGGATAGGACTCAAGAATGTATATTCTTAAGTCCTCTAGTGATTTTTTTTTTTAAATGGGGAAGCATAGAGGATTGATAAACAGACCAGGTTGCTAAGATTTTGTCCCTTTTCTAAAGCCAATAATTAACTGGACCCACAAGTTGGCACCTGACATGAGGCTTTATTATCTCCTTGCCTGTAGTAATGGTCATATATTTAAGCCTTCTGTTCAAGAAATCTTTCAAGGTCAATTATTCAGCTGCTTCCTGTTCAGCTGAGCCAGCTATTATTTCCCAAGAAAGGCAGATTGAACAGGATGATAGGTGTGTTAAGAAAAGTGTCCTTGTATCTTCGTACATCTCAATTTATTTATCTCTTATCTATCCTCAAGTCTGTGTGTGTCTATTTTTTCTCTTTGCCTCTTGTTTTCATTTGGTGGGCTCATGGCTATTAGTTATGGCCATGTCCATGTGTATATGTGTATGTGTGTGATTCTTTGTCAACCTATGGTGATCATATCAAACTTAGGAATAAAACTCTTATTCAAATTAGGAAGACTGTACACAACCTATTACTTTTCTAAAGAACTCATTTTTTTTGCACTCTCCTTTTTCTTAATTCCAACCTCCTCATTAGCAACCATCAGTTTGTTCTCTGTATCCATGGGTCTGTTTCTGTTGTTTATTCCTTTACTTTGTTTCTTTAGATTCCACATATAAGTGAAGTTTTTCTCTTATTTGATTTAGGATAATACCCTCTAGGTCTACCTATATTGTCTCAAATGGCAAGATTTCATTCTTTTTTGTTG
Organism: Plecotus auritus; assembly: GCF_963455305.1. Taxonomy (NCBI): domain Eukaryota; kingdom Metazoa; phylum Chordata; class Mammalia; order Chiroptera; family Vespertilionidae; genus Plecotus; species Plecotus auritus. The sequence goes on along the minus strand of NC_137774.1, from coordinate 91,326,146 downwards.
CTAAATATTATTATTCCATTGTATATATTTACCAGATCATCTTTATCCATTCATCTACTCTAGGTTGCTTTTGGCTATTACTAGTAATCCTGCATCAAACATAGGAGTACATACACATTTAGTGTTTTGTTTTCTCAAGATAAAACACCCAAAAGTAGAATTGCTGCATCATATGCCAACTCTATTTTTAATTTTTGAGGAATCTCCATACTGTTTTCCATAGTAGCTGCACTGATTTTCAATCCCACCAATAGTATATGAGGGTTCCCTTTTCTCCACATCCTTGCCAGCACTTGTGATTTATTGATGATAGCCATTCTGACAGGTGTGAAGCAGTATCTCGTTTTAATTTGTATTTGACTGATTAGTGATATTGAGCATACTTTCATGTCTGTTGGCCATCTGTATGTCCTTTGTGTTCTTTTGTGTGTTTTAAAACATACTTTATTCTTTTATTTTTATTTTAAGCTTCATCCAAGGATATTTTTCCACTGATTTTTAGAGAGAGTGGAAGAGAGAGAGAAAGGCAGATAGAAATATCAATGTAAGAGAAACACACATTGGTTGGTTGCCTCCTGCATGAGCCCTGAGCAGGGCCCAGGCCGGGGAGGAGCCTGCAACCGAGTACATGCCCTTGACCAGAATCTAACCTGAGACCCATCCGTCTGCATACCGATACTCTATCCACTGAGCTAAACCGGCTAGGTCTGTATGTCCTGTAACAGAAATGTCTGTTAAAGTCTTCTGCCCATTTTTTAAATTGGATTGCTTGTTTTTTGGTGTTAACTTGTATAAGTTCCTTATATATTTTGAATATTAACCCCTTATGGATGTATCATTTGTGAGTATCTTCTCCCATTCAACAGGCTGTCTTTTCATTTTGTTAATGATTTCCTTTGCTTTGCAAACTCTTTTTAGTTTGATAAGTCCCATTTGTTTTTGTTTTTTTGTTTCCCTCTCTTGAGAAAATATTTCCAGCCCTGGCCAGGTAGTCTTCAGTTTGTCGAATTATCTGGATGCGCCAGGATTACGAGTTTGATCCCTAGTTAAGGTACATTCAGGAATCAACCAATGAATGCATAAATAAGTGGAAAAACAAATTAATGTTTCTTTCCCTCTCTCCCTCCCTCTCTCTAAAATCAATTTTATAAAAAGAACAGGTATCCAAAAAGACACTGCGAAGAGCAATGTCAAAAAGTTTACTGTCTATGTTTTCATTCAGGAGTTTTATGGGTGCAGGTCTAACATTTATTTATTTATTTTTATTTTTTCATTTTATTGATTTTTCACAGAGAGGGAGGGAGAGGGATAGAGAGCCAGAAACATCGATGAGAGAGAAACATCGATCAGCTGCCTCCTGCACACTCCCTACTGGGGATGTGCCCGCAACCAAGGTACATGCCCTTGACCGGAATTGAACCTGGGACCCTTCAGTCCACAGGCCGATGCTCTATCCACTGGGCCAAACCGGTCAGGCCAGGTCTAACATTTAAATCTTTAATCTATTTTGAGGTGTTTTTTTTGTTTTGATTTTAAATGTTTTTATTGATTTTTAGAGAAAGAGGAATGGAAAGGGAGAGAAACATTGATCAGCTGCCATCTGCATGCCCCCTATTGGGGATCGAGCCTGAAACCCAGGCATGTGCCCTACTGGGAATCAAACTGGCGACCTTGGTTCGGTGCTCAACTGCTTAGCAATAACGGCCAGGTGAGTTTATTTTTATATATAGTGTAAGAAAGTAGTCCAATTTCATCTTTTTTGCACTATCTGTCTAGTGATGCCTCTTTTGTTGTAGCTTAATTGACCAAATACGCAAGGACTTATTTCTGGGCTCCCTATTCTATTTCCTTTTTCATTTGTAAATCTTCACATGAGGATATTTTATCCATAAAAGGATGTTGAATTCTGTCAAATCTTTTTCTCCATCTATTGAGATGGTCGTACGTTTTAATATTTTATTAATGTAATGTATGACACTGATTTAGTTACGGATGTAGAACTACCCTTGCATCCCTGAGATAAATTCCCTTTTGTCATAGTATATAATTCCTTTAATGCATTATTGAATCCAGTTTGCTAATATTTTGTTGAAAATTTTTGCCTCTGTATTCATCAACAATATTGGCCTGTAAGTTTTCCTTTTTTTGTAATGTCTTTATCTGGTTTTGGTATCAAGGTGATGCTGGCTTCATAAAATGAGTTTGGAAACATTCCTTCCTCTTCAATATATATATATTTTAATATATTTTTATTGATTTCAGAGAGGAAAGGAGAGGGAGAGATAGAAACATCAATGATGAATTATTGATAAGCTGCCTCCTGCACACCCCTTACTGGGGATTGAGCCCGAAACCTGGGCATGTGCCCTTGGGAATGGAACCAGGGACCTTTCAGTCTGCAGGCCAACACTCTATCCACTGAGCCAAACCAGCTAGGGCCTCTTCAATATTTTTAAATAGTTTAAGAATAAGTGATTTTATTTAGGCTAAAGTTTGAGAAGTACTAGCCACTGTTAGATATTTCATTACATACAGTTGAAATCACTCAATTGATACAGCAATGTAAACAAACCTACTTCATTATCTGAGCCTGTTTACTACCTCAACATTTCTGTGCAGAATCTGCAAGACATGTAAAACGATTAGCCCAGTTTCTAAAATTTGGTCTTTATATTTAATGCTAAGTACAGACTTCATATAATGCAATTTTATACACAGAGATATGCATTCTGTACTCTACGCTCAAATCCTGATATATGGTTAGTGAATCAAATCTCATTTTTTAAAGAATATAGGCACTTACCTCAAAGTCACACTCTTCTCCCACAGCATATTTGGTCATGATCTCCAACCAAGCAGTATCTACTAACTTCTCTAAGGAGGCTGTGTTATGGTGAACCATTTCCAAAACAAGTTTCTCATACCAGGCAGGAAACTCTTCCTTCAAACTAAACAAATATGTTATTAATTACCAAGAAAATACAGGAAAGCCTTTCCACAGCTTTCAGGTCAATTCAAACAATTTTTTAGCAAATATATGCAAGGCACTGGGGAATACAAAAATTAAAAACCATGTAGTATACAGGAAAAAGAACTTATAAATATCTTTTCAGACTGACCTTTCCAGGTTAATTTTTTCATACGTAAAGTGAAAATAATAAGCACATCATTAGTAAGGTTGGTCATTTTCCCATTAATTTGTTTTAGCAGTAGACTTCCTGTTTTAGGTGTGCATTATTTATTCATAGCCTTTTCCCATCTTTTAGTTAGGACATCATAATGCTTGTATTTGTATTATGTCTGAACCAATAATATGCTTTCATTCATTTAGTTCTCTAGACTTTTCATTTTATGGATAAGGAAAATAAATCAGGAAGTTAACATGATGAAACTATGATTTGAACTCCAATGCCCTGGCAAAGTAAAACCATGATATACCACTTTTCACTTATTAACCTAACAAAAAAGAATTCTTTTTATTATTATTTTTTTAATTTACTAAATCTTTATTGTTCAGATTATTATAATTGTTCCTCTTTCTTCCCCCATAGTTCCCCTCCACCCGGTTCCCACCCCACACTCTGACCTTACCCACCCCACTGTCCTCATCCATAGGTGTACGGTTTTTGTCCAGTCTCTTCCTGCATCCTCCACACCCCTTTACCCCTGAGAATTATCAGTCCACTCCCTTTCTATGCCCCTGATTCTATTATATTCACCAGTTTATTCTGTTCATCAGATTTTTTTATTCACTTGATTTTTAGATTCACTTGTTGATAGGTATGTATTTGTGGTTCATAATTTTTATCTTTACCTTTTTCTTCTTCTTCTCTTCTTAAAGAATACCTTTCAGCATTTCATATAATACTGGTTTGGTGGTGATGAACTCCTTTAGCTTTTTCTTATCTGTGAAGCTCTTTATCTGACCTTCAATTCTGAATACAGCTTTGCTGGGTAGAGTAATCTTGGTTGTAGATTGTTGCTATTCATCACTTTGAATATTTCTTGGCCACTCCCGTCTGGCCTGCATAGTTTCTGTTGAGAAATTAGCTGACAGTCGTATGGGTGCTCCCTTGTAGGTAACTAACTGTTTTTCTCTTGCTGCTTTTAATATTCTCGCTTTGTCTTTTGCTCTTGGCATTTTAATTATGATGTGTCTTGGTGTGGTCCTCTTTGGATTCCTTTTGTTTGGGGTTCTGTGCGCTTCCTGGACTTGTAAGTCTATTTCTTTCACCAGGTGGGGGAAGTTTTCTGTCCTTATTTCTTCAAATAGGTTTTCAGTATCTTACTCTCTCTCTTCTTCTGGCACCCCCATAATTCTGATGTTGGTACGCTTGAGGTTGGCCCAGAGGCTCCTTACACTATATTTTTGGATTCTTTTTCTTTCTGCTTTTCCAGTTGGGTGTTTTTTGCTTCTTTGTATTTCAAATCTTTGACTTAATTCTTGTGATTCCCCTGGTCTGCTGTTAGATCTCTGTATAATATTTTTTATTTTAGTCAGTGTATGCTTAATTTCTAGTTGGTCCTTTTTCATATCCTCGAGGGTCTCACTAAATTTATCGGCCTTTTCTAGAACATTCTTGAAAAACCTTATAACTGTGGTTTTGAACTCTATATCCAATCGTTTGTTTTCCTCCATTTCTTTCATTTGTGATCTGTTTCTTTGTCTCCTCATTTTGGCTGCTTCCCTGAGTTGATAGAGTGGCTTTGTGTGCTTGGTGTCCTATAGGGCCCAGTGGCTCAGCATCTCCAGTTACCTGAGGTGGACACTCTTGGTGCACCCCTTTGTGGGCTGTGTGCACAGACTTGTTGTAGTTAAGCCTTGATTGTTGTTGTTATCACTGGGAGGAACTGACCTCCAGGCCAATTGGCTGTGAGAATCAGCTGTGTCTATGCTAGGAGAACTTCTGTGCTGCAGACACCCTTATGAGAAAGGACTTGCAAAAGCCTCTGTGCTTAGCTTGGATGGGGCGGAGTCTTAGTGCGGAGCAGACAGCATTGGTTTCCCGTCAGCCCTTCCCTAATAGGTCCCTGGTCTCAGTGTCTGGTGGTAATCGCTGCAAGAACCTCTGAGAGAAAGCCGCCCTAGAGTTCCACCCGCTGCCAGACAGTCCAGTTTCTCCCCGAATGAGTCTGGGTCCCCAGTCTCGCCCGGAACTGGATGCAGTCGGGAGCTTTTGTCTACCTCCCGCTTGAGAAAGCCAGCCGCGTACTGAGTTGCCCGCCCTCTTCGCGCACGCGCCCCTTAGTGCCTCTGCCTTCCACAGTTCCTCTGAGTCTCAGTGTGCTTATCTCTTTCCTGAGAGTCTAGTTTCATCCTGTATGAGTCTGGGTCCCCAGAGTCTCGCCTGGAACTGGAGTTCAGCGCAGTCGGGAGCTTTTGTCTCCCTCCCGCTTGAGAAAGCCAGCCGCACGCCCAGTTGCCAATCCTCTCCGCGCGCGCATCTCAGTACCTCTGCTTCCTGCAGCTCCTCTGAGTCTCAGTGTGCTTTTCTCTTTCCTTCTAGTTGTAGAGTTTCCACTCAGCCAGCCTTCCTGTGGTTCTGGATGATGTCCGTTTTGTCTTTTAGTTGTAGTTTTGAAATTGTTGTGCGAGGCAGCAGTTTAGTTGTTTACCTATGCTGCCATCTTGGTTTCTCTCCAAAAAAGAATTTTAATTATCATACCCAATATGGGCAAATAAACAGTGCAAGTAACACTCATATACTGCTGATAGCCTATGTTTCAACTCTTTTAAAAAGCAGTTTGAGTCCGGCTGGTGTAGCTCAGTATATTGAGCATCATCTCATGGACCAAGAGGTCCCAGGTTCGATTCTCAGTCAGGCATATGCCTGGGTTGTGTGCTTGATGCATGCGGGAGGCAGCCAATCACTGTGTCTCTCATTGAACACAGTCACTCCCATTCACTTATGTATCACTAGAGGCCCGATGCACGAAATTCGTGCACGGGGCGGGGGGGGTGTCCCTCAGCTCAGCCTGCACCCTCTCCAATCTGGGACCCCTCGAGGGATGTCCGACTGCCCATTTAGGCCCGATCCCACCGGGATCGGGCCTAAACGGGCAGTCGGACATCCCTCTCATAATCCATGACTGCTGGCTCCCAACTGCTCGCCTGCCTGCCTTCCTCATTGCCCCTAACCACTTCTGCCTGCCAGCCTGATCACCCCCTAACCACTCCCCTGCCAGCCTGATTGATGCCAAACTGCTCCCTTGCCAGCCCGTTTGCCCCTAACTGCCCTCCCCTGAAGGCCTGGTCACCCCTAACTGACCTCACCTGCAGGCCTGGTCCCCCCCAACTGCTCTCCCCTGCGGCCTGGTCACCCCTAATTGCCCTCCCTTGCAGGCCTGGTCCCCCCAACTACCCTCCCCTGCAGGCCTGGATCCCTCCCAACTGCCTTTCCCTACAGGCCTGGTCGCCCCCAACTTCCCTCCTCTGCCGGCTTGGTCACCCCTAACTGCCCTCCCCTGCAGGCTTGATCGCTCTCAACTGCCCTCCCTTGCAGGCCTGGTCCCTCCCAACTACCCTCCCCTGCTGGCCATTTGTGGTGGCCATTTTGTGCCCACATGGGGGCAGCCATCTTGTGTTTTGGAGTGATGGTCAATCTGCATATTACTCTTTTATTAGATAGAATAAAGGCCTGGTGCACAGGTGGGGGCCAGCTGGTTTGCCCTGAAGGGTGTCCGGATCAGGGTGGGGTTCCCTTGGGGTGTGGGGCGGCCTGGGCAAGAGGCCTGTGGTGGTTTCCAGGCCGGCTACGCCCCCCAGTGACCCAAACGGAGGCCCTGGTATCTGGGGTTTATTTATCTTCTACAATTGAAACTTTGTAGCCTGGAGTAGAGCCAAGCCTTCTGCTTGCTCTGTGGCGGCAGCCAATTCTGTTTGGATTTATGTATCTTCTATCATTGAAACTTTGTAGCCTTGAGTGGAGGCCTAGGCCGGCAAGGGCAGGTGGAAAGCTTGGCTTCCTCCATTGCCGGGGAAAACCAAGCCTCCCTCCTGCTCTCTGTGGATGTAGCCATCTTGGTTGGGTTTATTTGCATATTCGCTCCTGATTGGCTGGTGGGCATGGCTGGTGGGCATGGCTGGTGGGTGTAGCAGAGTGATGGTTAATTTTCATATTACTCTTTTATTAGATAGGATTATCTATGGCTATTTTCACTGTACAACCTCAGAATTAAATAGCTAAGGCAAACACCATATGGCCCACAAGGCTTAAAATATTTACTAACTGGCAGTTTACCAAAAAGGGTGGCCAACACCTGGTCTAGTACAATTTAAAAAAGGCATATACATAAATAACACTAAAACAGAATGATGTAAGTAACCCAAGCTAAGAAAAAACCTGTTAGTCAGGTTAAGAAACTTGACTAATAATGAGTCCTGAAGCCGTAACTAGAACCCAGACCTCAACTAAACCCAGTGTTGTTATACCAGCAAAAGAACAGAATTATATGCTCTCTGCTTATGGGTTATCAGGAAAAGTCAATGAGAAGTCCACAGAAAAAACTTCTATTCCAAATTCCCAAAAGAATAATTTACATCCCTAGTTTCTATTTATCTTTTATGTTCCTAATGCCTAATTCTGAGTGTTTTCTTTGAGAGAATACCAAAACAAGTAGGCACTTTGAATATAGACAGGAATTTTAAGACTCCTCATTCCACCGTGGCCATTGTGGCTCAATTGGTTGAGCACTGTCACAAAAGTTCACATGTTCAATTCCTGGTCAGGGCACTGCCAGGGTTGCAGGCTCAATCCCCAAGAGGGGTTGTGTAGGAGGCAGCTGATTGATATTTCTCTCTCCCCCTCTCTAAAAATTAATAAGAACATATTTTTTTAAAAACAGACTCCTCATTCAACTACCCCACTTAGATAAATGGTCTTTAAATTGTATTTATTTTTGGTAGCTGCTGTAAATACTATCTTAAATTTCAAATGACCACAAAATTTAAAAAAACTTTCTGCTTATTTGCTATCTCCATATTACTTCTAGATCATATTTGTATCCATTGTTTAGAACCACCATTTTCAAAATATTTACAGGATAAAAATATAGAGCAGGAATATTCAAAAGTCTGGTAACTACCTAAATAAGTATACACATAACTATGTATTCCACACACTTTGTTACTAGCAAGATACCACTAGGCCAGGGCACTTAGACATCAATACAATATACTAATGTAACAAATTCCAGTTTATGCCCCATAAACTTTAATATAAATATTGCTTTACTTTCTATCCCCCCTTTCCCAATAATGTGAAGATGGTGCTAGAAAACCAAGGTTTCTATTACTCACAGTTCAGCAACTTCCTGTTCCTCCTCCCAGGCCTCCTTGTGTGTTAGCTGACTACTTCCGGTACTCTTACATGTCCAAATGCGCTCACTGTACCTTTCCAAGCGGGCTTCATACTCTCTTTTAGCAGTGGCTCAGGAAAACAATATTCAGGCAACAGAGACAACTAATCCATATTCATAAAATACTTATTACATATAGAAAAAAACCTACAGTATCCTTTCTATGATATACATATTGAGAAAAGAAAATTCAACTTAATTTTCAATTGGTGAATCCAAACATGACGATTAAGATGAAAGTATGATCAGAATAATTTGTCATGCTTTGCAAATAAAACATGAATACTTTAGTACAAATGTGGTTTCTTCAATTCCCAAGACTCAAACAATACTAAAAATGCATACGAAAAAATAAAGGCAAAAAAACAAAATTTCCAATTTATTCAGAGAAAAATAGGGCATTGTAAAAAAAAAGGGGGGGGGGGCAAAATAAGATAAAAACTCATGAGAAGAATTTAAGGTCTGTGGAATTATTACACAACTAGAGGCCCAGTGCACGAATTCGCGCACAGGTGGGGTCCCTCAGCCTGGCCGGCGATCAGGGCCAATCAGGTTGGCTGGGGGGAGGGGCCACAGGAGGTTGGCTGTGGGGGTGCACTGACCACCCAGGGGCAGCTCCTGCTTTGAGCGTCTTCCCCCTGGTGGTCAGTGCGCATTATACCGACCAGTCATTCGGGCACTTAGGCTTTTATATATATATTTAGATGGTCATCAAGTTTAAGAATCAGTTTCATAGGAAGATGAGATTACTACACCGCTCTTACAGATATTCTGGAATAACCTTGTGCATCTAATGATCCATCTACTAAAAGACTGGAAGTTTTTAGTACCACAGGAACACCCGTTGATTCTTAGGGTTTTAAAAATTCCATAAAAATCCTAAAAATAATTTTAATATGTATAAAGTCTTTATGTTATCTACAATAACAATACATTCACAAGTCGCTTAGCAGTCACTGTTCAGTCTTTAAGAGATGGAGAGGACTTCACAAGTTAGTGCGATGTATATAACTTTCTACAATATTCCAACGGGAATTCACTATAGCCAGCTATGTTCAAATTCAAAATGTAGCTAATTTACTTTTGTTAAAAGTATATTTTGATTTTTTACAGAGAGGAAGGGAAAGGGAGAGAGTTAGGAACATCGATGAGAGAGAAACATCAATCTTGCCGAAACCGGTTTGGCTCAGTAGATAGAGCGTCAGCCTGCGGACTGAAAGGTCCCAGGTTCGATTCCAGTCAAGGGCACGTACCTTGGTTGTGGGCACATCCCCAGTGGGAGGTGTGCAGGAAGCAGCTGATCGATGTTTCTCTCTTATCGATGTTTCTAACTCTCTATCCCTCTCCCTTCCTCACTGTAAAATATCAATAAAATATATTAAAAAAAAAAAGAGAGAGAAACATCAATCAGCTGCCTCCTGCACACCCCCTACTGGGGATGTGCCCTCAACCAAGGTACATGCCCTTGACCGGAATCGAACCTGGGACCCTTCAGTCCACAGGCCGACGCTCTATCCACTGAGCTAAACCGGTTAGGGCTAATTTACTTTTATGCACAGCAACAGAGGCTAAGCTAGCAAATAAACTGACACAACTAGAGAATTCACTGCCAATCTCTACTTTCCAAGTTACTTTATTTTATAGCAGTTGAAATAAAAGTTTTTAAAAAGCTCCATGATATTAACGCACAACTAAACAAGTAATTTCCTTTTTAATATATGAAGATTCTTGATTTTCTAGGGTTATGATCAATAACAAGACAAACAGGGATAAAACCACAGAGAATCCAAAATAGTAGTTTTAACCAATAATAAAAGCACCATCTCCAGATCTGACAAAAACAAAGCAACAAATTTATTTCACTCACTGGGGATGGTGCTAATCCTATCTAATAAAGATGGAATGTGCAAAATGACCGTGACTTTGTCACAAAGATGGTGGCGCCCATAGCCACAAGATGGCGGCGCCCAGTCCCCTCAGCCCCACCGGAGTCCCCCAGTCCTTTTAGCACTCGCCGCGGCGAGGGGCAAGCGGGTCCCCGCAGAGAACAGGCACAAGGGCCTACAGCAGTGTCGAGCAGGCAGGTCCACAGAGAGCAGAGAACCACAGGGAGCAGGCCTAAGCCATCAGTAGGTCATCCCCTGAGGGATCCCAGATTGGAGAGGGTTCAGGTCGGGCTGAAGGACCCATCCTCCCCCCGTGCACGAATTTCGTGCACCGGGCCTCTCGTATTTAAAGGATTACACAAAATACAGTAACACTAAAAACCACAAGTCAGACTTCTATCCTATTTAATAAAACCCTAATATGCAAATCGACCAAATAGCGGAACAACTGGTCGCTATGACACGCACTGACCACCAAGGGCAGATGCTCAATGCAGGGCGGCGCCAAGCCGCTAGCCAAGGCAGGTGCCAGCAGAGGACGCCCGATCACCCCACCCACCAGTCGCCCCACAGATGGCCCTGCGTTGAGCGTCTGCCCCCCAAGGGAGGCATCTGGCAGCGGAGGTGATCGGGGGGTGGGGTCAACCAGTGGGCAGCGCCAGGCCACCCGCCAAGGAGGATGCCAGCAGGGGCTGCCCGATCATACTGCCCACCAGTTGCCCCACAGATCAGCCCTAATTGCTGGCCAGGCCTAGGGATGCTACCCTATATATTGGGAATAGATTTAAAAATTAAAACCTGGCAAGGCTACTACAACATTGAAAAAACAGGATGATGCAGTGATGACATGCATGGACCCTGGCTTGCATTTTGTGGTCAGCCCTGATTCTGACATTTATACCTGTGTGACAAAGCCAATTACTTAACTTCTCTCTGCTTCAGTTTTTCCACCCATAAGATGGGAGAAATGGTACTACTGCCTCAGAAGGAACATGTTATGTACTACTTTTTATAATCAGAGCAAAAAAATGTAGCTATCCATACAACAGCAAGATGCCTTTCACCTGTATGAAAAGTATGGTCACGCCCTGACTGGTTTGGCTCAGTGGATGGAGCGTCCGCCTGCAACTGAGAGGTCCCGGGTTCGATTCCGGTTGGGGGCATGTACCTTGATTGTGGGCATATCCCCAGTGGGAGGTGTGCAGGAGGCAGCTGGTCGATGTTTCTCTCTCATCGATGTTTCTAACTCTCTATCCCTCTCCCTTCCTCTCTGTAAAAAAATCAATAAAATATATTTAAAAAAAAAAAAAAAGTATGGTCACTGGTGCATGCAGTGTCTTGGATTGCAGGGGATGTCCGAATGCCAATTTAGGCCCAACATCCCCCAAGGGGTCCCGGATTGCGAGGACACATGCAGGGCTGAGGGACACCTCCCCCTCCAACCATGCTAAATTTCATGCACCAGGCCTCTAGGATAGTCATTTAAAGCCAATCACTGAAAATGTATAAAAACTTATATAGTGCAGTTTTGCTCTCATTTCAGTTACCCAGTCAAACGTAGTTAAAAAATATTGTGGAAAATTCCAGAAATAATTTATGTTTTAAATCTTGTGCCATCCCATTCTATGAACCATCCCTTTGCCCAGCATATTCAGGCTGTATACACTACCCGAGTGATATTAGTATCCGATGGACCATTACGGTTATCTCTGTGCTTGTGTTCAAATAACTTTAATTTTACCTACTAATGGCCCCAAAGCACCAAGAGTAATGTTGCTGGCAAATCAGATATGCCAAAAAGAAACCTTAGACTTTATTAAAATGTATATATACAAAAAAAGTATTATATAGGATTCTGTACTGTTTCAATATTTCGGTACTTTTTCAAATACAGTACTGGGGGGGGGGGGTCTTGGAATTAATTCCCTACAGATAGGGTGAACTACAGTAAAGAGAAAAAAGGCAATAGCATGGCTTCTATTATCATAAATATAATGGTATTTTTATATAATAACTAACAAGATAGACGTTTTCTTTTTGTTTGCTTGTTTGGCACTTAAGGAGTGGAGGTAAAATAAAGACTATCAGTAAGTGAATTTATTTAAACGTACAAAAAGCTTACCATTTTAATAGTTAAGTAGCAACTCTGAAGAAGTTCACTGAGAAATCAGAGAATGTAAATGATATTAACAAATATATCCTAAAGAGATACGGTGTGGCTCAGGTGGTTGGAGCATCATTCCATACCAATAGTAAACTTGTGGGTTTGATTCCTAGTCAGGGTGTGGTATATGGGGAGACAACTTATCAATGTTTCTCTCTCACATTGATGTTTCTCTCTGTCTCTCACTATTCCTTCCCTTCTCTCTAAAATCAGTAAGCAGATCCTCGGATGAGGATTAAAAAAAAGAGAGAACATTTTATTAGTTATTTTTAAAAGTAGGAATAATGTGCCCAGTCCAGTCTTATTGATCTAGACTGGGGGTGAATGTAAGGGCCCAGGGTCATATAAGGCCCGCCCATGAAATCATTAGGTCTGATCCTACCAAGGCGTTAGTGGTGAGTTAATCAAATGTTTGATCAAAGCCCTAGCCGGTTTGGCTCAGTAGACAGTGTCGGCCTGTGGACCGAAGGGTCCTGGGTTCAATTCCAATAAAAGGCACGTACCTCGGATGCAGGTTCCTCCCTGACCCAGGCCCTGGTTGGGGTTCGTTTTTCTTTTTCTTTTTTTTTTAATTTATTTTTTTAAATATATTTTATTGAATTTTTACAGGGAGGAAGGGAAAGAAACAGAGAGCTAGAAACATCGATGAGAGAGAAACATCAATCAGCTGCCTCCTGCATACCCCCTCTACTGGGGATGTGCCCGCAACCAAGCTACATGCCCTTGACCAGAATCGAACCTGGGACCTTTCAGTCCGCAGGCAGACGCTCTATCCACTGAACCAAACCAGTTAGGGGCGGGGTTCGTTTTTCTTGATATTTCTGTCTTTCCCCCTCTCTTCCACTCTCTCAAAAAAATAAATAAATAAAGGAAAAATATCCTTGGGTGAGGATTAAAAACAAAACATGTTTGGGAAGTAGTACCCGATAGAGAAGGTGAGCAGAGTAGTGGCCGCTGGTTGTCCGGCAGGGTGTGAGGCAAAAAAAATATTCTCCTTGGTCTTCTCACTTACAGGTTAAGGCTCCCTTTCCAGATAGTCCAATAGCTAAATCACCAGTTTCCAAGGGCATTTGCACCACTTATGGAAAACGTTGGATCCATGCACACCAGATGTCCTGACAACTCATCCCATCATCCCCTGCACAAAATTTGCTGCACCAGCAGACTATGAAGCCAACCAATGAGCTTCTTTTCATTACCCATTAGATATACTATCCCTGACAACAAAACAGAGGACAAAGGTGTCTCTTTACAGTATCACGGCCAGTTGAGACCAAGCTAAAAAAAATCAGCTTGCCTACATGAGGACCCCTTCTCTTCTTGGGTAGCCAGGTCTTAAAGGAGAGATTCTGACCTGTTCCACTGGAAGCCTTTTCCCAACTTTGCGGCTGAATAAAACAGCTTTGTACATGCAAAAAGAAAAGTTTGACCAAATATAACAAGCTAATTTTAAAGTTAATAATTTTGTACGGTCTGTGAATGTTATAAATATACAAATGGCCCTCCTGATCAAGACCCATATAGTCAACAACATAGTAGTATAGCCTAGACCCGTGGTCGGCAAACTGCGGCTCGCAAGCCACATGCGGCTCGCAAGCCACATGCGGCTCTTTGGCCCCTTGAGTGTGGCTCTTCCACAAAATACCACGGCCTGGGCGAGTCTATTTTGAAGAAATGGCGTTAGAAGTTTAAGTTTAAAAAATCTGGCTCTCAAAAGAAATTTCAATCGTTGTACTGTTGATATTTGGCTCTGTTGACTAATGAGTTTGCCGACCACTGGCCTAGACACCTCAGTAATACCTCAAACCCACTGTTTCTAATCTAAATTCTTATTACCCCAACTCATCCTCCTAAACTTGCTACTTTAACAGATATTTCCAGTCTCGCTGAATGGCCCTAGTGCCCTAATCAGAAATGAGGGAATCATCCTCATTTCTTCAGTCCCCAACTGCAGCCACTTACACATTTCTCAAGTCAGTCCTTGCCAATAGCAAACAGAGCCATTAACAAATCCAGCCTCTGATTTTTATTTCTGACCCAGGCAAAGTATTTTAATTGGCCACACTGGTAATCCTCTTTTCTGGTGCTTTGTGCTTCTCACCCTAACTTCTTTTTTTGTCAGCCTTGTTTGTTTTTAAACCCATTTCTTCTGATTACTTTAAAAACTAAGTTGGTTCAAGTATCATCCCAAAGTTGTGGGTTTGATGGTCAGGGCACATACAAGAATCAACCAGTGAATGCAGAAATAAGTGGAACAAATCGATGTTTCTCTCTCGTCCTCCCTCTTTCTCTAGCTCAATTTTTTAAACATATATTCTTATTGATTTCAGAGAGAGGAAGGGAGAGGGAGATAGAAACATCAATGAGAATCATTGATGGGCTACCTCCTGCACACCCCCTGCTGGGGATCACACCTGCAACCTGGTCATGTGCCCTGACAGGGAATCAAACTGGAGATTCCTGGTTCATGGGTCAACATTCAACCAGTGAGCCACACCAGCCGGGCTCTAAAATCAATTTTTTTAAAAAGGATAAAACTGAAATTCCTACAACACCCCTTAACACTGGGTATTTTTAAGTTTATGTAATTTTGTTCTGGTTATTACTCTGTTTAAAGCAAGCAAGAGAAAAAAATGAAAATGAAAGAAAAGGCTGACTAAAGGATATTGAGACAGCTGCCTCTAAATCCTATT
Organism: Plecotus auritus; assembly: GCF_963455305.1. Classification (NCBI taxonomy): domain Eukaryota; kingdom Metazoa; phylum Chordata; class Mammalia; order Chiroptera; family Vespertilionidae; genus Plecotus; species Plecotus auritus. The sequence continues at coordinate 91,311,045 of NC_137774.1, read as the reverse complement.
TCAGATTTTAGGTTACCAAAATAAGTCATTCACTCTCAAATAACCATTCAGAGCAAATGCCAATTGAGGTTTTTTATGTTCCAGCTACTGCTGCACATATAATTGCAGAGAAAATGGCAAAGCAGTTCTCCAAAGGTTGTATAAACTATAAATAATAAGATATTTTCAAGTCCTAGACTATCTCATTATGCATCTACTTTTCGAATTCAAGGAATACCTCTCCCTACAATATGCTGCTTCTTTTTTTTCTTTCGCCTTGTAAGAATTGTTTCTCTCAATAAAGTACTTGAGCCCTGTCCAGTTTGGCTTAGTGGTTAAAGCCTCAGCCCACAAAAGGTGTTGGGTTCAATTCCTGGTCAAGAGAACCTAACATTGGTTGCAGGTTCCCCAGCCCTGGCAGGGGTGCTTGTGGGAGGCAGCCAGTTGATGTCTCTCTCACGATATTTCTCCCCCCCGCCCTTTCCATTCTCTCTAGAAATCAATGAGAAAAATATCCTCAGGTGAGGGTTAAAATAAATAAATTGAGTGAGTGAATGAGTGAGGGGAGGGAGGGAGGGAGGGAGGGAGGGAGGGAGGGAGGGAGGGAGGGAGGAAGGAAGGAAGGAAGGAAGGAAGGAAGGAAGGAAGGAAGGAAGGAAGGAAGGAAGGACTTGATAGCCTAAAAGGAAGTGGCCCAGAAAAGTATGGAGGTTAAATAAGCACAACTATAACCCTGAGTTCTAAGTGAGATGACAAAGTACCAAGTCAAGATTTGCTTTTTATCCTGTTTTTTTCTCTTTGGACCAGTTTGTCATTAAGTTAAAAATAACTCTAGCCAGTGGTACTCAGTGGTTAGACTGTAGAGTTTCTGCCCAAGCAACAAAGGGTCACAGGCTCAATCCCCGGACCCACCAGTGTGGGAGGCAACCAACAGATGTCTCTCTCTCACATTGATGTCTCCCTCTTTCTCTCCCTCTGCCCTTCCACTCTCTCTAAAAGTCAATAGAATGCCTGGCTGGCGTGGCTCAGTGGTTGAGCGCTGACCTATGAACCAGGAGTTCAGGGTTCGATTCCCAGTCAGGGCACATGCCCGGGTTGCTGGCTCTATCCCAGTGTGGAGCATGCAGGAGGCAGCTGATCAGTGATTCTCATCATTAATGTTTCCCTCTCTCTCCCTCTCCTTTCCTCTTGAAACCAATAAAAGAAAGATATTTAGCCCTAGCCAGTTTGGCTCAGTGGATAGAGTGTTGGCCTGCAAAATGAAGGGTCCAAGATTCAATTCCAGTCAAGGGCACATGCCCGGGTTGTGGGCTCGATCCCCAGTGGGGGCTTGCGGGAGGCAGCCGATCAGTGATTCTCTCTCATCATGGATGCTTCTATCTCTCTTTCCGCCTCTTCCTTCCTCTCTGAAATCAATAAAAATATATTTTTTTAAAAAGGATATTTAAAAAATAAAAGTCAATAGAAAAATATCCTCGGTGAGGATTAACTAAAAAATAAAAATAACTCTAGCCCTGGCCAGTGTGGCTCAGTTGGTTGGAGTACTGTCCCATACACCAAAAGGTGGTAGGTTCAATTCCCAATTGGGGCACATACCCAGGGTTTTTGAGATCCCTAGCTGGGATGCATTCAGGAGGCAACCTATAAATGACTCTGTCTCTCTCTCCCTCCCTCCCTTCCTCTAATAAAAATAACAAATCACTCTAATGTGGTATAGCTTGTTACTATAAAGAAAATTAAATTATAGCCCTGACTGGTTTGGCTCAGTGGATAGAGCGTCGGCTTGCGGACTGAAAGGTCCCAGGTTCGATTCTGGTCAAGGGCATGTACCTTGGTTGCGGGCACATCCCCAGTAGGGAGTGTGCAGGAGGCAGCTGATCGATGTCTCTCTCTCATCGATGTTTCTAACTCTCTATCCCTCTCCCTTCCTCTCTGTAAAAAATCAATAAAATATATTAAAAAAAAAAAAAAAAAAGAAAATTAAATTATAAAAGTTAACGTAAGAGCTCAGTAATTCCACTGTCCAATAAGAGCCTGTCTTGCAAATCCAACTCTTGAAACATGTCCCATTTGTATACCGCAGTGGTTGAGAGTTGACTTGTAAACCAGGAGGTCACTGGTTTGATTCCCAGTCAAGGCACATGCCCAGGTTGCGGGCTCAATCCCCACTAGGGGCGTGCAGGATGATTCTCTCTCATCATAGGTGTTTCTAGCCTTCTCTCCCTCTCTCCCTCCCTCTCTCTGAATATAAAAAACGCAACCTGCTCTAGTCATGGTTTCCTAAGCAAGCAAGTTATTCTGGCCATATTCTAATAGCCCTTCCTCATTACACCAGCTAAAAGTTCTCATATATTGATGCAGCAAAAAATGAATAACCAGTTGTTTCTAGGCTTTAGAAACTAAGATAGTTAAAGCAATACAACAAAATATTAACCTACAACAGGCTACTTATAGGTTCAGTTCCTCCTTAAAACCCACCTTGACTTAAATACAGTCAATGTAACATACTATTGTCAAATAATCACATCAAGAATTGATTCTGATAGACCATGGCCAGGTAGCTTAGTTTGTAAAGTATCGTCCCCATAAGCCAAGGTTGCTGGTTCCAACCCGTCAGGGCACATATGAAATGAGAATCAAATGAAATGGTGATGGAAAAAGACATGAGTTGGGTGATGAACACACAATACAATATAGAGATGATGTATTATAGAACTGCACACCTTAAATCTATATAATTTTATTAACCAATATAACCCAAATAAATTCAATAAAAAATAGAAAATTAAAAAGTATCAGCCCAGCTGGTGTGGTTCAGTGGTTGAGCGTTCAATTCCAGTTCAGGGCACACGTCCAGATTGCAGGCTTGATCCCCAGTAGGAGCCGTGTAGGAGGCAGCTGATCAATGATTCTCTCTCATCATTGATGTTTCTCTCTCCCTCTCCCTTACTCTCTGAAATCAATAAAAAAATAGAGGAGAAACCAAGATGGCGGCATATGTAAACACCTGAACTTAGTGCCTCACACAACCATTTCAAAACTACAACTAAAAGACAAAACGGACATCATCCAGAACCACAGGAAGACTGGCTAAGTGGAAATTCTACAACTAGAAGGGAAGAGAAAAGCACACTAAGACTCAGAGGAGCTGTGGAAGTAAAGTGCACAGGTACGGAGGCGTGCACGCAAAGAGGGCTGACATTTTCAATCTGCAGGGAGACACAAGCTCCTGACTGCTCTGAACTCCAGTTCCAGGCGAGACTCATAAGGGGAGAAACTGGACTGTCTGGCAGCAGGTGGAACTCTACGGCGGCTTTCTCTCAGAGGTGCTTGCAGCGATTACCAAGGGACACTGAGACCCGGTGGACTTTAGGGCAGGGCTGACAGAAAGCCATTGCTGTTTGTTCCACCCTGAGACTCCGCCCCATCCAAGCTGTGCACAGAAGCTTTTGCATATGAATGGCCTGGTCCTTTGAAATCTAAAGGTACCTAACAAACTGCAGCTGAGTCAGAGAGACCCAGAACATCCAAAAGAAGGCCCAAGGCCGCACAGCACCTTGCATTGCTTCACAGCTGGACCTCATCTGGGCACGTCCAAAACCCAAACAAAGAAGAGGAATCTGCAGATCTCTCCATAGCTCCTGCTGGGTGGCCTCAGGCAGAGGCTAAATTAGCACCTCCTTGGAGATCCAAGAGCCAGTGTACCCAGGGGTCAGAGTGGGACCATCCATATTACAACTCCTCAGATCCATAAGGGACACAATCAGGGAGCAGAATTAGTGAGCACCAAAGCACCAATGAAGTAAGTCTTGCCTCATAAGGGTGTCTCCAGCACAAAAGTTCTCCCAGCGTAGACACAGCTGATCCTCACAGCCAATTGGCCTGGAGGTCAATTCTTCCCAGTGATACCAACAACAATCAAGGCTTAACTACAACAAGACTGTGCACACAGCCCACAAAGGGGTGCACCAAGAGTGTCCACCTCAGGTAACTGGGGAGGCTGAGCCACTAGGCCCTATAGGACACCTACCACACAAAGCCACTCTATCAACTCAGGGAAGCAGCCAAAATGCGGAGACAAAGAAACAGATCACAAATGAAAGAAATGGAGGAAACAAACGACTGGATATAGAGTTCAAAACCACGGTTATAAGGTTTTTCAAGAATTTTCTAGGAAAGGCCGATAAATTTAGTGAAACCCTCGAGGATATGAAAAAGGACCAACTAGAAATTAAGCATACACTGACTAAAATAAAAAATATTATACAGAGATCTAACAGCAGACCAGGGGAATCACAAGAATTAAGTCAAAGATTTGAAATACAAAGAAGCAAAAAACACCCAACTGGAAAAGCAGAAAGAAAAAAGAATCCAAAAATATAGTGTAAGGAGCCTCTGGGCCAACCTCAAGCGTACCAACATCAGAATTATGGGGGTGCCAGAAGAAGAGAGAGAGTAAGATACTGAAAACCTATTTGAAGAAATAAGGACAGAAAACTTCCCCCACCTGGTGAAAGAAATAGACTTACAAGTCCAAGAAGCGCACAGAACCCCAAACAAAAGGAATCCAAAGAGGACCACACCAAGACACATCATAATTAAAATGCCAAGAGCAAAAGACAAAGCGAGAATATTAAAAGCAGCAAGAGAAAAACAGTTAGTTACCTACAAGGGAGCACCCATACGATTGTCAGCTGATTTCTCAACAGAAACTATGCAGGCCAGACAGGAGTGGCAAGAAATATTCAAAGTGATGAATAGCAAGAACCTACAACCAAGATTACTCTACCCAGCAAAGCTATCATTCAGAATTGAAGGTCAGATAAAGAGCTTCACAGATAAGAAAAAGCTAAAGGAGTTCATCACCACCAAACCAGTATTATATGAAATGCTGAAAGGTATTCCTTAAGAAGAGGAAGAAGAAAAAGGTAAAGATAAAAATTATGAACAACAAATACCTATCTATCAACAAGTGAATCTAAAAATCAAGTGAATAAAAAAATCTGATGAACAGAATAAACTGATGAATATAATAGAATCAGGGGCATAGAAAGGGAGTGGAGTGACAATCCGGGGGGGGGGGGGGAGGGAAGCGGTGTGGGGGGTGCGGGAAGAGACTGGACAAAAATCATACACCTATGGATGAGGACAGTGGTGGGGTTAAGGGCATGGGGTGGGGTGGGAACCGGGTGGAGGGGAGCTATAGGGGAAAAAAGAGGAACAACTGTAATAATCTGAACAATAAAGATTTTAAAAAATAATAATAAAATTAGAAAAAAGTAAACATATATTTTTTTCAAATCAAGCAATGAGTGCATGAATGGGTCGGACAACAAATCAATGTCTCTCTCCCTCTCTCTCTTTAAAATCAATAAGTAAAGCCAGAACCGGTTTGGCTCAGTGGATAGAGCATCAGCCTGTGGACTGAAAGGTCCCAGGTTCGATTCCGGTCAAGGGCATGTAACTTGGTTGCGGGCACATCCCCAGTGGGAGGTGTGCAGGAGGCAGCTGATCGATGTTTCTCTCTCATCGATGTTTCTGACTATCTATCACTCTTCCTTCCTCTCTGTAAAAAATCAATAAAATATATTTAAAAAATAAATAAATAAATAAAATAAAATCAATAAGTAAATTAACTAAAAGTATTCTGATAAAGTGAATTTTCCCAACTAAGATCTACTGTCCTGCCTGAAGTACTACAGTAGGGAGTTAATGTAGCACAGATTCAAAGACACTGTACAAAAAACATAATCATCAATATATAACACCCAGTCATTAAGTGTGTGCATCATTCACAACTATTACTGTAAATTTAATGATGATGTATAAAAATGCTTTTAAGAACATAACAACACTCACAGCTTTAAGTCAATAAAACATCATATAAATTTGTTACAAAATATACATGCAATCAAAAGGTAGTACTTAGAAGAAAACCACTCAAATCCTATTAAAAACATAATTATAAATATAAATTAACCCCTAACCAGTTTGGCTCATTGGATAGATTACCGGCCTGCGGACTGAAGGGTCCCAGGTTTGATTCCAGTCAAGGGCATGTACCTTGGTTGCGGGCACATCCCCAGTAGGGGGTGTGCAGGAGGCAGGTGATCAATGTTTCTCTCTCATGGATATTTCTCTCTATCCCTCTCCCTTCCTCTCTCTGAGAAAAAAAAAAAAAAAATCAATAAAACATATATATATATATTATATATAAATTAAGAACTGGAAATAACAGTATTTCAAATGCAGCTGAAACCCAACCACGTACTTGTTCTCCTCTATGAAATCCCTAATAGCCTAATAAAAAAATATGCCAACCTGATAAACACAAAATACAATAGTTTAAAAACCCTCCTAAAGTGCTTCCACTTGTAGACACTCCCAAGTGGGCAATATACCCCCAATATGTAACACAATTTATGAATTCCTTTGTTAAAAGGGTTCTACAAATACTGGTATGGGAATTTTTTATTAAACACATGCCACTTTACAAGTTTCATGCTTCAGTTTTCAACTGTCATCATTAAGGGGAACGCTTCATATATATCATTATATTTCAAAGATTTTAGTAAATTATATGAAAAAGCCTGTGCTGCCAGTTCTAAATTAGCTAGCTACCGCCACTTTTACATGGCTCAGTACTTAAAGGACTTAGCACAAGTTGTCTCTTCTCTATGTTTCTTATACTCCTTTAGAATCAAACCTGAAAAATTAACATGATAATATGTTAGTGTGAGGAATCAACTGCTCAAAAGAGGACATTTGAAAAGGATATGGCAGATTCCCACAAGTAATTTTTCACTCTATCAATGTTTGGAATGTTGTTTTTTTAAAAGTAGGGCAACCTTAGAATAATATTCTGAAAGTCCTAACAGGACAAGAAAAAGAACCAGATTAGGATCCCCACCCCTCCCTTAAATGAACTTATCTTATACCACAAACTGACACAAAAGTGGACTAACATCATTAAAAAGGAGTAGCATTCCATGGTTTTAATTTAGGTACAGGGATGAGGTAGGAAAAGCAGTGGATTCTACTCCTGACTCTCATCATTTACAGTATGTGTCAATCTCAATTCTCTGGCACCACCTGGCAAAGCAGGCAGGAGAACATGAACATTTCCCAGACCCATTCTGCTCTAAGATGCTATGGTTATATTTTAAGAGCCTTCCCACAGCATGGACTCACTTTCCAGGTTTCTTTATATGTAAACACCCAATAGTCACAAACTGCAATCGAACAAGAATGAAATTATCTTATAAATTATTACATTAGCCCTAGCCAGGTCGCTCAGTTAGTTGGAGTGTTCCTCTGGAACACCAAAAGGTTTCGGGGTTCCTATCCAGGTCAAGGCACATACCTAGATTGCAGTTGATCCCTAGTACCTACCGGCACATACAGGAGGCAATGTTTCTCTCTCACACTCTCTTTCTCTCTCAAATCAATAAAAACATATCCTCAGGTGAAGATTTTTTTTTAAGTGCATTAAAGGGGTGAACAAAAAGAAATGAAATCAAATTATATCCCTCACCTGGGCACTTCCTCCTCTGTACAAGCAAGCAGAAACTACAAGAAATCAAGTCCTACCAAAGGTAAAGGGCTGACGAAACTAAATACATTAGCTTTCTTGAAGCTTTCTGTACATTAAAGATTGATTCAAACATCTTTTTTTTACACAGAAGCGTCAAAAGGACTCAACTGGCATCCATTAAAAAAAATAGTAATAAAAGTTGTACAACTTTTAACCAAAAAACTAAGCCTGTTCAAGAGGACAATGATTAGAGAGGATGCTTAGTATATAAAACATCAACCTCGTGATCTTAAGTTACAACATAAAAACTCTATTGGTATCTATTTTTTCATTTTACTTAAAAACAATCACGAATCTCCTAAATCGTCAAAATTCCAAACCTGTGCATGCGTAGGGAAAGACATCAGCTCCTCCAAAGTAACTTTCCCTCTGAACTTTATTCTTGGTTTTGTGCCTCACTATTCTGTCACCTGAAGTCCACTAGGAGAAAAACACAAGTGCCCCCACACAGATCGGGGTAAAACGCAGTCGAGACTTGTACAAGCCGGATCATGAGGCCACATGGGTACCATTTTAAAAACTTCACTTGAAGGTTTATTTTTTTTAGAAAAGGCAAAGGAAATCCTGCTCCCTGTGGTACATGGGTCTAAAGCCAACCCCAGGGGGTGTGTGGGGAGGGTCGCTCCTCGAATGCGAGGCCCGGGGACTGGATGGAGGGCGCGGGGCTCTGTAGCGCCGGTACGGCGCCGGTCCTCACCCCCGCCGCCCGCTTCCCCGCCCAGAACCGCGGGCTCGGACTCACGGTGTAGGCCCGCGGGCATCGGTACGCTGACAGCTGCCACACGCGCGGGCTGTGGGGCCCCGGGCCCGAGGAGCCCCCTGCCCACTCGCGGGCGGCCAGGCCGGCGCAGCTAGAAAAGGATACTCCCGGGTGCGGAAGGCCTCCTGAGTGTGCGCGATAGTGAAGAGCGGCTCTTCGCCGGGAAGCGGCTTCACCAGCGGGAAGGGCTTGCGGCCCAGGAGCGGCGCCATCGCGGCGGTGACGGCGGCGACTGCAGCAGCAGCAGCGGAGACAGCGGCTGCTCCGCGAGCCCGCGGCGCAACACTAGGCCCCGCGGCCCGGAGCGAGCGCCAGGCTCCCGGGAGTAGTGTGGGGGAGGGGAGGGGTGAGAGGGCGGCGAGAAATCAGCTCCCTCGCTGGTGGCGCGGCCGCGCGACGGCCAAGGAACGGGACGCAAGGACGCAGAATTCCCACGCACACCGCTGCGCAGGCTGGCAGCCTCCAGCCAACCTTCGCTACTGGTCCCCGCGTTCGGCAGTCACGACTCCTTAGCTGCACAGGAGGAAATTATTGAAAAATGGCGGGAGATTCCCCTCCTCCCCACCCCCCCGCCGGCCAAGACACACACTAACTTGCTCTCCTGTGGCGCCGGTGGCGAATGCTCCAATAGGCGGAGAGCTAGTCAGCGCTCACAGTCTATTGGCTCAGAGGAACTGCCGCTCTGCGCTTGGGTCCAGCCCCCTTCCCCAACTGCGTAGTTGGGTTGCAACGCACTAGAGGGCAGTATGAAGAGGTGAAAGGTCACGTTATGTAAGCACCGGTGACTGGCGGGCAGGCCTCCAGCAGTGGAGGTAGCGTTGAACCGAAAAGTCGGAAATTCAAGGAGGTGAGACAAGAGAAGCCCCCTAACCCATACACACACTACGCCATCTGTGACACTGACGGCGACACCGACATCCGGGCATCACTGTCCGTGTGGTGCGCTGGAGGGGGGAAGGGGAGCGCGCGACCAGGGGCTTTGTCTTTCCACTTGTGCTCCGCCCCCTTCTTAAAGGCGCCGCGCTCGGCCACGCCCGGAGATGCGCGCGTGGAGCGGATGGGAGGAGGGTTTGGCGGGAAGTAACCCCAAGACCTTGTCCAAGTAAAGGTTCTACTGAAGGACAACTTGAGCCCCAGCCTTGCTCACCCCAGAGTTTACTGCTGGATGAGAATGTGGTTGAGATCTGGATATTGGTATGGTGCTACTTTCTAGGGGCTTGCTGGAAAGGATAATATGGAATATCTCGGAAAAATGTACTAAAGGACATACTTATTAAAGAGACATCCATTCCTTCAAATCATAATTACTAGCACCTACAATGTTCAGGGCCCTGTGTTAGACTCCCCTGAAAAAATAAGAGATAAATAGTTCTATGGGATGAGTGCTGACCAAAGTAAGAAGACAGCAATAACAGCCAGGAAATTACATTTAAGCTGCTTCTCCATGCAGACTATACCGACATAGTCCAAAGTCTGCTCGGGTATTCAATGCAATCAGAAACACACTGACTATAATTTTCTCCCTATTAAATTGTCTCCCTTGGTTCAAAGATCTTTCAGTGGCCCCAGAACATCCTTTGCAGCCTTTTCAACAGGAATAGACTGCTGGGTGTCCGTGAATGCAGCATGCCAATACCAGATTTATTCTCCTTTTTTTTTCACCTTGAGATGAGAAGAATACCCCCAGTAAAAGGTAAGTCCTAGATCAGACCAGACGCCACTTCTATGAAGCCTTCTCTGATCACCTAGCAGAAAAGGAAGGTCATCTTCCTTGAGTAGCCATTTCTTCTAAGAGGATTAGGTTTCTTCTCAGGGGATATGGTATTTGAGTTGATTGTAAAAAGATAAGTTGCACTTGACTAGACTGAGAAATGAGACAAACATTGTAGGCAGAGGGAGCAGCAGGGCAGACTTGGTAAATTCAGGACATGTGCCTAAAACATAGGGGTTTTGAGGCAAAAAATATCAAGAGATGGAAGTGGCAAAAGAAGTGATCCCCTTGGCCAGAGCATGTGATGGTTGGAGTGACCACTTAGAAGAGAACTGCAGTTGTTTGTGGCAGGGATACCAAGGGCCTCAAATGTAACAAGATCAGTGGAGACAGGCAGACAGATTTGAGAGGCACAGACTAGATGACTAATGGGATAGACATTTGAAGGACTAGATAGCTAAGAGCTGACTACACACAGAGTAAATACTCCAAAAACAAGAAAAAACAAAAATTAAAAAACAAATATTTGGAAAAATTTTATATTTCAAAAACAGCATCTAATTGTCCACAAGAATGGGCAGCATAATCATTTCAGCACCTGGGCCCAATATGGGCTGGAATCCAGCCCTGGTGTTGGTAGAGCTCTAGAATGGGAAACTCAATAATGAGCTCACTGGAGAGCCATCCAGAACACAGTTGGAATTTTTGAAGCTAGAGATGTAATTTTGTGAGGATGGGTTATCAACTAGAGCCCCAAAATGAGTTAATAAGGGCCTCCCCAAATAAAGAACAGTGCTTATCTTGGAGAGGTGGAATTATGGTTGGTTTTCTTTTTTGTTTTCTATAGTGATTATGTATCCGTTCACAATATTTTTAAAAAACCTTTAATATGACTCTTGCTTGGTGTATGTCCTCTATTTCTGTGTCTCAAATTTATAAACAATGGAACTGATTAACACAATATTTTAACATTTGTACTGAAGATGTCAAAAAAAGGGAGTCCATGCCCTTTTGGCTTAATGCAGTGGTCGGCAAACTGCGGCTCGCGAGCCACATGCGGCTCTTTGGCCCCTTGAGTGTGGCTATTCCACAAAATACCACGTGCAGGCGCGCACGTACAATGCGATTGAAACTTCGTGGCCCATGTGCAGAAGTCGGTTTTCGGCTCTCAAAAGAAATTTCAATCCTTGTATTGTTGATATTTGGCGCTGTTGACTAATGAGTTTGCCAACCACTGACTTAGTGGATAGAGCCTCAGCCTGCAGACTAAAGGGTCCCGGGTTTGATTCCAGTCAAGGGCACATGTCCGACAGGCTTGTGGGCTTGTTCTCCAGTGGGGGACATGTATGTGGCAGCTCTCTCGCCCTTCCTCTCAGAAATCAATCCTATCTAATAAAAGAGTAATATGCAAATTAACCATCACTCCACTATGCCCACAAGCCACGCCCACAAGCCAATCAGGAGTGAATATGCAAATAAACCCAACCAAGATGGCTACAGCCACAGAGAGCAGGAGGGAGGCTTGGGTTTCCCTGGCAATGGAAGAAGCCAAGCTTTCCGCCTGCCCTTGCCAGCCCAGGCCTCCGCTTAAGGCTACAAAGTTTCAATTATAGAAGATATATAAATCCCAACAGAAATGGCTGCCGCCACAGAGCAAGCAGAAGGCTTGGCTCCGCTCCAGGCTACAAAGTTTCAATTGTAGAAGATAAATAAACCAGGGCCTCCGCTTGGGTCACCAGGGGGCGTGGCTGGCCTGCAAACCACCACAGGCCCCTCGCCCAGGCCACCCCACGCCCCAAGGGAACCCCCACCCTGATCCGGGCCACCCTTCAGGGAAAACCAGCTGGCCCCCACCCGTGCATCAGACCTCTATCCTATCTAATAAAAGAGTAATATGCAGATTGACCATCACTCCAACACACAAGATGGCTGCCCCCATGTGGTCAAAGATCCTGCCCCCATGTGGACACAAGATGGTCAGCAGGGGAGGGCAGTTAGGGGTGACCAAGCCGGCAGAGGAGCGAAGTTGGGGGTGACCAGGCCTGCAGGGAAAGGCAGTTGGGAGGGACCCAGGCCTGCAGGGGAGAGCAGTTGGGGGGACCTGGCCTGCAGGGGAGGGCAGTTAGGGTTGACCAGGCCTGCAGGTGAGGGCAGTTGGGGGGGACCCAGGCCTGCAGGGGAGAGCAGTTGGGGGGGACCAGGCCTGCAGGGGAGGGCAGTTAGAGTTGACCAGGCCTGCAGGGGAGGGCAGTTAGGGGTGACCAGGCCTGCAGGGGAGGGCAGTTAGGGGAAAACAGGCTGGCAGGGGAGCAGTTAGGCATCAGTCAGGCTGGCAGGGGAGTGGTTAGGGGGTGATCAGGCTGGCAGGCAGAAGCAGTTAGGAGAAATCAGGAAGGCAGGCAGGCGAGCAGTTGGGAGCCAGCAGTCCTGGATTGTGAGAGGGATGTCCAACTGGGATCAGGCTTTAACAGGCAGTCAGACATCCCTCGAGGGGTCCCAGATTGGAGAGGGTGGAGGCTGGGCTGAGGGCCACCCACCCCCTGTGCACGAATTTCGTGCACCAGGCCTCTAGTATGTATATATATGTATATATATATATATATATATATATATATATATACACACACACACACACACACACACACACACATACATACATATATATATATACACACACACACATACACACTAGTGGCCCGGTGCATGAAATTCGTGCAAGGGGGGGCGGGCATGACCCTCAGCCTGGCCTGCACCCTCTCCAATCTGGGCCCCCTCGGAGGATGTCCAACTGCCGGTTTAGGCCCGATCCCACAGGACATCCCTCTCACAATCCGGGACCACTGGCTCATAACCGCTCGCCTGCCTGCCTCCCTGCCTGCCCGATTGCCCCTAACCACTCTGGCTGCCGGCCTGATCACCCCCAACTCCCACCCCCCTGCTGGCCTGATCACCCCCAACTGCCCCCCTCTGCCAGCCTGCTTGCCCCCAACTGCCCTCGCCCCACTGGCTTGACCACCCCCAACTGCCCTCCCGTCCTGGCCTGATCACCCCTAACCACCTCTGCCTAGGCCCCGCCACCATAGCTTTGTCCGGAAGGACATCCGGGAAGGTCTCCCGGAAGGTCTCCCAGTCTAATTAGCATATTACCCTTTTATTAGTATAGATATATAAATACACACACACAACAGTAGGTCCTCGGGTTACGTCGGAGATCTGTTCCTACAGCACGACATAACGCGATTTTCGCTGGAACCCACCTACATAAGCACCTACATCACTCACATGGAGCACATACACAGCAGTGATGAAGTGAAACAGTAAAAAAAAATTTAAAAGGAAGATAACAATTCCTGACCTTTACTTGTGGTAAATAAATAATAAAAACATAAAGCACATATACGTCGAAATGACAACTTTTTTTTTTTAATAAATGGGAGATGGTGACGTAACCATGAAACGACGTACATCGAGTCCGATGTAACCCGAGGACTGTGTGTGTGTGTGTGTGTGTGTGTGTGTGTGTACATATATATATATATATATATAAATATATATATATATATATATAAATAAAGGGGAGCCCTAGTTCATGGTGCTCAGTGGTTAGAGTGTGGGCTTGTGCACCAAAGGATTGGGGGTTCAATTCCTGGTCAAGGGCATGTACCTAGGTTGCAGTTCACTCCCCTGCCCCCTACTCAGGGCGTGTCTGGGAGGCAACCAATGGCTGTGTCTCTCTCACATTGATGTTTTTCTCTCTCCCTCCCCATTTCCTCCCTTCCACTCTGAAAAACAATGGAAAAATTATCTTCTAGTGAGGATTAACAAAACAATAAATAAAAAGGGAGAGACTAAGTATTCTGTTCTAATACTTTCATTGACTCTTAAAAGATTGATTTGAAAGAGAGACAAACATGGATTTCCACTTATTTCTGCTTTCATTAGTTGATTCTTGTATGTGCCCTGAACAGGGATTGAACTGCAACTTTGGCATATCCAGACAACATTCTAACCAGTTGAGCCACCCTGCCAGGGCCTCATTGACTTCTTTTTTTTTTTTTAATTTGTTGTTGACAATATTACAGATGTCCCCCATTTTCCCCTCCTTTGCTGTCTTCCACCCAGCCCCTGCCCCACCCCAGGCCTTCCCCACACTATTGTCTGTGTCCATAGGCTATGCCTATATGCATTTGTATTCTTTAGTTAATCTCTTCCTGGCCCCTCCACCCCCATCCCCTGAGTTCTGTCTGTCTGTTCCGTGCATCTATGTCTCTGCACCTATTTTGTTGGTCAGTTTATTTTGTTCATTAGATTCCACATATTTAAGTGAGATCATGTGATATTTGTCTTTAACTGGCTTGTTTCGCTTAGCATAATAATCTCCAGGTCCATCCATGCTGTCACAAAGGGTATGAGCTTCTTTTTTTTTTTAATTTTAAAATATATTTTTATTTCAGAGAGGAAGGAAGAGGGAGAGATAGAAACATCAATGATGAGAGGGAATCACTGATCGGTTGCCTCCTGCACACCCCCTATTGGGGATTGAACCCACAACCCAGGAATGTGGGCATGTGGTCTGACCAGGAATCCAACTGTGACCTCCTGGTTCATCAGTCAACGTTCAACCACTGGGCCACACCGGTTGGGCATGAGCTCCTTTTTTACAGTTGAATATTATTCCATTGTGTAAATGTACCGCAGCTTTTTTATCCACTCACCTACTGATGGGCACTTGGACTGTTTCCAGATCTTAACTATTGTAAACAATGCTGCTATGAACATAGGGATGCATATATTTCTGATTTCTGATTGATGTTACAGGTTTCTTAGGATATATTCCAAGAAGTGGGATCACTGGGTCAAATGGCAGTTCCATTAAAAAAAATTTTTAATATAATTTGTTATTGATTTCAGAGAGGAAGGGAAAGATAGAAACATCAATGATGAGAGAGAATCATTGATTGGCTGCCTCCTGCTGGGGATCGAGCCTGCAATCTGGGTATGTGCCCTTGACCGGAATCGAACCCGGGACCTTCAGTCCATAGGCCGACGCTCTATCCACTGAGCCAAACGAACTAGGGCAAAATTCTTTTAGAAAACTCCATACTATTTTCTACAGTGGCTGCACCAGTCTCTATTCCTACCAGCAGTGTACTAGGATTCCCTTTTCTTCACATCTTTGCCACCACTTGTTTGTTGGTTTGTTGATGGTAGCCATTCTGGTAGGTGTGAGGTGATATCTCATTGTAGTTTTAATTTGCATATCTCTGATGATTAGTAAGGTTGAGCATTTTTTCATATGCCTATTGGCCATCTGTATGTCCTCTTTAGAGAAGTGTGTATTTCAGGTCCTTTGCCCATTTTTTAACTGGATTGCTTGACTTCCTGGTATTGAATTGTATGACTTCTTCGTATGTTTTGGAAATTAACACCTTATCAGATATACCATTGGCAAATATGTTCTCTCATACAACAGGTTCCCTTTTCATTTTGTTGGTGTGTTCCTCGCCCCCACGCTGTGCAGAAGCCTTTTAGTTTGATGTAGTCTCATTTGTTTATTTTTTCCTTTGTTTCTCTTGCCCTAGGCCAGTGGTCGGCAAACTCATTAGTCAACAGACAACTAATATCAACAGTACAACGATTGAAATTTCTTTTGAGAGCCAAATTTTTTAAACTTAAACTTCTTCTAACGCCACTTCAAAATAGACTCGCCCAGGCCGTGGTATTTTGTGGAAGAGCCACACTTAAGGGGCCAAAGAACCGCATGTGGCTAGCGAGCCGCGGTTTGCCGACCACTGCCCTAGGAGATGTATCAGTGAAAATACTGCTGCATGAGATGTCTGAGATTTTACTGCCTGTTTTCTTGTAGGATTTTTATGGTTTGAACTTACATTTAAGTCTTTTATCCATTTTTAGTGTATTCTTGTGTATGGTGTAAGTTGGTGGTCTAGTTTCATTTTTTTGCATGTTTTATTGTAGTGTAACCCCCATCTTTCAAAGGACGCCTCAAAAAGTCGAATTATGGAGTCATTTATTAAAAGCCGGCGGCATACGAGGGAGCAAAAGCGCTCCAGACCTCGCAGCCCCGAACAGCTTGCCACTTCTGGCTTATATGCAGAATATCACAAAAGTATCGATTACATCTTTGGGTCTGGAATGAGGAACCTGTTTCGCGAAAAGCATTTTTTACAGAAGCAAAAATTGAGCAAGTTAGTTATCTAAAGTATTTACGAATCACTGAATCAACAGAAACACATTATCTGGGACCACCGGGGCAATTTAGAATAATTGTGCTGTCCAGATTCCGGGACCACTGAGTCAACCGAAACTCAGTTATCTGTAGCTACTGAGACAATTTAGGATAATTGTGCTGTTCTGATTCCCAGAAGAATGTGCTTCAGTAACCAGTGAGATCACAATCAATGGGATATTCAAACCATCATCAATGGAGTATTGGGATAGCATACATAAGTTCAGAAAATCAAAATAACTTCCTGTTGTTTTAGCAAACAAGTACAGAACCCAAAAAGCAGTTTCTACCTGAGTTGCTTGCTACCATACTTCAGTTTCTGTCCAATTTTCCCAACACCATTTATTGAAGATTGTCTTTACTCCATTGTATGCTCTTGCCTCCACCCATTGACTCTTGTTGCTGACAAAATCCTTGAGTTGACTTCCTATCCAGTCTAACAGTGCCTAACTGTCAGCAAGCCCCCTAGTAGACAACTTTCTCCTAGTTCCCAGAATTCCCCATTGCCAGAAGTGTATTTCTATCTCCTCTGTGAATCCAAATCCCACATTTTCTTCCCAATGCCTTTTCCCAATTGTTCCAGCCCCCATAGGCTTTCACTGAATTCTCAAGGTTTTATTATTCATAAATTTAGCAAAATTTGTTGTTCAATGTGTTTTCTCTCCCAGCATTTAAATAAATAATAATAAAGGGCAGAGATTAAAATGTGTTGTTTCCAGGAATCTATACCAGAGCGTCTATTGCTCAAAGACAACTGTGACTACTTAGCTGCAGGAATAACACTGTCTGCAGATGTATAGCACATTTCCCCATGCAGATCTCCACTGGGTAGTTTTATGACAGGAGCTCAATGAGCAGGGTCTGTTTTTGTGGTCTATGTCAGTGGTGGGCAAACTCATTAGTCAGCAGAACCAAATATCAACAGTACAACGATTGAAATTTCTTTTGAGAGCTGAAAACCGACTTCTGCGCATGGGCCACGAAGTTTCAATCGCACTGTACGTGCGCATCCGCACGTGGTATTTTGTGGAATAGCCACACTCAAGGGGCCAAAGAGCCGCATGTGGCTCGCAAGCCGCAGTTTGCCAACCACTGGTCTATGTCATATGGATCTGTGCTCTGCCACACATCGATGCTTCACTGATGTAATCATAAACCATTGCTTAAACATTTCCAGCTTCTGGCTGGTCTTCTCCTGGCCGTTCTGTTGGTTCCTCAAACTCAACACAGCCCAAAAACACAGTTCAATTTTTTTAAATATATATTTTTTTATTTAAGAGAGGAAAGGAGAGGAAGAGAGAGATAGAAACATTAATGTCAAGAGGGAATCACTGATTGGCTACCTCCTGCACGTTGGACCAAGCCCGCAACCCAGGCATGTGTCCTTGACTGGAATTGAACCTGAGACTCTTCGGTCCGCAGGCCAACACTCTATCCACTGAGCCAAACTGGCTAGGGCTTTTTTTTAATTTATTGATTTGGAAGAGAGGAAGGGGGGAGAGAGAGAGGAAGAGAGAGACAAACATTGATTTATTGTTCCACTGATTTATGCATTCATGGGTTGATTCTTGTTTTTCCCAATATATTTTTTATTGATTTCAGAGATGAAGGGAAAGGGAGAGAGAGATAGAAACATCAATGATGAGAATCATTGCCTCCTGCACACACCCTACTGGGGATCAAACCCACAACCCGGGCATGTGCCCTGACTGGGAATCAAACTGTGACTTCCTGGTTCATAGGTTGAAGCTCATCCAGCTAGCCACACCAGCTGGGCCATTGTTTGATTCTTTATATGTGCCCTGACCCAGGAAGGAACCTGCAACCTTGATTTATTGGGATGACACTCTAACCAACTGAGATATTTGGCCAAGGCCAAAACCACAGTTTATTATTTCCCTGTCCTCCATCATTGGCTTTCTCTGGGCATTTTTATTTTTATTTTTTTAAATATATTTTATTAATTTTTTACAGAGAGGAAGGGAGAGGGATAGAGAGTTAGAAACATCGATGAGAGAGAAACATCGACCAGCTGCCTCCTGCACACTCCCCACTGGGGATGTGCCTGCAACCCAGGTACATGCCCTTGACCGGAATCGAACTTGGGACCCTTCAGTCGCAGGCCGACGCTCTATCCACTGAGCCACCCCGGTTAGGGCTCTCTGGGCATTTTTATTTTACTTTACTAATGTATTTAAATATGTTTTTATTGGTTTGAGAGAGAGAGAAACATCAATGTGAGAAGGATCGATCGGTTGCCCCACACACATACTCCGAACCCGCAAACTGGGTATGTGCCCTAACCGGGAATTGACCCAGGGACCTTTCGGTGCATGGGACGAAGCTCAACCAACTGAGCCACACCAGCCAAGTCTGGGTATTTTTTTATTTCTATTAATGGCTCCACCTTCCTCACAACCTCGAAGGGTCAGCCTTGACCTCTCTTGAGCTCTACAGCTACAGGGTAAACCAGATACAGTAGTCTCCACCACCCTTATACTCAGGGAAAAATTCCAAGACCCCCAGTGGATGCCTGAAACCATAGGTAGTACTGAACCTTTATATATGACAAAGAAAAAATTCTGAGAAGTGCTAAATTAAATTATAGCAGACCTGAGGGAGGAAGGAGGAGACAGGTTAAACAGTTAACAGCTGAAGGATAAGACCAACAAAAGACTACTTGCATTCCTGAATGTATGCTAAAACTCTGAATTAACTTTCAAGTGGCTATTTCCACTGGATTATCTAAAGAGAATAGCTGAGTGTGACTACCAGGTAAATCCATTTGTTTACACTTGAATGTCCCCCACAGTTGCCCACAACCAATCCAAAGAAGCAAATGCTTCTTCCATACAAGTGTAGACTCTGAACTAGCCCCACTTCACCTTCTATTACCCCCTTTATAGCCAATGTAAATTCTTTCAAAACAATTTACATCTTTCTTTGCCAAACTGTTTACTTAGAAGACCCCTTAAACCCAAGGATTTCGAATATGTTGTCTTCATCTAGCCCTGCTGCTGGTGGTTTAGGATTCGTGCTCCAGGACCTGGTCCTTCTGGCTAGCATTTGGCTCAATAAACCCTTTCTTTTAGAAAGGATTTCAGCCATGAAAGTTTTTGTTTACACAGCCTACACTTTTCCCTCCTATACATACCTTTTCACTTAAAGGAAACACTTTAAAGGCTTCTCTTTGTTATATATGAATTGCCTGCATACTACTCTTGTGCTTTGGGGCTATTGTTAAGTAAAATAAAGGTTACTTGAACACAGCCACTTCACCAGTAACTGAGAGGGCTACTAAGTGACTGACAAGTAAGAAGCTTGTACCATGTGGATACCACGAACAAAGGGATGATTCATGTCCTGAGCAGAACAGAGCAATTTCCAAAAAGGCATGCAATTTAAAATGCTTGTATTTGCTTCTGGAATTTTTTATTTAATATTTTCAGGCCATGATTGATCTTGGGTAACTCAGACTGTGGAATGCAAAACGGGGCTAAAACTTGTACACAGTTAGACAGACAAGAGCAGAGCAAAGACAATGGGCCAGGTACCGAAGGTCAGCAGGGTGGAAAGCCCCAGGTACCTAGCCAGAGACAATCAATTGTAAGGTGGGACCTCACCCTCAGGGTGACTTTTCCTCTCCTAGCATATTGCTGGTCATGGGTTTGCCTCAGTTGTATTTCAGCTCCAGATCCAGATAAGCAACAAAACCAGCCTCAGGACCAGCTACATTGAATAGTGACCTTTGCTCTGGGTGCTGGCCAGTCAATCAGAGGAGACCACAATCCTGAAAGGACACACCAGGAATACTGCTGAATATTCTATTGAAATCCTCCCCTGGGACCTCACCCAAAATCTCCACCCTTAAAACCCTTAGGGTGCACCCAGCTGGTGTGGCTCAGTGGTTGAGCATCGACCCATGAAACAAGAGATCCCAGGTTCGATTCCTGGTCAGAGCACATGCCTGGGTTGCGGGCTCCATTCCCTGTGGGTGTGTGTGCAGGAGGCAGTGGATCAATGATGTTTCTATCTCTCTATCCCTCTCCCTTCCTCTCTCTATAAAAAAATGAATAAAAACATTTAAAAAAAATAAATCTAAAAGGAAACATAAACAGTTAACACACACACACACACACACACACACACACACACACACACACACACACAAAAAATATTTCTACAAAAAGAAGCCCGGCATCACTATCGCCATCTATTTCCTGCTCCCCTGGGCAGCCATTTTAAAGTTTTGTGGGTTTTTTTTTTGTTGTTGTTTTAAATATATTTTATTGATTTTTTACAGAGAGGAAGAGAGAGGGATAGTTAGAAACATCAATGAGCGAGAAACATCAATCAGCTGCCTCCTGTACACCTCCTACTGGGAATGTACTTGTAACCAAGGTACATACCCTTGACCGGAATCGAACCTGGGACCTTTCAGTCCTCAGGCCAATGGTCTTCCATTGAGCCAAACCGGTTAGGGCCATTTTAAAGTTTTTAAGCTGTTTCCTCTGATATTTACCTCTATATTTCTAAATAATGTATGTAATGCTATTTAATGTTTCAGTTTTAATATTAGCTGCTGACTTTCTTCATTGGAAGATGAGGACATAGCCTTCTTCCCCCAGAAACATTACATACATATATAAGAATATTCCCAAAATAATTATTTTGCAATCCACATAGTGAACTGATTACATTTCCTTTCTTTTGTTTTCCCTAGTTTGTTTCAGTCTATTTTTACTTTGTTTTCAATGTACCTATACTTACTTGCTCTATCCTCAAATTGAATATGTCTCCTTTCAATACGTGCAAATATATCAGGTGAGCAATGTCCTTCCAATTTGTCCCCTTGCCTCCCTCTCTTTCCTCTCCATGGTATCTTGCACATTGTCACTTTCCTGTTCTTGGCTTCTAATAATTGACTTCCTAAAGCCAAGAGAGTAAAACAAAACTATCTGGTCTGACCTTTAAGACCCTCCAGAATCTGTCCTCAGTCTTTCTACAACATCCCTCAAACTTATTACTCAGCAAAGCCATGTTTATCTAGGTTTCTAAATAACATTTCCTACTAAAAGGATCCAAGGCTCCTTGAAAAATGACTAGGAATAGCAATGTTCAAAGTGAGTCAGGAATATCTTGTGCCTGAAAGTAAGGAACTGCTCAAATAATAATGGGAACATGTCAAAAGGACACAGGAGCCACAAAATGGCTGAATCTGAGACAATTTGAACATTTACAAAATGACAGTAGCTCTAGCCAGTTTGGCTCAGTGGATAGAGTGTTGGCTTGCAGACCGAAGGGTCCTGGGTTCAATTCCAGCCAAGGGCATGTACCTCGTTTGCAGGCTTCTCCCCAGCTCAGGCCCTGGTCAGGGCTCCTGCAGGAGGCAACCAATTGATGTATTTCTCTCACATTGATATTTCTCTCTGTCTTTCCCTCTCTCTTCTACTCTTTCTAAAAATCAATGGGAAAAAATCATCAGGTGAGGATTAAAAGGAAAAAAAATGCACTTAATATAATACACACCTATCCTATCTAATAAAAGAGTAATACGCAAATTAACCATCACTCTGCTACACCCACAAGCCACGCCCACCAGCCAATCAGGAGTGAGTATGCAAATTAACCCAACCAAGATGGCTGCGGCCACAGAGTGAGCAGGAGGCTTGTGTTTCCCCAGCAATGGAGGAAGCCAAGCTTTCCCCACACCCTAGCCAGCCCAGGCCTCCACTCAAGCCTACAAAGTTTCAATTATAGAAGACAAATAAATCCCAACAAAAATGGCTGCAGCCAAAAAAAAAAAAAATGGCTGCAGCCACGGAGCAAGCAGGAGGCTTGGCTCTGCTCAAGGCTACAAAGTTTCAATTATAGAAGATAAGTAGATCCCAGATACCAGGGCCTCTGCTTGGGTCACTGGGGGGCGTGGCCAGCCTGCAAACCACCACAGGCCCCTCGCCCAGGCCGCCCCACGTCCCAAGGGAACCCCCACCCCGATCCGGGACACCCTTCAGGACAAACCAGCTGGCCCCAACCTGTGCACCAGGCCTCTATCCTATCTAATAAAAGAGTAATATGCAAATTGACCATCACTCCAACACACAAGATGGCTGCCCCCATGTGGACACAAGATGGCCTGCAGGGGAGGGCAGTTGGGAGGGACCAGGCCTGCAAGGGAGGGCAGTTGTGGGCGATCAAGCCAGCAGGGGAGGGCAGTTAGGGGCGACCAGGCCTGCAGAGGAGGGAAGTTGGGGGCGACCGGGCCTGCAGGGAAGGGCAGTTGGGGGGGACCAGGCCTGTAGGGGAGGGCAGTTAGGGGTGACCAGCCTGGCAGAGGAGGGAAGTTGGGGGCAAACAGGCTGGCAGGGGAGCAGTTAGGCATCAATCAGGCTGGCAGGGGAGTGGCTAGGGGGTGATCAGGCTGGCAGGCAGAAGCGGTTAGGGGCAATCAGAAAGGCAGGCAGGTGAGCAGTTGGGAGCCATCAGTCCTGGATTGTGAGAGGGATGTCGGACTGCCCATTTAGGCCCGATCCTACCAGGATCAGGCCTAAACGGGCAGTCAGACATCCCTCGAGGGGTCCCAGATTGGAGAGGGTGCAGGCTGGGCTGAGGGACACCCCCCCTCCGTGCACCGGGCCTCTAGTATATATATAAAAGGCTAATATGCTAAGTGTCCGACCGGTCGCTATGATGCACACGGACCACCAGGGGGCAGACGCTCAACACAGGAGCTACTGAGCTGCAGGGACTTGGCAGCAGCAGTTCTCGGGTGATGCACCCCAAAACCAGAGAGGAGGGAGCCCGATTCCTCGTGGGGCCATGCAATTTCACCTTTGGCTGTGGGTTATGTTGTTGCTGGGGCAGTGTCAGCCTGCACCAAAGTTTCGCAGGTTCAATTCCCAGTTAAGGGCACATACCTGGGTTGCAAGTTCAACCCAGGCCCCAGTAGGGGAGCATGCAGGAGACAACCACTTGATGTATCTCTCTCACATCAATGTTTCTCCCTTCCATCCAATCTTTAAAAATCAATGGGAAAAATATCCTCAGGTGAGGATTAACAACAAAAAAACAAAAAATTAAATAAAAAATAAGAAAGGAAGGAAAAACAAAAGTGAAAGAGAAGGGAAATCTATTATTTACAGAAAGCTGTCAGTGAATGAATGTGAAAAGAATGATGGATTTACAAAAATTACCATTTTGTAAACTTCAATGAGGTAATTGTTTCAGAAATAGATCACCAATGGATGCTAAAGTCATTGGGGAGCCATCTAAAATTATCACTCACTACATATTACTTATGTAAAAGCATACTGAAGGTGGAAGTCCGGCAGACACCATCTTAGCCAACTGATCAAACTCAGCATCACTAATGGGACAAACTGACAATATGTGCCTCTTGCCGTAAGGCAATGGAAAATGAACATAACCAAAATCATTTAACCTGAGACCCTTAAAAGAAAGATAAATCCACGTTGTGAGACATCCTACAAATAATTGCCTGGACCCTTCAAAAATATGGCTGACATGAAAGACACCTATCCACCCCCTCCCAGAAAATGTTCTAAAAGGAGATAAAGAGACAAGAGAACTAAATGCCATGTGTGGCCCTAGATTAGCAGGGAATGTAGGAAACCACTCTAAAGTACATTGTTGGGACAGTTTGGGAAATTTGAATATGTTGATTAGATAATATTGAATCATTGTTAAATTTCTTGGGTATGAAAAGATAACTCTGGTCATGTTGGGAAATGTCCTTATTCTTAGTTGATACAAGCTCAAATGTTTAGGGCTCAAATACCAGAATGACAACCACTTTTCAAGTAATTCAGAAAAGAAAAGAAAAATGTGTATTGAGATATAGAACAAATATGGCAAAATGTTAATATGTTGGTTTAATCTAGATAAAGAGTTTATATATTTTATTGAAAACTATTCTTTCAACATTCTGTAGTTTTGAAAATTCTCAAAATAAAAAGTTAGAAAAATAGAAACCCAATTTTCTGGTTACTCTCTATACATACATATAGTCTCCATTTGTTTGCTCATGCTAACCTGCCCAGAGTAGTTTTTCCTCACAACCAGACAAATTTCTCAAGGTCCTGCCTCAACTGCCACCTCTTCTATAAAACTTCTATATCTCAAAGCCTCTAAGATCATTCTCTGAGCCCTACCAGTATTCTACCCTCACCATCCCCACAGCACAGACTCCTATCTAGCTTCTCTGCCTCACCAGACTAAAGCTCCTGAAAGGCAGAGACCAAGCATCTACCAATTGTACTTTATAGAGAAGCCAAGACATATTTTCAACAAATAATTTGTAAAACAAATAAATGCCATTTTCCAAGATGAGTAAATCTGCTCCCATGCACTCACCTTTTCCATACTCCAAAATTCTCTTGTATAAAAATCCATTAAGCTCTATTGATTTTTAGTGCTTATTCATATTCATGAATTGTTAGTGGGCTCATATGTATTTTTCTTAATAATTCAAATGTGCCTATGCATTGGGCCTACCACTACTTAAGAGGGAATTTACAAGTTATTTGTGAATAACTTGGTGGTGATTCCTTATCTTTTCCCCTTCTTTTTATCTTCCTCCTCCTCCTCCTCCTCCTCCTAACCCAGGGGTGGGCAAACTTTTTGACTCGAGGGCCACAATGGGTTCTTAAACTGGACCGGAGGGCCGGAACAAAAGCATGGATGGAGTGTTTGTGTGAACTAATATAAATTCAAAGTAAAGGAGCAGAGGGGAGAGCAAGAGAACCCTCCGCTCTTTCGGCTCCGCGGGCCGGATAGAACAGCCGAACAGGCCGGATCCGGCCCACGGGCCATAGTTTGCCCACGGCTGTCCTAACCTTTACCACACCAAGATTCTGGGATGATAGCATAGACTGCTAGCCTGAATTTCTTAGAATATCAATGAAGTAGTGCTAAGCAGAAGACAATGAAAGAAAAGAATGGTTTCCATTACACCTTTTTCATGATCCTATATGTTCTTTTATGGGCTCTACTCCAGAATCTACCACACTATGCTCTATGTAGTTCCATGGAGAGGTTCAGCTCCTGAGCCGTTCTGTCAGCCTCGTGAGGGATGGGATTCCCAGCCTCCTGTTGCCAGTCCTAGCACCTGATCTTGATGTAACCACAAATGTCAGCTACCTCCCTTTGTTAGCTTTTTCTCCTGCTTACCCTTTGTGACACTTGATAGCAATAATTGTTTCTCACAGAAACTCTACTTGGTTCTTTTCCAAATGTGCCTGGTCATTTTTTATCTTAGTCATTATAGTTTCAATAACTTCATTTAAAAACATTAAAACACTAGAGGCCTGGTGCACAAAATTAGTGCATGGGTGCGGTCCCTAGGCCTGGCCGGCAATTGAAACACAAGCGTCTGGTGTGGAAGGACAGGTCCCAGCTGACCTCTGGGCCCTGGGCCCCTGGGTCCCTGTGTCCCCGCACACCCCCCTGCGCCTGAGTCACAGTGCCTGAGTCCCCACGCAGAGATGCAGTGAGCATGGCTGCACACCGCAGGCTGGGGCGCAGCATGGGCCTCTGGGTTGCCCAGCAGCGCCGCATGGAAGCCGGGCGCACAGCGCACTCTCTCCTGGCTGGCCTTGTAGACCAGCTCCTGCATGAACCCACGTGGGGAGCCTGACTGGTCTCTGTGGTCCCGGCGGCTGCAGCCCGGCTCACCCAGAAGCCCAGCCTGCTGCCAGTGCCTCATCACCGATGCCCACAATGTTCCACACCGCCCCCTGGTGGTCAGTGCACATCATAGCGAGCAGTCGAACTCCCGGTCAAGGTGACAATTTGCATATTAGGCTTTTATTATATAGGATCTCTTCCATTGATTTCAGAGAGGATGGGAGAGGGAGAGAGAGATACATCAATGAAAGAGAATCATGGATCAGCTGCCTCCTGTATGCCCCACACTGGGGATCAAGACCACAACCCAGGCCTATGCCCTGACAGTCAAACCTTGACCTCCTGAGTCACAGGTAGACATTCAACCACTGAGCCATGCCCGCTGGGCTCTTGTTCTCATTTTATTTATTTATTTATTTATTTATTTATTTATTTATTTTTAATTTTTTTTTTTTTTTAAAGATTTTATTTCTTGTTCTCAATTTAAAGGAGAGAGAATTAACACTCCAGAGGCCAACTTGCCCAAAACAGCCAAGTTATGCAGTGGCAGAGTTAGGGGGAGGGAGGAGGACTGGTTCTAAACACACACTCATGAGGCCTCTGTGTTAATCGGTTCAGCCAGGGAGGCAGGTGGACAGACACTGTCTCTGGCTCTTCAAGCGGCATTTCCTCAAGGCCCTCGGATTCCCTGCATGACCCCCCCACCTTCCCTACCTGCCATTGGAGCTGAGGAGGGCGGAGGATGGGAAGGGCCATCCATGGTTCACCTGGGAGGGGACATGGGAGGAGGAGGAAGGACAGAGCTGGGAGCCCCACAGATCCCAGGTGGGAATTAGAGGCAGCAATCTGGATGCTGATCGCCCTGTCCCAGCATCTCAAGAGAATTTCTTTCTCTGGAAGCACAGCAAGCATTGCCTTAGACCAGTGGTCGGCAAACTCATTAGTCAACAGAGCCAAAAATCAACAGTACAACGACTGAAATTTCTTTTGAGAGACAAATTTTTCAAACTTAAACTTCTTCTAATGCCACTTCTTCAAAATAGACTCGCCCAGGCCGTGGTATTTTGTGGTAGAGCCACACTCAAGGGGCCAAAGAGCCGCATGTGGCTCGCAAGCCGCAGTTTGCCGACCACTGCCTTAGACCGTGGGACTTGGGGCTGGTCTCGGGCCGTTCTGTTCTGTGGTGCGGGATCCTCTCTGTCCTGGAAACTGGAGTCAGGGGTTGGAGTCGGACCACCTGGGCAAGCCCTTTGCATTGGACCATGAGCCCTTTTGTGTCACGCATGACCCAGATTCTGGACTCAGCTGATCTGTGTGTCTACAAGGGGGCTTCATTTTCCTAGCTTTCAATGTTTGCTTTCCATACCACTGTACATTCTGTTTTGTTGTTTTTTGTACTAAAAATAAAACCATTTGCTTGTTTACGATAAGTACTTGTCATCACTGAAGAGAGCTGAGGGAGGGGGGGACATGGAGGGATTAGGGCAGCGAGACAGGAATGACCTGCCGCCTGGACTTCACGGTGGGAGGCTGGTCGTGAACATTCCACATCCCTCGTGTGGAGCTCAAACTAAGGTCTGGGTTTTACAGTCAGACCCACAAAATGGACAGGATCTGACCTCAGACACCCCTCCCGGCAGCTGCCAGAGACCCTGCCTTCCCAGGGGCCGAGGAGAGCATGGGTCTTCCTCTCTCCCCCCTCCCCTCCCCCACCGCCCCATCGTGTTTCCACTGTCTCCGCATAGTCCTGATACAGAAGCCAGAGGGTCTGCCCCCACTGCATCAGTTCAGCCGGTCCTCACCTACAGCCCTGGCACCAACCCCTGCACTCAGGGGATGCCAGGTTCTCACCGGCCCTCGATCCCTGCAGGATGTGCCCCCCACCTCAACTCAGCCTTGACCCCCTTCTACTCGGCCTCTTGCTCGTCCTGCTGCCCCTCCATGGGCTGTCCCCTCTGCCCGATGCTCTTCTCCAGGCATCCGCCAGGCTCTCCTCCATCCATCTACTTTCCCTCAGTGAACCTCACTTTGCCCCTCCCTCTAGTAGCCCCTGTGTGGCTTCATTCCAATGTTTTCATGGTGCCCATGCCCTCTAACGGCTGCACCTCACGTCTGTCCAAGGCTATTTCCTCCCCACACCCCTGTCCTCTCCTGGCTGAACGCAGGCTCCATAGGACAGGGTGGCTGGCTCCCTGCTGCTCTGCGAGCACCCGGGCATCGCCTGGGACACGGCGGGTGCTCAGTCGGTGATACAGGTTGAGTAAGATGCTTAGGCAGCAGCACTAGGTGTCAAGGCCATTGGAAGTGTGGACAAAAGTGGCCACATGCTGACCTGACAAGCTCAGGGGAGGCCTGCATGGCAGTCTTGCAAACTCAGAGACCTAAAGTAACCACAAAGGATGGTCTGAAATTAAACGTTAACTAAAAGCAGTTATGGTGGGCAGTTACCGTCCTAGGCTGGTATCTTCACTGACAAGGTCAGCCTTTACCCTAACTGAGCCTATCTGTCTTTTTGCATCTATAACAACATACCCTTGAAAAGTCTGGGTAACTTGTAACTTGCTTTTTCTGGACCCCTTGGGGCACAGCCTAAGGTGCCTGGGCTCCAGGACAAATACCACAAATTCCTTCATTATCATGTTAATTGTTCCAGCACCCACCTAAGTATATGTCTATCATTTTACTTTTTATCCAATCCCAGGGGTTCCCCCCACCCCCCCCCCCCGCTTTGCTTTCTCCCGCCTCTCTAGTCTATCCAATGGATTTCATGTAACCCACTTACATCCCTTCCTTTGATTGCAATGTATAAATGTAGATGTGAGGCACCACTCTCCAAAGCATTATCTCAATTCACTGAGGTTCTGCTTCCCGGCATTTGTTGACAGTTTGGCTCAAATAAACTCACAAAATTCTTTACAGGTTTCAATGTTTTTTTACATTAACATTACCCAGACTCACTCAGAGCCAAGGGCCAGTGAGCTCTCAGCACAGTGCTCAGGGCGGGGCCGTGGGAGCCAGGTGTTCGTTTTCTCGCAAGAAGGTGGGATGAAGAGAATGAAAAAGGAGCAGTGTGTGTTTTCTCTCAACTACTTAAAAGCTGATGATCTCATTCCATTCTTAAAGCTATGAATAGAAACCCTTAGATCAGGGGTCCTCAAACTATGGCCCGCCAAGGACATTTATCGGGCCCGCCGGGTGCCGCTGCCTGTCCTGCTTAGCAGCCGACTCGTCCCGGGCCCGCAGTGCGCATAGGAATTTGTTCATAGTTTTTTTTTTAAACTATAGTCCGGCCCTCCAACGGTCTGAGGGACAGTGAACTGGCCCCCTGTTTAAAAAGTTTGAGGACCCCTGCTAGATCAACCCTGTGAATTGGGTTCTGGGATTATCTGAGATTCCGTGGAGAGTACCCGACCTTCACCTGCCAGCTTTTAGTGCTGTAATTCATGCACTGGTTGGGGGCGTGGCCTGCGGGGATTGGCCTCCTGCGGAGTAGCCACTCATCCTGTTAAGCCCTGAAGTGCTCCCACTGTGGGAGTGCAATGACCATCAGGGGGCAGCTCCTGCGTTGAGTGTCTTCCCCCCTGGTGGTCATTGTGCGTCATAGCGACTGGTGGGCTGGTCATTCTGGTCGTTCCACCGTTAGGTCGCTGGGCTTTTATTATATAGGATACTTATTTTATGTACCACATACAATTCCAGCATCTGTGACATGCATTTGACAACTTGATAGTACATGTTAAGTTAAAATTTTAAGAAAAAGCAAACTAGGGATGATAAAACAGGGCAGCAGAACTTGGTTCTAGTCCAGCCGTGGGCAAACTACGGCCCGCGGGCCGGATCCGGCCCGTTCGGCTGTTCTATCCAGCCCGCGGAGCCAAAAGAGCGGAGGGTTCTCTTGCTCTCCCCTCCGCTCCTTTACTTTGAATTTATATTAGTTCACACAAACACTCCATCCATGCTTTTGTTCCGGCCCTCCGGTCCAGTTTAAGAACCCATTGTGGCCTTTGAGTCAAAAAGTTTGCCCACCCCTGTATCTAGTCTCATCCCAGAAACTTGGAGCTCCTGAGAAAAGTGAATCACTTTAGGGAATACTGAAACGAAATTCTTTAACATGTAGAATGTAGAACTCTTCTTTCTTTCTTTTTTTTTTTTTTTTTAATATATTTTATTGACTTTTTACAGAGAGGAAGGGAGAGGGAGAGTTAGAAACATTGATGAGAGAGAAACACCAATCAGCTGCCTCCTGCACATCCCCCACTGGGGATGTGCCCGCAACCAAGGTACATGCCCTTGACCGGAATCGAACCCAGGACCCTTGAGTCCGCAGGCAGACGCTCTATCCACTGCGCCAAACCGGCCAGGGCTGTAGAACTCTTTTCAACCATGACTCTAGTTTTCCTTTGGAATCAAGAAGGAACTCATGGACAGAAAATAGATTTGTGATTGTCAGGGCCTCCAGGAAGGCGCAAGTGTGGAGCAACTGCTTAATAAGTATGGGGGTTTATTTGAAGTAATGAAAAGTTTGGAGGTAGAGAGCAGTGATGATTGCACAATATTGTGTATGTACTTAGTACCACGGAACTGTATACTTTAAACTGGTCAAAATGATAAATTTTATGTTATGTATATTTTGCCATAATAAATAAAATTTAAAAAAAAGAACTCATGAATGCCTCCTAAGCAGCTGGTAAAACTATTGGTTGCATTCAGTATACACAGGAACAGTCATAGAATTCCAACTACACAACAATCTCAAAGGGAGTCGACAAATCATTTTCATCACAGTCATTCTCTGGGAGTAAGACAATGGGCAGAGCCTAGTCCACAGTGACTTCACAAGCACTCAGCCACCCATACTCCCAGCCCCAACCCCACAACCTTCAAGAATGAAGCACTCAGATACCAACAAGACATATTTCAAATAGTTTAATTTTAAAAATATTCTATTCAGTGCTAAAATATGTCTTCACTCACTGTTGCCCATTTCCATTTCTTAAACTTTTATGAAACAAAAAATAAAATCACGAAGTTCAATTAAACATGCAGATTTTAAAGAAAGGGGATCTTTCTAGAAAGTCTGAGCTGAAGGAGTACTCTGGGGGATGGGTACTGTGGTCAGACTTCAAATTCTTGCTGGGGCAGTTTGTGGCATGAATGCTGGGGGCTGTGGCAGGAGGCAGAGAATGCTGGAATGAAATGTACGGGTGAAAACAGAAAGCTGCATGTGTGTGTATGGGGGGAGATAGTTTTCTTTTGGTGGTGGTAGGGGGAACTGTCAGCAGCTAGAGAGCCCATTAGAGGCAGGATAACCTCAGGAATGGGCAGAAGTGCCAGGGCAGCAAGAAATCTATATGGACTTTTTTGCCCTCATGTGGAGAAAAGCACCTTCCCTCCAAAGTCTCTACCTAGGCATTCTCCAATAATGGCCTACAGGGCACCTAGCCCTATGAGAAAGTCCAGAAATCTACAGTCGCCATTCAAATTCAAGTAACTCTTGGCACTCTCTTCTCTAAAGGGTGCCTTCCACATCTCTTCCCTCTTATAGAAGCGCCAGCAGCTCAGTCCAGAGGTTCTGGAGCAGAGATTGCTACCTGGAGGTGACAGATAAACCTTGGGATGGCTGATGCTCCAGCCTACTTGGGATACAAAGAGGACATGAGCATTCCTCTTCTCAGGAACAAGCAGACATAGGTGCCAGGGAGGGAAGATGATGCTATAACCCCAAGTCCTATGTCAGCCTTCCAGAATAGAAGGCTCCTATGGGCAGGCTCTGGACCCCAGTGCTTGCCCTTAGCCCAGCAACACAGCACAGCCAGAACCAGAATGCAATAAATAGAGGCAGGGGGCCAGGAGGTGAAGGGTGCCAGGATGGTGCTAGCTTTCTGAGGCTGTCTGCGGCACTGCGGGTTGGTCCACGCAGACGCGTTTCAGGGGTGGGGCACCTGAGTCTTCCTCTTCCGTGGCAATCTAGGAGCAGCCAGAACATGGAATTATAGGGCCATCCCTCTGAACCAGAACCTCCCCATCCCTAATTACAACCCAGAAGCCCAATGCCAATCTTCTCGTACATAACCAAACATTTTCCCCTACCTTATAACCTGGAGACACTAGTTTTCCTTGCTGTCTCTCCACTCTACTACACTATAGCACATTCAACACAATATATGCAGTTCACAGCAATGAAGTCCTTCCTTTTTTCTTAGAAACTGGGAAACCCAAAGTGCCTCCTTACCTGTGTCTCCAGTGGAACTGGTTCTTCCTTCGTGAGGGTGGGAGGTTCATCAGCCACTTCTGAGGCAGGCAGGGAGGGCTCTGAAAAAGCAACAAGGTCAGCATAACTGCAAGGCCTCCTGACGCGGGAGACTCCTATAGAATCTGCCTTAAAGCTGGGGAAGCTTTCCTAAGGCTATCTAGAGGTGCCTTGGTGAAGAGGCAGCACTGGCTGAAGAATCAACATACAGTTCTAGCTGGTTTGGCTCAGTTGGTAGAGCATTGGAAGAGTCCCGGGTTCGATTCCAGTCAAGGGCACATGCCTGGGTTGTGGGCTCGATCCTCAGTGGGGGGCGTGCAGGAGGCAACCAATCAATGATTCTCACTCATCATTGATGTTTCTCTCTCTCCCTCTCCCTTCCTCTCTGAAATCAATAAAAATATATTTTTTTAAAAAGAATCAACATACATATATTTTAGAAACAATATATAAGAAGAAATTCACAGGAGATAATGCAAAGAGAATAAACTCTGAAGTTAGAAGGAATATAATTGGAGATACCCACTTCTACCAGTTAATATGTGATCTTTAATAAGCAATTAAAACTTTCTAAGACTCCAACTTCCTCATCTGTAAAATGGAGATAATAGCCCTGACCGGTTTGGCTCAGTGGATAGAGCAGCGGCCTGCGGACTGAAAGGTCCCAGGTTCGATTCCGGTCAAGGGCATGTACCTTGGTTGCGGGCACATCTCCAGTAGGGGGTGTGCAGGAGGCAGCTGATCGATGTTTCTCTCTCATCGATGTTTTTAACTCTCTATCCCTCTCCCTTCCTCTCTGTAAAAAATCAATAAAATATATGTATTTTTAAATGGAGATAATAGCTTCTATTTCAAGGATTTGGGAGATAATTATACCAGGCGTTAAATATTAAAAGTGCCTCACACAGATCCTGGCACTCACTTGTGGTGTTTGTTTTCTTCCTTCATTCTGTAAGGGGAAAATACAACCATTCTCCAAAGTAGCCCGAACTGTTAACAAATAGCTTGAGACTGCCAGACTCTGTGCCATTTTCTCTATCCACTTACCACTTACTCTAAAGAAGAGAAACATCAACAGCAAGAGGCAAGGCCCCTCCAAGATGCGTGTCCTGGCTCAACCAAGACTTACCCTCAAGGATCTCCTGGCCCAGAGTAGGGGGTTGGGAGTCATCTGTGCGGAAGTCAGAGGTGTGTGCTGGGCTCAGGGACTCGCTCTGCTGAGGGCTGGGGCTTGAGTTGGTGCTGCTGTCCACCTTGAGTTGATAGACATCAGACACAGAACTCTGGTTGCTGTTTTCATCTGAAAACCAAACATGACAAAGGCAACAGCTGAGGGTGGTAATTATTCCTCAAGAGTAACTCTGTATAGAGCCAAAGACATGGTGTCTTCTTAGGCAGCCAGACACACCAGGTACAATGATCACTGCTGCAGATGCACTCTGAACCCAAGGCAGAGGTTCATGGGGCTTCTATGCACTGCAACTTATCAACAGAGTCTACGTTTATTAATTTAAGCATTTCCTATTTCACGACATATTCTAAGCACCAGGTGCAGCTAGAATTTTCAAATTTACACAATATGTATATTTCAGGAAGATCAGGATACAGTTAATTATTATCCACCAGTTATAGCTTAGACCCTGCATTTTCTTATTGTCCAGTGGAAGAGATGGACAGTATGCCTCTCAACCTTTCTCACAACACAAGATGTGTAGAAAATGATAAAATCTGTCGGGAGGTATTCAGCTCAGACCCTTCAGTGGTCTAGGTTCCACCTGAGGCCTCAAGGACCAAGGGAGTCCCACCTGTGAAGCTGTCTGAAGGCTTAAAATCACCACCTAAGTTAGAAATAGTTAAAAACACAGGAGTTGTGTTCATTGCTTCCTCTCCTGGTGGCTTAGTTCAGGCCTAGTCTCCAGCAAAAGCCACCTAACTGCCCTTCCTTCAGTACCATGTACTCCCACTGTACTTCACACCTCTGCCAGCATGATATTTCTGAGCCCTTCAATGGCTGCCTGCTGCCAAAGCAATAAAATTCAAACCCCACCGCTTCTCTGGACAGGCAGAAGATGGCCCTATCAAAACGTACAAAGTCCTTTCTGATTTCCAGTCTCACTCCCTGTTGTTAGTCCACACCAAGCTGGACCCTAAGCGAAGAGCTGCTCATGCACAGGTGTCTGTTACCACTTGTTCTTTCTAGCCTTTCTGGAAAGCCCCCTATACAGGCCAACATTGAGCTCAAGCATAATGTCCTCCACATAGCCCTGTATCCCAGGCTCTGTTGGGTAAAAATGACCACCTTCTCTTTTATGCTCCTGTAGTATCCTGTGCACACCTGAGTTTACTATTTCACACACCAGTTTCCTTCCATTATACTCTGTGTAGATAGGCTCTGTGGCTTATTGGTCCTTGAATGTCTTGTGCATTGTGCCTGGCATATAGTAGGAGTTCATTAAATGTCCACTGAATGAAAAGGATTAAATGGACTGAGAAACTGGGGCCTCATACGTGTCTCCTAGAGTTCTATAGTTATTGAATACCCCACATATAACTAGAAAACCTTTTTCTTGTATTCCTTCATATATCACACTGACCCTGGGGCAGGGACAGAGGGTTGGGGGAAAGGCTGGCAGGCATGCTCCCGGACTAGTTTTAAAGAGAAAATTGTAAGTCCTTTCTAGTCTTTACTTCTACGAAGACCACTATCTTCTATGCTAAAATGGAAGTTGCATTTTATCATTTTATTATAAAAAGAGAATAAAGCTCTAAAAAAAAGAAAGAAAGAAAAAGTAAGAATAAAGCTTTGTCACTTTTGAACTTAGGCAAACACTTTTTTTTCTTCAAGCATCAATTTCCTTAACTAGGGATGATGATAACTGCCTGGTTTATATCACAGGCTGATATTAGGATAAAAATGAGAAACTGAAGTGAAAGTGCTTCACAAACAGTAACTGCCATGTAGGTGTAAGAGGGAACATCATGAATGTGGTCCTGACACAGGCAGGACATTTACTAAAGATTTATTTAAGAAGCAGAACTTGTGCCAACAGGGGATAGGTAGATGCCCTAGCTTTGGGTGGCCCACTCTCAGGCACTATCATAAAGTATACCGTCTAAAGAAAAGAGCTTCTGATCCAGAAAACCAGGAATTAATGTGAGGTTTGTCACATTGGTTCTAGTTATGTTACTTTATATATGTAACTTTACCTCTCTGAGCCTGTTTCCTTAAATGGAAAATAAGGATACTATCATCTATCTTGCAGGGTGCCTGTGAAGTATAAAAGGGAAGATTTATGTATAGTGCCTAGCAAGATACCAGCAAAACAGTAGGCACTGAAATTATACATAGAACTATTCTTATTATTAATGGGTTCATCTAAATTTTCATTTTCCTGCAAGGAAGACATATGGATGCAACTCACCCTGGAATTCAAGAAGGAGAGAGGAATTGGCTGAGGCATCAGAGGGAAAGCCATTAGGTTCCCGGGCTGCTGAACCATTCGATTTTGACTTTTCTTTCTAGAAAAGGAAAAAAAGAGGGATATGACAGAGCCAACGAGGAGACTCGCAGAGATAGAGAAGAGTGCTTTTTGAGACACCACAGAGGCCTGGATTAGGACTGAACAGGAATAATGACAGTAGTTTTGAGAATCCAGGGCCCAAGGCATAATAGAATCCTGGACAAGGTGTCCGCAAGTCTCAGTGTCTGTATCTGTAAAATGGACCCTTCCAGCGCTAATATCATGAATCAAAAGTAAAAGATAGACACATATACTTCCACTAGATTTCCCTGTGGTACTCTTCTGCTTTCTGCCCTGATCAGAATGTTCGATCCAACCCTTCCTCATGAGGATGGGTGAGAAGCACAAAATACTAATTTTGAAAAAGATTCCTATTTTAGTAGCACAGCAGGAAAAAAAAAGTGAAAGAAGAATGGAACCCTGACTGGAAAAAGGAAGGAGTCATTTTTATGTAATGTAAGAAGTTATGGGACAAAGGGCCCCTGCTAGTTCTATTCCTGACCAAAAAACCCCATCCATTCAAAATGTTTACCCTACTTCAGTCTTTGTCTATAACATCATTCCCCTACACATGTTGGGGAACCACAGTGGGAAGATAAACTAGCCTGCAACAAACAAGCCCATAGGAAAGGAATTTGCAAATGACAGCATCCCAACAGCCCAAAGTTTAAATCTGGTAATTTCAAATTCACTAATTCATACTGTTCATACATGTCTCTTTTTTGTACATGCATTGTACTACTAATACAATTTTTTGTTCATAACTCTCAATTCTATTTCTGCAATAAATCAACTGTACAATTTCTGTATGTCCTTCCCTTCATTTTTTCCTATACATACATAATTTTAGTGTAATTACACTTGACCATTTTATTACATAAGCTACATAAACATGGTTTTTAATAGCTGCATAATATTCCATATACCATAATTCACTTAATAACTTCTCAACTATTAGACATTTAGCTTTAACTTATTTAGGATTGTGTTTATTGTTACTAGAAATAAAACCACAATGCTAAACTGTCATTTTTTCCTGGATTACTTTATTCAGATAGAATTCACACAAAAATATTCCTTCTGGATCAGAAAATATAAACATATTACTTTCCTTGAAATACACTGTACCCCACTACTCTCTGAAAGGATGGTGGAAATATACTTGGGGTATTAAGTTTCACAGCATCCATGCCAACATTTGGCTTTATCATTATTTTTTTCTGATCTCTATTTTATCTTCATTTTAATGATTCTGTGTTCATGTAAAATACATACTTCACTATAGGGAATTCTGGAAGTACAGAAAAAGAAACGAAAACCAGAGACAACCTACACATATATTTGTGTGAAAATGGGTCATATAACTTACTTCCCCTTCCTCATTCACTGCATTAAACATTTCTCTATGCAACTGGGTAATCTTCTACATCTTTTTTTATTCTTATTTATTCTTTTTTTAAAAAATTGATTTCAGAGAGAAAGAGAGAAGGAGAAAGATATAGAAACATCAATGATGAGAGAGAATCATTGATCAGCTGCCTCCTGCACACCCTACACTGGGGCATGTGCCCTGACCGGGAATTGAACTGTAACTGCCTAGTTCATAGGTCAAGGCTCAACCACTGAGCCATGCCAGCCCGGCTACATCATTTTTATAATGGTTACAAAGATTTACAAAATACAGGTGCACAATAAAAACTTATTTAATGAATTCTGTACACTAAGTTCTATTTATTTATTTATTTATTTATTTATTAAATATATTTTATTAATTTTTTACAGAGAGGAAGGTAGAGGGATAGAGAGTTAGAAACATCGATGAGATAGAAACATCGACCAGCTGCCTCCTGCACACTCCCCACTGGGGATGTACCCGCAACAAAGGTACATGCCCTTGACCGGAATTGAACTTGGGATCCTTCAGTCCGCAAGCCGACGCTCTATCCACTGAGCCACACCGGTTAGGACATAAGTTCTCTTTTTTTATATGTATATGTTTTCATGGATTTTTAGAGATGAAGGGAAAGGGAGAGAGAGATAGAAACATTGGTAAGAGAGAAACATCATGGATCGGCTGCCTCCTGCACGCCCCCTACTGGGGATCACGCCTGCAACCCAGGCATGTGCCCTGACCAGGAATTGAACCAGTGACTTTTTGGTTCATGGGTCCACGCTCAACCACTCAACCACACTGGCCAGGCTACATTAAGATCTTTATTTTGCTTACAATTTGAAACACTATAAGCAATGCAGTAATGCTGAACATTTGGCTTTATCATTAGGTATATTTAAGCATATCTTGTATACATATGATTATCTCCTGAGGATAAATTCCTAGAGATAAAACTTGTAGATTTAAGGAATAAATATTTAAAACTTTTTACCCCTTCAGTTTTACTGAGTTAGTTATACATGACAAATAAAACTGTAAGATATTTAAAGTGTACATAATGGTGATTTGATATACATATAGGGTGTTCTCCCCCCCCCCAAAAAAAAAAATATATATACACACACTTTGAATAATTATAAAGCAGTGTTTAGTAAATTTTATGTTCTAAACTGAGCTATCAGCTGTTAAAGTGTGTACACATTTTTTTGGGACACACTGTATACATTTGTGAAAGGATTCCAACAGTCTAGTTAATTAACACATCCATCATTGAAAGCTCTTATGATCAACTTGACCTTTGATCAACTTGTAAAGTTTGTGCCAATTAACTCTCCCATCAGCAGTGAGTGTCCCACTCCCTTGTATCCTTTGTAATTTTTTCTTTACCAATTTGATCATCATTTTCCATTTTTCCTAATCTAACAGGTCTATGCTAGTACCTTAGAAGATGGCACACTACCATGAATCACTAGAGGGCAGATAAACTGATGGACCTCTGGGCCCAGCTCAGAAAGCAACACAAACACTGCAAGAAGCTCTCAAGAGAGACAAAGGGAGCTGAGTCCCACAGAGAATTTGAATAGGAAAAGGACCAGGGACTTAAATGGGAAAAATGAGTTGGGGGTGGGGGTGGAGGGGTTGATTCTAGCAATAATGGCCTCACAGGTGCCAGGGATGTATGAAGAATAAAGAGTGGCTCCAAAGCCCTCCTAACATTCACCTTCCAACTCCTTGAGCTTGGCAATGACAAGGGAGGATAGCTGCTCCTATATTGAGGTAGCACATGGAAGAATGGTACTAGGGCAGGGGTGGGCAAACTTTTTGACTCGAGGGCCACAATGGGTTCTTAAACTGGACCGGAGGGCCGGAACAAAAGCATGGATGGAGTGTTTGTGTGAACTAATATAAATTCAAAGTAAAGGAGCGGAGGGGAGAGCAAGAGAACCCTCCGCTCTTTCGGCTCCGCGGGCCGGATAGAACCGAACGGGCCGGATTCGGCCCGCGGGCCATAGTTTGCCCACGGCTGGACTAGAGGAACACAAGAATCAAGTCAAAGAATTGAAATACAAAGAAACAAAAAACACTCAACTGAAAAAGCAAAAAGAAAAAAAAAATCCAAAAAGTTGAAGATAGTGTAAGAAGCCTCTGAGACAACTTCAAGCATACCAACATCAGAATTATGGGGGTGCCAGAAGAAGAGAGAGGAAGATACTGAAAACCTATTTGAAGAAAT
The DNA here is from genome assembly GCF_963455305.1 of Plecotus auritus. Classification (NCBI taxonomy): domain Eukaryota; kingdom Metazoa; phylum Chordata; class Mammalia; order Chiroptera; family Vespertilionidae; genus Plecotus; species Plecotus auritus. The sequence continues at coordinate 91,271,712 of NC_137774.1, read as the reverse complement.
AAGGACTGAAAACTTCCCCCACCTGGTGAAAGAAATAGACTTACAAGTCCAGGAAGCGCACAGAACCCCAAACAAAAGGAATCCAAAGAGGACCACACCAAGACACATCATAATTAAAATACCAAGAGCAAAAGACAAAGCGAGAATATTAAAAGCAGCAAGAGAAAAACAGTTAATTACCTACAAGGGAACACCCATACGACTGTCAGCTGATTTCTCAACAGAAACTATGCAGGCCAGACGGGAGTGGCAAGAAATATTCAAAGTGATGAATAGCAAGAACCTACAACCAAGACTGCTCTGCCCAGCAAAGCTATCATTCAGAATTGAAGGGCAGATAAAGAGCTTCACAGATAAGAAAAAGCTAAAGGAGTTTATCACCACCAAACCAGTATTATATGAAATGCTGCAAGGTATTCTTAAAGAAGAGGAAGAAGAAAAAAGTAAAGATAAAAATTATGAACAACAAATGCATATCCATCAACAAGTGAACCTAAAAATCAAGTGAATTAAAAACCTGAGGAACAGAATAATCTGGTGAATATAATAGAATCAGGGGCATAGAAAGGGAGTGGACTGATAATTCTCAGGGGGAAAGGGGTATGGGGGGGTTTAGGAAGAAACTGGACAAAAATCATACACCTATGGATGAGGACAGTGGGGGGGGGAGGTAAGGGCAGAAGGTGGGGTGGGAACCAGGTGGAGGGGAGCTATGGGGGGAAAAAGGAGAAACAATTGTAATAATCTGAATAAAGATTTAATTTAAATAAATAAATAAATAAATAAAAATTAAAACCTGGCAAGGCTATTCGAACATTGAAAAAACAGGATGGTGCAGTGATGACATGCATGAACTCTGGCTTGAACATTTTGTGGTTAGCCCTGATTCTGACACTTATAATTCTGTGACAAAACCAATTATTTAACTTCTCTCTTCTTCAGTTTTCCACCCATAAGATGGGGGAAATGGTACTACTGCCTCAGAAGGATCATGTTTTGTACTCCTTTTTATAATCAGGGCAAAAAAATGTAGCTGCCCATACAACAGCAGGATGCCTTTCACCTGTATGAAAAGTATGGTCACTGGTGCATGCAGCATCCAGGATTGCGAGAAGGATGTCTGACACGGGGATCAGGCCTAAACTGGCAGTCAGACATCCCCCAAGGGCACAGGCCGGGCTGAGGGACACCCTCCTCACCCCGTGCAAGAATTTCGTGCACTGGGCCTCTAGTATAATCTAAAATTCCAGTCAAAACTAAGGACAAGGGCCCAGCCGGTATGCCTCAGTAGTTGAGCATCAGCCCATGAATCACGAGGTCACAGTTGATTCCTGGTCAGGGCACATGCCCAGCTCTCAGGCTCCATCCGATCTCCTGGTAGGGGGCATGCAGGAAACAGCTGATTGATGTTTCTATCTCTCTCTCTCTCTCTCTCTCCCCCTCTCCCTTTCTCTCTCTAAAATCAATAAAAATATATTTAGAAAAAAAGAATTAAAAAATATTTTCTTAGCAAAGGTATTTATATATTAAAAACAATAACAACTAAGGACAAGTTAAGGATGGAAGGGGGAGAGGTGGGGATCACAGGTGGGGAAAATGTTGTGGGTATTACCAGGTTCAGAGGGAAAATACAGATTTTTTTTAAAAAATATATTTTATTGATTTTTTACAGAGAGGAATGAAGAGTGACAGACAGTCAGAAACATCGATGAGAGAGAAACATCAATCAGCTGCTTCCTGCACACCCCCTACTGGGGATGTGCCCGCAACCAAGTTACATGCCCCTGACCGGAATCGAACCTGGGACCCTTCAGTCCACAGGCCGACGCTCTATCCACTGAGCCAAACCGGTTTTGGCGGGAAAATACAGATTTTGACACACTTTACAGGGAAATATAATAAGTCTTAAGTTAAGAGGCAGCCAATAGAAAAATAGAAAAGAGAACTTCAAATCACCAGAAGAAAATTTATCTAGTCACCAGAAGGTAAAGAGAGGGGGGAAAAAAAGCAAGTATATTATGGCAGAAATCTTCGTCCATATTAATAGAATTTTTTTGTTGTTGTTAATCCCCACCTGAGGATATTTTTTCCATTGCTTTTTTTTTTTTTTTTTTAGAGAAAAGTGTGAGGGAGAAAGGAATCGGGAGAGGGGGGAGGGAGAGATAGAGATGGACATAGACTAGTTGCCTCCTGCATACATCCTGACCAGTGCTGGGAACTAAACATGCAACCCGGGTACGTGCCCTTGAACATACCTGGGGGTGAGGGAGGATGACGACCATTTCCCAACCACTGAGCAACACCAGCCAGGGCATATTAATAGAATTTTTAGGTGGTCATATTTTCTCAGTCTTTCCAGCCACTAGATGTACCACAAGCTATTATGATCACTTATAGTATATCCTGAGGTAACTTCTAGGAAACTACTTAAACTCTTGAAAATACCATTTGCCATCTTTCCACTCCTGCTGCCTGGTACCTGAATGTGCTGAGTGAATGGCTAAAGCTTAACCTTGAAATACAAGGTTAAAAATGGAGCAGAGAAATGGGGAACTGTTTAATGGGTATGAAGTTTGTTTTACAAGATGAAAAGTTCTGGAGATCGGTTGTAAAACAAGGTAAATATATGTAACACTACTGTATTGAACTAAACACAAAAAATGGTAGGATGGTAAATTTTATGGTATGTGTATTTTACCACAATTAATTAAAAAGAGTAAAATGAATAGAGTCACTACTCTCTAAAATTATTATTATTATTAATCCTCACCAAAGAATACGTTTCCCTTGTTTTTCTTAAAGAGTGAAGAAGGGAGAGAGGGAGAGAGGGAGGGAAGGAGAGAGGGAGATGGGGAGAGAGAGAGAGAGAGAGAGAGAGAGAGAGAGAGAGAGAGAGAGAGAGAGAGAGAAAGAAATATCGATCATACATGCCCAGGCCGGAGATCGAACCTGAAACCTAGGTATGTGTCCTGACTGGGAATCAAACCCACAACCTTTTGGTGCACTGAACCAACACTCTAACCAACTAAGCCACCCAGCCAGGACTCTAAAATACTTTTTTAAAAATATTTTTTTATTGATTTCAGAGAGGAAGGGAGAGGGAGAGAGATAGAAACATAAATGATGAGAGAGAATCATCAATTGGCTGCCTTCTGCACACCCCCCTCCTGGGGACCAAGGGCACAACCCGGGCATATGCCCTTGACCGGAATTGAAACCGGGACCCTTCAGTCTGTAGGTTGATGCTCCATCCACTGAGCCAAACCAGCTAGGGCTAAAATGATTTTTTTAAAATATATTTTTATTGATTTCAGAGAGGAAGGAAGAGGGAGAGAGAGAGAAACACCCACGATGAGAGAGAATCATTGATTGGCTGCCTCTTGCAAGTCACCCACTGGGGATCGAGCCCACAACCCAAGCATGTGCCCTTGACCAGAATCGAATCTGGGACCTTTCAGTTCGCAGGCCGACGCTCTATCCACTGAACCAAACCGGCTAGGGCTAAAATGATTTTTTAAAGAAACAAAAGAACCTGGGTCCTTAGGGACTCTTGGATCCAAACCACCACACTAGTTCTAATGTTTCTCTTTGAAAGATTTCTTAAGACATTCAAGAAAAATCTTAATTGTGTTGTCTATGTTAAAATTAAAAAGTTCTTTTACTCAGGCAGCATAAAGACAGTGCAAAGACAAGCCATGGAATGGGAAATGGTATGGGTAGTATATAACTTAAAGAATTTGTGACCTTGCCAAAACCGGTTTGGCTCAGTGGATAGAGCGTTGGCCTGTGGACTGAAGGGTCCCGGGTTCGATTCCGGTCAAGGGCATGTACCTTGGTTGCGGGCACATCCCCAGTGGTGGGTGTGCAGGAGGCAGCTGATCGATGTTCATCTCTCATCGATGTTTCTAGTTCTCTATCCCTTTCCCTTCCTCTCTGTAAAATATCAATAAAATATATTTTTTAAAAAAAGAATTTGTGACCAGAACACAGACCATTACAAGTCAAAAGAAAAAGACCACAAGCAAATATACTTAAATATGCACTTTCTAAAAGAGGAAACCCAAAATGCTAATAAACATAGGAAAGGTGCTCAATGTCATTAGTAATGACACAATTAGTCATCAAATTAAAACCAAGATGAGAAAACTTTACATATAAATCTAACAGTACTAATTGTTGATGAGGACTTAGAACAAGAACTTTCCTATTCCTGGTGGGAATACACAGGGATGGGCAAAAGTAGATTTATAGTTGTGAGTTTATCCTTGTATTCTTATCTATTTCTTAATTATTGTATTACATGTCTTTTTTATTATTTTGTATCCTTACTTATGACTTACCTTTTTTTCCTTTATTTTATTTTTCCCCCATCGCCATTTGTACGCTCTTCCCTTTCCACCCACCTTCCTTCCTCCAATTCAATTTCTAGGTAATGATGGCTGGTAATTTAATCAACGACCAATGAAAGTGGACACTTAAACCTACTTTTGCTCACCCTTGTAAATTGGTACCATTACTCACTTTTTGGGAAATGGTTTAGCATTACCTACTTTAAGTAAAAAGCACAGCCACCCAAGACCCACAATTCCACTCCTAGGAAAACTAATCTACATGTTGACGCACATTCTGAATTAGGAGCATTGTTCCTAGTATCCCAAACTGGGAACACCCCAACATCCATGTACAGGAGATTCAGAAAGATAAATTATGGTATAGTTCTATAATGAAATTCCATGTAGCAACGAAAAAGAACAAATAGCTCCAAAATAACATGGATGAATTTTATAAACATAATGCTGAGCAAAAAGAGCAAGATACACAAAAATAGACATTTCATTATACTGTTTATATAAAGTTAAAAATGTTTGCAAATGACTAGAGAAGTGGCAAGAAAAACAAAAGTAGGAGCAACATTTCCTCTAGAGGGGAGGGATGGATTGCTGGAAAGAGTCACACAGAGGCCTCTGGCAGAGGTGCATGAATCCGTGCACCGGGCCTCTAGTATATATAGAATACAGACAGTCCTCGGGTTATGTTGGACTCAACATACATAATTTTGTGGTTACGTCGCCATCTCCCGTTTATTTATAAAAGAAAAAAAAGTTCCGTCATTTCGATGTATGTACATATGTGCCAGAGGCCATATGTACGTATGTTCAATGCTCTATTTTCTTTCTTTTTTTGGTTGGTTAATCCTCACCCAAACATATTTTTTCATTGATTTATAGAGAGAGTGGAAGGGAGGGGGGAAGAGAAACATAGATGTGAGAGAGACACATAGATTGGTTGCCTCCCACAGGCAGGATTGAACCTGCAATCCTCAGGTGCGTGGACCAACGTTCTAGCCACTAATCTACATTGGCCACAGCCAATACTCTATTTTTTGACCTGGGTTTTTTTTTGTTTTTTTGTTTGTTCTTTAAATATCTTTTATTGACTTTTTACAGAGAGGAAGGGAGAGGGAGAGAGAGTTAGAAACGTCGATGAGAGAGAAACACCAATCAGCTGCCTCCTGCACATCCCCTACTGGGGATGTGCCCGCAACCAAGGTACATGCCCTTGACCGGAATCAAACCCGGGACCCTTGAGTCCGCAGGCAGACGCTCTATCCACTGAGCCAAACCAGCCAGGGCCTGACCTGGGTGGGTTTTTTTTAATACATTTTAATTGATTTCAGAGAGGAAGGGAGAGGAAGAGAGAGATAGAAACATCAATGATGAAAGAGAATCATTGATCGGCTGCCTCCTGCACGTCCCCTACTGGGAATCGAACCTGCAACCCTTCAGTCCACAGGCTGACACTCTACCCACTGAGCCAAGCTGGCTAGGGCTGACCTGGGTTGTTTTGACAAAGGTATCAGCTTTATATTTATTTATTACTAGAGGCTCGGTGCATGAGTTTGTGCATGGATGGAGTCTGGCCAGGGGGAGGAGCTGTGGGAGGTTGGCCAGCCGGCCCCGCCCCCAATCGGGCCTGTTGGCCAGCCACAGTGCATGTCATAACGACCCGTCGTTCCAGTCACTTGGCTTTTATCTATACATATAAAAGCCCAGCGACCGAAAGGTGGAACAACCGGCTGGTCAGTCGCTATGACACAAGAGTTGCCCCCTGGTAGTCAGTGCGCTCCCACAGGGGGAGTGCCGCTCAGCTGAGGAGGATAAGTGGCTGCTCCCGGCTGGCCAAGATGAGCAGTGCTCCCACTGCTCCCAATCCCTACAGGCCACGCCCTCCCCCGAGTGCACAAATCCGTGCACCGGGCCTCTAGTATATATAGAATACAGACAGTCCTCACATTACATCGGACTTGACATACATCATTTCATGGTTACGTTGCCATCTCCCATTTATTTATTAAAAAAAAAAAAAAAAAAGTTCCATCATTTCGACGTATGTACATATGTGCTTTATGTTTTTTATTATTTATTTACCACAAGTAAAGGTCAGGAATTGTTATCTTTCTTTTCTTTTTTTTTAAAATATGTTTTATTGATTTTTTACAGAGAGGAAGGGAGAGGGATAGAGAGTTAGAAACATCGATGAGAGAGAAACATCGATCAGCTGCCTCCTGCATGTCCACTACTGGGGATGTGCCCGCAACCAAGGTACATGCCCTTGACCGGAATCGAACCTGGGACCCTTCAGTCTGCAGGCTGACGCTCTATCCACTGAGCCAAACCAGTTATGGCAGTAAAAAAAAAAAAAAAAAAAAATTAAAAGAATGCCCTAACCGGTTTGGCTCAGTGAATAGAGCGTCGGCCTGCGGACTGAAGGGTCCCAGGTTCGATTCCGGTCAAGGGCATGTACCTTGGTTGCGGGCACATCCCCAGTAGGGGGTGTGCAGGAAGCAGCTGATCAATGTTTCTCTCTCATAGATGTTTCTAACTCTCTAACCCTCTCCCTTCCTCTCTGTAAAAATCAATAAAATATATTAAAATAAATAAATAAATATTTTTTTTTTTTACTGTTTCACTTCATTACTGCTGTGTATATGCTCCATGTGAGTGACGTAGATGCTTATGTAGGTGGGTTCCGACTTATGGTGAAAATCGCGTTATGTCACGCCATAGGAATGGATCTGTGACGTAATCCGAGGACCTACTATACTGTACATTTATATTTCACTTACTTTTATGTCTGTTTTATATTTGAGATTTTTCAAAAACAATTAGGGGAAAAAAGTTGGAAACAATCTGGGTGTTTTATTACCCAGGAAATGTGTACATGAATGTGAACACTATATAAAAGAATACAGTGCAAGGGTCAAAGGTAATAACTGTATTTACAATTATAGAAACATGGAGAGTTCTCAAAAACAAGGCTGAACAAAGGAGAATGGAGGTTTGTAGCACAATGCTACATTTAGATGTAAACATTTAAAAACACCAACATGAAACAATGCTATGTATTTTTCAAGAATACACAGGTGTCCAAATAAACCCATGGAAGAGGAATTAAAAAGGCATATATACATATAAAACACATAAAAATACACTGCAGTGAATAGCTAACTGGATAAAACCAGCAAGCTTTTTCTTAAAGGGCCAGATAATAAATATTTTAGACTTTGCAGACCATTCATTAGGTCTTATGGCAACGATTCAACTCTACCATTATAACTCAAAAGCAGAAGGAAACCAACTGGCATAGCTGAATTCCAATAAAGCTACACTGACACTCACAGTAGGCCTGGGCTATAGTTCACCAAGCCCCGGAAAAGAGAAATGGGTTAAGGAAAGGGAATAAAGGGGGAAAAAATAAAGGGAGGCTTTGTGTGGGCCAATGACAGAGGATGTCTTTACATATTTCCAACTCAATTCTGGGGAAATAAACTCCTTTATCATTAAGAGGTAATCAAAGAAAGAAAACAGTACCTTTTTTTTTTTTGTTGGGATTGTCTTCCACACTTACCTCCTTGTTGTCTGTCACAGGAACCCACTTAAATATCCTAAGGGATGTGTCACCCACAGTAACCCATTTTTTCTCCCTAAAAGAAAAATACTTCTTAGGACTGATAAAACAATAAAGTAGATTTTCTGTTCATAACTTGGGCTTTCCTACTTCTCAGCAAATCATTCTTTCAATCTTAAATGCTTTCTAAACTTCCTTCCCGCCAAATTACCTTAACTTTCAGTGCAAAATCATCCCTTTCAGAAAAACTTATGTCAAATTCCTTTGGCTCTGAACTCTCTACTTGCCATTTCTCCTCATGTACAGAATACCAAAGCTTTTTTCCCCCTCACATACTACACCAATATAGAGTACCAGCACATTTCCAAACTCAGTTGTCTATCTAGCATCTTTTTCTTTTCAAAAAATAATTCAATTTCACAGATACTTATTAGGCCCTCCAGGATATAAAGGATGTATACTAGTAAGATATGGTTCCTACCTGGGGAGCTCATAGGAATGAAAAAGATAAGGAAAAGATTGAAGGTGGCAAGGATGAGAGGCTGAAAGACAGAGTAAGACTAGGATATCCCATGGATGGGAGAACTCCTATGACTCCTGTGGAACTCAGGGTTGAAACACACACTCCATTTAAAAATAATCACAGGCCAGGATGCTTCCAGCTAACAGAACAAAGCCTTACACTGGTTTCTGGAAGAGGTGAAGGCCAAGCCATGGAAGAACTACTTTAAGGTTTTATTTTCCAGAGGAAGTAACTTTTGAGATAAGCCTTAAACAAATGAGAAGCTTAATCTTTTCCCAGGCACATACCTAGGGAAAGGCAAGTGACATTCTTGAATATGGCAGATAATTGTGGACAAGTTGCGGGGGGGGGGGGGGGGGGGGGGAGGGGGGAGGGGTGTGTGTGCCTGAAATGACTTCTGAAAGTTTCAAGTCCACATCTGATAACATAAAAAAAGCAAAAACTGTTGTTACTTTTGCTATTGAGGATATTATTCAGCAAATGACATCACAGGAAAGTAAAAAAGAGACTGTGATATAACAGAAAGAATGAATTAAAGACTTAGAATATTGAAAGTTAATTCCTGGACAAGACACTCCATTTCCTCATTTATTTAACAAATATTTAATATACAAGACCTTGTACTAGGCCCTAGGCACACAAGGAACAATATGCATATTCCCTACCCTCACAGAGCCTGCATTCCAGTTAAAAACAGACATCAAACAACTCATTTCATTGTCAGTCACTTAATCATTAGGTTAACCATATCAAATTGCCACTTTTGTAGGAAATGTCTTATGGTTTAATCTAATACAATTGTGGAAACTTTTAAGTAGGGGATCTGATCTAGATTGGGGGTCTTGAAAGGTGTCCTTGAGGAACCAACTTTTGAGCTGAGCCAGGAGTTAACTAGGCAAGGGGGATGTAAGTTTGAGGAAGGATGCCCGGCAGCTGGAATAGTAGTGTGGCTCTAATTGAAAAATGACCAGCATCCTGGGGAAGAGGGCAGTTTGAGCCAGGCAGGTGAGGCAGGCAGGACCAGGTTTGGTCTTACAAGCAAGAAGAGGTCACTGAAGCATTATTTTCTTAGCAGGGGAGTACTCTGATATTTGCACTTGAGAAAAATATTATCACGCTTAGTGAAATGTGAGCAATGAACCAAGGAATCAGCAGAGCTGAAACAGGGAGATCACAGGGAGGCTGGGGGAGAGAGGATGCCAGCTGGCTTAGGCTACTAATGGGGGCAGAGAATGCCGGAAGAGAAAGAAAGGTGTGCCAACTCTTAGATTTCACATAAAAAACCCCAGAAGTACATTTGGAGGGAGGAAATTATGATTGATTAACCAATGTTTATAATGGGTCCCAACTATACACGAAGCCTTTGGATATAGAGGAATAAGGAACTTCATCTTGTGGGAAAATGAGCAAACATGCAAAGTTGAAGGTAAGAAACCCCTAAAAGGGGTGGAGAGTGAAAGACAGGAGGGCTTTGGAAGGCTTCCTGGAGGGAGTTAACAACTACTGGGGCTTTAAAATTATTAATAATCTTCAACTAGAGAAAAGCACTCCAGAAGATGGCATAACTCAGAGAAAGATAAGTATCACATGATACTCATATGTGGAATCTAATGAACCAAGTAAATTGATGGGGGGAAAAACTATGTCCCAGAGATATGGAAGCATGAACAGAATGTTGAACCTCAAAGGGAAGGCAGCGGGGGGTGAGTAGGAAGAGATCAACCAATGAACTTACATGCATATATGCATAACCCGTGGACACAGATAATGGGGTGGTGAGGGCCTAGGGCGGAGGAGGTTAATGGTGGGGAAAGGAGGACCTGCGCAATACTTTCAAAAATATTTTTTTTAAAGTTGGCATAATTAGTTGGCTGTGAAATTTTAATGTGATAACACATCGGCATTCCTGATACAAAATAGGCAGTCAACCAGCGTCTGCAAAGAACATTACATGAGTCGTTTCTAAACGAGGAGCAGGTCTCGACTCCTTTACCCACAGCTCCCAGGGCACTAAGAGCAAATGCCTACACAGTTCAGAGTGCGTCCGGTATGAGGGGAGAGAGTTTTGATTTCCACACCAAGTTTGTTTCTGTGGCAGGTAGGTACCAAGTACCTCTCACCAAACTTAGAGTGCTCAGTCTAGCGGACGGGATACTCAGATTGTTGGTTATAATATATGGGACAGGTCCCAAAGCAAAAGACTACAGAGGCGAGCGTACGCGGAGTCAAAAGCGCAGCAGGATTGGTGCGAGGAGCAAGATCTTCCTGACCAAAGCGACCGGAAGCCGGCATCTCCTCTGGCGATGCACCGCCTACTGACAGGTGGGTGTGGCCACGAGCCGGTCGAGCCGCTAATTGGTCAGGGCTGGCGCGCCCTCTGAACTCACGTCGACGCGAGCTGCACTCTCCTCCCGCCTTCTCCGACTTCCCCCTTCCCCCCACTTAAGCGCCAGTCGGTGGACTCACACCCCGCCTGCCGGTCTGGTGTTCCTCTGGGCCTGGACCGGCGAACCCTGCCAGCACCCTCGGCCCCGGCTTCGGCCCCTCACCATTTCCGCACTTTCTCGATGGCAGCCATCACCTTCTTGATATCGTCCTTGGCCCGGCTGCGGGTCTCGGCCCTGACTGACCTGCCCGACATGGCGGCGGCGGGAGCGGCGAGAGCCGGGGCACTGCTCCCAAGACGCGGGGAATCGCGCGCTTCACGCGCCGCCACCCGCCCGCCGCAGCAGCGTCACCGCGGCCGTCGCCCCCTCCGTGCGCGCGTGCGCGAGGAAGAGCGCGCACTCGCCCGCCCCTTGGGACTCCAGGTCTCAGCGCGCCTGCGCGCCCCGCTCCCGGCTTCCAGGACCCCTGGGTGCACCGGGAGACCCCTCGGCCAGGACGGAAGTGCGGGGTGAGCGGGCAGCATGTGCCGTGGGCAGGGCGAGGTGCGAGGCGCCACCAGTGGAATCTCTGGGACTTTCCCAGAGGATCTGGAGGTCGGCATCTCGTTTTCAAGCCAGGGTTGCTGCCATTACCTGTTTTATGGACTTGACCTTAAGGGGACTGCGGTTCTGCATCATCCTTTCCTGCTGCCCCTCCTGTCTGGCGCCTTAGCTCCCCAGATAAGCCGCTGTACTCCAGTCACAGAATTTCACACCTTTCTTCAGTATGCCTTACAACCTTGTACACACGTTCCGCACCTGGTGAACTGACCTCTTTGGTACTCTTCCAACATCTCATTGAACTCAGAGAAGCCTTTACCTGCCATCCTGGGGTCCTACTTGTTCATACTTAGCACTCTACTCATTGTCTTTAATTCAGCAATAATCCATTAAATGATGCCTGCATTGTACAAGGTTCTGTGCTAAGAGCTGCAGTCAAAATCTGGGGTTTTGCTTTCAGTTTAGTGGTACACACAGATCAGAAAACAGGCATTAAAAAGGCATTTTATAAATGCTAGGCTAAGGGAAGTACAAGGTACTATGACTATCCTAATCTAATTGAGAGATGTCCAGAAGCTTCTGGGGGGAAATGACCTTGAAGCTGACTTCTGCAAATACGGTAGATGCAATTGCTCAGAGGCAAACAGTGTCCACAAACATTGTAGATGCTCAATAAATGTTTGGATGAATGCTGAATATTCAGTGCAGCTCCAACGAGACAGGCATTTATTGATGCTTGCAGTATGCAAGGAAAATCCTGTAGCAATTATTTCAGGAGACAAAGGAAGCAGGTGACAGTTTGCATAGGTTGGTAGCATCTACTTCTCTTACCTCTAAAGAAACTTCCTCCTATGTGCCCCAGAGAAATGTCTAGCTAACCCTGAACTTGACACAGCCTCTGACTATGATTGTTTAGCCTTTCATGATTGACCAACATCATGGCTTGATAAGTAAATGTCTTGCTGGTGAGAAGCCGCAGAATAGTGTCTGCCTGACTGAGGAGTGGAATTGCCATGTGCAGGGAAGGAATGATTCTAGAAATACTGGGATAGCCCAGCAGGTGTGATTCAGTGGCCGAGCATCAACCTATGAACCAGGAGGTTACAGTTCGATTCCTTAGGTCAGGGTACATGCCTGGTGGTGGGCTTGATCCCCAGTAGGGGTCATGCAGGAGAGAGCCGATCAGTGATCCTAATCATTGATGTTTCTCTCTCCCTCTCTGAAGTCAATAAAAAATATATATTTTAAAAATTAGCTACACCCAGAGCCATTGTCTCCCCATATAGTGATTCTAGGGAGTCAGCTGTTGGGATCAATGACAAATATCTAGGATCATTGACAAACATCTAGAGTCCATTGTGAGCCCAGCCAGCATGGCTCAGTGGTTGAGCTAACTATAAACCAGGTCATGGTTCCATTCCCGGTCAGGGCACAATCCCTAGTAGGGGGCATGCAGGAGGCAATCAATGATTCTCTCTCATCACTGATGTTTCTATATTTCCCTCTCCTTTCCTTTCTCAAATCAATAAAAATATACTTTTAAAAAAGTCCATTGTGATGCTGCACAGTCCTACAATTAGATAAAGCTCTGTGTTGAGTCCTAGAATGTATTTAGAGGTGATCAGTTTAATCTGGGACTGCCTCCCAAAACCCTCCTGCAGTTATCCATGTTCTTGTATGGAGTGAGCAAGTCTTTAGGGAGTCAGCTGTGGCAGGAAGGTGTCATTAAGGAAGAAAAAAAGAGTAAAGGAGAGGGTGAGGGGTTAAAACAGGATATTCAATAGGAAATTCGATTTTTTACAAAAACAAACAAAAAACCTTGCTACTTAATTAGCATGATTTACAAGCCAGTAGGTTTGAAATGTTTAAGCATGAAAAAGCTGAGTTCACTTGCTGTAGTGACATCTACAATGAAAGCAGGAGGGGAAAGCTCTATGGGTTTATTAGAGAGAAAGCTGGTATGCTCAGCTCTCCATGGCTTCCTTCTTAACCCCAGATTGGTCCTGGGATGAGATGGAGGAATGATCAAGGTATGAATTGTTTCCATACTGCTACCCAGGCTGTAGCCGGTCTGCGGGATACTCGGAAGAACTTAAAGGTGAGAATGGACAACCAGTAATCAGGCCATAGATACCAATTATGAAAACATACAAAACTACTTCCACATGTCCAGAATTTTTAGAGCTCTGAGATATACCTGGCTGAACTCCCAGGAATTCACAATAAAATACTGTATTTCTGATGTATTAATGAGAGCTTAGTGAACTTGAAACTGCAGGGGGGGCGGAGCGGGGAATGAAGTGTGGTTAACACAGAGGTTAACAGTGTTAGATGTGGTCAAGAAGACTGCTTCTAGGACTTGTTTTGGCTCTCCTCCTGCCATGAGGCACAGATCTTGGAAGACCAAGGAAATGTGACTATCCAGAGCTTGTGTTGCCACTTCACCCACCAGACCACAGTCCAGGTACCTAAGACCTTGTAATCCCTGCCCACACAGACCCAAATCTGCTTCCAGGGCTGGTATGAGCCTCTCCCCTGGCTCCATTCCTGTAAAGGCAGTGCTGCTCAAGTAGTGGGTGAAGGGGTGATGGTTCTCAGGGATCTGACAGCACTTGGAGGTGTGCACTGGGGTATACTCTGCAATGTGGGAAAGAACCAGGTAGGAAGAAAAGAGAAACAGGCCTTGACCATGGGATGGCCTGCTTTGGTACCACATTGTGACAGACATGAGTCTGAGAATTCTAAATTCAAACTTGGCCTTCCAGGATGTTGTACCTATCAAGATAGGATAGAGCACACTTGAGCTCAGTTTAATTTATTATAACTTTTAAATATTAAGATGTGGCATATGGGTGTCCATTTCTATTCTTGCCTCTGGGTATGGGCCTGGTTGTTAAAGTTAAGTATCTATCTTAGTACCAGACAGGCCTACATGTAAGTATCTGGGCATGCCATTTTAAGTTGTGTGCCTTGGACAATTTACTAATATTGTTAAGGCTTTTTATTTAAATGTATTTTTTATTGATATCAGAGAGGAAGGGAGAGGGGGAGAAATAAAAACATCAATGATGAGAGAGAATCATTGATTGGCTGCCTCCTGCACGCCCCCAGCTGGGGATCATGTGCCCTTGACCGGAATTGAACCTGGGACCCTTCAGTCCGCAGGCCGATGCTCTATCCACCGAGCCAAACCAGCTAGGGCCGTTAAGGCTTTTTTAGCTGCAAGTCAGGGTATCTGACTCAAATTGACTTAATCATAAACAGGAATTTAATGGCTTTTATAACTGACAAGTCCAATGGTGAAAAGCTCAGGTGTGTCTGGATCTGCCAGTCTAAACAGCATCCTCAGCATATGGTCTCTATTATCTTTGGCCCTACTTTCCTGTTAGCTTCATTCTCAGGCAGGACTACACACAATAACAAGCTTACAACTTACTAAGTGATCTCAGCAGAAAATGAAAGATATTTTTACTTTTCTAAAGTTCTGGAAAAGTCCAGGGAGCTGCTGATTGGTTATATGCCCACTATAAAGTGTCTGGGTCTACCCCCTATAAATCATATGGATCAAGTCGGGGAAGTGGTAGTTCACCAAATAAAAATGTGGTTACTGGGAGAAGGGCTGAGGCAAAAACAGTAGCAAGTTGGTAGGGAATAAATGCTTAGCACTAATGTTAGCCAATACTAATGAAAAGGAAAATTGGGGGTGGGGGGGTGGGCTTTGCAATCTAGTTCAGTATATGATTAAAACTGTAGTCTTACTTACCTACTCTGACTGACTTGGGCGGAGCTGCAGAGCCTAACCCCAGGCCACCACAGCTGACTTGGGCAGAGCTGTGGGGACCCTCAGGGGCCTACCACAGGAGATATATAGGTCAGAGCCTCCCCACAAGTTGAGTTCAGGCTTTGGATCCGGAATTCCCCTGGACTAGCAGATCTGCGAAATAAAGGTTAAACTTTCCTCCCTCAGAGTGCTGGCTGATCGTTCTCCTGTGCATTCTGCCAAAAACACTAACATGATCAAGAAAACGTAAATGGGCTCAAACTGGGTTTGTATAATGAATAGAAAGCAAGTAGAAACCACACTCATTTTCCAACTGCCCTGAGCTCTGGAAGTTGATAGCCTAAAATGAAGACTTGGAAAGGTAGTCACAATCTCAGAAGACATTCACAATTTTGTGTATATGAACCAAGCTTTCAGTTGCTGTGTCTGTTTTTGCAATGCAAACCTGTGCCCATTCATGGGCCTCAGCCTGAAGAGCTGTGGGCTGAAACCAAGCCGGGCTTACTAGGAAGACCCATATTTTTGGAATTTGTAGGGAGTACATGAATCTCCAAGTTAAGTTCCTAGATATAGGGCCAACTTAGAACAATGTTGGGTCTATCTAGCACTATATGAAGTAACCTACCTTACTGAGAACTCATCATATTTGTATGTGCTTCCTGCTTAGCCTCTATAATCTCCAATTATAGAACAATCTTTAAATATGAATATAATTATCTTAATGGAAACTGACCAAGACTATCAATAGGCCTTTAAATATACACTGGTGGCTTATATTTTCTATTTTTGATAACTGATTAAAAAAAATAGGCTATATACTGATACAGAATTTTTGGACTGGAACTCGGATTGTCTGCCAGAATCGAAGAATGAATCCAGACAGAAAGTGGTATAGCATAGGTGGAGATTTATTGAAGAACAAGTACAGACTCCCACGTAGGGAGCGGGGAAAGGGTCCCACTGGGTTCCCTTTCCCTATGGCTTATATAGGCTGCAGATCCTGGTGCCTTGATATCCCCTCTGATTGGTCACTATTCCCTTAGACTGGTTACTATAGTAACTCCTGGGCTCAAAGGTTGAAACTCACATGGGACAAGTGAGGTTCCCCTCTCCTTCCCCATTGTTCCCCTATTCCCTCTGGGCTTTCTTCTTCTCATTCTGAATGAGGGCTTCCTTCTCTTTATTTTGTAAATATAGACCTTTCATGGCTACTTCCAGTTCCCTTGTCTTATGGAAATATACCTGTTGCTGCTTCCTCGTCTTACGGAGATGTAACTGTACCTGGATTCCTTGTGTTATGGAAATGTACCTTCGCCCAGTCTGCAGCCCCATGCTTTTCCATGGACCCCAATTCTAAAAAATCCCTAAGCCTGCCTATGTTCCCCCAAAATTCCTGCTTCAATACCACCATTTTTAATATTCCCCAACTTTTTATTTAAAAAAATTTCAAACCCACAAAGTTGAAATAGTAATAATAAAATATTAATGCTGCCTTCATACACAAGGATATTTGATCAAAATAACACAGTGGCCTCTGCTCTACATTAATATCCAGATACCTTCTCCATGCTTACAAGAAAAGAAGGCTCATTTTTAGTGAGAGGAGCTTTCTGTCCTCAGGAAGTCTATGTAATGACTTTTTGTAGTGCTTTCACTCAGCTCATTAGAAACACAGGACAGGACTTACTCCCATTTTACAGATGAGAAAACAAACTCAGAGAGGCCAAATAATCTACCTCCTCAAGGTCTGAAATCAGTCAATGATCCAATTGAAACCAGAAAGAAGACTTTTGACTTCACTAACTTAACATTCTATGATCACTTCCCTTCCTGGATATACAATGAGTAAGATCAGAGCTAAGTAGATATAAAAGGAGTATTTTAGTCTTATTCTTCTGACAATCAGAAAGCTAATATCCACTAGGACATAGCATTATCAATCAGAAATTTGTTATTAGGAACATAAAACCAGAGTGGAAATCTGGAGTGGGAGGATAGTTACAGAAGATACTGACATTTCTGTCAATTGCCCTGGTTTGAGTTCATTTATTGAGAGCTTATTCTGTCCCAGGTACTGTGTTTGGGATATAGAGCAAATCTATAGACAAGGAGTCTTGTCTTTGTGGAGTTCACATTCCAGTGGATTAATGAACCACCCAGAAGCTGCCAATAAGAGACTGGTGGGCTGCATCTGGCGCACATTAGTGTTTTGTTTGGTCCATACAGTGCTTACTTTTTTTTTTATAATAATCTGTCAACTTCTAGCTTCTCTGAAACTGGCAATTTCTGCTGGATTCCTGAATAATAAGTAGCAGCCACCATTGTCCCTTACCCAGAATACATGCCCTCTAGGGATCACTTTGGTCCCTATTTCCTACTGTCTTACACCCAGAAAACACCAATTCACGCATCTAGTTACCCACTTGACATCTATAAGCATTTCAATTAAAACCCCTGAAGCGAACAAATATCCAAACAAGGTAATTTCAGATAGCACTAAGAAATAAAAAATAATAAATACCCTAATGTGACAGATGTTATATAGTTGGTAGAAAGGGCAACTTCAGACTGGGTGACTAGGGAGGGTCTCTCTGAAGTGTAATTGAAACTGAGACCTGAATTATGACAAACATAACAAGTCAGCCAACAGAAAAGAAAATGATTCCAAGCAGAGGGAACATCATAGGCACAAGTCCCCCTTAAGGCTAGAAATAATTTGGCTTGGTTGAGGAACAACAAGGTTGGGGTGGTTAAGAAAGTGGTATAAAGAACACAAAGGAAGGAAAAAGCCAGATTACACTGGACCTTGTGGGCCACGGTGAGAATTTTGGATTTTATTCCAAGTGCGATGGGAAGCCTTTGGAAGGTTTTAACTGGGGAACAATGTGATCTGGTTTACATTTTCAAAAGATCACTCTGTTATGTGGAAAAATGATTTAGTGAAACAAGAAAAGAAGCAGGGAGACCAATGAGGAAGCTATATTATCAGTAGGTGACAGTGGCTAGGACCGGGATGGTAACAGAAAAGATGGAAATAACAAATTCAGGATATAATATAATCTGGAATATAGCCAAGAGAGTTTTTTTGTAAGTGGATGGTTATAGTGGTAGTGGGGCAGAAGGAATAATAAAAGGGAATAATGATAACTCCAAGGCTGGGGCTTGCTCAAACATTTATGTGAATTGGGGTTGAGTAAGAGAGGTCCCAGTCTTAAAGAGAGGAAATAAGAATTTGATTTTAGATGAGTAAGTTTTACCTAGACCAGGGGGGGGCAAACTTTTTGACTCGAGGGCCACAATGGGTTCTTAAACTGGACCGGAGGGCCGGAACAAAAGCATGGATGGAGTGTTTGTGTTAACTAATATAAATTCAAAGTAAAGGAGCGGAGGGGAGAGCAAGAGAACCGGATAGAACAGCCGGATCTGGCCCGCGGGCCGTAGTTTGCCCACGGCTGACCTAGACTCAAGTCTTCCTAGATTCCTCATTTCCTTTATTTTGCATCCCACAGCTAAGCAGTCCTTAAACTCCAAAATTCAAATTTCTAAATATTTAATCTCTTATCAAATCTATCCCTTCAACTTCAAATCCACTGCCTCTGTCCTGGCTCAATCCTCTCTCTTATCATTTCTTTTACAACTGCCTTCTGCAGCTACAAATAAACTAACAAAAAGCACTTAATATTAAGCACTTACTATTAGACAAGTGTACTGCTCTCCCACCAACCACCTTTGATGGTAGAGATCATGTCTTATTTATACTTATCCCCAGTGCCTTGAGCTGTGGTGGGCAGAGTAGGCACTCAAATGTTTAATGAACTGAAAAGGGATCCCCTCCAACAGGATATAACCTTCTAAAAAAGAAGACTCCATTTTGGGATTCTATGATTCATCCATACAACCAGATACAAAACGTATGATCCCAGAAACTTCACCTTCCCAAAAGACGTGTTTCTTCCTAATTTAATTTCAAACTACAGTGTTTGAGACTCACTTTCACCCATTAGTTAATAAATAATATTGGACAACACATAACATATACTAACTACTCTTTTCTACTTTTCTTCCAAATCTAAGGACTTTATACTCTCATTAGAAGCCTGATGAATGAAAATTCATGCACTGGAGGGGGGTGCCCTCAGCCCGGCCTGCCCCCTCTCACAGTCCAGGAGCCCTCAGGGGTGGAAGGCAACCCGGTGATCAGGGGAAGGCGATGCCCCCATCACACCTCTGCTGCTGCCACTGCCAGCAGCGCAAACCTCAGCTGGTCCTGGTTACCTGAGCCTCGGGCAGCCCTGGGAGGCTGGGCAACCGCCATCCGAGGCTTGCCTGCGCCTCGGGCCATCGCTGGGCGGCCCAGGGGGCTGAGGGACTCTGAAGGCAGGTGTGTGGAGCAGCCGGACCTGCCTGGGGGCGGGCCTGGCCGTGCCACATGCCTGCCACCCCAGCAGAACTGAGGGGACTGGGCGCCACCATCTTTGAGGGAGTGACAGTCAATTAGCATATTCCCTCCTTGTTGGCTGTGGGTGCTGTCATCTTTGTGAGGGTGTGATGGTCTATTTGCATATTCCCTCTTTATTATATAGGATATCCCCACATCATCTTTGTAAGGAGGTCAAAAAGTTATTCTCCATTTTACAAATAAGAAAACAGGCACAGAATGAAATCCCTTACTTACTTTTTTTGTTGTTAATCCTCACCTGAGGCTATTTTTTCCATTGATTTTTTTTTTTTTAATATATTTTTACTGATTTCAGAGAGGAAGGGAGAGAGAGAAAGAAACATCAATGATGAGACTCATTTGTCAGCTGCCTCCTGCACGGCCCCCACTGGGGGTGGAGCCTGCAACCTGGAACATGTACCCTGACCAGGAATCGAACCGTGACCTCCTGGTTCATAGGTTGATGCTCAACCACTGAGTCATGCTGGCTGGGCCCATTGATTATTTTATAAAGAGAAAGTGGACAATGGGAGGGAGAGAGGGGAAGAGAAGAGGACAGAGGGAAGGAAAGAAAGAGAGAGGGAGAGTGAAACTTTGATGTGAAAGAGACACATCGATTGGGGGCCTCCTGCACATTCCCCTGACTGGGGTTGGGGATCAAACCTGCAACCCAGGTATGTGCCCATTATTAGGAATTAAACCCAAACAAACACTCTAACCACTGAGAAATACTGGCCAGGGCAGTACTTGGGCATTCTTTAGGTTTTGCCTCCACAATTACAAACTTCTTTGGGTAACAGGTCAAAGACCATGTTTCCTGTCTCTTCTATTTACCACTCTCCTCAATGACCAGTGAAGACAGATTCTACCCATTGGGCTCAGGAAAAAGCACCTTGGTCATTATGTTGGAAGATCAAGTAAGGCTAGGAGTCAACTGGCAACAAGAGAAAGAGATCAAATAGGCAAGAATAGCTTCAATGGAAGGGGGAGAAGAGGGACCACCATTAAAAAAAATCAGGATACCCCTTTCAAAAGGTTTCCAGCTGGTGAGTACCTGGGAAGAAAAGTGGCAGCAGTGGTGGCAACAGAAGGCCAGATTCTTCCTGCTACACCCTTCAGAGTCATTTCTTCAAGGCACCCAGGCTCTTCAGAGCCTCCTGGGCCTGGGTCAGCTGCTGTTGCAGCCTCTGGCGGGTGCTCTCATTGGAGGCCCGTTTCAGGAGGCTCTGCATTTCTTCCACCACTGCCCGATGGCCAGGGGAGTTATGAAACAGCCGCACTGCTCGGTCCCCACAGGAGGCCAGAAGTCGGCCAGTGATATCAAAGGACAAGTCAGTGATACATTCCCCATGGACCTGCTCAAAGCATTCTTCTTTCTCACCCCGCCGGGTATTGTAGAGATGAATACTGCTGCCACTGGCCAAAGCCAAGACCTGAGCATCAGGGGACAGTGCCAGGCGGCAGGGGATGGTGCTCGCCTCTTCAAAGCGGCCTGTCCTCAGCAAGTAGGGGTCCTGCTGCTTCTTGTATTCCACATCTGTGTCCCACAGTTTCCATGTACCATCCTTGGAGACAGAGGCCATCCTGCAGCATGGAAAATCACAGCTCTAGTGCCAACTCACCTTGGAGGAGAGAGCACTCGGGCAGCACTAAAGGCTCCAATTAGGAAGCCAACTTCACTGCTATGTCTACTTCCTGCTGAGTGAGGGTCAGGCACCCTATCCACTTTAGAGCTGCTGCAGATAGTTGGAAAGACCCTGTTTACCAAGAAGGGCTGAGAGCCACTGGTAAGAAATCAGAGAGAACTCACTCACCTTCGGGAGTCATTGGAGAAAGCAAAGAAGTGGACAGCTGCCGAGTGGCCCTTCAGTTCAAAGGCTCGTACAACCTCTTGGAAGTCACCTTTTTTCCCAAAGCAGACTTCCCAAACTTTGACATCCGGGGTGAAGCCACACGAGGCCACAAACCTGCCATATAAGCCGGGTTCCTTTAAAACTTAATTTTAAGGGCATCTTGTTTCTGCAAATCCATTAAGCCTCTTCCTTGAGAAATTTAATAATCTTATACCTAAATAACATTATCTTTTTAAAGTGCTTTTATACACATCTCAGTTTACCTACATAGCCATGCTATAAGATACACAGTACTCCCATCTAAAAACTATAGATGAAGAAATAGAGACTAGGACTTAAATCTAGGTGTCCTGATTCCACACTGTATGCTCTTTCCATTATTTATAACTGGCTCACTGCTCTGTCCCCAGCCCCCAGCCCCAACCTCTACCCATCCCAGGTGCCAAAGTCCCTCCTTCCTCACCTGCTACAAGGGGATATAGCAGCATGTGCATTGTTCATCTGGTTGGTGTTAATGGTAGACAACACCTGACCTTTCAGATTCCAGATGAGGACAGTTGTGTCACTGGAAGCAGTCATGATGAACTTTCCTGAGGAGTGAGGAGTGATATAAGCTGAGGTCAATTACTTGACCAATTATCAATCTCTAAGGAGACACTTATGAAGGCCTCTGCTGCCCAAAGTATCCTTGCTCCCCTCCAGGGCCAAGGGTCAACACAGATAAAGATTTTGCTAAAGAATGTGGCTCTTACCTGCCTTCCCTAATTGATTTACTATGGCTCCCAGACTCCAGGGGAACACAGAGCCCCTTTATCATGCTGGGGCTGAGCAAAATGCTGAAAGGCAGCATTAACTCATTCAGCACATATACCATTAACTAGGGCCATGCCCTCCTGCCTTGGGCAAGGTCCACCCTCTGAATGTCTCTTACCTGTGTCAGCAATGCCAATGTTGATGACAGGTGCCTTGTGCTTTTTAGGAAAGTCCTCTGGGGTGGCTGTGAAGGTATATCCCCCATCTTCTCGCTTGGTCATCTTGAAGACACGGAGGGTATCGCCATTGGCCAGCCAGACAATGAAGGCTCTAAAGACAGGTAGCAGACAAATAAGTAATTCATTCATTTGAACAGAGTCCTATGTATGCCAGGTCCTATGCTAGATTCTGAAGAAAATCAAGACCTCCCCCCATGCCCTATAATCCACCTTACAACTTTACCCCTTGGTTCAAAATCTCTTAAAACTCCCCATAAGATAGACCTTTAATAGCTTTTGCTCATTTAGTTTCTCTAGGGCTCTGAAAATCAATATAGCTTCCAAGACTAATCTGGAAGCCTGACTTTGGTACTTCGCAAGTTGCTTCCTTGCTATATAGCAGCATAATCCTCTAGGGAGCCCCAAGCAGTGCTTAATCTGTCTGGATGCTCTTTTTCTGCTAAAGGGAGACCTTGAGTCCCTGCCCTCACTATCCCAAACCAGATATGGGAAAGCCACAAGCTTGGAACTGGGCTTCTACAGGCAAACCTGAGGCTCCATCCTGTCCCACCTGCAGTCAGGGCTGAAGCGCACCAGGGTGGCATGGTCCAGCTCCACATTGGCTCTCATGCTGCGGTGCTCCCGCTGTAGGAAGTCCTTTGTGCTCCAGATGCGGACGGTGCGATCATCTGCACAGGTGGCCAGGTACTTGCCATTGCTGCTAAAGTCCATGCAAGATATGTTCCCACTGTGGCTCTAGGGGGAAGGGATGCAGGAAGTGTGAACAGGAACCCCTTGGGCAGATGGGGAACCCTATTGTGCAGCCATGACTCCAGGGCCCTGTAGCCTGGATTAATAGCAAGATACTGATGGGATGTGATGAGAAGGGACAGAATGTGGCATCCAGACTGACTTTGGTCAGAGACTGAGGGGTCTATAATATGCACAGAATACTACAAAGGAAAAATCTGTATGTGTGTTGTGCATGGTACCCATGTACCTTCAGTGCTGCAGCCAGGAGACGGTGGGTGAAGTTGTGTTGTTGAGGCTTCTCCTTACGAATACGCTGTTGCTGTTTCTGCTTCTTGGATCTCAAGGACTTGTCAAGTGGAAATCCATTTGCTTTTTGGCCTATAAGAAGGGCCACGTAACTCATCCATTATTCACTCAATAAGCATTTACTAACCACCTATAATTGGCCAGGCATTGAGGGAAGCAACAAGAGATGACCAGATATGGCCCCTGTCCTCAACAAGAGAGAGTGATACAGGCAAAATCGGAGGCTTTGGATTGTGACCTTGAGGAAGCTGCTTGCTGTTAGTCAATATAGCACCTCAATGCAAATTAGAAAAGGCACCCTCTCTGGGCTGGTATAATTCAGTGGGTGCACAGCATGGCCAGTGGAATGCAGATCCTTGACCAGACATCCCTATATAGGGAATAATGTGCACAACCAAACCTTGGTAAGTTACTCAACTGCTCTGGGCCTTGATTTCCTTAAACTTATGAGAATTGGATATTATATACAAAATGACAAGTAGAGTACCCAACACAAGCATTAAAGGCTCAAAGAACTCAGAACTGAGGGGTAAGAGGCAGTTACCACTCATTGAGTTACCCTGAGCCAGAAACAGTGCAAGGCACTTTTGCATGAAATAGGTAATTTAATTGAGAATCAGGACAGGTGCAAAGTGATCCAATAGTCACCACAGACACTCTTTAATTCCTACAAGAAAAAAACCTCCTGAGGCCCAAATGCAAAGATGGCCACAATCTGCCCTCTGCTTACCTCTCCAGCCACTAACAAACCCCTTTCCCCCACCCCCAAAGTCATACCAAATGCTGTTGAGGGCTCCTTGCCTTTGTGCATGTTGTCATTGCCAGGAATGTTTTTCCTTCCTTGGCCTCCTGGCAAACTCTAATGCCTTAAGACAAGCATGTCAAACTCACAGCCCTTGGATGGCTCATAGCGAATATTTTTGTGGCCCAGCCAATATTTAAGAAACGTTTTAATAAAAATTTCGTAACTTAATTTTTACAATATCCTGTTATACATAATTATTAATAACAAACTACAACGTTTGCTAATGACTGATTACTATAATCGTGTTGCATTCATTTCCCTTACGTGCCTTCTGCACAGGCGCACCATTTCTCTCCACTAATACTAGCAGTGAATATTTTAGCAGCTGATTGCCACGTCATTAGTCTTGTACTGACTTGTTTGGTGTGCGCAACAGGAAATATTTTGCTTTCAGAGAACAAGAAAAATAGGTTTACTTGCGTTATGCTTATTAATTTGTGCAGTTATTCAGTGTCTGGTAAGTTAATGTTCAAGAAAAAATAGTAGAAAAAAAATGGTGGCGGAATAGAGAGACATGTCCTGAGCCTTGTCCCGGAGCAGATAGAAAGAACAGCTGAGGGTCGCACGGGGAGTGTCTGTTGGAGAGAGAGAACTACATAACCAGACACCCAGAGAAGAGAGACCATGGGGAGACAAAGCAACAGCCCACATATGAAAGAAAAGCAGGCATCACCAGAAAAGGAAGAAAACGAAATGGAGGCAAGCAACCTGTCAGAGAAAGAATTCAGAGAAATGGTCATAAGGTGGCTGAAAAGAATGGAAGACATATTCGACAATATGAGTAAGAACCAAGAGGAAATGAAGAAGATCCAAGAAGAAATGAAAAATGACATCGCTGCTGTAAAGAACTCAAAAGAAAGCATCAAGAGTAGACTATTAGAAGAAGCAGAGGACCGCATCAGTGAGCTAGAAGACAATGTAGGAAAAAATACCCAAGTAGAGCAGCTTCTAGGAAAAAAAATTAAAAAGCAGGAGGAGAGCCTAAGGGAACTTTGGGACAACACGAAACAAAACAACATCCGCATAACAGGGGTTCCAGAAGGAGAGGAAACTGAGCAAGGAATAGAAAACCTGTTTGAAGAAATAATGACAGAAAACTTCCCTGATATAGGGAAGAAAAAACCCACACAAATCCAAGAAGCTCACAGAGTCCCAAGCAAAATGAACCCCAAAAGACCAATGCCAAGGCACATTATAATTAAATTGGCAAACACCAACGACAAAGCAAGAATCTTAAAAGCGTCCAGAGAGAGACAGAAAGTTACCTACAAAGGAACCCCCATCAGACTAGCAACTGATTTCTCAACAGAAACTAATCAGGCCAGAAGGGAATGGAATGAAATATACAAAGTCATGCAAAGGAAGGGTCTGAATCCAAGAATACTGTACCCAGCAAGGCTATCAATCAAAATTGAAGGTGAAATCAGGAGTTTCACAGACAAAAAAAGGACTAAGGGAATTTATTACCATCAAACCAGCAATGCAAGAAATGCTAAAGGGTCTGCTGTAAAAAAAAAAAAAAAAGAACAAGAGAAAAAAAAAAAAGAAATAGGAAGCAAAGAAGTAACACAGGGGTAAAGAATAAAAATGGCGACAAGTAAGTACCTAATAATAACAACTTTAAATGTAAATGGATTAAATGCCCCAATCAAAAGACATAGGGTAACGGACTGGATAAGAAAACACGACCCATATATCTGCTGTCTACAAGAAACCCACCTCAGAAAAAAAGACGCACACAGACTGATGGTGAAGGGATGGAAAAAGGTTTTTCAGGTGAATGGAAATGAAAAAAAAAGCTGGGGTAGCAATACTTATATCTGACAAATTAGATCTCAAAGTGAAGGACATAACAAGAGATAAGGCAGGCCACTTCATAATACTAAAGGGAGCAATCCAACAAGAAGAAATAACTCTGGTAAACATATACGCACCCAATACAGGAGCACCCAAATACATAAAAAAAACTCCTGGAGGATATCAAAGGAGAGATTGACAGGAATACAATCATAGCAGGAGACTTTAATACCCCACTATCACCATTGGACAAATCCTCTAAACAAAAAATCAGCAAAGAAACATCAATCCTAAATGACTCATTAGACCAGATGGAATTAATTGACATCTTCAGAACATTTCACCCCAAAGCCACAGAATATACATTCTTCTCAAGTGCACATGGGTCATTTTCAAAGATAGACCATATGTTGGGTCATAGGCAAAGTCTCTTCAAATTCAAGAAGATAGAAATCATATCAAGCATCTTCTCAGATCACAGTGGCATAAAACTGGAAATCAACTACAATAAAACAATCCAAAAAAATCAAACACATGGAGACTAAACAGCATGCTATTAAACAATGACTGGGTTACCAGAGAGATCAAGGAAGAAATAAAAAACATCATGGCAACAAATGACAATGAAAACACAACAATCCAAAATCTATGGGACACAGCGAAAGCAGTCTTGAGAGGAAAGTTCATAGCTCTACAAGCCTACTGGAAAAAACAAGAAACAATGGTAATAAATTACCTAACCCTACAACTCAAAGAGAGAAAGAGAGCAACAAGAAAAGCCCAGTGTAAGCAAAAGGAAGGAAATAATAAAGATCAGAGCGGAGATAAACGACATTGAGACCCCCCCCAAAAAAAAAAATACAAAAGATCAACAAAACCAAGAGCTGGTTCTTTGAAAGGATAAACAAGATTGATGAACCGCTAGCCAGGCTCACCAAGAAGCAAAGAGAGAGGACCCAAATAAACAAAATCAGAAATGAAAGAGGTGAAATAACAACAGACCCCACCGAAATACAAAGGATTGTTAAAAAATACTATGAACGCCAAAACCGGTTTGGCTCAGTGGATAGAGCGTCAGCCTGTGGACTGAGGGGTCCCAGGTTCGATTGCGGTCAAGGGCACGTACCTTGGTTGCGGGCACATCCCCAGTAGGAGGTGTGCAGGAGGCAGCTGATCGATGTTTCTCTCTCATCGATGTTTCTGACTCTCTATCCTTCTCCCTTCCTCTCTGTAAAATATCAATAAAATATATTTAAAAAATAAAAAAATAAAAAATACTATGAACAACTCTATTCCAACAAACTGGACAACCTGGAGGAAATGGACATATTCCTAGAAAAATATAACCTTCCAAAACTCAATCAGGAAGAATCTAAACATCTCAATAGGCCAATAACTATGGAAGAAATTGAAGCAGTCATCAAAAATCTTCCAGCAAACAAAAGCCTGGGGCCAGACGGCTTCACAGGGGAGTTTTACCAAACATTCAAGGAAGAACTAAAACCTATCCTCTTCAGACTATTCCAAAAAATTCAAGAGGAAGGAACACTTCCAAGCTCATTCTATGAAGCCAGCATCACCCTAATACCAAAACCAAAACCATCTCTCCATTGAGAGATGCAAATCAAACCAATAATGCGGTACCATCTCACACCTGTCAGAATGGCTATTATCAACAAGTGAACAAATGACAAGTGCTGGCCAGGATGCGGAGAAAAAGGAACCCTCATGCCCTGCTGGTGGGAATGCATACTGGTGCAGCCACTGTGGAGAACAGTATGGAGTTTCCTCAAAAAACTAAAAATGGAACTCCCATTTGACCCAGCGATCCCACTTCTAGGAATATATCCCAAGAAACTAGAAACACAAATCAGAAAGGATATATGCACCCCTATGTTCATAGCAGCACAATTCACCATAGCTAAGATTTGGAAACAGCCTAAGTGCCCATCAGCAGATGAGTGGATTAAAAAAGTGTGGTACATCTACACAATGGAATACTATGCTGCGGTAAAAAAAGGAGTTCTTACCATTTGCAACAACATGGATGGAGATGGAGAGCATTATGCTAAGTGAAATAAGCCAGGCAGAGAAAGATAAATATCACATGATCTCACTCATTTGTGGAATATAATGAACAACATAAACTGATGAACAAAAATAGATCCAGAGACAGAGAAACATCAATCAGAATGTCAAACCTCAGGGAAGGTAGGGGAGGGTGGGAGTAAGGGGGAGAGATCAACCAAAGGATTTATATGCATGCATGTAAGCCTAATCAATGGACACAGACAACAGGGGGGTGGGGTCATGAATGGGAGGTGGGGGGTAATGGGGGAATAAGGACACATATGTAATACCTTAATCAATAAAGAAACTAAAAAAACAAAACAAAACAAAAAAATAGCAATTTTTATTAAAATACTAGAGGTCTGATGCACGAAATTCGTGCAAGGGGCTTGGCCCTCGCAGCCCCAGCTTCATCTGGAAGGACGTTGGGCTGGCCGGTCTAATTAGCATATTATGCTTTTATTATTATAGATTCTATTATTTTATGTTAACAATTACTCATTTATTTCAGCCCTTTGTATTCAGCATGTCTCTATCGAAATAAACCTATCCTATCTAATAAAGAGGGAATATGCAAATTGACCATCACACCGTCACAAAGATGGCGGTGCCCAGTCCCCTCAGCCCCGCCGCTGAGAGTGGACAGTGGGGCGTGGGGGCTTTGTCTGCACGGTGGCGGCAAAGCACCCAGGCCCCGCAGACAGCAGAGAGTGGGCCTAAGCCATCAGTAGGACATCCCCTGACAGCTCCTGGATTGAGAGGGTGCAGGTTGGGCTGAGGGACCCCTCTCCCCCATGCACGAATTTCATGCACTGGGCCTCTAGTGTTTCTATGAAAATTGAAGCTTTTGTTTTTTTGCGGCCCACATAAACTTAAACCTTATTTGGCCCGTGTTAGCCTTTGAATTTGACATGCTTGCCTTAAGGCCACATCTCTTGTGTTCCCTGCTCTCAGTGAAGATTTCCTTGACATCCCCCCACCAAAAATAGATTAAAAAAGTAGGGCTGACCACTCCCACCACTGGGTTTCCTGTGTCTAGTGCTAACCTCTTCTAGGAAACCTATTACACTATATTTTTCTCTTACATTTTTAGATGTTCTTCTCCATTACCCCATAGTGGACTCCCTAAAGGAAAAGACCCAAAAGCCTACTGAGATAGTAGGTACACAATAAATCAGGGAACTGGTCAGTGTGCTTACAACAAATGAATGTCGGTCCGTCCCTCACCTCCCAACCCCCACCCCCCGCCCATTTTCATAAAATAACGAACAAGTAGAGCGCTTGGGAGTTTAGAAGTGATCTCGCAGCAACCCTGGGGACAAGCTGAGACTCAAAAGGCAAAGTGGCTTGGCCTCGGCCACCGAGCAAGCGGCAGTGTGGGGCCCAGGTTCTAACTAGTCTTTCCGAAGGGGCGCGACCAGCCCGGCCAGGTGGCATGTCTGGTCGGGAAGCGAAGCTCATTCCACAAGAAGAGAAACTGAGGCCCAGGGGGGGCCGGCACCCCCTCGAGCCTAGACCGGAGGTCGGACCACTGGGAAGTCGGAAGCGAATTCGCCGCAGGCTGCCCCTGCCCGCCCGGCCCCACTAACCGGCAGGCCGGCCGCTTGTCTCCTCCTCTGAGCGTAGCCATCCCCGCGCTACCGCCGCCGTCGCCATGAGGGCCAGCAGCCCGAGCAAGAGCGACACTCCCATCAGCTCCGGCATCTGTGGCAGTTCCATGTTGGCCAGAAGGATGCCACCTCAGCCTCAGGCTACGCGGGCGCTAGCACGTATCCGCAGGGCCGCGCACGCACGCGGGGCGGGGCCTGACCACTGGAGCGTCCCGAGGGGCGGGGCCTGACTATTGGAGCGTCCCAAGGGGCGGGACCTGGTCGTTGGAGTGTCCCAAGGGGCGGGGCCTGGGCGTTGGCGGGGAGGGGGGGAGGAGTCTTAGCATCAAGGGAAATTCAGATAGGCTTTTACTATTAATGGAGAAGGGATAGAGTAGTCCTGGAATTGGAGTATGGGACAGCCTCAGCAAATACCTGAGAAGGAGGGATGCTGTGGGGGAGGCAGGGCATGAGCAAAATAAAAAGTATCAGGTAAGCGCTAGCCGGTTTGGCTCAGTGGATAGAGCCTGGGCCTTCAGACTGAAAGGTCACAAGTTCAATTCTGGTCAACCGCACATGCCCAGGTTGTGGGGGCGTGCAGGAGGCAGCCAATCAATGATTCTCTCTCATCATTGATGTTGCTATCTCTCCCTCTCCTTTCCTCTTTGAAATCAATAAAAAACATATTTTAAAAAGGTAGCTAGTAAGACTGGAAAGGTCTAGAGGGCTTTGAGGGCCAGCCAGCTCAATCCAACAAGCAGAGATGAACCTCCACTGGTTATTATAGGGAGAAGAGGGCAAAATTGGTGTCTTCAAAATTTTCTGGATGGACCAGTGGGTGCCAAGACCAAAGACAGAAGGGAAACCAGCAGGTGTTTGCTAGGATCCAAGAGGGGGATGATAAGGGCCTAGACTTAAGGGAAGCCTGGGGAGTGGAGAGGAATTTGAAAAAATTTTAAACAAGACATTTCTTTTTTTAATCCTCACCCAAGAATATGTGTATTTTTTAAATTGATTTTTTTAGAGAGAAAGAGAGAGATTGATCGGTCGCCTCCTTGTACCAACCCTGAGCAGGATCGAACCTGCAATCTTTTGGTGCATGGGACAGCACTCCAACAAACTGAGCCACCTGGCCAGGGCAAGACATTTCTTATTTTGAAACAATTAAAATTCACAATGAGATGAAAAAAATGAATAGGAAGGTTCCATGTACCCTTTACCCAGTTTTCCCCAATGGTAGCATCTTCCATAACTATAGTGTAATATCAAAACCAGGAAAGTGGCATTGATACAATCTATAGAACTTATTCAGATTTCACAAAAAAGGAAGATATTCTGAAAGACTAATAATAGAATTTAGATTAGATACGCTTGGTTGGAGAGGGAATAGTTCCAGAACAGACATGCCCTGTGGGCTTCCCGGCCCTGAAACCCACAGCAAGTTGAAGTATTATGGTCAGAGATTCCAGATTCAAACATTTCCATGCCCACCTGGGAGCCTCTCCTGACAGTGCAGACTCTGGTCTTTAGAAAGTCCCCCTGAGGCCCTAACTGGCTTGGCTCAGTGGATAGAGCGTCGGCCTGTGGACTCAAGGGTCCCAGGTTCGATTTCGGTCAAGGGCATGTACCTTGGTTGCAGGCACATCCCCAGTAGGAGGTGTGCAGGAGGCAACTGATCGATGTTTCTCTCTCATCGATGTTTCTGGCTCTCTCTCCCTCTCCCTTCCTCTCTGTGAAAAAATCAATAAAATATATTTAAAAAAAAAAAAAAAAAAAAAAAAGAAAAAAAAAAAAAAGAAAGTCCCCCTGAGGAGAGAGGCTGCTGCAGAGACTAAATGACAGAGAGACACACCCACAGCCTTGGTGAGGAAGAGGATCCAGTCAGAGAGCAAATGGAGCAGCCTCATTTCCTTCCCTTTTGTCCTTTGTGTGTGTGTGTGTGTGTGTGTGTGTGTGTGTGTGTGTGTGTGTGTGATGGCATTGACTGAGCTGTGGGCAGTGGGGTAGGGAGGGCTAGAGCGGGTGTTCAGAGCATCCTGGGGCTTTTCCTCCTAATTTGCTTTTTGGAACTATAGGGCCAGCCAAGGACCACTTTCTCTACTACCTAGAGACAAAGCTGTACTTAAGAATTTCGTTCATCACACATTTTGCAAGTGACATTGATTGATCCCAGAACTTTGCATTTCATTTAATCTTCTCATATTCCCATCCTACGGGTTAGGAGACTGATGCTCTAGGAGGTGCTCATTAAATGACTTTTCAAAGGTCACACAGGTGAAGAGTGAACCTGGGTACACATGCAGATCTATGACTCCAATCTATTGATGTGGAGGACAGAGAGAAGAAAGAGTAGGGCTCAGCTGTGTACAGCTCAGTCAAGGATACAAAATTCTTTCACATCACAAGTTCAGTTCTTTTTATATTTATTTATTTTATTTTTTATTGTCTCCTGAGGAGTGAGGATATTTTTCCATTGATTTTTTGAGAGAGTGGAAGAGAGGTGAAGGGGAGAGAGAGAGAGAGAGAGAGAGAGAGAGAGAGAGAGAGAGAGAGAGAGAGAGAAAGAGAGAGAGAAGAGAGAAACATCCACTGTGAGAGAGACACATTGATTGGTTGCCTCCCACAGGTAGGTGCCTGACTGGGGGTGGGATCCAACTTGCAACCCAAGTATGTACCCATGACCTGGAATCAAACCCAAACCCTCCTGGTGCACTGGCCAGGGCTTAGTTGTTCTTTATAGAGAACTTTAAGATGCTATGAAATAACCTTAAACAGGTGGAAAAAAATAAGCTCGGGTCAAGTAACTTACCCAAGGTCAACAAAGAAACCAGGGATAGAGTCCAGAGTCAGACTTGGGTCTGCTATACTCCTAATTCACACTCCTGTCAGACACCACTGGGATGTGGTAAGTAAGGTCTTACTCTTATCCTCAAGCCCACTTAGAAGTCAAGGCCAACATGTGGAAGGATTTGGCAAAGCTGGGCAGATCAGGAGGGAGATCTGCCAATGGATTTTGAGGGGCATTGGCTATACCTTTAGAGGTGGGCATTTTTACAGGTGAAGCAGAGAATAGGAGGGAATTCTAGGTGGGAAACAAGGCATGAGCAAACGTGTGGAGGAAGAACTGATTCCTGTACAGAAGGGAGTGACTATGACAGCCTGTCTGGGTGAGTGTTGCAAATGGGATCAGAGAAAGGATGCAGTAAGAAGGGGTATGTTCAGGGTGACAGAAAAGTCTAGGCCTCTATATGAACCAGCCATTCCATTTTTGGGGATTTACCCAAAGAAACCCAAAACACTAATTCAAAAGAATATATGCATCCCCATGTTCATTGCAGCATTATTTGCAATAGCCAGGCTATGGAAGCAACCCAAGTGCCCATCAATAGATGAGTGGATAAGAAAGCTGTGGTACATTTATACAATGCATATTACTTAGCCATAAAAAAGGAATGAAATCTTACCATTTGTGACAGCATGGATGGGCCTAGAGGGTATTATGCTCAGAGAAAGACAAATACCATATGATTTCACTGATAAGTGAAATCTAAAGAACCAAACAAAAAAATCAAAACAGACTCAGACACAGAGTCTGAGAGGAAGAGGGTTGGAGGACTGGGTTTTCAAAAGATGGGAGGGGGGTAGAGAGATGGGTGAAAAAGGTGAATGAATTAAGTACAAATTGGTAATTATGGGACAGTCACAGGGATGGCAAAGTACAGCAGAGGGAATCTACATATATAAAAGCCAAGCCACCAGAATGACCCGTCACTATGACGTGCACCGCGCCCCCCGCCCCCCTCCAGCCAACCAGGCCCCGAGTGGCCCCGATCAGGGCGGGATAGCCAGACCCCACCTGTGCATGAATCCGTGCTCCGGGGCTCTAGTATAGT
Source organism: Plecotus auritus (assembly GCF_963455305.1). NCBI lineage: Eukaryota > Metazoa > Chordata > Mammalia > Chiroptera > Vespertilionidae > Plecotus > Plecotus auritus. The sequence continues at coordinate 91,238,098 of NC_137774.1, read as the reverse complement.
CAATAATTGTAATAACTATGTATGGTGTCAGGTGGTTACTAGATTTATCGGGATTATTACTTAGTAAGTTATATAATGTTAATCACTGGATTATACACCTGAAACTAATGTAATATTGTATGTCAACTTTGAGAAATATTTGTTAAAAGTTTAGGCCTGGCCAAAACTGGTTTGGCTCAGTGGATAGAGCGTCGGCCTGCGGACTGAAGGGTCCCGGGTTCGATTCCGGTCAAGGGCATGTACCTTGGTTGCGGGCACATCCCCAGTGGGGGGTGTGCAGGAGGCAGCTGATCGATGTTTCTCTCTCATCGATGATTCTAGCTCTCTATCCCTCTCCCTTCCTCTCTGTAAAATATCAATAAAATATATTTTTTAAAAAAAAAGTTTAGGCCTGCCTCCCTCATGGGCTGATCAGGTCTTGCTGGTAAAGGCAAATTGGAATGATGCATCCCAAGAACCACTGGAGATTAAAGACTCTTTGGGATGTGAAGGGAAGGAGGCTGTGGAAAGAAATGAGGCTGCAGGGGTAGCAGGGCGCAGTCACAAAGCACCTTGAACATCTGTTCAGAAACTTGGCATCATTGGAGGGAAGTCGGAGCCCAAGAAGCAATGGAAACATAACTTCAATTTGCAATTGAAGATCCACCTTGCGTTGACTGGAGTCTTCCCTACCTCTGGCCTGTGTTAGGTGGAATGATAAATTTCATCATTGTTTAATTAGTGGTTTTCAAAGTTTGAGCCCTGGACCCAGCATCATTAGAAATGTAAATTCTGCCTTAGCCGCTTTGGCTCAGTGGATAGAGCGTCAACCTGAGGACTGAAGGGTCCCGGGTTCGATTCCGGTCAAGGGCACATGCCTGGGGTTGCAGGCTCCATCCCCAGTAAGGAGCATGCAGAAGGCAGCCAATCAATGATTCTCTCTCATCATTGATGTTTCTATCTCTCTCTCTGTCTCCCTTCCTCTCTGAAATCAATAAAAATATATATTTTTTAAAAAAATGCAAATTCTTAGATTCATCCCAGATTTGCTGACTCAGAAACTTTGGAGGTGGGGGTCTGGCAATCTTTAACATGCCCACTAAGTGATTTCTGATACACATTAAAGTCTCTGAATCAGATTTAAACTAACTTGGGCCCCAGATATAATTTGCAGCTCAAAGCCTCTATTACAGTGGTTCTTAACCTGGGTTGCATATTGGGAATACCTTAAAATATGCTGATGTCGCCAAAACTGGTTTGGCTCAGTGGATAGAGCGTCAGCCTGCGGACTGAAAGGTCCCAGGTTCAATTCCGGTCAAGGGCATGTAACTTGGTTGCGGGCACATCCCCAGTAGGAGGTGTGCAGGAGGCAGCTGATCGATGTTTCTCTCTCATCGATGTTTCTGACTATCCCTCTTCCTTCCTCTCTGTAAAAAAATCAATAAAATATATTTTAAAAAAAATATGCTGATGTCTAAACCCCATAGCCAGAGATTCTGATTTAATTGATCCAGACTGGGCTTGGTCATGATTTTTTAAATCCGCACCCCCCCCCCCCAAAAAAAAACAAAAAAAAAACAACAAATTATTTAAATGCACATTTAAGTTTGAAGAGCAGCTGTAAGGGACACAGGAGGCTCATGCAAAGACAATGTTCTTTTGGGCCAGGGCAGTGACTGTGGAGATGAATGCTTACAAGGTCAACTGGCCAGGCCTCTGTAACAGATACTATAGAGTAGTGGGGTGTGGGGAGGAGCCAGGAATGACTGTTTGCAGCTTATACAAGTGTCTGAATAGTGGCACCTTTCCTGAGGATGGAGTGCATGGAGAGGACCAGGTTTGAGGAGGAAGACTTGGGGTACAGTCTTAGGAATGATGAGTTCTGTTTTGATCCCTTCAAGGTTAAGGAAGCTGTGGAACAGTCAGAGGGAGGGGTCAGGGTGGCAATTGGATATGTGGTTGTGTAGCTCCAGGGGCCCAGCAAGATAGACACAGAGTAGGTCCTCGGGAGAGGGGTGAAGGGGATGGGATTGCCTGGGACTTGCCATAGTGAGAGGGAAGCAGGCCAGGGAAAGGGACTGGTGGAGGAGGAGGCTCCCACAGCAGGAAGGCACTGTCAGGAAGGAGGAAGGAAAGCCTGCCAGGAATTCGGGATTCGAAAGGAGAGTGGTTGAAGAAGATGGTCTGAGGGCTGGGGGAAAGACAAGAGCACGCAAAGTGGTTGTTGGATTTGGCAATGAAGGAGTCAAGGGACTTCAGTGAAAGAATCAGTCCTGGGGTATGGCTAGGCTGCGAGGCGGGAGGAGGAGCCCAAAGGCAGGCAGCTGGGGGTAGGTGGGAGGGGAGAGGGAGAGCAAGACAACTCGCTCACGGGATGGTGGCATCTAGAGAAGGACACAGAGTCAAGGGGATGTCTTATGAGAATCTTCCTGGTGGGTGAAAAACAGCAGAGCACAAACTGCCAGGATTTTACCTTTCAAAGAGCCACATCAAGTCATGGCCTGCAGCAGCAAATAGCACTTTAAGTTTGTGTGCACCTGTCACTGCACAGTAAAGAGAAGTGTCTAAAGGCAGAGATGTCAGTCTGAGTGGGCACCTCATTAAGCATGCAACCTGGGGCTAGTTAACCTCTCTGTGCCTCAAGTTTTCATCCGTGAAATGGGGATATTATGATAACTCTTACGTAGTGTTCTTTGCCTGGCACTGATGTGCTTTATATATATTTACTCTTTTTAAAAATTGCTCTGAGAGGGAAAGAGAGGAAAAGAGAGGGGGGTAGAGATAGATAAATTTGTTTTTCCACTTATTTATGCATTCATTGGTTGATTCTTCTATGTGCCGACTGGGGATCGAACCTGCACTCTTGGTGTTTTGGGATGATGCTCTAACCAATTGAGCTACCTGGTACTCGACCAGGGCTTATATTTACTCTCAAATCCTCACAACAGGCCTGTAGAGGTGAGTATGGTAGGAATTAACTGAGTAGGGATAAAGCCCTTAGAATAGCTTGGCACGTAGTAAACACTGGATAGGTATGCAGTTATTGTTATTATTCTACATGAATGAGAAGGGAAAAGCCCATGAAAGACTGTGTTTATATCCTGCAAATGCCTCCAGAAGTTCTGAGATGTGAGAGGATTCAAACTTGCCAGGCCTGAATGGTCAGCTCAATGAGAGGAGTACAGTAGTGAACAGAATCCCGAGAGCCACGACATCGCCTGCTTCACAGCAGGCCCTCAGGAATGTTTGTTCAATGGATCAATGAAAGGATCAATGAAGTACTAGGGTATTTTACCCCAACTCCCATCTGAAGTATCAGTTCCTTCTAAGACATCCCAGCCAAGTGGCCATCCGGTCTGCTTGCACATCTTGCACAGTGGGGATGACACTGCTTTCTGCAGCAGCACGTTCTCCTTCTGGATGGTTCTGATGGATGGCCCTGTCACCTCCACTCCTGGATCCCAGCTCTGCCATCTTCCACCTTGGAAAGTAGTGAGCCTCTATGAACCCTCTCCTGGCCATGGAGGGAGGATTGCCAAGATGAGTGTCATCTTCTGCCTGGATGACAGCCAACAGCCTAAATCCGGCTGCCTTACTTTCACTATTGCCTCATGGTGGCCTATTCTCAACTTGGCACTCAGAGGAATCCTGTTCAGAAGAAGTTAATATCGAATCTTGTCCAACCTCTAGTCATAGCCCTCCAGTGGCTCTCCAGCTCAGAAGCCACCTCCCACTGCCAACCGACTCTCCATTCCAGAGCAAGATACGCTGACCATCCCTGACAGTTTGTTTTTATTGGTCAAGAATTCTCTACAAAACACACACACACACACACACACACACACACACACACACACACACACACGATGCCTGCCTTGGTTTGGCCACCACCCCTGCTAGTGTTCTTCTGAGACCAGAACTTCTAGGCTTCATCCACCCAGGGATGCTATCCTGCAGCGCCCCCAGGTTACCAGTGAAGGAACAGAGAGAACCCCCTTTTCTGCTTCTCTGCTCAGAAACAGAGGCATGTGCTCTACATGGTGGGGAGCAGGTGGGAGTGACAGAGGAATAGGATCTTCCCATTCTCTCCTTCAAGTTCTTTTAGTTGCCAGTTTAGGCCCCAAGTGTCACAGCTGCTAAGGCCTTGGGATCATCATCTGGTTGAACCTTCCTCACCTCCATTTTGCAGACTGGAAAATGGAGGTCCAAAGATGGAGTATGAGTCCGCTACATCACAGTGTAGTCACTGGCAGAGCAGACACTGGAACTCAGTGTTTTCTGACTTCCAGGAGGTGGGAAGAGGCTAGGGGCCTGATTAACTCTCAGGAAAGGGGACAACCAGGGCCTGGGGCAGGAAGGGAGTGCCCAGAAGCTGTGTCTGGAGCCCACGTCCAAGGAAAGTAGTCCCCAGGGCAGCTGAGTGAATGGCAGGGTCTGGTCAGCACTATAATGGTTTGCCCTCTGTGACTGCCCGTGTGGCTTGCTCAGGTATACAGCCTGGGTCCGTCAGGATACTGGTAGATGTGCTCAGCTGGCGGAGAGAGTTCAGGACAGCTGGGGAAAGAGAAAGGCGCCTCCTGTGGTTAGGGCCCTACCCTTGGATGCTGAAGACAACAGGGTAGGGGAAGATGCTGGTTGGCTAGACTGTCTGTAGTGTCTTGGTAGCTGGGGAACCATCCAGAAAGCATGGTGGGATGGCTAAAACCCTAGGCTATTTTGAAGGCAGACTGCACCTGAGGTCTGAGCAGAGTGGAATCCTCTGCCTTGAGGCCTGGACATCCCACTGGGCAGGTAGGTGGCTCACGTACTTGGCCGGAGAGCAGGCAGGGAGCAGTACTGGTCCAGCCAGGCCAACGAGGTCTGACGGAGGCTCTGCAAGCTTGCCGTGGACACCATTCCGTTGAAGGACTCAAACAGAGGCCGGATGAGGATGCTGAACTGGCCCAGGTCAAGGAACAGGCCTGTTGTCCAGCCAGTATCCTCACCCACTTCACATGTAGCCCTGACATCTGGCCCAAACCAGGGGAAAGGCCTGGTGACAGTGAAGCCTTGAACCCCAAGGACCCCCACTGCAGCCGCCCTCTCATCCTGCCAAGGCCTGCCCAGCTAACTGCCTCAGCTCCGCCATGGCCCTTCTTCTGAGCTGGACTATCCCACATTCCTAGGCTTCCTGCCCTGGCTCAGTCAAGAGCTTGATTAGGTAAGGGGGTAAGCAATTCCATGTCTTGCCTAGGGTCCAGCCTGCTCATGCCACTCAGAGCTTAGATTCTCCCAAGTTCCCTTGGGACTTTCTGTAGGCAGGGCTATGGCCACCCCACCCAGGGGATCCTCCCTCTGCTCCCAGCCCATCACTGGCCAAGAATCCTGCTGGCCAAGATGCCAAGGCCTGGAAGGAGGGGTTGGAACTGGAGTCTCTTCCCCTGGAAGCAGCTCTGAGACCCTGCCTGGCCTGTAAAGCTGAGCCTGCAGCCAGGCACAATCTGGTCTGGCTGCAGCATTCACCCAGCCACTGGCAAAGTGAGGATACTACCCAGAACTTCCAGTTGTGCAGTGTGCGGGCCCGGACATAGTCATCAAACATGTCTCGCATCTGGTCGAAACGCTGGTGTGTGATGGGCACCCCAGTGGCTGGCAGCTGTTGCTGGCATAGGCTGGGGTCATGGAGAAGGTCAGAGGTTGAGATTCAGGTAACTGGCCCCCCTTGCCCCAGCACCTGCAGGTTTCTGCCTACTTAATGGCAGCATTGAGCTCCTCAATCTGGTCCCGTAGCTGCTGGGCCTCCTCCTGCAAGGCCGCCCGCTCCTGCTGCAGCATGGTGATGTACTCGGCCGTCTTCTGCAGTGTCGTTGCTTTGCTCACCTGTGGGCACCACCAGTGTGGGGTCAGGTGCTGGGACCCACTCAGGCACTGGGGAGGTGGGAGGAGATAACCGAGTATCTGGAGGGTCCTGAGATTTGGTCTTATGTAGGGGGTTCATGAAGAGGGGGTAACAGCCTAGGTTGGGGGCTCACCTTGAGGCTGGGCTGGGTGCTCAGCGTGCTCACCAGCCCATGCAGGGTGTCAAACCCCAACTTGATATTGAAGCGCCGCTTCTGCTCCGCAGATATGTGTGTGATACGCCGGTTTTCAGTCTTGGGGGGGCAGAAAGTGGGGTGAGCCTAGGAAGGAGAGTGGGAGGGCGTAGGGTAGCAAAGAGATCTTAGGGTGAGGGGATAGTGCCACCTTGTCTGGACGACCCCGGCTTAGAATGGACTGAGGCGGAGAGACTCGGACACTCATAGTCCCTGGGCCCGGCATGGAGTTAAGCTCCCCAGACAGCCGCCGCTCACCACCTGTGGCAGAGACAGACAGACCCACAGACAGACCAACACAGGAAAGAAGGTCCCATTGACCTGTCCCTCTTGTCCTGGCCCCAGATATAGTCCCCCCTTCTTCCTTCCCCTCCCTCCAACCCCTAGAGTCCTCCAATCCCTGCAACCCCTCTTTACCGCTGGGTGCTGGGGGTGACAGCCGCTCTACTTTGGGGACAATCAAGGGCCTGGGAGGGGCCAGTGTGGCCGGGCCCAGAGGTGGCCGGGGTGGTGTGGGGGCCGGAGTCGGGGGAAGGAAGGTGCAGGGGAATTCAGGGACCGTCTCCTGAAGAGAAGGGTGGAGAGTTGGGGTGAAGCTCTCAGGTGGAGAAGGATGGAGAGTTGGGGTGAAGCTCTGAGGCTCCCCTCCACTCCCAGAGTCTGCCATCTTACCCGGGATTTTGGGGGCCGCAGGAGGGCGTTGGACACAAGAGGTGGCTCCAGGGCTTGCTCAGGCTTGGCTGTGTACAAGCAGACTGTGACAGTTCTCTCGGGGTTATCTCCTAAGACCCCATCCCTCCACTCCTAATAGCCCACACCCCTTTCGGGTTCAGGGTTCATGTCCTTAAATCCTCACCACCCTGTCCCCACAGCTGAGTCTGCCACTTAACCTTTACCCTCTGAACCCATAGGCTCCCCACTTCCACATTTGGTTCCCATCTCACCCTCTATCAACCCTGCCCCTTCTATCTCACCTGCTGTGAGGAGCTGTGTGAGGCAGGAATTGTTGCCCCCAGCAATGGCAGGGGCCAAGGTCCGAGGGCTGGGCTTCCGCTCCCTAGGGGATGGGGTAGGGGGCTTGCCTCTGGGCTGCAACCCTTGGGGCTTTGTGAAGTGAGGCCCAAATGGGGGTTCTGGATACCCCGAGGATAGAAGGTCCATGGGGAAGTGGGTGGGGGCAGGGCCTGTGCCAGACTGTGGGGTAGGTGGGAAGGTTGTGGGAGCAGGCAGTGGGGACCCTCCTGACGCAGGAGGGACTGTTGGGAAGGAGAATCTGGGAGAGAAGAGAGGCTCTTCTTGCAGCACAGCAGGGGGTGGAGCCATGGAAGGGAAGAGGGATAGGGAACAGGGCTCCAGGCCAGGCCCTTTGGCAGGGGCAGGGTATTGGAGGAGGGGTGGGGGTGTGGGACAGGGAGGGAGTTTAGGCTTGGGGTCTTCAGAAAGGAGGAAGTCAGAGCTCAGGAAGACACTGGAGTCCAGGGAGCCAGGGCAGCTTCTCCGAGCCTGGTTGAGGGGACAGACAGAGAGCAGGGGAGAAAGCTGGCCTTTATAGCCACCCAGGGAGCCTCCTGCCCTGGCTCTGGACTGGGCACTGGGAGAGATAAGAGAAATGATCCCTGCCCTTTAATCCACACAGCAGGGAAATTATAATCTAATGAGGGTAGGGAGTGGAACACATTTATGCATAAATTAGGCATGAGAAAGAGCATCAGTCTTCCTGACCTTTCATTCATTCACCAACTAATTTATGCATCCATTCTTCCATCCATCCATCCATCCACCTACCTATTTATTCTATCATCTATGAGCTAGTTCATCTTTTTACAGCCCACCAGGTACTAACCTATGCACCAATCCATCCAACCATCTATGCTTCCTTCATTCATCCACCATGCATTGACTAGCCACTTATCCACCCACTAGCCCATTCATTGATCCACCAAACTATTCTTTCATCTATTCCTCCATCCATCCAACCAACCACTCACCTACCTATATATACACCAATTCATTTAAGTATCTAGCCCCACCTGCAACCCATCTATCCATTCACCAATACACCCATCCATCCATACACTCATTCATTCACTCACTTGCTCCATCATTGGGCAATCATTTAGCTAGTGCTGTTCATGTGCTTGAACAGTGGTAGGTATGGAAGATGCAGTGGTGAACAAAACATAGCTCTTCCAGCAAGGAGCTCACTGTCTATTCCAGGAGAGAGACCCCTCACTAATAACTACAACAGTGCCTGAAAAGTCTGATGATGGAGGGAAAGGCATCTAACCAAACAGCAGGTAGACAACATCCAAATTGGGTCTGGGAGTTCTTGAGCCAAAATGGTAGTCACTGTTTCCTAGACACACATGTTCAGTTTTCGGCCTCCAGGCACTCGTTTGAGCTTCTCCTCCCTCTGACTTGCCCTCTACTGGTCTCTTCTGTCCAAACCCGAACTGTACACTAAGGCCCAGAACTCCCCGCACTCCTGGAAGCCTTCCACAGCAACCCAGCCCTTGGTGGTGCCTGCTCCATGCTCCTCCTGCCCTCAGCCCGACTCCCTCCAGCCATCTTGTCAGTTCTGCTTCAGGAGGAGCTTTCCTCTCCAGCTGAACTGCACCCTCCCAGGATCTTTCTCCCCTCCAGTCTCACCCAGTGGACCAAACAAGCACAGGACTGGGCCCTCAGAAAGTACCCAGAATACCTCCTGGACATGGGCAGGTGAGCTAGGTAGGGCTGGGTGGGGTGGGTTGAACTCACCTGCTGGTGGTTATGCCCTGAGAGGTGCATCATGCCCGAGGAGGCGGGGGGCACCTCTGAGCCCAGGATCCCACTGCTGAAAAGGGAGTCAGCCATGGGACTGAAGCTGGGGGGCTCCAGGAAGTTTGAAGGCGTGGCTGTCTGAGGGGGGCGGTAGTTGGTGAAGAAATCTGTAATTCAGACACACAGGGTGGCAGCAGTTAGGGCTAAGGCCGTGGCAGCTGGAAGCTGTGGGAGGAGAGCGGGCCTCGTGCCCTGTCCTCAGGCTGGGCTGGGACAGGGGGGAAGGGGGGGCTTCCACAGGAGATTGTGAAACTGTGAGAGTTTCTGTCTCACTCAGGGGAAGCAGCAACATAAGCCTGGGTGGGATGGGCCTGAGTGGGAGACAGCAGGGGACTGTGTAGGGTTGTGAGCAGGACCTCAGAAGTAGCCCTCCAACAAAGCACCACACTTGGCTCATGAGGCCCCCTTTCCCATCCCCAGGGCTGTACCCTCCCTTTGTCTGCTCCTGTTACCACCCCGGCTGGGGAACTTGAAGTGGGGGAGGATAATAGAGTATGTCAGGGAGGGGAAGGGGCGAGGTCCAAGGGAGGAGCCCCAGAGTGACTCAAGTTCAAGAGGTGAGTTAGGGGTAAGAGGGGTCAGAAGGTCAGTGTGTCTGGGACAAGGTTTGCTGGAAGGTCAACAAATGGGACCTCAATAGTAGAATCCAAGAGTGGGGTGAAGGAGCTAAGGGGGCGATAGCAGGGGTCAGAGAATGGGCTCAGAGAGGGAGTGAGGGGTTCTGGAAAGCCTGGAAGAACTGGGGGTGGGGGGCAGTCAGATTGTTTGAGGTGCGGATTGTGTAAGCCCCAGGCTATTCTGGTTTTGGGAAGCAGCTGCCTGTGGCCTAACCACATCCCGGGCATGGGTGCCGCCTGCCCACCCGCTCCCTTCCGGGCACCTTTCTCTGACCCTGGTCAGCTTTCAGTCTGCACCAGCTCCCAAGGCCTCCTTGTCTGGTCAGACCTGACCCCACTGGCCTTGGGTGGGCCCCAGCCCCCCAGCCAAGGGAGCTAGAAAGGCCTCTCCCCCGAAGGCCCCCTTAAAGAAGACCCAGGAATGAGACAGAGAGGATCACACCAAACCTTGAGCCTGATGGGCGTCAAACCTGTGTATACATCTCTTGTGACTCTGGGACTCACATGTGACAGGGCAGCTGGCTCCGCAAATCAGTGCATGGTCTCAGGCAGCATCTGTCTCCCTCCCTGTCTGTCCCACTGTCTGTAGCTGTAAGTCTGTGTGTACCTGCCCTGATGTAAGGTGCTTGATGTGTGCATATCTGCCCTGTGCCCATGTCTCTCTCTGTGTGTGTGTGTGTGTGTGTGTGTGTGTGTGTGTGTTTTCTTGGCCACACAGTCATAAGAGATATTCTTACTGTCCTGCTGCCTCCTTTCAATGAACGACTGGGTGGCAGAGGGTGAGCAATCACTGGTCCTCCATTCCCCAGCCCCCAGAGCTCATAGGTCTCCTCACTACACCCCTTGAAGCCTGGGCTCTAGCCAGCCTTGTCCTGGGCCTGGCCCCAGGATGCTGAGGGCCACAGAGCAGGCCCTGCGCCATGCTGTTGCTGTCGCCACAGGGCTTGGCAGGCCTCATGGAGCTGTGAGCCCAACTCATCACTGAGTCACCACCACCCCCTTATCTGAGATTGTGGGCATGTCCCCACCCAGCCTCGAGAGAAGCTGCTTGCTAGCCCTAGCCACCCACTGAGTCCCTCCCTAGCCTCGGTTCCCTCCACTGACCTACCATCCTCTCTCTGAGCCCCTCTCTCATCCAAGCTCCCTTTCCTTCTCTGAGCACCCCTCACCAAGCCCTTTACCCTCACTGAACCCGCCCCTCACCAGCCCCCTCATGGGTTTCCTCTCAAGGGAGGAGCTCTTGGGGACAATCACAGCTGTAGCCACGGTAACCCCAGTGCTCCTTGCCTTCCAAATGCACAGAGCACTAGAGGAGGCCACATAGCCACCTCTTCTGCATGACATCCCTTACCATAGGCTGCCCATACTTGCCCCCCATCCCCACCCCAGTAGCCACCCTAGGCTGAGAGAAGTCACTTCTTGGCCCCAGGTTTTGCCCAGATCCCGGGGTGGGGGCAGTTGAGCTCCTACCTGTGGCAGGGGTCTGTGTGCCCAGACAGGGCGGCTGCCCTCCCAGGCTGGTCTGCTTCCAGGGCACTGCCATCAACACTTCTGCCCCCTCAGCCCCCACCCCTGTCCAGATCTGAGGCAGGGATGGGGGTGGTTCCTCATTCCCTAGTCCCCGCCCTATAGGCCTCCACCTCTTGACTGATAGGCCAGGGACCCTGTGGGGAAGGAGTGAAGGGGGTCACCGAAGCTAAGCCTTTATCCCAGGAGTGCCCTTTCTGCCCCCTAGGCCTTGGCTGAGACCCAATGTCTACCTGATCACTAAATGGCTATGAAGGCCCCTAAATGTCTGAATATCAGGGGCAGTCTCCAGGATCTATAGCTAAGTGAAGAAAAGCAATGTGAGGAAGAGTCTATTGTGTGTGCTTATTTTATATAGACATGGGCATCTCTGGAAGGACATACTCTTGTGACCTGGTGGCCCTGGGGTCCGAGGGGGGACAGGGAAACATACAACTTAAAAAAATGCTTTACCAGATATAATTCCTGAGATTTTCTTCAAAATAACATAGGAGGAGAGAAGTGGGTGAGGTCTAGATAAAATAAGACTGACCAAGATTTGATAAATGTTGAAATCAGTAATAGTTACATGAGGATTTACTGAACTCTGTTTGTGTGTTTGAAATGTTCTTTAATAAATAGTTTTTTAATGAATTACGTAAATAAATCAATTCAAACAAATCAGTCCCTCTCTCCCCTGAGAGAGTCCCAGCATCCACTGCTTTCCTGGCAGCTCCCAGAGTCTGAAGCTTCAATGACCCTGGTCCCCTGATCCTTACCCAGGTCTGGCCCTGCTCTCACCTAAAGCCACACCAGCTTCACCCCAAGGCCAGACAAAGGGACACCAGGAAAATCCCTCAGAAGTCACTCAGACCATCTGCCCTCCCAGAGGGGCATAGAACTAGCCTGAGGTCAACCCGGGGCTCTCCTGCACTGACCCTGCCCTTCCACTCCAGGGGAGGGGCGTGCCCCACCTGAGGTCTCCATAAAGTCATCCAGGCTGGGCTGCAGAGGTGTCAGTTCCGGCTGGATCATGTCAGCATTGCCAACGTAGGCTGCAGGGGGCAGTGGTGACGTCAGGAGCAGCAGGAAGGGTGGAATGGGGACAGCTGTCCCCGGCCACCCTCCCTTGGCTGCCTGCATTTTCACAGGCCTCCTTTCCTGGGTACAGGCCCTCACCGTCCTCGGGGGGCAGCTGCAGGGGTGTGGGGCTGGGCTGAGTCATGGTGAAGAGCGTGTCAGAGATATCGGACAAAAAGCAATCGAGGTCCAGAAGCTGCCGCCCACCGGGGTCCTCCTCTGGGCCCCCCAGCAGCACAGGCACCACGCTGGAGAAGAGCTGCTCGCACCATCGCTCTGGTGGCTGCCATCCCCCTTCCACCTAGGGAGACAGAGCCAGCAGTAGCAGCCTGAGGGCTCCACTGCTCCTACTCCTCCCCAGACTGGGGACAGAGGGGTCTCCCCCTTCCCCTGGCCCTTCCATATCACCCCCTGCCTGGGGGATGAAGTCCTCAGCCAGCCAGACAGCCTCTCTTTGCACAGTCCTCACCTCTCCCTGGTGGACCCAGTTTACTGCCTGGAAGACTAGGGTCACCCCATTGGCCTCTAACAACTGCCCATAGGAGCTAGATCGGGAGATAAGGGTACCGCCTCCTGCCTCCTGCCTCCTATACTTGTTCCTGCCAGGGTCATAGGGTAGTTTTTAGGACCCTTTATTCCCCCATGCCTCCCCACCACTTGCTCAGTCAACCAGAGCCTTAGGGTATTCCCACCACTGCTGCAAGATGAGAAGGGCTCAATTAATCAACCAGAGGACAGAGGCCATGCCTTATATTTAGGGTCTTCCCTCATGTTCCACCCTCACACCTCCCCCCTTCGCCACTGCCTTGCCCACCCAGAGGGACGCTGTAAATTCTCTGGTTCCAGGGAACACCCACCTGCTTTGGGGCCAGGAGATCCCCTTCCCTGCTGGACTTACGGAGCTGCAGGAACACACAGACGTGGACACTGGATTTCTTGCCCCTCCTCCATCACTCCCAGCCAAGGCCTCCTCTACTCAGAAGCTCCACCAAATCAAAGGGACCCCCACTTCCCTTCAGGAGCTCCTCCTCCCGGGGAAGTAAGGAGACTGCGAGAAGATCCTATGCCCACACGGTGGCGCTGTCAGCCTGGGTCTTAACGGAGGGCGGGGGCTCCTCCTTGGGCTCTTCCAAGAGCAGCAGTGGCCAGCACCGGCAGGGGAAAAGTCTGGCGCTTCCCCCGGGGTCCCCACTGACCCGTTTCTTGTAGTAGATGCGCCACTTGTGGTACTCGCGCATCACCACCTCGATGCGCCGCTTCCAGTAATTTCCTTCCAGGACAACAGCCTGGGGAAGACCGGGAGGGCGCTCAGTGCGAGGGGTAGCACTGATTTCACCCCTCACCCAATCCCCTTCTGCCGGCCCCTCTCGCCCAGTGCAGGGAGGGATCCGAAGGAGGGGCCGGGTTTGGTGAGGAGGCAGGTGGGCGGTGGTCCCCTTAGTCTCACCTACCTCCGGTTTCCGATGCGCGTCAGCCTCAGGCCCCTGCAGGGGGGTCACAAAGCCACAAACCGGGCTCTTCCTCCTCTCCACATCTAAAGAAGGGGGCCAGGTCAGGGGTGCTCAGCTCCCTTATCTTTCACCCCCAGAGGACTGGGACTCAGGTGCCACCCTTAGGAATGCTGCCTGGCCTTTGATGTTCAGATTAAGTGTCACCTCCTCTAGGAAGCCTTCTTGCCTTCTTCTCTAGCACTACCTCATCTCCCTCTTCTATGCAACCCTCTGAAACTAACCCAGCCCAGTAGGTGTGAAAGCAATGCTTGTTGAATGGGATTGGGGCCAAAGGGAGTGAGCTGCCTCATGAACATCCTGGTCAGATTGGCCTCTAGAACATCCTGGTCAGATTGGCCTCTAGAACATCCTGGTCAGATTGGCAGGCCAAGGGCCCCGAGCCCTTGGCCCTTGCCTCAGGCTCCTTGGCACTGCCCAGTGTGATCTCAGAGAACCACCCCTTGTCCACTTCAGGCCACCTACCCAAGCCCCCTTTTCACCTCCTCCACTCCCTTCCCTGTCTCCAATGCTGATCTCTCTCCATGCCCTTTTCTTTTTGCCTCTAAACACATTCCAGGTTCTCCTTTACCTCCCAAACTTTTCCTTCCCTATGCTACCCAACAAGCTAACCCTTTTGCTTTCCCCTTCACCCCTTTGCTTTCCCTTCAAACTCTAGAACAAGCACGTCACTTACCACCTCCACTTCTGTACCTCCCAGTCTCGTCTTCACCTCTGTTCTCAGCATCTACCCCCATGCCCACCTCCCAACCACGCTCATCCTACCCCTTTCCAGCTTCAGACCCATTCCCCAGTTGCTAGGGACCCTACACTAGGATGTCCCAAAACTTGTCACTCTCAGATGTCTGGGATATTCCCTCTCCAGCCCGTGCCTCCTCTGGACTTCCAGCACTGACTCCCAGTTCCTGTTTAATCCATGGACTAGCCATCTCAATCCCGAGGATGTGTGACATTTCTTCCAGTGTCCCCTTCCCCCTCCCCGTACTCTCACTGTAACCCTCTGGTCTGTTGTCATTTCTCACCTAGACCTCTCTGACTCCAGTCTCACACTCTCTAGCCCATTTCCTACTGCGGCCAGGTCAATTCTTCCTAAAGCACAGTTCAAGCCTGAACCCCTCCAGGGCTCCCTAAACCTCCATGATGAAGTCCACACCCCTGAGTGGCTTCCAAGCCCTCCAGGTCTAGTTCCACTGCTTTTCCTGCCTTTCTGTCTCCTTAATGCCCCACCTGGAAGCCAAACAGCTCCTCCCCACCCCTCCCCGCAGACTACCCTCTGGTTTTATTCTACATGGAAAGCCCCTCCCTTGATTGCCCAGAGCAGCTCCTCTTCCAGAAAACCTCCCCTCCTCGGAACCACCCTGGTTATGCCTGCCTAGATCTTCACCTGCCTCAGCCATTTCTCTGAATGCTGGCCTCCCCGCTGGGAGTGCAAGCAGGAGTTGTGCCCTTTAGCCCAGAATCTCTGCATCTGACACAGAGGTTGGCACACAGAAGGACTTCAAAACCCTGAGCAGTGACTTTTTCTGATATTCTTGACACAAAGGACTTCAGGGGTGTCCATGGGGGCCCATCCTGCCGAAGCCCTGAGTGAAGTTCCTCTGGGACAATTGACACAGAAGAGGGGGATCACCTGAACATGACATTTCTTGGGACCGTCAACAAAGTTCTGACTTAAAGGACATTCTCCAAAATGATCCCTATGAGATTGAGGAGGATTGCTGAGCTTGCTTGGACAGAAGACAAAAGGAAAGCCCTTAGGTATGTGGACTCCAGGGGTATAAGGGTCTCAAAAAGCATCTGTCCCTGGCTTTCCAGATGAGGAAATGAGCAGTAGAAAAGAGTAAGTTTGCCCAGGGCCCCCAGAGTCAGGGCTGAGCAGGCTCAATCTACTCTCTCCTCCCCCACCCTGGGACACTGTGCTCTGGACAAAAGGGCAGTGACCTGGAGGTGGGGCAGGCTTTATTTAACAATGAAAAATTCATCCATTCATGCAGCAACCTAGCCCCTGCACCTATGCTGGGATAATAGCTGGGTCAGAATCCAGGGATGACTCAGGGTGCTCACAGCTTGGTGGTCGAGATGAGGAAAACACACACATAGCATGAGCTAATGGCAGGTGGAGATTCTGCCCATGAAAGGGGCACAGTGCTCTGGGAGTTCAGAGGAGACTGAGATGAGTTTGGGGAAAAGAAGGGGTTCTGGAGGCCTGGAGCCTGCAGAGGGGTGTGGCAGGTGCCTGGGGGGTGAGCCAGGCAGCCCTCCAGCAGTCATTCCCCCCTCCGTTTTCTGAAGCCCACCTCCAAATCTTTGGTGCTCAGGGAGGGGGAGGAGCCCTGACATTTGTTCTCTGCCTGTCTATACTCTTGCTATTATCACAATAGAGAGAGACCCCAGGGTTTGCTCTCAGGGAGCCCTTGTATGTGACTGCCTGCTGCTGAGATGTGATCACATCGAAAACTCACAGCAGACCTCAGCAGTAAGACCTATTATCATGCCTACCTTATAAATGAGCAAGCTTCGGTTAGGGGAGGCTGGGGACTTTGCAAAGTTCACATAGTGGGGCATATTAGAACTTAACTCAAACCCACCTTTGTATGACTCAGAACTTGGGGTCCTTCTAACAACTTGTACAACAGCTGGAGACCACAGTCTGTCTGGGTGAGGACCCTGGGTTTGCACCCATCCAGCTTTGTAGGAAAGGGGAGACAGATAGTGATACTGATTCCCCTGGTCTATCAGCTCCCTGGTTTGGTCAGGCCCATTCTCAGGTGAGGACTGGAAGCCAGTCAGCAAGATTCAATAAAAGGAGCACTGGGCTCGGAGTTGGAGAGCCCTGGACTTCCCAGCTACAGCTCTGCTCTTTTTATACTCCGTGGCCCTGAACAAGTCACTTGCATTTTGGGCCTCACGTTCTCATGTATAAAATGGGGGTAATAATACCTATCTCTCAGGGGCGCTAGGAAGCCTCAAATAAAATGATTTAGGAAAGTGCTGGGCACACAGATGAATAATAACCCAAAACACTCTCTATTTAGGTGGAATCTCGTGGGGCCGGTACAGAGAATACTGGTTCCTCCTGGGCTATGTGTTCCCAGCTCAGCACAGCCTTTGATCCTGCAGCAGGACCTAACTAAGTTGGACAAGGTCCCAACACAGGGCCAACTAGTCTGATATTTCTCAGCCTCTGCTGTCCTGCCAGGGGGAAGGAGAAGAGGTCTTGTATCCCTGAATGAATGACTATGATCTCAAGGGAACCTCAGTTTCAGCCATCACTTACTGAGCACTTGGTGCCAGGCTTGTTCAGACCCGTTATCCCCACACCAACCATGAAAAGTAGGGCTATTGGCCTCATTTTATAAATGAGGAAATAGGTTCAGAGAGCTTAGACAACTTGCCTGCAGTCACACAGCCAGCAAGTGACAGGAACAGGGTGGGAAACCAGCTCTGAGTAACTCTGGAGTCCTTCGACTCTACCATGTGGCCTCTCTGGGCCCTATCCCCCCAAATCTCCATGGGGTCACTTGGTGGGAGTTCAGTAAGGACTTTAATGAAAGGCTGGAAGAGACCCATGCAGGATCCTTTGCCAAGTGATGGAATTGGCCCAGACAGTGTCTAACACTTCTTTCTAACCTGGCATTTTTTTTTTAAATATATTTTATTGATTTTTTACAGAGAGGAAGGAAGAGGGACAGACAGTCAGAAACATCGATGAGAGAGAAACATCGACCAGCTGCCTCCTGCACACCCCCCACTGGGGATGTGCCCGCAACCAAGTCACATGCCCCTGACCGGAATCGAACCTGGGACCCTTCAGTCCGCAGGCCGACGCTCTATCCACTGAGCCAAACCGGTTTTGGCTCTAACCTGGCATTTGAAGCACCTGACTACACTACTGGATGCAGAATGAGTCTTGAACTGTTTCCCAAATCTCAGGCCAATTTAGGACTTCTAAGGGGTGACTTCTGTTGTGCCCAACTCTACAATGGAGAGCACTCTTAGAGAGTGCCAGGGTCATTCCCCAAGACTCTCTGGGGGTCAGAAGCTGTTCAGGGGTGCTTGTGCTGATACTCCCAAAACACTCTGTTGGTGCAAGCTGGGATTCCTGGGTAGCCATTTCCCAACCCCCCATCCCCTCCCACAGCCCTTGGGCTGGGGGAGGCCCATGGTACCCACTCACACTGGATATACCAGGCTCTCCAGATGGCGTTGTTGAGGCGGATCTTGTCTCGGCAGAGCAGCTTGAGACCTTTGAAATTCTTCCACTTGGGAGACACCAGCTTACCACTGTCAGAGGGAGAGGGATGGGTCAGGGCTTAGGGTGGGGAAAGGGGCTTCTGCAGAGGCTGGCTCTACACAAGCACTAGGCACTCATCTATGGTGGGCAATTTGAGGGACCCTCTCAAATCCTGCCCCTCACTGTAACCTGCCTGAAATTCCTACCTTGAAAGTCAGGCTTTAAAATACCCTCTCAGCCCTAGCCTGTTTGGATCAGAGGATAGAGCATAGGCCCACGGACTGAAGGGTCCCAGGTTCAATGCTGGTCAAGGGCACATACCTCGATCCCTGGCCCTGGGTGTGTGAGGGAGGCAACCGATTGATGTGTCTCTCACATCAATGTTTCTCTCTCTGTTTCTCCTCCTCCTTTCCACTCTAAAAAATCAATGGAAAAATATCCTCAGGTGAAGATTAACAACAAAAAAAGTAATAAAATACCCTCCCAGGTCCCCACTAGGGGACCTTGTGTTCTTTGGTGAGAGCTGCTTGTTAATCTACTACCAGAACTAGAGCCAGGACTGGAGCCTGTTGATTAGCTTAATCTTCATAATACTACCAAGTGGCCTTACAAGCAACTGTCTTGTAGGCCAGCTAGATACAGCTGTTACTGAAGGAAACTGAGGATCAGGAAGGGAGAGGGACATACCCAAGATCACATGGCAGAGACTCACCAGGCCCTGTGGCTTTTTTTTTTTTTTTTTTTTTTTTCTTTTTCTCCAGCCTTGCTGGCTCCCTAGGTCAAGGGGATGGGTAAGGTTTGTCTGCAAGGAGAGGTGGCCTCCAAGCAGCCAGCCACTGCCTTTTCATTGCCCTTCCGGTATCTGCCCAGCCCCAAATCCTAGAATGGCAATCTGGACTTAGCTGGAAGGTATGCCCCTTCTCAGGGGTGTGCCCAAGACAATACCATTCAGATCCAAAGGAAGGCATCTAGGATGATGGAGTGGTGAGCAGCGGGGAGGCAGCATCCTGACCCTAAACCTAACCCTAGCAGTCAATTAAATTCATGAGATGAAAAGGCTCTACACAGATGAGGAGCTTGCCTCTCAGGGTCCTCTGGGCACAGGCCAAGTTTGCCACCTCCAGGGAGCTGACCGAGGAGGTCAAGATGTTCAGGGTCTTAGACCCCTGCTCATCACTGCCTCCTCATGATCCACAAGCCAGGGTTGTATACCAGTCCCTTCTGGCCCACCCTTATCCAACCCTTATTCACATAGAAGGCTGAGGCCTCAAGGCTTAGTCTTAGTCTTTCAGAACACCAGGCCTGCTCTGTCGAGGGGCCTCTCTCTAATCCAGGGGGTAAGGGACAGGTAGGTGGCAGTCTGACTCCTACAGCCCCTTGGGTGCACAGGTCACTGGGTTTCCTCTCCTCTTTGGTCTCCAAGTTCCTGTGTTTGCTTTGGAATAGGGAGAGGGGTGAACTGCCACCCTAGGGCACATCAGGCCTCATTACCCAAATAGAGTACATAACCCAAGTGCACAGGCCCGCTGGCTGGCCCCCTCCCTCCTAAGTTAGATAAACACCATCTGTCTAGAGAAATGGGAGAGCACTTAGACACATCTTGGGCCAGCTTCTTTTGTGGCACCTGGGGGGCTGTGGGGGGCCTCCTAAGTTTATTGCCCCTGCCTGTATCCCAGCAACCTCCCAGCCCACTCTGGTCACCCAGTGCCCCACCTCCAGCCTGCCTGCCTTTCCTCCTTCTAGGTTATAGTGTTGTGGCCAGGTAAGACTAGAGGAGATGAGACAGTGACAAAATCTAAGCCCAGGAGGAAAGTCTGTGCTGAACTTGTTGGCTCCTGGGGGAGGTGGGGGGGGGCAACCTGGAGCAAAAAGCCTGAAGCCAGGGTTCAAGGACTTCTTATGACCAGAAGAAAATCTGGAAATCTTGGGGATGGGATGGGGAACAGAACTCCTAGTTCAGTTCCCCCTACTCCCACACATGTCTACCTTATAGCAGTTCCCTTAGAGTCTCCCAGACAGGGTCCTGCTTGCTCCCCCATTTCCCTGAGGCCATTCTTTCCATGGCTCTTTCCATGAACAAAGTGTATGCTTGGGACTTCCAGAACCTGCCTCCCTGGAGTTTCCACCCAAAGAACCATGGAACATGGGGTTCCTCCTAGAAAAGTCCTTCCTCTGCCCACCCTGCCCTTCTGAGGGTGAAAGCTGGCCAGGCTTCCACAGGCTCTCCTCCCGGTCAAGCTGGCCAGTTCCTCCCAACACCTCTGGACCCATTGCCTTGCTGTCCCTTCCCATCCACTCACTCTCTTGGGACACCGGCCTAGAGATTGCTTCCCCAATCCTCTCCCTCCAGGGAGCCCCAATAATTAGGGGTCTAAAGGGCTAAAACACAATCCCAATCTGAGCCTCAGTTTTTTTCTCTACCAAATGGGGGAATCCAAAGGCTCCACTTCCATCCCTGGAGCATAAGGCCAACCAGGGCAGCCTGAGGGAGTGAATCTTCTGGTTGTTTAGGGAGAAAGCACAGCTCTATCCATCCCAGCTGCCCCTGACTGGAGTCACACCAGCTTCCAGTCAGCCTCTCAGTGGGGGCAGTTCTTGGAATGTGTTCTGCCCCTACCTTGCCACCTCCTCTGAACCTCCCCTTTTGGTCACCCATGGTCTGGGGTTAGGGGTGGGTGTTAGCCAGCCCAGGTAGAGAGGTGTGTGTAATATAACCTGGGAAGCTGAAGTTAAGAATGGGTGAGAAATGGCGGGGGGGGGGGGGGGGGGGGGGGGGCTGAGGGAGCCTGGGGAGGAGGGGTGCCCGCACCTGGTGTACTAGGACCTTAGATGGCCTGCTCAGGCGGTGTGTGATATGAGGGTGGGGGTGGGGGGTTGGGGGAGGGATGGGAATTTGAACTTTCCACATTGGTCTGGCGCCTGAGATGATCAGGTTGCAACATGACCCGGGCCCGAAGCCAGAGCTTGAGGGCCAAGGTTACAACGCCTCCCGCCAATGGGGTCGCTGCTGCGAGGCAGCTGTTGGGAGTGGGCAACACTCCCCCGCAATTCCCACCCCAACTCCGGCTCCGGGTCAGAGCAGCCCGACAACAGTTCTCTGAAGGGGAGGAGTGTCTCGGAGCAAGCGGAATCTTTGCAGAGAAAAGATCAAAGCCGGCCGACCCCCCCCCCACCACCACCACCACACCCGCTCCTTTATCCCTTACGGTTTTCGGTTGATAATTTATCCTGGCCTCTCAGCTCCCGGGAACTTTGCTCCAGGGCACTGGGCCAGGACCCGGGTTCGCGCCCTCCCCTGGGACACAGGCATGGAGTTGGAGCTGGGCGGCGGGCGCGCTCTGAGAAGCGCCAAGCAGGGATTCTAGGCAGGATTAGGCGCTCAGCCTCTAAGAGACCGGGTAGGCGAGCCCAGGCCTCCCGGCATCAGCCTCTCCGGCTCGCAGCACCCCCTGCCCGGCGACAGCGGGGCACCTTTGTGAGCTGCGCCCCCTTGGGTCCGCCTGGGGCACCCTCTCCAGCCACCATCGACCCAGCAGATCAAAAAACAGGTGCCCCAGCAATTTGGGGTGAGGGCTGTGCAGGATGAGAGACTGGATTTCAATCGACAATTGGCTATGAATTGGGACAACTACGGACGCGAGGCGTACGGCGAGGGCGCAGGAATAGAGTGGGTGTGGGCCGGGGCTGCTAGGGAGGGAGCGGAAGGCTGCAGGTGGTCGCCTGGAGTGGCCCCCGGGTGGAGGGTGGGAGTGGCAGGATGGCCTAGGATCCCAGGAGCGCGAGGGATTCTCTGGCATTTCTTTGGGAGCAGAGGAGTGGGGATGGGGAGGGGGCCCGCGGTGGGCCGACGGAGGTGGAGGTCTGCGCCCTGGGAAGAGAGATGGTCGTGAGGATGGGAACCGGAAGGTACGCAGGCCCGATTGAGATCAGTAGGTTGGGCCAGGGTGAGAGGACGCTCGGGGGTGGGGGAAGAGGGTGTCCAGGATGTGGCCGGAGTCTCCGAGAGCAGTCGGGGACCAGGGCTTGGGACCGGGTCGGGTGTCCGGGGCCTCAGCGTGCGGTCCCGCCTGGAGGGCCGAGGCCGTCGGGTCCCAGAGCCGCCCTCACCTGTAGGCCAGGCTCATGCACTCGAAGAGGCGGGTGAGTGTGGGGTCGATGCTGCGCGGCCCGAAGTCGGCGAGCCCCACGGGCCCCTTCTGGTCCCGCCGCCGGGTCAGCGAGTCGCTGTGCGGCGACGACACCATGAAGTGACCGCTGTGGATGACCTGCGAGCGGAGCAGCCCGCCCGCGCTGCGGCGGGTGCTCGGGTCCTCCGAGTCTGTGTCTGAGTCCGAGTCCGCGCTGGGGACAACCCGTGGGCCCTGCAAACCCGCGGCCAGACCTGCCAGCGCCCCGGCCGTGGCCATGGCGGCGGTCGCCTCGCCAGGGCTCGCTGGAGCCGCCGGCAAGGCTGCGGGGGCCAGACAGCCCTCATTAGCATCGCCCTGCCCCTGGGTCCCAGTAGGTCGCTCAACGGGGCGGGGCCGCAGGGCTCCCCGCGCCAGAGCGGACCGACAGGGCGGGGCTTAAATTAATATAAAACACTACGTAGGTGCGGGCTGCGGAGCTCCTGAGTCTACAGTTTGGAACAGGAGGAGGTCCCTGTCTTCCCAAACGCCTTTCCTTCTGCTGTGACCATGTAGAGTCTTGGCAGAACCGCCCCTACTTCACCCAAAATGGGTTTCCGGATTTGATTATCAGTCATGCACTCCTGATCCGGAAAGCACCTCAGCGCCTGGGGTTCCAGCTTCTAGGGACGGCTTCCCATGAAGCCCCGCACCTAACTACAACCCTCCTGACCTCTGATCTCCCAGCTCACATTCACCCCCTCTCAGTCATCCACACAGCTGGACGCACCCACCTCTCAGAAGGCTTGTGTGGCCTGGTCCACTGGAAGGTCTCAGGACCCCCAGTTGCCATTATGGTCATCACTGCACCTTCACAGAACCCCAGAGGGTTAGCTGGATGTGAATCCTGTGAGGCCAAGCAGGGTCAGGCCCAGTGGTGATGGGTGATGGTTGGCAAGATGGAGCCTTGTCATCGTCCCCTGGATATCCCCCAGGCAGGCCATCTCCTCCCACCCACCCTGAGGTCCAGCTTATGTTCCTGTTTCTGAAGTTCCTCCTCTCGCCCTGAGGACGTAAACCAGGATGTTTGGTCTGAGGCATTCACACCTGTCACCTCTCTGGCACTTTTAACAATCCTTAGAGGTGGGGTTCTTGCCCCACTTTCATAGGGCACCAGAGTCCATAGGAGTGGAAAAATCCCCAAGTACTTGCAGAGGAACAGCAACACAGCCTGGTCTAAAAGAATTCCAGACTTTCCACCTAGGGCTATCCCTGGTGGGGAGCAGGGGTAGGCTGGAGGCAAATGCTAACCTGCTTTGGTTTTGACAAATGTGTGGCTTACATGTGGTTACATAAATAAGGTGGCTTCTTCCATGGCAGGGTCCCAAAGCTCCCACAATCAAATGACAGTGCCCCTGGCCCTGCTGAAATTGTTACTGAAAGCTGCTCACAAACCAGCCCTTCCACCCACCTCAGTCCCTTGGCTGGGTACCCTCTGTCCCTGTCCCTGCCAAACAGTCACCTCATGTTCCCAGGAGCCCCAGCTGCTCTCCTCCGCTGATTCCCTGCTGTTCCCTGTGGGAGGTGCATTCTCCCTGCACATCCCTATCAAATTCTGGGGGCCTCAGGTACCAACCTCAGCCTGCCTCCTCTGCGGAGAGAGGCATCCCTCAGAGGCCCTTTTGGGATCCTTGGCGCAGAGACCAACAGGGTCATTACTTATGCTTTATGCATCTGTCTGGCTTCTTCCCTGACCAGTGGGCCATGAGGCAGGACTGTGTCCCAGGGTCTCTGAACCCCCACACTGGGTACCCAGGGACTTGGGGAATGCTTGGAGCAGGCCATGATGCTAAGAGGAGCTGGTGGCCACTGTGGGAGATCAGGGGTAGGAAGCAGGGCCCCTTGGAATCTTCTAGCTTCAGGGGCTCTGGCTTAAGCAGAGACCTGAAATGATCCTTACTCTACCCATAATTTTATGAATGAACCTGGGCAAATCTCTGTCTTATTCAAGGCTGCTCAAAGACCGGCTCTTCCATCCACCTATGGCCCTTGGCTCTGTGTCTCCACTTATAAAATGGGAAGTTGAGTTCAGTGACTTCTCAGGGTCCTACAACTTTCACTACCTCTGGTTCTAAGTCTCTGCTATCCGACATCCCCAGCTCACTCCACCACGCTCCCCCAGGCCTCCTGTCTCCAGGAGAAAATCTCCCAGTTGAATCTCTTCCTTTCAAGAGACTGTCCCTCACCCCACGCTCCTTCCCTTCCAAGCCGCCAATTGGCCCCTAACAGGCATCTGCACCCCATTTCTGCCCTCCTTGGCCTGATAGCACCTTTGGAGGCCTAAGAACTGAAAAGACAATCCTCCTGGTGTAAAAACACTAAACTGTACAATATGTGCATTGAAGTTCACAAATTCTGATGTCTCTTATGACTACATCTTCAATTAAAATTACATATAAAATTCCCCCCCAACATTGCTGGGGCTTTGAGTGTGAGCTTCATCTGCCTTGGCCAGCCTCTGTTTGGCCATTTAAGGAAGCGTGCACTCCTCAGCCTAGGCACTGTCTTTCAACACTTTGAGCCATCATCTCTAACCCCATTGCAGTAAGTAACATTACCTCCATTTCACAGGGGAAGAAACAGGCTCATAGAGGGATACACTTGGTCCCCAACTAAGCAAGAACAGAACCAGGCCTGATTCTGAGTTCCAGCCTTCTTCACCCATGGGGCTGTGGCCCTCTTTTCTTAAAAATGGTTCTAGCCACAGTGCAACTGGAGAAGTCAAGCCAGCTGGTGGTACCAGGGGCCTGGCATGCCTGGCAGTGGGCACAGCTGGTTCAGGATGTTTTTGCCCAGATGACAGCACAGGCTTGTGTGAGCTGATCCCGTTCACCCTCTTCCTTCCTTTCCCATTTGGCCTCTATCTCCCTCTGCTCAGTGTTTATAGCTTCTCACTACACTTGAGTCTCATTCAGGGCCATGAAGGTGCAGGACAAGGTCCTGTCTGGGTGTAAAACCTGCTTGTGTCAGTGATCCCGCCTGACACCATACCCTGCCTGTCTCCCAGACTTTTTTTTTTTTTTTTTAATTCTCACCTGAGGATGTTTTTTTTAAAAAAATATATTTTATTGATATTTTACAGAGAGGAAGGGAGAGGGACAGAGAGTTAGAAACATCGATGAGAGAGAGACATCTATCAGCTGCCTCCTGCACACCCCCCACTGGGGATGCGCCCGCAACCAAGGTACATGTCCCTGACCGGAATCGAACCCGGGACCCTTCAGTCCGCAGGCTGACGCTCTATCCACTGAGCCAAACCGGTTCCGGTGAGGATGGTTTTTTAAAAAATTGATTTTAGAGAGAGAGAGGAAGGGAGAGAGAAACATGGATTGGTTTCCTTCCATACAAGCCCTGAATGGGGATCGAACTCACAGCCTAGGTATGTGCCTTGATCAGGAATCTAACCTGCAAGCTTTTGGTGTATGGGACAACACTCCAACCAACTGAGCCACTCAGCCAGGGCTGTCTCCCAGTCTTAGTTTCAGGGATTTGTCCCCCAGAATGCCCCTCCATGTCAGGAAATCTCAACCATCCTAGAAGCATCACAACCTTTGTTTTTTTAAAATATATATTTTATTGATTTTTCACAGAGAGGAAGGGAGAGGGACAGAGAGTCAGAAACATAAATGAAAGAGAAACATCGATGAGCCGCCTCCTGCACACCCCCCACCGGGGACGTGCCCGCAACCAAGGCACATGCCCATGACCACAATCGAACCCGGGACCCTCCAGTCCCGCAGGCTGACGCTCTATCCACTGAGCCAAACCAGTCAGGGCACAACCCTTGTTCAAATACAACTCTAATTTCATTCTGCTCTGCGTTCACCATGAGTGGTGCACATACCTCTCTTTCCACTAGATGGCAAATTCCCTGTAAGTGAAAATCAAATCTATTTCTCTCTATAGACCCTTTTCCTCTCAAGTGCAAATGAATATTTGTGGAATGAATGAGTTTATGTTATCTCTATCTACTAAGTTGCTCTGTCTATCCATACACACACCCACGCAGATAACATTTATTAAGTGTATATTATGTTCCTGTCCCAGTACAAGGTATTTCACTTTTGCAAAAGTTAAGAAATATTCAGGCCCTAACCGGTTTGGCTCAGTGGATAGAGCATCGGCCTGTGGACTGAGGGATCCCAGGTTTGATTCCGGTCAGGGGCATGTACCTTGGTTGCAGGCACGTCCCCAGTGGGTGGCATGCATGAGGCAGCTGATCGATGTTTCTAATTCTCTATCCCTCTCCCTTCATCTCTGTAAAAAATCAATAAAATATATATTTTAAAAAAAGAAATATTCAGAACTTTAAAAATCCATAGAGATAAGTAGTAGATTAGCATTTGCTGGGGGTTGGGAGTAGTTGGGTGTGAAGAAATGGGGAGTGACTGCTAATGGGTATGGAGTTTCTTTTATGGTGATGAAAATGTTGTGGGATTAGATAGTGGTGATGGTTGCACAACTTTGTGGATATACTAAGAGCGGCTGAGAAGGAATTAATTTCATATGTGTATTATATCTTAGTAAAAAATAGTACTTTATTTAATTTTTAAATATATTTTTATTGATATCAGAGAGAAAGGGAGAGGGAGAGAGATAGAAACATCAATGATGAGAGAGAATCATGGATTGGCTGCCTCCTGCACGCCCCACACTGGGGTTTGAGCCCACAACCCGGGCATGTGCCCTGACCGGGAATCGAACCTTGACCCCCTCATTCATAGGTCGACGCCCAACCACCAGGCCACGCCGGCCAGGCAAAAATAGCACTTTAATACACAATTTCATTTGTTGGTAGTCTTCTCAACTGTGTATGTATGTATGTGGGTATTAGTATTTTTATCACCATTTTACAGAAGGAAAAACTGAGGCTCTGAGAGGTGAAGTGATACAATAGGTTGTTGTGAGAATTAACTCTAAGTAGCTAATACTTATGGGGCTTAACATAATTGGTCTAGGCTGTCTTCATAAGAGCCTCATGGTTTTCAACCCATTTTGTAGACAAGGAAACTGGCTTTGCTGAAAGTTTCAAGTTTAGAAGAGAACTGACATTCAAACACAGGCAACCTGATGCCAACCTGCCCCACAAGCACCTACCTTCTTAAATTAACGGGATTAGCGATCATTTGTGGGGATATGAGCAAGCGTCATCCCGTGCACCACTGCCGCTACCACTGTAACTTGGCACAAGCACTTTGGAAAAGCATCTGTCAGCGTCTACTAGAGCTAATGTCTACACATCTGAACCAGCAATTCAACAGAAATGTGTATATACGTGCACCAAAAGACAGGTGCAAGACTATTCAGAGCAGCATTATTCTTATTAGTCAATATTGGAAACAACCCAAATGTCTATTAACAAGCAAGTGGATAAATAACATTGCAGTAAAATCACACTATAGAACCCTAACTAGTTTGGCTCAGTGGATAGAGCGTCGGCCTGCAGACTGAAGGGTCCCAGGTTCGGTTCCGGTCAAGGGCATGTACCTTGATTGCGGGCACATCCCCAGTAGGGGGTGTGCAGGAGGCAGCTGATCAATGTTTCTCTCTCATCGATGTTTCTAACTCCCTCTCCCTTCTTCTCTGTAAAAAATTAATAAAATATATTTTTTAAAAATCACACTACAGAATATTAATACAGCAATGAGAGTGAACACTCTACAACAGCCGTGGGCAAACTACGGCCCGCGGGCTGGATCCGGCCCGATCGGCTGTTCTATCCCGCCCGCGGAGCCGAAAGAGCGGAGGGTTCTCTTGCTCTCCCCTCCGCTCCTTCACCAGCAGCAGTGTTAACATGGCAATGTCGGGAAACACCGCCACAGCTCCTTCTTCTGAGTGGGCGGATTTATATCTGCCCATTCAGTGGAAGGAACAACCTCTCAATCTTCCAGAGGCTCCTTGTAATGCCCCCAGTCGCGTCCCCCAACATCACCCTGGGAATGCGTAGACACATTATCGTGGTGATGTAGGGAGACACGCCCCTGGAGAGCACAGTTTCAGAGCATTAGCTAAAAAGGAGACCAACAACACTGTTCCCACTGAAGTTGATGTTTTAAAGACCAAAAACCTTTCAACCCAGTCTACATTGCCATCTACATCTACGTCCCCGGGCATAATTTGGAAGTTGCACTAAAGAAAATGTTTAATTTACTGTTTACACATTTTGTTCTTTTCTATTTGTTTTAGTTTTAAATTATTTTATTATATTTAAGTTTAATTTGAAAGGCTTTTGTACCTTTCCTTTGTTAGGCAATTTTATTTTGCCTTTGCCATCTTCAATATAAGGTATGTTATTGTGCTATGATTCCTCCATTTTTTGAAGTTTCAAATTATAATAATTAGTGTTTACATTCTTCTTGTTAAAATGTTTGAAATGAATAAAACTATTGAAATAAAAAAAAAAGACCGTACCCTTTAATGTATGATGTTTACTTTGAATTTATATTAGTTCACACAAACACTCCATCCATGCTTTTGTTCCGGCCCTCAGGTCCAGTTTAAGAACCCATTGTGGCCCTCGAGTCAAAAAGTTTGCCCACCCCTGCTCTACAACCAAATGCAACCATATGGATGAATCTCACTGACAACATGTTGAGCAAAAGAAGCCTGACTTGGGAGTGTATATGCTGTATGATTTCATTTATATAAAGCTCCAAAACAGGCTATTCTATGGTGTTAGGAGTCAAGGTGTGTTCAGGCTGGGTGACTAGAAGGGATTAAGAAGGGGTTTCTGGGGTGCTGCTAACATTTTGTTTCTTTATCTGAATGCAGGTTACACGAGTGTGTTCCCTGTGAATACATATGATGTGTGTACTTTTTAATATGTATGTTAGACAAACACCTTTTAAAAGAGAAACCAGTTTTCACATGCACACACATTCACAACCAGGAAGCCTCACTAAAACCTGCTTTGGTGGGGAGGAGGGGTCCTTGAGTGAGTTGAGAAAGTAGAGATGGGGCAGGTGGATGAGAGTGAGAGAGGATTCTTAGCTGTGTCTCAGTTTCTGCCTTGGTGAAATGGGTGAACAAATCATGAAGGAAAAATGGATAAATATGACCGCATTAAAGTGAGGAAGATGGATTTATATTACTTTTCATATCATAGCAGTTATTCTATCAAAAATATAGGTCTTCTCTGGATGGTGTGGCTCAGTTGGTTGGAGTGTGGTCCTGTGCACCGAAAGTCTGGGGTTCAATTCTGGTCAGGGCACATGGCTAGGTTTCAGGTTCAGTCCCTGCTTGGGGCATAGGCAGGAGACAACTGATCGATTTGTCTCTCCCACATCGATCTCTCTCTCTCTCTCCTCTTTCCCTTCCTCCTTCTCTCTCTCTAAAAAAAAAAGAAAGAAAAGAAAAGAAAAAATAGATCCAAACATATTAGGAATTAAAAAAAACACACACTTTCCTTTGTAAGAACACTCAGTCCTGGCTTGTCACTCAGTGGTTAGAGCATCAGTCCAAGGACTTGAAGGGTCACAGGTTCGATTCCTTTCAAGGGCACCTACCTCATACCTTGGTTGCAGGCTCCATCCCAGCCCAGTTGGGGCACGTGCGGGAGGCAAACAATCGATGTGTCTCTCTCACATCAATGTTTCTCTCTCTCAGTCTCTCCCCGTCCCTTCCACTCTCTCTGAAAATCAATAGAAAAAATATCCTTGGGTGCTTGGGTGAGGATTAACAACAACAACAACAACAAAAGCACACTTTACATTTATAGACAGTCTTCTTCTACATTTATGTTTAGTGATACTATGGAAGTAGCAGTCAGATAGTTTATACATTTTTAAATTATGAAAATACCAAATTGCCCTAGCCGGTTTGGCTCAGTGGATAAGAGCGTTGGCCTGAGGACTGAGGGGTCCCGGGTTCAATTCCGGTCAGGGGCACATGCCAGGGTTGCAGGCTCGATCCCCAGTGGGGGGTGTGCAGGAGGCAGCCAATCAATGATTCTCTCTCATCAATGATGTTTCAATTTCTATCTCTCTCTACCTCTCCCTTCCTCTCTGAAATTAATAAAAATATTTAAAAAAAAAAAGAAAATACCAAATTAAAAAGAAAGTCCTGTGTACACTATCTCTGATCCCAATTGAGAACCATTAATCATTGTGCTCTGAGATTGTGAGAATGGAGAGGGAGGGAAAGGGCAGGGGAGACAGGAAGAAGCACAACAGAGTGAAGCTCGCGTGAGTATCCAGCCATCTGTCTACCCATCATTCATCTCTCCACCTATCGGTACATTTACTCACTTTCCTATCTATCCATCCATTCTCTAATAGTTTCCTGTCTATCCATTCATAATCTGTTAACCCATCCATCCATCTCTTCTTCCATCCATTCAGTCATCCATCCATTTCCTACTGATGTGTCCATCTGTCCCTGTATCCTTCCATCTATTCATCTATCTAACCTTCCATTTTTTCATCCATCCCCCCCACCCACTCATCTGCCCATTCAGCACATGTATTAACTGCCTGCTGGTATCAGGTCCTCAGTTAAGCCAGGGATGGGAGTGTAGGGGGATGCTCACATACTTATAACATGATTCCTGCTCGCAAGCAACTCAGCAGAGGAGAGTGAGCCACCAGTGATTCACTCTCAGAGTGACTCACTCACCAGGTTTAGCCAATAAAACCACCAGTCTCATGCCCTTGTCCGAAATAGTACCCAGGACTGTGGAAGTTTAGTGGAGGAGGACTGAAGTGCAGCCTGGGAGTATGCTTGAAGAGGGTATGCTTGAGGTGGACCTTAAAAGACAGAGCAGGCCCTAGCTGGTTTGGCACAGTGGATAGATTGTCGGTCTGTGGACTGAAGGGTCTCCGGTTTGATTCTGGCCAAGGGCACATGCCTGGGTTGTGGGCTGGAGCCCCAGTAGGGGGTGTGCAGGAGGCAGCCAATCAATGATTCTCCCTCATCATTGATGTTTCTATCTCTCCCCCTCCCTTCCTCTCTGAAATCAATGAAAATATATTTTAAACAATAAATAGGAGCTATTATGAGTTTTCTTAAAAAAAAAAAAAAGACAGAGCAGGAGTTAGACGTGCAGAGAGAGGAGAAGGTATTCTGGGAGGGAACTGCAGGGGCAAAGGCAGGGCTGAGGAACTGATGAGTGCTAAGTCATTCAACTGGCTGATGTGAGAGCAGGGTGCCAAACGCCTTTGTAGCTGCCATGCTCCCTGGAAGCCACCCCCAGACCCCCCCTTAAGCCTGTTTCCAGGGCATTGAGGCATCTACACCAGTCCCACTCAAAGTGTGGCCCATAGATTACTGCCAGGTTATGGATTCTCTTAACCCAGTGGTCAGCAAACTCATTAGTCAACAGAGCCAAATATAAACAGTACAACGATTGAAATTTCTTTTGAGAGCCAAATTTTTTAAACTTAAACTTCTTCTAACACCACTTCTTCAAAATAGACGCGCCCAGACTGTGGTATTTTGTGGTAGAGCCACACTCAAGGGGCCAAAGAGCTGCATGTGGCTTGCGAGCTGCGGTTTGCCGAACACTGTCTTAACCAATCGATGACAAAATAAATACACGAATTGAGAGTGTTTAGAAACATTTATATCAATTTAATAGAGTAATCTGATATCTGTTGAATATAATAATATAATCCTACCTAATAAAAGAGTAATATGCAAATTGACTGTACCTCCACCACACCCACAAAGCCATGCCCACCAGCCAATCAGGAGGGAATATGCAAATAAACTCAACCAAGATGGCTGCAGCCACCGAGAGCAGGAGGGAGGCTTGGGTTTCTCTGGCAATGGAGGAAGCCAAGCTTTTCGCCTGCCCTTGCCAGCCCAAGCCTCCACTCAATGCTACAAAGTTTCAATTATAGAAGATAAATAAAGCCCAACAGAAATGGCGGCAGCCACGGGGCTGGAGAGAGCAGGAGGCTAGGGTTGCCCGCGGCGATGGAGGAAGCCAAGCTTCTGCAGCCCTGGCCTGCTTTGGACTCCGCTTAAGGCTACAAAGTTTCAATTATAGAAGATACATAAATCCCAACAGAAATGGCTGCCGCCATGGAGCGAGCAGAAGGCTTGGCTCCACTCCAGGCTACAAAGTTTCAATTGTAGAAGATAAATAAATCCCAGATACCAGGGCCTCCGCTTGGGTCGCCGGGGGGCGTGGCCAGCCTGCAAACCACCACAGGCCCCTCGCCCAGGCCGCCCCACACCCCAAGTGAACCCCCACCCTGATCCGGGACACCCTTCAGGGCAAACCAGCTGGCCCCCACCCATGCACCAGGCCTCTATCCTATCTAATAAAAGAGTAATATGCAGATTGACCATCACTCCAACACACAGATGCTGCCCCCATGTGGTTAAAGATCCTGCCCCCATGTGGACACAAGATGGCCGCCACAAGATGATCAGCAGGGGAGGGCAGTTGGGAGGGACCAGGCCTGCAAGGGAGGGCAGTTGGGGGCGATCAAGCCTGCTGGAGAGGGCAGTTAGGGGTGACCCAGCCGGCAGAGGAGGGAAGTTGGGGGTGACTGGGTCTGCAGGGAAGGGCAGTTTGGGGGGACCCAGGCCTCAGGGGAGGGCAGTTAGGGGTGACCAGGCCTGCAGGGGAGGGCAGTTAGGGGTGACCAGGCCTGTAGGGGAAGGCAGTTAGGGGCAAACAGGCTGGTGGGGAGCAGTTAGGCATCAATCAGGCTGGCAGGGGAGTGGTTAGGGGATGATCAGGCTGGCAGGCAGAAGTGTTTAGGGGCAATCAGGAAGTCAAGCAGGTGAGCAGTTGGGAGCCATCAGTCCTGAATTGTGAGAGGGATGTCCGACTGCCCGTTTAGGCCCGAGCCCAATGGGATCGGGCCTAAACGGGCAGTCGGACATCCCTCGAGGGGTCCCAGATTGGAGAGGGTGCAGGCTGGGCTGAGGGACACTGCCCCCCCCGTGCACGAATTTCATGCACCGGGCCTCTAGTAATAAAATATTCAGCTTTTAGTTTGCCTACTTTTTCAGTTTAATTTTTCTAGTAATTCACTTTTTAAAAAATATATATTTTATTGATTTTTTTACAGAGAGGAAGGGAGAGGGATAGAGAGTTAGAAACATCGATGAGAGAGAAACATGCTCTATCCACTGAGCCAAACTAGTCAGGGCATCTAGTAATTCACTTTTTAAAAATATGTTTTTATTGATATTTAAGAAAGAGAGGAAGGAAGAGAGAGAGAGAGAGAGAAACATGGATCGGTTGCCTCCTGCAGGCCCCTCCTGGGGATGGAGCCCACAACCTGAGCATGTGCCCTGCCCAGGAATCGAACTGGGGACCTCTTAGTTCATGGGTCAACACTCAACCACTGAGCCACAACAGCAGGGAACATCATCCCCATTTTGTAGCATGACTGGCCCAGGTTCTCACACATGGTAGATGGCAGGGCTGAGATTTGAACCCGGACTGACACCACATCAGACAGCCTCCCATGAGCTCCTGCCTAGGTTAGGCTGAGCTGGGGGATGGGGTGGGAAGGCCCTGGGGAGGAATAAAGAAGCAGCTGGAGAAAGAATAGCAAACAGGGTGGGAGCTAGTGTCCAGGTTTTGTCCTTGAGTGTCTGTGGGAGCTAAGGGCACTGAGGAGAGCGGCCTGAGGGTCATCCTGGACTCCCCCAGATGTTCCTAGAAGAACCAGGCCAGGCCAGGCCCCGGATCTCTGTTTGGGAACACGTGATGGGGCTAAATCCAGGCCCAGCCCACTTAGATCCCTCTCCATCTTCATCCCTTCTCTTCTCCTCCTCCCTCCATCAGGTAGCTGATGAGTTTCCTGAGGCCAGGGCCTTGGTCCATCCATCTGTGCTCCTAAAGCCCGCCCAAAGTTTAGCCAACAAGACCACCAGTCTCCTACCCTTGTCAGGAACCACAGCACTTTCAGACACTCTCCCCTCTGTCCCTCAGGGAGACTAATAAACCAGGATTATGATCACTCCATGTCATTGACAAGGGAACAGGCTCAGAGAAGTTGAGTCACTTGAGGTCACAGAGCAAGTAATCTAAGGCTCTAAATCCTGACCCTGTACTTTTTGACTAGTATAGTTAAACTAGAGGCCTGGTGCATGGATTTGGCCTGGGGTGATCGGGCCAAAACCGGCTTTCTGACATCCTCTGAGGAGTCCTGGATTGCGAGAGGGTGCAGGCCAGGCAGAGCAACCCCACTGGTGCACATGATCGGGGCCGGGGAGGGACCACGGGAGGGCTCCAGGGCATGTTCGGCCCATCTTGCCCAGTCCCTGATTGGCTGGACCCCAGCAGCAAGCTAACCAACCGGTTGGAGAGTCTGCCCCCTGGTGGTCAGTGCACATCATAGTGACTGGTCGAATGGTCGAATGGTCAGACACTTAGCATATTAGGCTTTTATTATATAGGATAGTAAGAGGAGATGAAAGCCCTTCCCATAGGGCCCTGGGGTACAGCCCATAGTGGGGTGGGAGTGTGGTGGGTTGGTGGCAGGGTTATCTGTCCAGAAACATCCCCTTCTCCAGCATTTTGGCTGCTTCCTTAACACCCCATCCCAGACCTGGATGGTTTGGCTCAGTGGTTGGAGGTTGGTCAGCAGACCCAAGAAGGGTCATGGGGTCGATTCCTGGACAAGAGCACATACCTTGGTTGCAGGTTTGATCCCCAGCCCTGGTCAGGGATGCATGTGGGAGGTAGCCAATCACTGTGTCTCTCTCCCATCGATGTTTCTCTCTCTTTCTCTCTCTCCCCTCCTCCTCCCTCCCTTCCATTCTCTCTAAAAATAAATAGAAAAAATATCCTGGGGTGAGGATTAAAAAAAAAAAAAAAAAAAAACAACCACAAAAACATCTCAGGACCTGACCAGGTAGCTCGGCTGGTTAGAACATTGTTCTGATGCACCAAGGTTGAGGATTCGATCCCTGGTCAGGGCACATATTAGGAATAAACCGAGTGCATGAATGAGTAGAAAAAAATCCCTCTCTCTCTCTCTCTCTCTCTCTCTCTCTCTTTCTCTCCCCCCTTTCTCTTTCTCTCAAATCAATAAATTAAAAATGATATTTTAAAAATTCCATCCCAGGTCAGGAAGAGGCAGATCTGACAACAGTCCTTACCCCTATTCTGTTAGTAGACAAGGAACATGGGCTTATATTTTTGGAGGACCATTTGGCAAAAATCTATTACTCCAAAAATGTTGGGACTCTTTGACCCAAGTTCAATTGCAGGAATTTGTCCTATAAAAATATTTCCATATGTGTGCAAAGATGTGCAAGGATGTTCCTTGCAGCACTATTTATAATACTGAGGAAAAGGAGAGTGGTTGAATAAATTTTGATAAATTCCCACAGTGGAATATGATGTAGCTGTTAACAACCTCATTTGTAAAATGGGGATAATAATAGTATTTACCTCTTACAGTTTTTATGAGAATTAAGTGAGTTAATACCTGCAAAGTGCTTAGTAAATGCTCGCTATCATTATCATATAGGTGTAGAAGTAGGGAAAGGTAGTTAAGATGCAATGCTGATTGCTCAGCCAGTGAGGCTCAGTGGGTGAGCGTCAACCTATGAACCAGGAGGTCACAGTTCGATTCCTGGTCAGGGCACATGCCTAGGTTGCGGGCTCGATCCCTAGTGTGGGGTGTGCAGGAGGCAGCAGATCAATGATTCTCTCTCATCATTGATGTTTCTCTCACTGTTTCTCCCCCTCTCCTATTTGCTCTGAAATAAATAAATAAAATATTTTTAAAAAAGAATGCAATGCTGATTAAAAAATAAGTTACAATATGTGAAGTGTGATCCCATTTGAGTAAAAATAAATAATAGAAGACATTCAATATAAAAAGAGAAGACAAGTCTGGACATATTGGCACCAAACTATGACACTGATGGTCTTTTGTGGGGTGGGTAACAGAAACATTCACTTTGAAAATTTCTATAAATTTTAAAGTTGCATAATACCAGTGTATTGTTTTTGAAACCAGAAAAAGAAAAACCCTCCAAAAAAGTTAAAAAAAATAAGAGAAGATAGTGGAGTAGATGATGGCATGGGAACCCCCTCTTCTCTTTTTGAGGACCCCAAAGTCCGAGATCAGAGCTGTCTAAGCAATAGGAAAGGCTTTCTATTTGGCTAGCCTGACCCTGGGGAAGGTGAGGGTGCGGCTTCCCACCCCACCATGCCTGACACTCATTCTCATTCTGTGAAGATGGGAGTGGGGAGGCTTCTCTTTATGGCCCAACGAAGGCCCAAGGGGCTGGTTCATCAGAGTCCCATGGGTCAGGCAAGCCAGTCAGCCTCTCTGGGCCTCAGCTGCCCTCCCTGTAACAGGCAGAACAGCCCAGCCTCTCAGTATGTTGTGAGCAGCCTGGGAGGAGAATGAGCTATCAGTCTCACACAGGGCAGGGGGTGGGGGTCAATCTGGAGTTAGTGTTTCACCAAGAAGAGCTGTCATGCCAAGAGTCTGTCAGTCTGCAAGCATGTCCATGGCCACTGTTTACCAGTATTTGCCAAACCATTCTCCAGTTCTCCAACACAAACTGGGTGTCCTCCAACTCAATTCAGTTCTGACACTCTCTACCTGGAGTTGATGTCAGATCCCACAAGTTAATGGCTCAGTCCCACAACACTGCCCCCACTTCAGACACCAATCACAAGTTCAAGTTGTCATCTGTACTTCTGACCAACAGGCTATATAAATCAGGGATCCCACAACCTCTTCCTCAGGTTTGATAATTTGCTAGAAAGGCTCAGGAACTCAGGCAAGAACCTTACTTACGTTTACGAGTTTATCATAAAGGACACAACTCAGAAAAGCTGAAGGGAAACAATGCATAGGGCAAGGTATGGGGCGACGGGGATGCATGGGGCCTTCATGCCCTCCCCAGGTCACCCTCTCAGCACCCCAATGTGCTCACCAGGGCCCTATTCTGAACCTTGCTCTAGATCTGAGGCCTGGGAGGAGACAGGGCAGGCCAGATGCTGAGAATAAGAGAACTTGGGCAAGAGGGAAGCCTGAGCTAGACCCAGGCCCCACCTACGACCTGACTAAGCTGACCCTGTAACATCATCCCCCTTGTAAAGAACCAGAGGGACCTTGCTTGGAGCGGGCCACCCTGTCTTCCAGAGCGTCTTGGTGTCCCATTTTTTAAAAAAGAGATGTTTCTATTGATTTCAGAGTGAGGGTGAGGGAGAGAGAGATAGAAACATCAATGATGAGAATCATCCATTGGCTGCCTCCTTCACGCCCCTATTAGGGATTGAGCTCACAACCCACGCATGTGCCCTGACTGGGAATTGAACCGTAACCTCCTGGTTCATGGGTCAATGCTCAACCACTGGACCACACTGGCCAGGTGTGGTGTCCCATTTTATTCTGTCCCTATCTCCACACTAGTGGCCCAGGAACAAGCCTCTCCTTGTCACAGAGGGAGAGTCAGGCCCAGAGATAGGAAGCAATGTGTCCAAAGTCACACAGTCATACACAGACAAGAACCCAAATCTGCTCAAACCAGCCCAGGTCTGACTATGGCCTACTCGACCACCAGGGTGGCCTCAGGAAACACAGGTGGGGGCAGGGTGCCTGGGAGCTGGAAGGAAGTCCTGGCCTTCCCAGCCAGACCAGTGGAAGTGCCCTTCACCACTTCTCCAGCCTCTACCTGTTGGCTAGAAGCCTGGTGGTTGTGAATCTACTTGGCTTCCCTGCCCCACTGTGACATCTGACTTCTCCATGT
This sequence comes from Plecotus auritus, assembly GCF_963455305.1. Lineage (NCBI taxonomy): Eukaryota > Metazoa > Chordata > Mammalia > Chiroptera > Vespertilionidae > Plecotus > Plecotus auritus. The sequence continues at coordinate 91,200,433 of NC_137774.1, read as the reverse complement.
CCAGTCAGGGAGAGCTCTTGGTCCTTGCCCCTGATCCAAGGGCCCACCTGGAACCAGCTTCTCTCCTGGTTCTTCTCTACATCCGCAAGGCCCTCCCTTCTGCCTTCCTGGGCCCACACTGAGCTTCTTAGACCACGATTCAACCCCAGCCCGGCCAGCAGAATCCAGAGGCAGCAGGAACCTGTGTGCACTTCACCCTCTGCTCCTGGAAGGGCAGGCGGGATGAACTCTTGAATTCTTGATCCTGAGCTCTCTCTGGGGTAGAGCTTGCCTCTGTCCACCTGGCAGCTGAGCCTGAGTAAGGGGGCAGGTCCACAGGAGTAGTAACTCCTTCCCCCCAGCAGAGCCATAGAACTGCCCCTCCCCACTTGAAAGGTGGGAGGCTCTGACTTCCCTCGGGCTAGGCACCTGTGCCCACCTGATACCCTCCATGTCTCTCACCTTGATTCCGTGCAATCTGCAAGTAGGATGGGTCCCAACCGGGACCGCAGAGTCCCCTTGGCTCCGTGAGATGCTGGGATGGCAGCTGCTCTCAGATGTCTTCTTTGCACCGGCGGCAGAGGGCTCTGTATGCTGTGCTGCACTGACCCTGCTTTTAGCAGTGGGTGTGGATGTGGGCACTGCCCGCCCCACCTGCCTGATGCCTGCTCGGGGTGTCCTTTGCCCCCTAGATCTGGTGCCTCCTTCTCTCCTTAGCACGTGGGTGGCAGCTGCTCACGCTGCTGGCAGCCTGTGGAGCAGTCATGGCCCAGACCATGGGCCTAGGTACCTGCCAATCCCTGTTTGGGACTTGCTCATGCCTGCTCACCTTTTACCCCTTCTCTCCCCTGCTCCCAAACTCTGAGCTGGGTTTGAGAAGGGAGGAGCCACAGGTGTGGGGCCAGGCTCAAGTGGGCAGAGCCAGAGCCAGTGACAGCCTACTGAGCCCCAGCCTATCTTCAAACTTCATTCTAGTCCCCAAATCCCTCTCTTGGGCTCCTAGCCAGCTCACTGAACCCCATTCATTCCCTGAGCACCAGCTCCATGATCCCTTCTAAGCCCTCTCCGGCATCTAAGTATCTTCCTCATTTCCCATTCCCTGAGCAGTGTCCTCCTTCTCACTACCCCTGATGGAGCCCTCCCTCCCTGGACCACAGAGCCTCTACCCTCCCTGAGCTGCCATACTCTCCTGGAGCCCCTCTTTCTTTTTTTTTCCTTTTTTTAAATTTTTTATTTAAAGCTAACTCGCTTTTTTAAAAATATATATATATTTTACTGATATTTTACAGAGAGGAAAGGGAAAGGGATAGAGAGTCAGAAACATCGATGAGAGAGAAACATCGATCAGCTGCCTCCTGCACACCCCCCACTGGGGATGGGCCCGCAACCAAGGCACATGCCCTTGACCGGAATCGAACCCGGGACCCTTGAGTCCACAGGCCGACGCTCTATCCACTGAGCCAAACCGGTCTCGGCTGGAACCCCTCTTTCTGACCTCCTTTCTCTACCCTGAGTCCCTCTCTCCTCCTAAGCCCGCTCCCTATCCTTGAACCCCCACCCTCACCCTGCACCTTACATAAGGTTGCCAGATTTCACAAATAAAAATCCAGAATTTTCAGTTAAATTTGAATTTTGAAAAACAACAAATATTTTTTAAGTATAATTAAACCTCATGTAATATTTGGGGCATACTTATACTAAAGGATTATTCATAATGTCGTCTAAGTTTCTAATGTATTGAGCACCCTGCATTTACCTATCCATGTGTAGAACAGGGGCGGCGAGGAAGTTTGGACAAGATGTTCTCTATCCAGGGCCTCTCTTAGCTGCAGCTGCAGCCTGTGAAAAACCTCGAGCTGACCTGGAAGTGGTCTGGATCCCTGGAAGGGTTTGCATCCCTTGTAGAATAAGGGGAGAGCAAGGTGAAGATTGGGAGCAGGATGGAGGGAATAGTTGTGGTCATAGGGCCTTCACATCAGAGAAAGGCCAAGGGAAGGAGTTCTTTGAAGCAATCCAGTGCTGGAAGGCTTCCCCAGGAGGAAGATTTCATGGTTACTTTGATGCTGAGAAATAAGGGTTAGATGGCCCCTGGTAGAAGGCTCCCCCTTCCTCAAGGGAAGTTGGGGAGGCATGGGGATTCCTTCATTTAAGGAAGTCCCTTGAAGATTAATTGAAAGTTTCTGCCCCTTCACATAAAGATTTTCTAGAGTGAGGGTGGGGTATCATATTAACTTAACAAATCACCATTCCTTCTAGCTAACATCTGCCAGGCATTGGCTACCTGCCAGGGCTCCACCTACACCTCCTATAGAGAACTTGGAGATGTGGGTTAATTCATCAAATCCCTTTGATGACCAGAGGGATGGGTATTTTCTCCCATTTTACAGATGAGGAAACAGAGACACAGTGAGGTTGGGTAATTTTTCTGAGGTTTATACAGGTGGTAGGTGGCAGAGCTGGAATTTGAGCCCAGGTGTCCTGGCCCTGCACCTGCTGTGTAGTAGATCCTGTGCTGGAGGCTGGGACTGGAAAGATGACATAAATGCTGTCCCTGCTCTCAGGGTGCTGTGGAGCGAACGCGAGTGAACGACCACTGGAGTCCAAACCAAATTAAAATTTAGGGAGCCTTTAATAGCCGGCTGGCGACTGTTCTGCCTTTCTCCACGCAGGGAGTCCAGAGAGCAGCCCCGGCCCTTTTTGCAGGACCACTTTTAAGCACATTAACCACATCCTGTTTTTGCAGAACAAGCAACCTAAGACAAAACAGTTTTTCCCAAGTAATGTCAGGGTCATGCCATTGACGACCATGTTATTCTTAGGATCATCCTGTTCTTCAGAAAGCTGACAGTGTTCTATCTTGCAAGGCTATCTTGTGAGGTGCAGAGGGAAAGGGGCCATGAGACCATATCTCAAGGCCTGGCCTGGTGTCAGCACTGACAACTCTATCTGGGGCATGGTCCACGGCCTCTCTGGAGTGCTCAAAAATTCTCACTCTTTAACAAGGGGACCTCTAGTCTAACAGCAGGAAACAGGTGAGTCTTTAATGATTCTAATACAAGTCAGGCTGGGATCAGTGCTGCGACAGAGTATGCCAGGAGGAAGGACTGATTCTGTCTGTGGAGGAGGTGTGTGCGAGTCCAGGAAGGATGGGTCAGTTCTTTAAGAGCTTCAGGACAGGCATTGGGAGGAAGGGCTTTCTAGGTAGAGGAATGTCTTGGGCAAAAGCAGGGGAGGTGTGGAAATGCAGTAGAAAGTTGGGTAATAGTCAGGAGTCTGGCTTGACTGGAGGGGAGATGTCTATAGGTTGAGCATCAGATCAGGGAAAAGAAAAAAGGGAGAGATTCAGGTAAGAGCAAAGGAGTCAAACAAAGAAATGTAGATTCCATCCAGGGGAGAACAGGGAGCCACGGAAGAGTGTCAGGCCAAGGCAGGACCAGCGGAGTGTGCTGGGGCTGCAGCGGGAAGAAGCACTGAGGGAGAACCTGGGTCCACACGGGGTGGGTGCATCAGCCCAGGAGTGGCCAGGCTACCGGGAGACCCACTAAGGAGGTGGATGGAGGACTGTGGAGTGAAGGGACAGATTGTTGCTGTGGTTTCTGCATGTGCTTCTCCAAAGGGCTTGGGTCTCATTCAACTCTGGATCCAGCCCCAGAACAGGACCTGAAACAAGATAACGTGCTTGTAAATGTCAGCAGAATTGCATGGAGAGGATTTGGAGACAGATGGAAGGTTTAGGGGTGAGAAAGGCGAAGGATCCAGGAGGCTTTCCTGGTTTGAGCCTCAGCACCTGGAAAGATATTGATGCCCTAAACCAGTGGTCGGCAAACTGCGGCTCGCAAGCCACATGCGGCTCTTTGGCCCCTTGAGTGTGGCTCTTCCACAAAATACCACGGCCTGGGCGAGTCTATTTTGAAGAAGTGGCGTTAGAAGAAGTTTAAGTTTAAAAAATTTGGCTCTCAAAAGAAATTTCAATTGTTGTACTGTTGATATTTGTCTCTGTTGACTAATGAGTTTGCCGACCACTGCCCTAGCCAGTTTGGCTCAGTGGATAGAGCGTTGGCCTGTGGACTGAAAGGTCCTGGGTTCAATTCCAGTCAAGAGCACATGCCCAGGTTGTGGGCTTGATCCCCAGTAGGGGGGTGTGCAGGAGACAGCCAATCAATGATTCTCTCTCATCATTGATGTTTCTATCTCTCTCTGTCTCCCTTCCTCTCTGAAATCAATAAAAATATATTTTAAAAAAAATGCAACTGTTGTCTGACCAAGCCATTTCACTCCTAGGTATTTAGTTAAGAGAAATGAAAGTGTATGTCTCTGCAAAGACTTGTACACAAATGTTCCTAGCAGCTTTTTTTGTGAAAGCCTGAAACTGGAAACAACTAAGATGTCCACCAACAGGTGCATGGATAAACAAATTGTAGTATAGTCATACAATGCAAATACTACAATGGAATGCCATACAATGGAACACTATTCTGCAATGAAAAGGACAACCTGCAGATAAATGGATGAATATCAAAATAATTATTCTAAGTGAATAGTATACTAAAAAATAGTATATACTGTATGATTCCACTTATATAAAACTAGAGGCCAGGTGCACGAATTTGTGCACCAGTGGGGTCCCTCGGCCTGGCCTGCAGGATTAGGCCAAAACTGGCTCTTTGACATCCCATGAGGGGTCCCGGATTGTGAGAGGGTGCAGGCCAGGCCTAGGGACCCCACCGGTGCACAATCTGGGCCAGGGAGGGATGTGGGAGGTTGGCCAGCGGGGAGGGACCGCGGGAGGGCTCCAGGGCGTGTTCGGTCAGTCCTGATTGGTCAGACCCCAGTAGCAAGCTAACCTACCGGTTGGAGCATCTAACCCAGGGGTGGGCAAACTTTTTGACTCGAGGGCTACAATGGGTTCTTAAACTGGACCGGAGGGCCGGAACAAAAGCATGGATGGAGTGTTTGTGTGAACTAATATAAATTCAAAGTAAAGGAGCAGAGGGGAGAGCAAGAGAACTGGATAGAACAGCTGGATCCGGCCCACGGGCCGTAGTTTGCCCACGGCTGATCTAACCTGTAGTGACAGAAAGGAGATCTGGGTTTATCTTGGGATGGAGTTAAGGGGCATGGGAGAGACTGGAGGGAGGGATTACAAAAAAGTATAAAGAAATTTGGGGGGGGAATGGATATGTTCATTGCCTTGATTTTGGTTATGGTTTCAGGAGCATATACCTATGTCCAAGCTCATCAAATTGCATACTTTAAATATGTACAGTTTATTATGCATCATTTATACCTCAATAAAGCTATTCTTTTAAAAATATTTTAAGCATTTTTAATTAATTAACTAGTTAATTAATTAAATTTTATTTTTTATTGTCTAAAGTTTTACATATGTCTCCTTTTTCCTCAATTGACCCCTCCCCCAGCCATTCCCACCCTGGGCAAGCTCCCACCGCCCTAGTGTCTGTGTGCATTGGTTATATAAAGCTATTCTTTAAAAGGCTCAACATTAGTCATTAGAGAAGTATAAATAAAAATTACGAGATTCTGCTTCACACTCACTAGGATAGCTATAATAAAAGAGACAGACAATAACTAGTGGTGGTGAAAATATTGGCATTCTCATACATTGTACGATGGTGCAGCTACTTTAGAAAATTGTTGGGCCTTTCCTCAAAAAAGTTAAACATAGAGTTATCAAATATCCTCTCTTGCTCGGCCAGTGTGGTTCAGTGGTTGAGCATCAACCTACGAACTAGGAGGTCACAGTTTGATTCCCTGTCAGGGCACATGCCTGGGTTGCAGGCTCGATCCCCAGTCAGGGTTGCACAGAAGGCAGCCAATTAATGATTTTCTCTCATCATTGATGTTTCTATCTCTCTCTCCCTCTCTAAAATCAATAAAAATATAAAATAAAAAAATTTTAAATTCACCATTTGGTATATAACCAAGAGAAAAAACAACACGTTATACAAAAGTTGTATATGAATGTTCATAGTGACATTATTATAATAGTCAAAAAACAATCCCAATGTTCATCAACCCATTAATGAGTAGACAAATTGTGGTCTACACATATGATGGAATATTATTCAGGAGGGAAATTCTGACACATGCTACAACATGGATGAAGCTAGAGGATATTATGCTAAGAGAAAGAAGCCAGTCACAAAAGGATAAATTACTGTAAGATTCCACTTATATGAGCTACCTAAAGTAGTCAAATTCATAGAGACAGAAAGTAGAAAGGTGGGTGCCAGGGGCTTGGGGGAGGGGAGAATGGAGAGTTATTATTATAATGGGTGCAGAGTTTCAGTTTGGGAAGATGAAAGGAGTTCTGGAGATGGATGATGGTGATGGTTGCACAATGTAAATGTACTTGATGTCACAGAACTGTACACTTGCAAATGATTAAAATGGTAAATTTTATGTTATGTATATTTTATTGCAAGAAATAAAAAGGTATCTTGTACTAATAAATGCTACAATATCAATGAATCTTGAAAACATTGTTAAATGATAGAAGCCAGTCAAAAAAGACCACATATGATAAGATTCCATTGGTATCAAATGTCCAGAATAGGCAAATCAATAGAGACAGAAAGTATGTTAGTGATTGCTTAGGGCTGAGGGTGTGGTGGTGGTAGGATTGGAGGGAATGGGAGTGACTGCTAATGGGTACAGAGTTTCTTTATGGGATGATGGAAAATGTTCTAAAATTGATTGTGCCAATGGTTGCACAACTCTGTGAATATACCAAAAATATTGAATCGTACAATTTAAATTTGAATTGTATGGCATGTGAACTATACACTGAGTGGCCAGATTATTATGATCTCTAATCACATAATAATCTGGCCACTCAGTGTATATCCTATATAATAAAAGGCCAATATGCAAATTGCGCTAATATGTGTTCAGAAATCATAATAATCTGGCCACTAAGTGTATATCAATAAAGCTGATTTAAAAAAAAAATCTTTATTGTTGAAAGTATTACATATGTCCTCCTTTTCCCCCATCAACCCCTTCCAGGCCATCCCTGCCCCCTACCCCAGGCCTTCACCACCCCACTATCTGTGTCCATGAGTTATGCATATATAATTAAGTTGATTTTTAAAAAGAGAGTGGGGATCAGGTCCTTGGAGAACAATTAATTTTTTAAATATATTTTTATTGATTTCAGAGAGGAAGGAGAGGGAGAGAGAGAGAGAAACATCAATGATGAGAGAGAATCATTGATCAACTGCCTCCTGCATGCCCCCTACTGGGGATTGAGCCCACAACCCAGGCATGTGCCCTTGACCAGAATTGAACCCGGGACCTTTCAGTCCACAGGCCAACGCTCTATCCACTGAGCCAAACTGGCTAGCGCTGGAGAACAATAAATTTAAAGACTGCAGAAGGGAGGAGAACCACGGAGGCAAAGCATCCCTTTGCACAGTGAACTCCTGCAATTTCCTGGAAGATGGTTGTTCCATTAGTTACGAACCAAGAGAGCACTTCCAGAAAGATAAGCCCATTGCAGGTGCTGTTTTTGGAGCACTGACTAGTGCCAGTCATCATGGACACTTATATAAAGTCGCCTAATCCTTCAACTTCTCATTTTACATATGACATAACTAAGTGATTGGCTCTGGATCACATAGGAAGTTCAGAGCTCAGAATGAGATCCAAGTCTATCTAACTCCAAAGCTAAGTTCTAAAAATAGACCCTAAAAAATTCTTAATTTTATATAAAAGTTTACACCAAAAGTGTAAAGAATAATACAGGGTACATGTGTGTACCCCCACTCAGCTTAAGAAATTGAATTCTTGCCCAAGCCAGTTTGGCTTAGTGGATAGAGCATCGGCCTGTGGACTAAGAGGTCCCAGGTTCAATTCTGGTCAAGGGCACATGCCCAGGTTGTGGGCTTGATCCCCAGTGGGGGGCATGCAGGAGGCAGCCTATCAATGTTTCTCTCTCATCATTGATGTTTCTCTCTCTCCCTCTCCCTTCCTCTCTGAAATCAATAAATATTTTTTTAAAAAAAGAAATTGAATTCTCTCACAACACCATTGCAGACCCCTCTGTCTCCTCTTTGATTCCATCCCTCTTTTTTTTAAAAAAAAATATATTTTATTGATTTTTTACAGAGAAGAAAGGAGAGGGATAGAGAGTTAGAAACATTGATGAGAGAGAAACATCGATCAGCTGCCTCCTGCACACTACCTACTGGGTATGTGCCCGCAACCATGGTACATGCCCTTGACCAGAATCGAACCTGGGACCCTTGAGTCCGCAGGCCGACGCTCTATCCACCGAGCCAAACCGGTTAGGGCTCCATCCCTCTTCTGCCATACAACCATGCTTCTGGATTTGGTATTTATTATTCCCATACTTCACTTTGTATGGAACTCCAAGCAATGTGATGTATAGTTTTACATGTTTCTAAACTTTATATAAACATCATATTATACTGAATGTACTCTTCTGAGGCTGCCTTTTTCCTCAGCATTGTTTGTGAGATTTGTCCAAATTGACATGTGTATCCACACTCTACTCATTTCCATTGCTGTAGAGTACGAAGCATTCCATTATATAAAGGTATACTAGTTCATGTCACTAGCCTGGGGTTGGACATTTGGGTTGCTTCCAGTTTTTTGTTATGATAAATCGAGCTGTTGTGAACATTCTTGTTCATGTCTCCTAGTTCAAGAGAGTGAACATTCCTAGGAGTTTGTACCAGTTTCCTATGCCTGCTGTAACAAATTACCACAATACTAGGGGGTTAAAACAACACAAATATATTATCTTACAACTTTGGATGTCAGAAGTTCCAACGGGTTTCACTGGGCTGAAGTGAAGGTTTTGTCAAGGTCACCGTCCCTCTGTAGGGGAGAATCCATTTCCTTGAATTTTTTGGCTTCTAGAAGCCACCTGCATTCCTTGGCTAGTGGCTCCTTACTACATCTTCAAAGCCAGCAACACAGTATCTCCAAATTTCTCTGACTCTGACCCTCTGCTTCCATTGTCTCACATCTTCTCTGATTCTGACTCTCCTGCCTTCCTCTTATAAGGACCCTTGTGATTACATTGGGTGGACAAGTTCTCCATCTCAAGGTCCTTGACTTAATCACATCTCCAAATTCATTTTTGCCATGGAAGATAACATAGACACAGGCTCCAGGTTTAGGATGTGGACATCTTTGGGGGCCATTATTCCATCTACCACAGAGGGAACAACTAGGCAATGTGATATGAGCATCTTTGAATTAGGAGTTTCTCAAACTGCTCTCCACAGTGAATTGGTTCTCCACAGTGAAATGGGAGTGACAGGACTGCATAAGCATTCCTGTCACTCCCATTTTCACCAACACTTGCTATTACCTGACTTTTTAATTTTCGTCATCCTGGTGGCTGTGAAATGTCTGGGCTCTACTGTTATGTGGTCAAGAAAGAGACAGTGATCAGTGGTGTTGAATGTGAAAAAGAGGAGTCCTGGCAGTAAGAATGTGGTCGATGACCTTGGCTAGAGCAGTTCCCTCCGAAGTGGGGAGAGGGAGTAAAGTCAGACCAAGTTAAGAAACAAGGAGGGCCAGGAAAGGGACACAGGCAGTGAAGAGTGCAGAGGGTATGTCTTTACTTGGGCTGCCACAGAGAAATACTACAGACTTGAGGGTTTAAACAACAGATATTAACTTCTTACAATTCTGGAGGCTGGGAAGTCCAAGATCAAGGTGCCAGCAGATTTAGTTTTTGGTGAGAGCTTGCTTCCTGGCTTGCAGACAGCTACGCTCTCGCTGTGTCCTCACATGGAGAGAGAGAAAGAACTCTGCTCTCCTTCTCTTCTTATAAGGACACTGATGCCACCATGGGGGACCCAATCTCATGGCCTCATCTAAATCTAATAACTTCCCAAAGGCCCACTTTCAAATAGCATATTGAGGGGTTAGGCCTTCCACATATGAATTTTGGGGGACACAAACATTCAGCCCATAACAGGATACTTTCTTTTTTTTTTTTAATATATTTTATTGATATTTCACAGAGAGGAAGGGAGAGGGATAGAGAGCTAGAAACATCGATGAGAGAGAAACATCGATCAGCTGCCTCCTGCACACCTCCCACTGGGGATGTGCCCGCAACCAAGGTACATGCCCTTGACTGGAATCGAACCCGGGACCTTTCAGTCCGCAGGCCGACGCTCTATCCACTGAGCCAAACGGGTTAGGGCCATAACAGGATACTTTCAAAATATTGGAGGATGAATGAAAGGGAGGTTATCAGTCTAATGGTAGGGAGAAAGAAAGACATAATGGATGGAACGGGGCGAGGCATCTTGGAGGAGGCAGGTAAAGGTAAGGCCTATAGAAAGGGTATCTGGATTGGCTTTGGAAGGAGGAGAGGCTGCTGTTTCTGGAGGTGGGAGGGTAGGAAGGGCACTGAGGCATATACAGAGAAAATCCAAAGAGGCGCGGCAGAAAATGGCACAAGCTTCTATCTGTGATGGGCAGCAGGAGTGGGTTTAGGGGTCTGAGGAGTATGGGGAAGGTTTACAGAGAACATGGTTGTGGGGCATTCAACACGGTGCCTACTGGGCTGAACATAGGGGGATTGGTGAGAAAGAGGGGACAAGCTGAGGTCTTACCAGCACTCTTAGTGTGAAGAAGGCCTAGAGTCCAGAATGAAAGGGGCCAAAGGAGGGCCATGTAGGATTGTCTGGAAGACCCCTGAATGCTTAGTGGAAATGGTGGGTCCTGAGGTGGCAGAGCAGAACCAGGGAGATCACAGCCAGGGAACTGGGATGTGTGGAGGGACTTTTGATAATGCCCAGGACCATGGTGGAAGGAGAGCAGGGACTGTGGGAGCCCAGAGGAGAGGGGCATATAACCCAGCCTGGGTAAGTGGAGGGCTTCCAGGAGGTGGTGATGTTTCAGCTGAGTCTTGAAAGGGAAAACCAAATTTGTTATCATAAAAATTTGGAAGAAGTATTGGCTTTATAGTCTACTAATAAGCCTATCCTATCCCACTCATCAGTTTTGTATCTCTTGGATATCTGCCCATTGTGCTCTGGATGGATTGGAAGAGTCCTTGTTGGGTTCTTTCTGCCCCCCACAGCCAACCAGCCCCGGCCTATCGCCTGTGAATATACAACTTTCCCTTATACATTGGCTTATAGACTTCTCTTTAGTTTAATTATTTTCTCCTTTAACTTCAGAACTCCTATTCATCCTTCAAAACCCAGAGCAAATGTCACCTCCTCTGGTGAGCCTTTCTGATTGCCCTGGTCCTACCTCTGTGCTTTCTTAGCAGTGTGATAAAGTGGAACAAACTCACTCATTACTGTTTGATTTTAGACAAGTGGCTTAGTCTCTGAGTGTCTGTTTCCTGACAATGGCACTAGCCAAGTCTAGCTGTGAAGATAAGGCAAATGATAATCCTCTGGCATCACATGGGAATCACTTAGGAAGCCATTGGGTGGTGAAACTTGACATTCTGACTTGTCCTAGAGTAAGCTGTGTGAGAATGTGACTCTGTCAGTCTAAATCCATGAGTTCTGCAGAGAGGGTCTAGCCCAGTGACCAGGAATCATGTGCTCTGTGGGCCCTGAACAGAGGGAAGAATTGAAATTGCCTATCATTTACCTGTAATGTGACTTTGGGAAGGTGACATCATCTCTGTGAATCTGTTTCCTCATCTGTAAAATGACAACACATTAGGGACTCTTTACTACAGGTAAAGCTCTCAACACACACTATCTCTAATCCTCACTTTGTGCATCATCAACCCATTTTACAGAAGAGGAAACTGAGGCTTGGGGAGGTGATCGACTTGTTCAAGTTAGCCGCAGAGCAGGAGCACCTGGCGCCCAGCCAAACTCAGAAAATTGTTGTGCGAATCCAGAGGGGAAATGTGAAATAGTCCCTCAAATTGTAAACGCCTGGGGTGGGGGAGTCCGTGCCTGGGGGGCGTGGTGAATGATGGATGGCCAAGAGGAGGGGTGCGGAGAGAAGCCGCCTCAGATATCCGGATGGCGGCGGTAGGATGGTTTTGTGGGCCGATCAGCGGGTGCGGGAGGCCCAGCGAGGCGCTGCATTGCCCGGTGGGCTGGGGTGCGGCTCGCCCCCTTTCCGCCCCACCCCCAGCCCCAACATCGCGGCCCCTTTAAGGGCGGACAGGGCGCCCTCTGGCGGCGGAGCGGCGCGCGCACGGCCGGAGCCGGAGCCGGATCCCGGAGCCGGAGCCGGAGCCGGAGCGGAGCGGAGCCGGGGCGGAGCGGGCCGAACGGGCCGAGCCAGCAGCCGAGCTGGGGGCGCGGGCGGGCGGCATGTACCGGGCCCGGGCGGCGCGGGCGGGGCCGGAGCCCGGCAGCCCGGGGCGCTTTGGGATCCTCAGCACCGGGCAGCTCCGGGACCTGCTTCAGGATGAACCCAAGCTGGACCGGATCGTGCGGCTCAGCAGGAAGGTATCGCGGGGGTCGCGGGTGGGGGTCGCGGGGAATGGGCCGCGGCCTGCCGGACCTGCCGAGCAACCGAAGGGCCGCACGGGCCGGGCCGCGGGGCCGCCGGTGGGCGCGGGAGCCTGGCACGTACGAGTGGGCTCCACGGAGCCGCCCCCGGGGGAGGGGGCGCCCAGAGCCGGCCTGGGGCGGGTGGGGCGCCAGAGACCCGGGGAGGCGCCTATGCACCCCCGGGATGGCCGCGAGGCGTGTCCTACAGCGGATGCTCCAGGGAGGTGTGTTCTGGGGGCCAGGGGTGGTTGTGTTGTGGGGGGCCTTGGCTCGCACACCCACGTTCTGTAGGGCCAGAAAGGGGAGGCGCCTTCCATAGGGAGAACTAGGGGCCTGTTTAACACCTGGGAGGACCGATGAGGGAGCACCCGCATCTTGAGGGTGCAGGAGGAGGCTTTGTGTCTTTCTTTGGGTAGGGGTACTGAAAGCTGAGGTGTATATTCCATAGGCCACCATAAGAGAAAGTTGTATATTCACAGGCGATAGGCCGGGGCTGGTTGGCTGTGGGGGGCAGAAAGGGAAAGTGTGTTGGAGGGAGGCAGGCAGGAGGGGCATATGCATCCTATAGGGGACAGATGGAGGGTAGTGTGTTCTCTAGGGGCAGGGAGGGGAGGCTGGGCACTCCTGGAAACAAGGAAAAAGCATTCTCCAGAGCCAGGAAAGAAAGGGGCTCTGCTTTCTGCAAGAGAAGGAAAGCTGGGAGGTGCTAGAGAATCTGGGAGGGAAAGGGGGTGTGTATTCCTTGGGGGTGTGGGGATTCCACTGGAGGGCAGAAGGACAGGTGTGAGGGGAAGAGAGGGTGGCTTGAGGGGGCACTATGCAGGGACAGGGTGAAGACCACTCTGGAGAGTCAGAGCAGGGGTGGGAGTGTTTTTAGCACAAACACCTGAGGAGGAGGCAGACAAAGGCCTGGAATGAGAGGGAAGCTGCCCATGCATGGAAAATGGGACATAGGAGGGAGGGGGACTCCTCAGGGACCTGAGCAGACATATTAATTGAAAAATTAAAAATTAACTAACATTTGTAGAGGCCTTCCTAGTTTTCCTCTCTTCAGTCTCACCACAGCCCTATAAGGAGTGGTTTTTAGCTTACTTTGTAGAGGAGGAAACTGAGGCCCAGAGAGGAAGCTCAAGGCAAAGCTCCATCTGGGCCTCTTGCAGTCTTTCCACCTGTTGGCTCCTCATCCTGAGATTGGGGTGCTTTCAGCTTGACCCTGGGCACTGTTGCTCAGGGTGGCAGAAGGTGGAAGTGGGCAGACTCCCTGAGTGCACCTCTTGGCTCTTCTCTGGTGACAGTTCCAGGGCCTGCAGCTGGAGCGCGAGGCATGCTTGGCCTCCAACTACGCACTGGCCAAGGAGAACCTAGCATTGCGGCCCCGCCTTGAGATGGGTCGGGCAGCCCTGGCCATCAAGTACCAGGAACTTCGAGAGGTGGCTGAGAGCTGTGCGGACAAGCTGCAGCGACTGGGTGAGGGGACAGTTGGGAGAACTGCCTGGGCGGGTGGCAGTTGGCTATCTGGTTGGTTGGCCTTGGGAAGTGCTAGGCTCTGAAAGGTGGGACTTGGGCAGACCTATTCCCCAGGCAAGTTTGAGGGGTGCTACTCCTGGAAAACTAAGTTGGGGAAGTGAACAGTTGGTGAGCAGAGCTGGGTTGTAGAGGCCAGATGAGGGCCCTGGCAGTGGGAGAAAAGGGGGCCCAATATCCAAGGGCCTGGGGTACCCTAGGAGACAAAGCCCCTGCTCCTTCTTTTGCACTAAAACTGGGGGCAGAACTTGGGGGAAGGTGCACAAACTGATTCCAAGGACATTGTACAGATGAGGAAACGGAGAAACGTAAACACAGAATCACACACAGGGTCAGTGAGAGTCAGGATTGGGCCCTGGGACTATGGCCTATCTGTCCTGGGTGACAGGCCCTAAGGGCAGGGGCCATTCACTCTGTCCCTCTGTGGCCCTCAGAGGAGAGCATGCATCGCTGGAGCCCCCACTGTGCACTGGGCTGGCTGCAGGCTGAGCTGGAAGAGGCTGAGCAGGAGGCTGAGGTGAGGGGGGGGAGGCTGGGCCTGGGGACAGGAAAGAGACCCATCCTATCATTCCCCCCCACTTCATTCTTACATTGTAGGCTTGAGAGCCCCTTCTCTAGGAAGTCTGTCCTAAGTGCCAGGCCCCCAGTAGAGCCCCCTTGTGAATGTCTCAGGGCAGAGTAGGCTGGGTCTAAAGAGAAGCTGGCACAGACTTCTCAGTGCTGGGCTGGGAATATAGTGCTCAGTGAGTTAATGGAGGTGGGTAAGGAGGGGGCCTGGCCCTAGCTTTGATGGGCAGCACCTAAGTCTACCTAAGTGGGTCCCCATCTCTGACCCAGCGGGTCTGGTGATAGTAAGGAAATAGAGGTTTGAGAGTAGAGGACATTTGTCTACAGTCACTCAGCAAGTCAGAGGCACACCCAGGCTGGAACTCAGGTGGCTCTGTCCCCCAGCTGTGGTCACCATTAGAAGGGATTCAGGGGGGGAGGGATAGAGACAGTCCACAGTCTTGGTCATGCTCCTCCCAAACTGTGCCTTCCTCCCATCCCAGGAGCACATGGAGCAGCTGCTGCTGGGGGAGCAGAGCCTGGAGGCTTTCTTGCCCGCTTTCCAGCGAGGCCGTGCCCTGGCCCACCTGAGGCGGACCCAGGCTGAGAAGCTGCAGGAGCTGCTGCGGCGCCGGGAGCGGTCTGCCCAGCCAGCACCCACTGCTGCTGCGGATCCCCCCAAACCTTTCCCCGCTGCAGCTGTCCTGCCCACCGGGGCTGGCCGGGGGCCACCAGCAGTGCCCCGAAGCCTGCCCCCCTTGGACTCCCGCCCAGTGCCCCCACTGAAGGGCTCCCCCGGGTGCCCCCTTGGCCCAGCACCTCTGCTGAGCCCTCGGCCCTCGCAGCCAGAGCCCCCTCACCGGTAGGATCCAGGGTATGGCTCCCCAATGGGGGGCCCAGACAAAGTTGATGCGTGGCTCCTCCTCCTCCCCCACTGCCTGGGTGGGGGGAGGGGCAGGCCCCTCCCCTTGGCCTCAGGCAGGCCCTGGCCCTGGAGGCTAAGCTGGGGAGGAGGGTCACCTGGAAGATGCCCAGAGAGAGGGCTGGGGGTGGGTGGGCAGGGTGTTATGCCTCTGGCATTGAGGAAACTGCCTTTTTTTTGTCCCTGGCTGAGACCTTCCAGGTGATGGGCAAGACCCAGTGAAAGAACTTGACTCCTGGCAACCTAGGAAGGTGCCTGCTCTCCCCAAGGCCCTGCCTGGGGGCCTATTACACCCTGCCACTACACTGGGCTGGCACAATCAATGCCAAGGCTGATAGGAGTGTTTTCCATCATGTACTGAGCCTACCTTTTTCCCAGTCCTGGGGCCCACCACCTAGGAGCCAGGTGGTCAGGTCCCAGCTGCAGGGTCAAGGAAACCATGGCCCTGGGGCCCCACTCATGCTCCAAACACTGGGGCAAGGTAGGCCAGGGGCTTCTGACCTGCACAGGTGAGAGCGGGCCATCCCCAGGAAAGACCATTCTGTATTTTTCTGTCCCGTCTCCTTAGAATGGAACCTTTTTGAGGGCAGGTCCTTGTCTTTGTATGTTCTGTCCCCAGCCCCGCTTCCCAGGGGCCGTCAATAAATGTGATGATGAGGATGACGATGCTGCCCGACTCCTCTCTGCTCCCTCAACCAGCCACTCTGCTGTTGCAGCCTCTACATGTCAGCTCCTGCGCTTGCTATTCTTGAGATGCCCTTCCTTCCGCTCTGCCCATCCAAAGCCTGCCTGTCCTTCAGGTCCAGCACTGCTCCTGCCTCTTCCATGAAGCCTTCTCTGGTTATCAATCTGTGGGAGACTTTCCTAACTCTTAACTTCCCAGCACTTCTAGCCAGAAGCACACTCTACTTCTTCACTGTTCTCCAATTGCCTCACCTGTATGCAATTTCTTTTCCTGGGTAACCGTAAGCCTAATCAAGATAGTACCTGCTTCTTCTCTGGCCTGCCAAATGGTCACCGTCAGAGTGATGGAGGGGGCTATATGGTGCTGAAGGTTATCTGTCTTCAGCTAGGGTGAATACTAGGTTGGCTGGCTTGGCTGATGAGTGTGGGACAAGAAGATGGGAAAGCAGCCCTAGCCAGTTTGGCTTAGTGGATAGAGTGTTGGCCTGCGGACGGAAGGGTCCCAGTTTGATTCTGGTCAAGGGCACATGTCTCAGTTGCAGGCTCCTCCCTGGCCCAGGCCCTGGTCAGGGCACATGCAAGAGGTAACAAATTGATGTATTTCTCTCTTTCCCTCTCTCTTCTACTCTCTCTAAAATCAATGGAAAAATATCCTCGGTGAGGATTAAAAAATAAATAAAGAAGATGGGAAAGCAGAAACATGCCCCAAATCAGCTTAGGTCAAGTCTGATGAGATGAAGTTTGGCAGGGAGGCATGGATGGCCTTACAAATAAGAGGGGACAGTCAGTGCTGTAGAAGCAAATGTAATCTTGGTACATGTTAATGGGAATAAACCATCTAGAAAGAGGGATGTGTTGGGTTGACTCAGCTTTTCACTGAAATCCTACACTCTAAGAGGGATCTCCAAAACAGCACATTTGGAGTAATAACGATAAGAAAGAGGATTGAGACTAAGTCCTATGTGAAACAGTTGAGGGATCCATGTAGGGCCAGAGGTCAGAGCCTAGACCAATGGGCGGAAACCACAAGGAGCCAGATTTTGGCTCATTATGAGGCTCTTAGGTCAGGGCTACTATTGGAGGTAGGTGGTCCCCTTCTCTCAATTTTGTGAACAGCACCTGAGTGACTGCTTAATCTTTAGAGATGAAGGCAATAGTTGGGAGGGACTGGCCCATTGAACTTTTGAGAGCCCTTCAGGCCCAGACAGATTTATCACATAGGGGCACGGTCAAAGGAAGCACTACTAGTGCCCACTTGAGACCCTTCGTCCATATTGGCCTTGGTTCTACTCTCCTGTTAGCACTTGAGCTGCTGGAGGCTGAGGGACACCAAAACATCTCTGCCTGAGAGGACGACAGACAGAACAGCTCTGGAAATCCTAAATGCTAAGCACAACTTGGGGCAGGCTGGGCCCTTCTTGCCCTTGTCTCCCATTCTGGATTCATGCTTATAGGCAGTTTGTAACTAAAAGGAGAAAGGGGGCTAAGGTGGACATGTCTGAGCCTTCCTCCACTATCATGAATTGAGGAGCAGCCTCATAAAAGCAGAGTTCAGCCTCCCCTCCCCAGGGCAAGTAAGAAGAGAAAGGAATGACCCAAGCAATGGAGGGACAGGAAGGGGAGAAAGAAGTGTTTCCATGGAACTGTATGGGTCCTTCAAAAGTCCTCACCTACATCAGAGCTCACTGTTTTAGAGGGGGTAGAGACTGAGTTCCCTTAGTGTTCAGCTCCACCCTGAAAAAGACCAAGGCAGATGGGTAGAGATATCACCAGAGTGGAGTGGGCCTGGTTTTGGGCCATGGGAAAGGGTTAGAATTGGATGGTTAATAAACTGCATTAATTCCCTTGCTGGAAAATACATGGAATGTTCTGGAATGTTGCAGGCAGGGCTCTCTTTCTGTTTGAAACCCTCTGGAACTTGTTCCCAGATCCTGGGGCTCCAGGGAATATTCCTGGCTATAATCCTTTGTGAGAGAGAGAACAAACAAGGGTCTACATCAAGGAGCCCATGAGTAAGGAACCACCTATTATAGACCACCAGAGCTTTTACAAACCAAAAGCAAAAAGTAGTCCAAATAACAAAACTCCCATCCCTTTTTGATAAAAACAGAGTTCCTACCTCTCAAGTCTGTTACGTGCACCTCCTTGTTTAGTTATCACTAGCTTCTGCATGTTTCCTTAAGCTTCTCCCCTTGATTTCCAAATACAAAACATAACATTAAATGTGTTTTTGTTTTGTTTGTTGCCAATCAAGGATTACTGACCTAAGCAGGCCTGAACCAGAGTGGACTCAACTCTTTACCACTGAATCATGTGATCACTGCAAAACCACAGCTAGGAACTTGCCCCTTGCCTCCAAGGTTAGAGAATCCAATGGTTTCCAAGAGACCAAGGTGGATTAGCTGTGGGTTTATCTCAATTTATATAAAGATTATACACAAAAGACTGAGTGTAGGAATTGGGGTTATAGTACTCTGCAGAGGGAGGACCTCTGGTTTTGTTTAGGACCTTACCACTGCTGTAGACCTCTTCAAAGATTCTTCCTGTCCCACATAAAAATAAGATTTACACTCTGCCTCCCCACATAAAGTGTAAGCTCTTACATATGATGTAAACTCAAATGCCTGTAGGGCCAGGAAAATCATAGAGGTGCAAAGCAGTTCATTCCCACGAAGAAATACACCCTCTCCCATTTTTTTCTGGAAATGTACAGTCCTTTTAAAAAATTTCTCCTCTTGATAGATATGGGATAGAGAGATATTTCTCTACTGTGGGCAAAATGGTGAAAGTATCAAGGCCTTGCATACTTTCCCTCTGATGGTGGGAGTGCAGTGAAATGTAGAGAAATATCTTATCTAAAAGGCAGATGTCAGCTTCTCCCAGGCACTAAAGTGGGTATCTGAGCTCAACTGTGGCATAATTTCTCATTTTTTTGAGAGAAGTCAAAAATCTAGATTTTCATGCAAAGTCCCCTCAGTTATGAATGCTGGCTAAAGTTATTTTAAGACACTGTGCCAGTCACAGCCAAACACTGTGTGAACCATGAATCTTGGTCTGTTCTTGGTCATTCTGAAACAGGCCTTCTTTTGTCTAGTAGCAGTCCCCTCCAGAACTGAAAATATGAATGCTGATGAAGCAAAGGCAGGATGGGAGGGCCAACCTACCTCAAGACTAATGAGTGTCAGGACCTCAGGTTCAGACAGCTTTAAGAGAGAGTGGCATGAGGGCTGATGCATAGTGACACTATGACTTCACGACACATGGTGAACTCTGCACTGGCTTCTTGGGGATGAGTGCACTGAGTGTTCTAGCATATGCAAGTTCATGAAGTCCAAACTCGGGTCCTTAACACAGAGGGACCCTCAGTTGCTCTGCTCAACCGTATGGCTGCCAGGGCTACAAGCAGGGCCTGAGGGCAGGCAAGGCAAGCCTTCTCCTAAGATCTTGACCATAGTCGGGTGGCAGTGTGTGACCTCATCACAGGGCGGAGGAACTGAGAGGTGGCAAAGGCCAGGAGAGAGCCCACTTTTATAGTGCACTGAATTTAAGAGAGAGTGAATTGAAGTAGCACCACCACTTACCAGTTGTCCCTTCTCTCAGCCTCTCTTCATGAGATCTGGTGACCTTCCAGGAAGCCCAAAGGTCTAAGACATAGCCTCCTACCCTCACTATTTTCCAAAAAGGGAATGTGATGGCCACTCATTTGGGCTCCACCCTTGGTGCCTCAGCCTATTACACTCACACTCACACACACACACACACACACACGGTACACATGATTCTATATATATGTGGAGTCAATAATGACTAAATGGACAACTCATTGGCTTTAGGTAGGCTATTCTTATATATTTTGGTTCATGCTAGAACCATTATAGTTAGGCAAGGTACATCCTGTGAACCAAATGCTTAGAACCTCAGAAGCAAGCAAGAAATCCTACTCTCGCAGCACTGGGATGAGTAAAAGATTTCACTCAGCAATAAATAAAGGGCAACAGAGGGAAAAGCAGTTTGGCTTAGGGGAAATAAAGTCCTGATCAAGTCCAAAGACAATTGCCTAGACATGTACACCTTTGATCCTGTCTTGTCTGAGTCTCCCTATTTAGGAACTGTGTGTGCTGCTCAATCAACTTTGCACTACACTTGCAACCTCTTCCCCACCCCAATAAGCGTAGCCTGGGACAAGCTGGGCCCCTCTTGTCCATTTCCCGTCAAAAATGGACTAAAGTTGAGCATGTCTGAGCCTTCCTCTACTATCAGGAATTGGGGAACAGTGCCTAGAAGGCAGCTAATGTCCTCAGCCTGGTTCAGCCTCTTCTCCCCAGGATAGGAAGGGAGAAATGTTACAATGGGGACAAGGTAACATTGGAGGGGGGCCCTCAAAAAGCCTCTCACACATCTCTCCTTCCATGAAAAGCCCAGACTCAGTTTAGGGAGGGTAGGGAGTGGGGTCTTACAGAGTTCAAACCTGGCCTAAAAAACCCTGAGGCAAGCAGAATGGCACTCCAGTACTTGACTAGTTGTTCTAGGCTTAAGGAGAAACTGAGTTAGATGGTTAATAAATGTTATTGACTACCCTGCATGAAATATATATTCTGGAATGTTCCAGAAGTTTCACATTGCCTGGACCACCACCCCCACACACGTACCTGAAACCTCCTTGAGTTTTTTTATCTATTTCCATGTTCTGGGGCCCCAGGAAATGTTCTTGATTGTGATCTTCACAGAAAGAAAACTTGAAAGATCTATGTCTGTGGTCGGCAAACTGCGGCTCGCGAGCCACATGTGGCTCTTTGGCCCCTTGAGTGTGGCTCTTCCACAAAATACCACGGCCTGGGTGAGTCTATTTTGAAGAAGTGGCGTTAGAAGAAGTTTAAGTTTAAAAAATTTGGCTCTCAAAAGAAATTTCAATCATTGTACTGTTGATATGTGGCTCTGTTGACTAATGAGTTTGCCGACCACTGGTCTATGTCAAGGAGCCCATGCAAAAGGTCCCAGCTATTACTGACCACTAGTGCTTTTACAAACAAGACCCAAAAGAACTCCAACTCCTTCTGATAGAATCTTGCCCAAAGGACACTGTTATGCACCAACTCCTTGGTCGAGAATCACTAGTTTCTGCATATTTTACTAAGCTTCACTATTGTAGTTTATATTTCAAAAAGAATACTCAGCTGGCACCATTTTGGGGCTCAGCCCACCTGGTTTTCTAGATGACCTAATAAATTCATAATTCTGTACCAAAAAAAGAGAAAAGAACACTCTTCCTCTTGTTTTTCAAATATGAAACATAATAACATTAAATGTTCTTTTTCAAAGTACATATGCCCCACCCCCAAATCAAGGCTCACTGAGCACAGTGGGCCTGAATCAGGGTGGGCTCAAATCTTTACTATTGAACCATGTGGTCACTGCAAAGCCATGATTAAGGGCTTGTCCCTGACATCTAAGGCCAGAGAGAATCAGAGACCAAGCTGAACTAGCTATGGTTTTATCCCAATTTATACAAGGATTTCACACAAGAATGTGAATGCAGGAATTGGATTACTATACTAAAGCACCTCTGGCTTTGTTTAGACTCTAGACTTAGGCCTGTACCCTTGTGGAAGATCTCTTGCAAAGGTTTTCCTATCCCACAGCTTTACTCAGCCCCAGTGCATAAATCATTGAGCACTGACAATCTCACAGCCATGCACTCCCTATGTGCAGTGACTCAGGGTTAAGAGAGCCTGACTACTACTTCTCTAGTCAAGTGATGACTGACCAACGGCTGAGCACAAATTAGAAACAGAAAAAAGCCTCAAGCAGTTCTAAACAAGGAGTTTCCACCACAGGCCTCCTGATCCTCAGTAGTCCCACCACCTCCGAACTCCCAAAATTCCCCATAGCCTCAAGCAACCATGTTTCCAGTTGGCTTGCACCACCTGCACTAAGCACTCAAGATAAACAGGATGGGCCACACTCAGAGGAGCTCTATTTCTAGGAGAGGACTGGCTGCATTGTTAGGGGTAGGGCTAGCTGGTAAAGGGATAACCAGGTGACAGGTACACTATCCCAAGGATAAACTTGACTCTACTAGCATGTTTTAACCATTGAGCCCATTAGAACTATGGACAATAAAAGTGTGACAAACCTCAAGAGAGCAAATGGTTTGCTCTCTGCCGTCATGTCCACAGAGTAACTTCTTCAAGGTCATATAAGTATGGGCACAGGAACACTCATTCTTTATGCTCGATGACCTTGCTTTTCCGGACTCCTTCATGCCAACAGCAGAAGGGGGAGAGGGGTTTGGGGCTGACCATAGCAAGGTTTCTATATATCACATTTTAGCCTATATCAGGTCTCACCTGTGGCTTGGGGAACTCACAGAAAGACAAGGTTGCACACCTCAGAATTTTTCTTTTGGCAGCTAACAATTGGTCACATTGCACGTTTCAAGGTTACAGAGCTCCATAGCACAAACATGGGGCAGGAGCAGACATTTCTTTGCTCAGAGCTTTACAATAAAGCCAGAGCCCAGTGTTCCAGAAGTTGACAACATCAGGAAGGCAACCTCTGGAAGCAGGCACCCGAGGGACTACAGAAAACTCTTCACTCAGGCTTTCAGGGCTGTTCATGTTGGGATCTCCTTCTTGGGCATCGAAAAGCCTCCTTTTTCTGGACCGCAGGGAGAGGATGTGCAGGTCAAAGGCTAAGCTGGGTGAGTGGGGAAGCGAAGGGGGAGAGCGGTTCCTTCGGACCCCAGCAGAGGTAGACTGGAAAGCGAAGGGTTCAAGACAGGAAAGGCCATTTTCTGGGGTGTGGCTGGGGGGCTGCTCCCCTTCCCTTCTCTCTCGATTAAGAACGAATGCCTATGACGATGAAGACTGTGAGGAGAAGGACGACTAAAGTTGTGTCTCGGATCTCGTCCCAGCTGACGCCCTTCTTAGCCCGATCCTCTTGCTGCTTGCGAAGGGCCTCTCGCCGGGCCCTGAGGCGGCGTTCACGCTCTAGCTGTTCTCCGTAGTGCGCCTGGTAGAAGGCATCAAAGTTGAACATACTGCGGTTGGCGCCCGGCGCGGCCTGACCAGAACTGTAGGTACGAGTGGCGGGCGAAGGGGTGCGGGCCGAGCCGGAGTCCGCTGAGGGCGTCGTGGAGGGACGGACGCCAGGTCCGCGCAGGTCCATGTCGCTGAGCAGGCCGCGGTCATACTTGCGGCGCAGAGTGGCACTGCCCAGCACCACGTATGCCTGGGAGATACGCGTAAAGTGCTCGGCAGCCTCAGCGCTCCCGGAGTTGCGGTCCGGGTGGTAGAGGAAGCTTTGCCGGTAGTAGGCGGCCTTGATTTGCGCCTGCGTAGCCGTGGGGGGGACGCCGAGCAGCTCATACAGCGCCGTGCGCGAGTACGGGCCGTCGCCCCGGGAGTAAGTCCTCGCTTCTAAGCCTAGGCATGATACCCGATTTTGTGGAGGCCCCCGACCGTGCCACAAGCTCCACAGTAACAACGGCGGCCACCTCAGATCGTGTCTTGCTGCCATCTTGCATGGGTCTGGAGGGCGGTGCAAAAATTAACTGGCCAATGGGAGGCGTGCGTTGTTCGCAGAGCGTCATCCTTGTAGCCAATCGAGTAGAAAAGAAGGCGGGGAGAGGAGTGGAGCATGCGTATTACAAGGCAGGCGCGGAGCTGATGATATAAAAGCCGGGCTCCGGAGCCCCCAGCAGCGATCGTGTGGCTGAGGCGTGGATATGGCGTGTCGCGGGCGCCGACCGGAGCACGGTGGACCCCCAGAGCTGGTGAGTCCTGTGGCCCTCGGGCACCCTTCTGTCTTAAAGAATCTCAGCGTCTTGATTTCTCCCCCAACTACCCTTTTCTCTTTCTCTTTTCCCGCAGTTTTACGACAAGAATGAAGCCCAGAAATACATGCGCAAGTAAGGGAGCCTGGATATTGCGCGGCGTCGGGGGTGGGAACCCGCAAGTTGCCCTCATTTGGGGCATTGCTTGGAAAACATGAAGAATTTGGGGCGGTTGGGTTGGGAGGAAGGGACCTGGGTTGATTCCATTTTTTACACTGACAAAGGCTACTTTAGTTAAATCTCTGAACCACCTGGGCCTCAGTTACTTCAGCACTAATATGGGAGTGATCATATTTTTATCTGGGTTTTCAGTTTATTGTGACAACTTGTTTTAAACAGGTGGTAAAATAGGCAGGAGGCAGTGGATATGTATAAGTGGTTAATGCCATTGGGGGAAAGAAAATGTTCATAAATGTTTACTGTGTGCCCCTACCCTCTTGACAACTGTTGGTGTAGTATCTGAATTTCATGGAGGGTAGTTATTTCTGTAACTAGGTGAAGGCTAGAACAGACTTTAAGACCTTTTGATCAACCACCCTGTAGAAAATTCTACAGATACTTGATCTTGGGAAAGCCAGATATATTATAGACCTATTTTGTGCTACGGTAACCAGTAGCCATCAGTGTCTGAATTACTTAGCATGAAGAAAATGTAAAATATTTTATTGATCGTTTTTATGCTGATTACGTGTTGAAATAATTTGAGCATATTGGGTTAAAAATTGTTAGGTACGTTGGATTTGGTTAACTATTAGTTAATTTTACATATTTAATTTTAACTGTGGCCACTGGAAAGTCATGTGGCTTGCATTATGTTTCTCCTGGACAGCACTTCCGTAGATTTTTGTTGTGCATTCTTGATCCTTATATCTGAGAGTCACTATGGTGGGTAATTCTTCCAGAAAACTTGTTCTCTTTTTTTAAAAAATATTTTTTTATTGATTTCAGAGAGGAAGGGAGAGAGATAGAAACATCAATGATGAGAGAGAATCATTGATCGGCCACCTCCTGCATGCCCACCACTGGGGATCAAGCCTGCAACCCAGGCATGTGCCCTGATGGGAATTGAACCCATGACCTCCTGATTCATAGATTGATGCTCAACCACTGAGTTATGCCAGCCGAACCAGAAAACTTGTTCTTAAGTAATACTACATCAAAGCCTGATAGATTTGAAAATACCCAATGGTTGGTCATTAGTGATTTGTTCCCTTTAGCTTTGCATCAGGTGCAGTTATAATTTGTGTCACAACAAAATAACATGTCACTGTTATTGGGGTTACTTTTAAATAACTGTAGTTGAGCCCTGGCCAGTTTGGCTCAGTGGATGGAGCATTGGCCTACAGACTGCAGGGTCCCAGTTTGATTCCCAGTCAGGGCACATGCTGGGTTGCGGGCTCAATCCCCATGGGGTGTGCAGGAGGCAGCCAATTGATGATTCTCTCTCATTGATGTTTCTCTCTCTCTCTCCCCTTCACCCTTCCTCTCTGAAATCAGTAAAAAAAAGTATATTAAATAGTTGTAGTTGAGTTGGTTGACCAGGAAAGAGCACCTTGTTCTTTTTTCCTAGTTCTTGGTGTTTTCTTTTGGTTTGGGTACAGTTTTAGCTCAGAACCTTACCACTTGTTGGTGTTTCTGCCTTTCTAGCTCTAGGATGATTGATGTGCAGACCAAGATGACTGGGCGAGCATTGGAGCTCCTTGATCTGCCTGATGAGAAGCCCTGTTTCCTGTTGGATATTGGGTGAGATCCTGGGGTCCAGTCAGGTTCCCCAGGTTGTGGGGCATCTTTGCTTCTCACACTGTTGAGTCCCTGTTTGATTGTATCTTCCAGCTGTGGTACTGGGCTGAGTGGAGATTATCTCTCTGATGAGGGGCACTATTGGGTGGGCATTGACATCAGCCTTGCCATGCTGGGTAAGTATGTTCTATTTAGCACTGGGGTGGACTACCCTCATGGGTATGGAACAGCTATGCATATTGTCTGTTTCTCTCACTTACTCTTCTGCGATGCAGATGCAGCTTTGGACCGAGAAGCACAAGGAGACCTACTTCTGGGGGACATGGGCCAGGGCATTCCCTTCAAACCAGGCTCCTTTGATGGTTGTATCAGGTAAGAGTCTTCATGCTTTGCTCTTCGTTTGCAGACCACTGCTTCCCACACCTGGCTGTGCAGCGGAGTCACGTGGGAAACTGAAAATTATCCATCCTATGGGACTTTTAGGTTAATAAGGTCAGAGCAAGGCCCCCAAATAGGTATTTTTTGTATTTCAAAACTATCTACTGTGATTCTCTTGCACTGCCAGAGGTTCAGGCACCTCTGATATAGTTTCTCTGTCTACTTTGAGTGTGTGTGGTAGGAGAGGGGTGGTCTTCTAGGCCACTAGGAACCATCTTGGGAGGCCCGGCAGCCATCTTAGGGGGCCTGGTGGCCATCTCGTTGCTTTTTTGAAGGACTCTGGTGGAGAGTTTCCTAGATTGCGCTAGTCTCTTCAGCATTTTAGGGCTCCTTTCTGGGGTATCAGTCAAGTTTTGAGTGTGTACATGGAACTTTAATAACGGATCTTAGACCATTGATGTTACTGTTAAAAGACATAAATTCTTTGTCTTATGTGGTGAGTTCTGTTTAGAATTTGGTGAGTGTTTTGTTGGTGGAGTGGAGAAAGGGAATAGGAGAGGAAGTCATAGTTTAACCATTAAGTGGGAGAGACCTGTGATGTATGTTGAGCAATAAGGATCTGGGTGAATAAAAATTTGTACTGGAAGATTTTCTTCTAGGCTAAGGAATTAGCTTACATCTGGGAACAAGATTGGGGGGAAAAAGACATTTCAAGGATAGCAATTGGTTTTTAGTAATGATTGGGTGAGATGTTCTAAGTTGTAGAAAACCAAAGGCCAGAGATATGATCTGCATGTTTTAGTAGTGAATAGCCATTTTTAGTTTGTTTTTAAGAGGTGAGATGGTATGGCGAGCTTTCCTTTAACGTTTGTTATATGTAAGATATTGTACAGCTAGCATGTCAAACTCAGAGGCCAACATGGGCCAAATGAACAAGGTTTAAGTTTATGTGGGCCGCAAAAAAAACAAAAGCTTCTATTTTCACAGAAATGTAGGTTTATTTCAATAGAGACATGCTGAATACAGAGGGCTGAAATAAATGAGTAATCGTTAACATAAAATAATAGAACACTTTAATAAAAATTAATGTTTTTTTCTGAACATTAACTTACCAGAAACTGAATAACTGCACAAATTAATAATCATAATGCAAATAAACCTATTTTTCTTTTTTTAAAAATTTTAAAAATATTTTATTGATTTTTTTTACAGAGAGGAAGGGAGAGGGAGAGAGAGCCAGAAACATTGATGAGAGAGAAACATCAATCAGCTGCCTCCTGCACATCCCCCACTGGGAATGTGCCCGCAACCAAGGTACATGCCCCTGATCGGAATCGAACCCGGGACCCCTGCGTCCACAGGCCGACGCTTTTATCCACTGAGCCAAACCGGTTAGGGCTAAACCTATTTTTCTTGTTCTCTGAAAGCGAAATATTTCCTGTTGTGCACCATCAAACAAGTCAGTCCAAGACTAATGATGTGGCATTTGGCTGCTAAAATATTCGCTGCTAGTATTAGTGGAGAGAAACGGTGTGCCTGTGTGTAAGGCACGTAAGGGAAATGAATCCAACATGATTATAGTAATCAGTCATTAGCTAACATTGTAGTTCATTATTAATAACTAGAGGCCCAGTGCACGCAATTCATGCACTGGGGGGGAGGAGCGTCCCTCAGCCCAGCCTGCATCTTCTCGCAGTCTGGGAGCCCTTGGGGGATGTCCGACTGATGGCTTAGGCCTGCTCCCTGGGAAGTGGGCCTAAGCTGTCAGTTGCACATCCTTAGTGCTTCCACGGAGCTGAGAGAGGCTCCTGCCACTGCTGCTGCACTTGCCAGCTGTGAGCCAGGCTTCTGGCTGAGTGGTGCTCCCCCTGTGGGAGCGCACTGACCACCAGGGGGCAGCTCCTGTGTTGAGCGTCTGCCTCCTGGTGGTCTGTGCATGTCATAGCGACCAGCCGTTTCGCTGTTCAGTCGATTTGCATATTAGCCTTTTATTATATAGGATTATGTATAACAGGATATTGTAAAAATTAAGTTATGAAATTTTTACTAAAACGTATCTTACATACTGTTATATTGGCTGGGCTGCAAAAATATTCGTGTGGGCTGTGAGTTTGACATACTTGTTGTACAGGCTGCTGTGGAGTTTGGAAATAAAATAGTCCCTGTCATGGTTAATTAGCTGCTAAGAGACATGGACTGGTTAAACACAAGGCTGAGTGTGGGCTGTGCACTGGGGAGTCATGGGATCACCTGAATTGTGAAGAGAAAAGCACAGGAAAGCCTTGGCCGGTGGCTTGGTTGATTGGAATGTCCCAAACACCAAAAAGTGGCAGGTTTGATCCCCAGTTGTGATGCGTTCAGGTGGCAATCTATTGAAGTTGTTCATCTCTCTCCCCTTTCCTCTTTCTAGAATCAATTAAAAAGAAAAAAAGAAAAGCTTTAAGAAGAGCACAGGAAAGCTTTGAGAAGGGAGGATTGGGGTGGGTCTTGAAGGGTGGGAGAAATTTGGAAAATTAAGGAGGGTTTCTGAGTGAAGGAATAGTATGAGCAGAGGCATGGAAGTGGGTGGGGAAAGGAATCTGAGAGATCATGGGCATGAATGAGAGATTTCATGGAAGTTGAGATTGTATAGACTTGGGTCCTAGAAGATTTTTTGTTATTTTTGTTAATCCTCACTTGATATATTTTTCCATTGATTTTTAGAGAGAGTGGGAGAGAGGGAGAGAGAGAGAGAAACATTCATGTGAGAGAGAGACATCGATTGGTGCATGGGCTGGCACTCTAATCACTGAGTCACATTGGCTAGGGCCTAGAAGGTGTTTTTTTTAAACTCCATCCTAAGAAGTTTGGGCTTTATTCAGTAGTTCTTTGTTTTAGGAAGATTATTTAGGAGACGAAGAAAGGAGAGATAGGTTGTTGAAACAATTGAGATGGTCATAAGTGCTGACCTAGGAGAGTGGTGGAGGAAAGTAAAAGCTTGGAGAGGCAGTGGGACAAATCAGCAGGGTTTGTTTGGGGTTCTGTGAATGGGTTGGGTGTTCACAGCACCGAGGAAGGGAATGCAAGAAAGAAGGACATAGTAGCTGCTTGAAAATTTAAGTAGAAGGAACTGATTTTGGAAGAGAGTGAATGAAGGGCTTTGTAAGTGCTGTAAAACATGTTTCCCTTGATTTTGGAGCAAGGGAGTGTGAAAGGGTAGGTGGCAGAGAGAGCCTTGATATGATGAGTAATTTTGAACTTGAGATACATGTAGAAAAAGGTTGAGAAACTGTTTCTTTGGACTGACTGCAAGGAAGTTAATGCCGACCTTCTGGATAACCTGTTTGGTCCAGTGTTGTAGAATAGTGACCTGGAGTGGACCTGCACATGCCAAGAAAGGGAGTGGGCAGGAGGGTTTTACCTAGACATCAAGGATGTGTGGTGTATAAGTCCTGAAGAGGCAGGGGTGTGCTGGTCACTTTCCTGATGAGGTCCCTTTCTGTTTTAGCATTTCTGCTGTGCAGTGGCTCTGTAATGCTAACAAGAAGTCAGACATTCCTGCCAAGCGCCTGTACTGCTTTTTTTCTTCTCTTTATTCTGTGCTGGTGAGTATAAGATCTCCCCATCTGGGCTGGCCGCCTGTCCTCCCTTGCCCTGCAGGTAGAGTGATGAAGTAGAGGAGTCCCATGGCAGGGCTATTGAGGTGGGACTGCATGGGATGGCAGAACCTTATTGTGATCCTCAGCCTGAACAGAAAATTAGTGGGCTAACACTCCCTGATGAAATGCAAAAGGTGCTGATGTCAAAATATGAGACAAATTAAAATTCCTGTGTCCACTGTGATAAATTTTAATCAGAAGTTGGTTTGGGGACATAGACTTCACAGAATGAGGACAGGGACATCGTGTCCAGGACACACAAAACATACCTTCCAGAGTGCCCACATCATTCAACTCCCACCCCTTGCTCCTCCCACTGCTGATGCTCAGATGGGGAACAGGGTGGTGTTTGCCTCTCTGCTAAGATGCTCTTCTCTCATATGTTTGAATGACCAGCTCCCCCATATATTCAGGTCTCTGCTCAAGTGTCTCTCTAAGAGAGGCCTTCCTTGAACCAAAAGTAAACTCATTAGTCTCTTGTCACTCACAATCCCTTTGTCCTCCTAAGTTATTTTTCTTTTTTTTTTTTTTTTTTAATATATTTTATTGATTTTTTACAGAGAGGAAGGGAGAGGGATAGAGAGCCAGAAACATCGATGAGAGAGAAACATCGATCAGCTGCCTCCTGCACAGCCCCCAATGGGGATGTGCCCGCAACCAAAGTACATGCCCTTGACCGGAATCGAACCCGGGACCCTTTAGTCCGCAGGCCGACGCTCTATCCACTGAGCCAAACCGGTCAGGGCAAGTTATTTTTCTTTTTGGCTCTTAATCACTACTGTAAATTAGCTTGCTTCCTCTACTAAAATGTGAGCTCCAAAAGTTCAGAGGAGAGGCTCTCTCTTTTGTTCATAGCTGTAACCTCAGCCCTAAGAACAGTGCCTTGCGCATAATGGGAACTCAAATATCAGTGAATAAGGAAGGGAGTAGTGTCTGGGTCCAGACCCCATGGGATACTTGTAAGACAGTGAATGTTTCTGTTTCTTGCAGGTCCGTGGAGCCCGAGCTGTTCTGCAGCTATATCCTGAGAACTCGGAGCAGGTGAGCCTCTTGGCTACTAGAGGTGCAGGGAAGGGGGAGGGGCCTAGAACAGGTAAACTGTTCTTATCCTGCTCCTCATCACCTGCCCTCCTACTATTGGGAAGTGACAGAATAGGGTCTTTATGCTGGTTGGTGGGAAAAGGAGAGAATGAGTATCTGAGAGTGGTTCCTGTGGCTCCTGGTGACATAGTTTATGATCTGATATCCCAAGGAGGAGTGGTGGGTGTGGAGTAGGGTTAATGTGATATATTAACTGATTTCCATAACCAAATATATAAATAGGGGTGGGGGGCTGAGAGAACATTAGCAGTTGTCTGTTCTATGGAGTGTAATTCAATATGAAGGAGGAATGAGGAGGATGGAGTTACCGACTTGAAAGACAAGTTGTGAGCTGTCCCTGACTAATACCATGAATGAGTCTGCCTCCAGTATTGGCCATTCATTTCCTGAGATTTGAGTGGGTAGATGGATCCTTGGGCTAGAAAGTGAGAATTGCTTGTTCTGTAATTCCCTTGAGGGGGCTGTATGCCATGGCTGGTTCTAGCCTGCACTTTCCTCTATGTGGCTTTTGGGGACTCACAATTGGGAACAGCCTAATAAAGAAGACCTTTAGTTCTCCCAGGCACAGTTCATCCTGGAACCAGACCTGGCTTAAGAGGAGTGAGGGAAAGCAGCATGCTCCCCCAGCTTCTGTATGATTCACCAATGTTCTCTCCTCAGTTGGAGCTAATTACGACCCAGGCCATCAGGGCTGGTTTCACTGGTGGTGTGGTGGTGGACTACCCCAACAGTGCCAAAGCAAAGAAGTGAGTGCTGCGGGCCAGTGTGCTGCTTGCACTGCTGGACAGAGGTTGGTGGTGTGGATCAGAGTAGTAGTGCAGGGGCACTACTATAAGGGAAGGTGAGGACTTATACTACAAGGCTTTATGACTCCTTGAACTTTTCTTGTTTTAGGTTCTACCTCTGTTTGTTTTCTGGGCCATCAACTTTTCTGCCAAAGGTGAGAGACCCTGAGTTTTCAGGTGTGTGTCTTTTGGGTTCCCTTCTTCTGAGGCTGGGTCTAGTACCTGTTGAAAGGGCTTAGGCTTGGTGGGTGCCCAGGCCTTTTGGGGTAGGGCAGATGGATTTAGAGATCTCTAGGATGCTCTAAAAGCACTTTGGTTCCTACAGGGCCTACATGAAATTAAGGAAGAAGAGGAGGCAAAGGAATCCACATTCACTAACAAGAGGTAAAGTGAACCGTAGGTGAATCTGCCTAAGGTTCAGGGAGTTACTGCCGCTAGGTTTATTAGACATGGCAGAGGAAGCTGGAGGTGGCAAGACCACTCCATTTTTTCTCTGCTTTCACCAAGTTCCTGGTTCAGATGTGGCAGTGACACCAACATGGTAATAGAACCAGGAACCCCTTGTTCCAGTGCCTGCTACTGTTTTAGGCTGGAATGTCTGTAAGCAGCCTTGCAGCCTTACTCTCTGCCTTTCCTCTTGCTATGCCTGACAGGCTGTCCCCTTTTTCCCTAGGCTGCCTCCGCCACCTATGTCCTGGACCCCATCCCCTCTTGGCCCCTGTGACTATCCCTTCTCCTGCATCCTCATCTTTACTCTCTGGGCTATTTTCATCAGCTCACAGACATGCTACACAATTTCTCATGTCTACTAAGAGATTATCCCTTTACTTCTTAACAACTCCAAGCTACCACCCTATTTGTTTCCCTTTATATCACAAAACTCCTCATATCTGCCTCTTCTTGCTTTCTCCCCTACCATTCTCTCAGTCCTCTTCTCTGGCTTATGCTTCTATCTCATCACAAATTGCTCTTGTCAAGGCCACCACCAACCTGTCTTGCCAAATGTATGGTCACTTCTGTTTTTTCCCTACTTTATCTTTTTTTCATTAATCCTCACCCGAGGATATTTTCCATTGATTTTTAGAGAGAGTGGAAGGGAGGGAGAGGGGAGAAAGAGAGGAAGGGAGAGAGAGAAACATTGATGTGAGTCACATTGATTGGTTGCCTCTCCCACATAAGCCCTGCCCAGAGCTGGGGATAGAATATGCATCTCAGGTATGTGCCCTTGACTGGAAATTGAACCCTAAACGCTTTGGTGTGTGGGTCCACACTAACTACTGAGAGCACTGGCGAGGGCCTTTATCCTTATCTTGCTTGCTCAGCAGGACCTGACTCAGTAAGACAGCCCATCACTGTCTTAACACCTTCCTTACTTGGCCTCCCACTCACATCATGGTTTTCTCTTAACCTTACTGGTTGTTTCTTCTCAGTCTACTCTGCTGGCCCCTCTTCTAGAGCAGCGGTCGCCAACCGGTGGTCTGTGGACCACTGGTGGTCCGTGAGGTCCAAAAGGTTGGCAACTGCTTTTCTAGAGCACTCTGGGGCCCAACCTGGACCCCTTCTCTCTCTACACCACCTTAAACACCAACTACAGGTTTATAACTCCCAGATTTATATCCTTGGCCTCAATTCCACCTCTGATTTCCAACCCGCCTTCTAAGTACCCATACCTAAACTTCCCACCCTATCCATATCTGAACTTCCCCCAGATGTCTCCAACAAAACAGAGCTCTTGGTTTTCACCCCCCAACTTCCTTTCTCCATTCTTTACCATTCTCACTTATTCTTATCTCCCTTACATCTCATAGCCAATCAATCCATCTGTAAGTCCTGCACCCTTCTTAATGTATATCCCAATTTGAACCCTTTCCCCACTCCCACCTGGTTTTAAGTCACCACCAGTCTTGCCTGGATTACCGAAAGCAGCTCCATGTATCTCCTTGTTTTTAGTATTTGTTTCTTTCCATTTATTTTCTGTGCAGCAGCAAGACTGATTCTTTCACTTTTCTTTGTTAAAAAAAAAAAATCTTGCCATTTTTCTGTTCGTTATCTTTAGTTCAGTTCTCCTTACCTTTATTTTCCTTAACGCCTTTAACTGCTCTAAATCTTGGCTATTTGTATCCCCAATTAGAATGAAAACTTGGTGGAGACTACCTGGTATTATGTGCCTGCCATCAGAAGAGTATCTTGTTAATTAAAGATATTCAATATTTGTTGAACACATAATTACAAGATGGTGGAGTTATTTCTTAGTTCTGGTTGGTATGGGTGGAAGGTGTTAAGACTTTGAAGACATTTAAGAGGAAAAATGGGCAGAGAATTGAATAAGTTTAGAAGGCCCACCGGTAGTGAAAATCATGATTGTGCTCTTTATGTCCATCACAGATTTATGCTGTCTGATTGCTTGTCCCTCAGTAGTTATCTCTCTTAGCTTCCTTTCTCAGCCCATTTCCCATGGATACTTAGCTCTTCTAGATGTTTTCTGCTCTAGGGCATCCACCACTTGCCCCCAGTGAGTGATCCCATTTCCTGCTTCACAGAGGAAGTACAAGTTGTTTAACTCCCTCCATCCATCTTAGGATCCCTCTTGTCCTCACACCGGTGTTTACAGACTATATGTCCTAACTGTAAATTTGTGACATGAGCATCCGTTTTTCTATTTAAAAAGGAGGGATATTGCCATCCACTTGGTCAGTGTCTTGTGTAGAGAGCATGTTTCTTCAGGACTCAGCACAGTATCTGGCACAGGCTCAATCCCCAGCCCTGGTTGGGGTGCATGTGGAAGGCCGCCAATGTGTGTGGCTCTCACATCAATGTTTTTCTCCCTCCCACACCCTTCCACTCTCTAAAAAATCAATGGAAAGAATATCCTTGCATGAAGATTAACAAGACAAAAACTTTACCTAATTTATACATTTCTTTGGCATCAATATTGTTCCACTTGTGCATTCCTTAATTCTTGCTATCTGGCCTCCACCCTACCAGGAAATGGTGGTCACTTAAATGGCAAGCATCCTTGCTTGGTTTGAGTTAGGCTGGAAACAGTGTAATCCCAACTACCAGGTGGGAAAGTGGTTTGGGAGCCCAGGTTTTTTTCTTGTTCTCAGGGCCTCTTTTCCATGGGGCTGCAGGGGGTTTCTTTTCTCCTCAGCCAGGGCTAGAGGCCAAGATCAACCCTTGAGGATTATTGTCAGGGCTGTCACGAGCTGGGCAGCCTTGTTTTCCTACTTCAGACATTTATTGCTGGGAGCCCCTACTTGATGGGGCATGCTGACCTCACCACCAGACTTGGGCCTTAAGTGGCAGCAGTGGGCATTGGGTCTCTGACTTTCTGTGGACATTGCTAGACTCTTGTGAACCAATCCTGGCCTAGGTTGCCCAAAAAGTAGCCTTGCCCCCTGCCTGCCTGCTCCATAAGCAGGATGCGTGCAGACCCAATAATTGGTCACCTACTGCAAATATGCCTGCAAGTGAGTGGGGCCTTGAGCACCTCCTGCCCTCCTATATAAATTGCTTTTGACCCCAGTGGATGTTACCATGATGGAGGTGGGGTGGTTCAAAGATGCAACTTTTATTGTAGAACTAGAGGCCTGGTGCACAAAATTTGTGCACTGGGTAGGGGGGTGGCCTAAACCCGGCCTGTGCCCTCTCGCAGACTAGGAGCCCTTGGGGGATGTCTGACTGACGGCTTAGGCCCGCTCCCCAGCCTCCCTCTGTGGGAGGTGACCGGCAGGGCAATCAGGGGAATGGTGCCGGCCAGTGAGTGGCAGCTGCCTACTGGCACCTGCCTTGGCTGGCCTGGTGCTGCCCCCCGCCGACCGGTCTTCTGCCATTCAGTCAATTTGCATATTAGGCTTTTATTATCTAAGGCCCCTAACTCAAAGGAAGTTCACCATTTTTTCCTGCCTGTATTAACTTGGATGCCAGTCAGGCTGTTCCATCCATCACTTCACAGCTGTCTCCCCGGCACAGGGTTCCGTACAGGATTGCACGGAGGGGGGTTGTGAAGAAGACCCGGGAGTGGGTGCTGGAGAAGAAAGAGCGCCGTAGACGCCAGGGCAAGTGAGTACCTGGGTGAGGGGTAGGCTGCTGCGGATAAAGGGAGGTCTTGACCAGTAAAGGCTCACCTACACTTGAAGGGGTCCCAAAAGTACTTTGTTCTTTCTTCTAAAACTCTTCTATTTTTTCTGCCCGTTATTTCTTCACAGGGAAGTCAGACCTGACACTCAGTACACTGGCCGCAAGCGCAAGCCCTACTTCTAAGCAGTTCGCTGCATTGAATGGTCGGACAGCTCGGGGTCCACACAGTTGTGAGCTGTGCCATCCAGCTCAGGCACTTGCCTCTGGAAAGTTTTATATATTGAAGTATCTACTTCATCAGCTGACAAAATAGGGTCTAGAAAAGTTCTAATAGCCCTGACCAACGTGGCTCAGTGGTTAGAGCGTCGGCCTGCGCACCAATGGGTCATGGGTTTGCTCCCCGCCCCTGGTCAGAGTGTGTGCAAGAGGAAGCCAATTGATGTGTCTCTCTCACATCGATGTTTCTCCCTCCCTCCCTTCTATTCTCTCTGAAAAAGCAATGGAAAAAAATATCCTCAGGTGAGGATTAACAACTGCAAAAAAGTTCTAATGCTATTTTCTTTAAAGTTCTAATGGCATCTTATTTTGTTGTAAAAGCAATAAACCACTTTCTATGGAACTCTGGCATTTTCCAGTTCTATGGTCCTAAACAAATTTAAATTCCTTTGTTGGTGGTAGCTACCACTCGATTCCAAATAGAACTTAAGAGTGCTTTTATACACTTAAAGGAATAGGTAGATTTCTTTAATTTAGGTAAACTTAGGAAGGCTGGACAGGATGAAATGTATTCAAAGTACCTATTGGCCTGAGGGAGGAGGCTGGGATCATTTGCCCTCTGAGCCCCTTCCCCATATTGTCATACATGTTCACCTTTAAGTTCCAAGGCCATGGCATTGTAATAGTAAGAAATCTAGAGCAGAGGCACGGTACAGATACAAATGTTTATTCTACATAAAAATTTCACAAAACAGGCAGCTGGTTGTACCAAGACCTTTGGTGAAGGGGTAAAGGAGGGGAGGGAAGTTGTTAAAGAAGGCAACACGCGGACAGTGGTCACAGTCACTGGACAGGAGCAAAGCTGAGGAAAGGTGGGGCTTGGACATGGCCCCATCCCCTATTGCATGCACTCGCATGCACACTCCTTGCCTGTCAACAAGGAAGAGAGGGGTCTTGAAGTGAGGGCATGTTTCTGACTTGAGAAGCCCCGAGATGGTGGGGAGGGAGGTACCCCTCCCTGGCTGGCTGCTGAATACTGTATCCAAGACACCTGACACTCACGTGGCACATCAGTGGGGAACAGCAAGGGCAGGACATGACTGCAGGCCTGAAGTAACATCTGACTTCCCAGAGCACAAGAGAGGGGACTACTGTCCCAAACATGCAACGCAATGGCTTGAGGACCCGGCTAAGGCCTGCTGGGGCGAATGGCTGGCCCAGGCTGTGGGCTTGGCCTGACAGGTCTGCTCTGTCTCCCTGGCTCTAAGGGTGGCTAGAGACCAGGCACCAGCCAGCCTCTTCCAGAATGTTATCTGGGGTCAGGCATAGCCCAGGGGGGTTGCTCCTGGGGCTCTAGGAATGTGGGGAGGTTGAGGCAGCCGAAGACCTGTTGGACTCTGCCCCTATGCAGGGGAGAGAGCCTGGTCTTGACACAGCCAGAAGCTACCTGGCCACAACACCCTGAGCCTCCCTGGCAGTGACTGGCTGTTAGAGGCTTAGAGCTGGGCTGTCTCTCAGGGCCATCCCTCCCCTAACCTGAAAAGCAGCACCATGTGGCCAGCTGATCCCCACCCCTCAGGGGGCTGGGCTTAGGGGGGACAGCTGGAGAGGACAGGATAGATGGTTGGATCAGCAGGAGGCAAGGTTGGGGTACAGAGAGCCTTGATGCAGGGAGAGGGCAGACCCCAGGTCAAGAGTGGAATTACTGAAGGCAGAGGAAGGGGGAACATGGCTACCTGGGCAGCTCTGCCTGGGTGAGGCAGCCGGGCCAGGGCCTGAGTCTGTCCCTTGCTGACCTGATCCCCACACCGCTGGTTGTTTCCCAGCCTGGCTCCCCTCTGCCTCTTTTGTATAGACACACACTGTTACAAAGATCATGCACATGACGGCTCAGGGCAGGGTGGGTATGGAAGGGCCCCATGGCAAAGAAAGGAGGGGGCTCCGAGCCAAAGGGAATCAGCAGCCAAGGAGATTCCTTAGTGTGGACCATCCAGAGTGGAGAGGCAGGTGGGGTTAGTTTCTATCCAAAGATACCTCCAAAGATAGAGGCAATGACGATGCCCAGGACCACACAGCAGATGATGATCATGATCTTCTTCTGCACCAGAAAAGCAGGAAGGAAAGGCCTCAGCATGGGAGAGGCTGGAAGTGGACAGAGCTTTTAGGGGGTCGGGGCTATTGGGAGAGAGGACTGAGGGTTGGAGAATCTGGGGGGCTGATATGGAGGGAAGGTGATGACCTGGAATGGGCCTGAGGATGGTTAAAATGAGGCACTGAAACCTGGGAGAAGTGGGTGAAGTTACAGTAAGAGCTGAGAGGTGGGACAGAGGCAGAGTGAGGAGGGATCTGTAATCACTAATGGGTGTGCAGGAAATGTGGTTGGGTAGAGTTGGGGCTACTGACCCGGCGCGCCTTGCTCTGGTACTTGACAGCCTTTTTGGTGTCAGACACGGCCCTCTCCACATAGTCCACCGACTGCTCCACGTTGTACTCGATCCTGTCAATCATCTCCCCCTGCAGGGCCAGGGGCACCCAAGCTCCAGAGAGCCGCCCTCAGGGTCAGAAGGAGGCTTGAGGCAGGACTTTAGGAAAGTGCCCTGAGATTAGAGAGAGAAAAGGAGTGTGAGGAGGATGGGGTACAGCTTCTCACCTGTGTCCTGCAGCCCAGGCACCCCTGGTAGCTCCGGCCTCTCCCTGCAGAGTAGCCATCCTAGGGAGGGAACTGGCCATGCAGTCTTAGCCAAGGGCATGGGGACATGCAAAGAACACTCAGCTGGGGCCCTAACCCTAGTGCCTGGTGCAGGTGGGCCTGACTGGCCACAGATCACAAGGTGACCAGTGAGGCCCCCATTCCATCCCTGGGCCTGACGGTTTTGTCCAGCTCTGTATTTGGTCTTCAACCTTTAAGGCACTCCCCCACCCCCACCCAACCCCACAGCTCTCTTGGGCACTGCAATCTGGTCCCAAGCAGTAGGCAGAGGCCACTCCGACCATGACGCTGCCCAAAATTCCCAGCAACAGCATGCTGACAACTGAAAGCTCTCCAAGTCCATCGCTTCCACAGGCATCCATGTCACCATAATCTCTCACTGGGATGGCGGCAGCAGCACCCTCGTGACCTCCCTGCTTCCTGACTCAGGTCACACACTCCCATACATACGACCTGCGAATCTAGAAGAGACTTCACCTGCCAAGGCCCCCCTGTCTAGCTCATCTCCAGCTGCCCCTGTGCTCCAGCTGCATGGACCTCCTTTCGCTCCTCAAATATGGCAGGACCATGGTGTTGCTGGTCCCTCTGCCTGAGCCAGCTCTTCATTCTTCCTCTGGGATGCTCCAGAGCTCAAACACCACCTCCTCAGAGAGGCCTTCTCTAGGCACCCCATCCAAAATGGCTCCCCTATCAAAATGGTATTCCAAGTGTGACCCTTGGACTAGTAGCATCAGCATCACCCTTGAGCTTGTTAGAAATACAAATTCACAGGCTCTTACCCTGACCTACTAATCTCTGGGAATGGAGATTGAAACAGAAACAAGAAAACAAGCCCTCCAAGTGATTCTTGGGCACATTAAAAGTTTGAGAACCACTGCTCTGTCACCATGCTGCCTTCTAACATCTCCTGAGCACTTGGCACAACTGGAGAATATTCCAGTTGTCATTTACTTATGCTGCCCTTCATCCAACAAATATTAGCTCCAGGAAGCAGGTCCTTAGCTGTCCTGGTCACTGCTATATCTCCAGCTCCTAGAAAAATGCCCATACACAGTGCCTACATGACAAACAGCTGGTGGCTAAGACAGGGAAAGGTGGGTAGTGCCATGCAGGGCTTGGGATCCTGGAGGACTAAGTAGAGCCATGCAGTGACTGGGGCCCGGTGGCTGAGCCATGCAGAGAGGGGCCTTAGGTATTTTCAATAGCAGGTGGCTAGTTACCTGAAGATTCGGTCCCTCCCAGGCAGGGCAGCGTGTTGGGCAGAAAGGGTGGGGATTAGGGCAGACCTGGGTGCTGCCATGGGCTGGGGGGCAGGGCAGTGGGGCCCCAGGCCCTCACCTGGCTCTCCACAAGCATGGCCATGTCCATGAACATGTCGTGCAGCTCACGGATGCTGTTCTCCAATTTAATGATCTCACTGTGCCGTGTCTCAATCTCACTCAGGGCCTGCTTCGAGATGCTGGAGTCCATGATGATCTAGGGATGGGAGCAGTGAGCTGGGACCCAG
Source organism: Plecotus auritus (assembly GCF_963455305.1). NCBI lineage: Eukaryota > Metazoa > Chordata > Mammalia > Chiroptera > Vespertilionidae > Plecotus > Plecotus auritus. The sequence goes on along the minus strand of NC_137774.1, from coordinate 91,160,301 downwards.
GCACTTGTAGAAGGGCGTGGGAATGGGGACCAGGACAGCAGGAAGCCAACTACAAAGGCAGCTAGGATGGGCAGGGGCCTGTGCAGAATGTTCTGGAAGGAGGGTCTGAGGCTTTAGCCCTCTCCCCACTTTCTGCTCAGCTCTTACTAGCTGTTATGAGACCCTATTTCCTACCTGTACTATGGGGCTGTTAACACTCCCTACCTGTGCTTGTGCATAGTAACTGCTAAGTGATAGTTCTTATCACCAGTGTTGTATAGAGCCCAAGATGACTGCCCCATGGACCCAGACCTTAAACTGCCTTTCTTCTGTTCCCTCTCCTCCTGTTCTTCCTCCTGCACTGAATGTAGCTGTCCCCCACTTTCTCCTAAAACCCACACTCCAAAACTCCTCACTTGTAACTAATTCCTTCAGGAAGTCCTCTGCTCAGCAGAGAACCAAGCTTCACCTGAACTTAGAGATGGCTATGGGCACCATGTCCTCCCAGAGGGAAGAAAGGTCCTGAGGATGGTGGAAGGAGGCCCAAACTGGTGTGAAATGGGCAGGGGAGCAAGGAAGTGGATCCAACTGAGAGGAACCAGACCTTTGCCACTAACATTTATATGACCTCGACCTGTCTCTGCCCCTCCCTGGGGCTTGTCCTTCTCTAAAAACTGTCTCACAAAGTGGCTATGTCCAAATACTGCCCATACCAAGCACCCCAGGGTCATGGTGGGAGAGGTCCTGGTAAGGAGGAGTTCCTGTGGGAAGGGTGGGGTCACACTTACCCCAGAGGCAAAGATGGCCGGATTCCCACTCTCCAGCATGTCCTCTAGTTCCTCACTGGTCGTGGTACGGCCAGCTGCAAGCAGAGATCACAATGAGTGCAGCCCAACCCAGGGAGTTCAGCAGCAGCCTTGCTCTGCACCTCAGCCTTGGCCCCACCCCTCAGCCCTAACCCCACCCCCTCAGCTTACTGATCTCCAGCTGCCTCTGTATCCGTCCTTTGCAGCGCTCCCTGTAGTCACACTGCGTTGCATTGTACTCAGACATGACTTCCACAAACTTCCGAGACAACGTGGAGTGCTAGGGGTCCAAGATAGGGGTACAGGTGTCAAGGCCAGCCCCACATGGCCCAAGAGTCTCAGAGGCCAGCTGCCCACTCAAGAGGTCCAGCCCCCACCTGCGTCTTCCGGATCCTCAGGTCAGCGGATGAGCGGTTAAGGCCTTCCTCCTGCTCGATGCTCTGCTCGATGCCTGGAGGAACAGATGGCTGCTGAGCCATAATCTGCCCCATTCACCACTGACCCCCAACCCACACACTGAGGATCTGGCTCAGGAACTCCCCTGGGCGGACTTGTGTGGCCTGTAAATGGGATCACATGGGAACCAGAGGAAAAAGGAGGGCCAGGCATTGATGGAGGAGGAGCCAGCCAGGACCCTTCTAGGCATGATGCATGTGTAGGTGTGTGCACATATGCACTCACACTCCTCTCAGTGTGAGCAACTACTATATGTCAGGCCCAGTGCGCAGGCCCATGCTGTCTCTCTCCTGCCCAGGAAGGCTGTACACCCAACATGGGGCCATGTCCAGAGTGGAAAGGGTCAGGTGGTTGCCACCTGCATGGTACACAGCCCCTAGGCTTGTGCATCCCAGACATGCACTTCTATGCTCAGACAACCACATGGAGGCTCTGTGTGGAACTAGGCAGTGCTAGCTACTCCTCTAATCCTCTTTAGGTGAAGTGGGGGACAATGCCCAGAGTGGAGCACTTCCTGGACGAAGCCAAGGGCCAGCCCAGAGCCTGGCACAATCAGGCCAACAAGATGGCTGTTGAGTGAGTGGCACATGATGGTAGCCTCATAAAGGAAAGCAAGACCCAATGTACCCCCTCCAAGTTGATGAAACCCCATGGGCTGCGTGGAGGAAGCAGGCTTGGAATGCCCCCCACCTTAGACAAGGCTGGAGCCCAGACTCACTCTTCAACTTGGAGCGCACTTTGTTTGCTGTCTTCTTTATGTCGGACATGAGTTCCTCCAGCTCCTCCTTCGTCTCTGGGGAGGTAGAAGGGTGGGGGTAGACACCCTGGGTTTCCCCATGCCAATGTTCAGGCCCAGCCTCCTACACAAGGGGCCCATGGAGCAGGGCTCTGGACAGACCTGGGTCTTCCTTCTTCCTTGACTAAGGTTCTGCCTGCCCCTCCAATCTTGGGCCAGGGCCACACCAGCTGCAGCCTCACCCCCTCTCATGCTGCTTTCCAAGGAGCCTCCCTTCTTCTTTCACTGGCTCCCCCACCCCCTGCAGATAACAGATGGGTCTAAATTTAAGGCAGAAATAATCGTGGAGCAGCTGGTGATGCTGGAGTTGGCAATAGGGAGCATTTACTTGATACTTGCCTGAGTCGAAGTGGGGGGTGTGAACTCACCTAGCATTACCTGGTGGCTAGGGGGCAAGCATCCAGCCAGAGGGCTGACAGGGCCAGGGACCAGGGAGGCAGAAGCCAGCCCCTACATCAAGCACCCTGAGCGGGGCAAACCTTGTTCTATTCACAAAGCCCCCCTCCCCAGGTGCTGAGGCCAACTGCTGAGTGCCCAGGGAGTGGATAGGGGCAGGAGGCACCTGGCCTGGGTGGGGTAGAGCTTCAAAGAGGTGGGCCCCCTGGAGCATAGTTGGCTCCGGAGGTAGCAGGCAGCAGGGCCTATGAGAGGGTGAAGTTGAAGAAGGTCGGTAGCTGGTGTTTCTGGCCTTTGTTCCAAATGGAATCATCCCCCTAAAGCTGGTAGAAGCCATGAGGGTGCCCAACTTGCCTCATTCCCTGCGAGGTGTTGGTTGGCAAAAGGGGGACAAGATGGCTGCTGGGTGGAACAATGGGTCCTGACAGCACCCCAGCCTCAGGGCAGCCTCTAGTTCCAGAGAAACCATAACTGAGCTCCTGGCTGCAACCTTTTCCATCTACCCTCTGCTTGCCTCCAGGGCTGGGGCTTCTTCTAAAGGGGGTTGGGGAGGGGCGTTTACAGTGGAGGGTCAGGTGAGGCCACTCCCAAGTGGAATATGAGTGAGGTGGAGTGGGGGGCTTTAAGGAGCGGAGGAGGGAGTCTCTCCCTTGAACAAAGGAAAACTTGGTTACCAGCTGCTCTGAAGTCTCAGCCTTTTTAGCTCAGACTCAAAATAGCCCAGTCCAGATAGCAGCTCCCAGAGGAGGCAGAGCCAGCCTCAGCCCAGGAAAGTGCCCCCCCCACTCACCACTATCTTTTCTCGTGACTCCTCCTCAACTCTCCTAGCCTTTGCCTTAGAAACCTTCACTTTACTCAGCCCACATCAGCGACCTCCTGACTGCTCAGCTCACAGGTGACAATTCTGAACTGGTTGCTGCTGACCGACATGGGGAGAAATGCCAAAGAGCACAAGGGAGGCCGGGAAGGAGCTAGGCAGCTCATCACCCCACCTGGGCACCCCACCTTCCAGCAGGTGAGAGGCCAAATCTCCAGCTATTTATAGTTCCTGCCCCATAATCAGCCCCCTTCTCACCAGCAGTGACCCGCCACTGACACATACTGACCCTCATACACACGGGGACATAGACAAACCATGTCACATGCTGCCGTCCCAGACCAGCCTCTGGGGAGAGGGGACTGCACTGGACATACGCCCTGTTTTGGGTGGTTCCCCTCTCCTTTGTACCCCTTTCTGGGACAGTCACCCAGGCTCCCAGTTCACTTATTTTTCTTTCCAAGGGCTTGGCACTGTGTTTGGTTGATGTGGCATTGGCCTTGGGTTCAAGCACACTTTGGGGCTATGAAGAGATTTTTTTTCTGGGTAATTGAGGGTGTCTGTGGGCCTGGGGGTGAGGGGACATGAACAGGGAGGCAGTGCTGGAGATGAAACTGAAAGCAAGCCCAAGTGCCTGGGTGGCAGGCTGTGAGCCCTGGCCCGTCACTGCCCCTGGGGCTGAGGGAGCGCTCCCTCCAGGGAAGGGGATCTCCAGCTTGCATGTTGTCAGCCTGGCACATAATAGTGTAGTAATCAACACCTCAACAGATATTGTGACAGCTGGGTCAGGGAGACCTGTCTGGGGACAGAGCAGAATGCAGACACACACAGGTTCCCTGTGCAGAGGGACAGAGGTGACTTCCTGGAGTCCTGAGAATGCCTGGCTCCAGGGTACCAGTGGCCAGATGTCAAGGCTGCCAGCTCTTTCCGGAAGCTCTGCCTGCTTGGCCAGCTTGCCCTCCTACAGCGTTGCTGCTTCAGAGCTGCCATCTGCTCCCCAGGGAGGCAAGGAAAAGGGAGGGGCGAGGCTGAGAGGCCTCCTATTCATGAGAGTAAGGTCCCCCTCCTTTCCTTCCTCCCAGAATCCCAGGGCTGCAGCCAGCCCAGGGCCTTAGAAAAAAAGCCAGTTTAGCCCTGACCGGTGTGGCTCAGTGGATAGAGCGTCGGCCTGCGGACTGAAAGGTCCCAGGTTCGATTCCGGTCAAGGGCATGTACCTTGGTTGCGGGCACATCCCCAGTAGGAGGTGTGCAGGAGGCAGCTGATAGATGTTTCTCTCTCATTGATGTTTATAACGCTCTATCCCTCTCCCTTCCTCTCTGTAAAAAATCAATAAAATATATTTAAAAAAAAAAAAAAAGAAAAAAAGCCAGTTTACCAAGGGAGGGCAGGCTGGCTGCCTGACCCACCCAGGTCTCAGGAGGGCCACCCCTCCCACCTCACAAGTCTTTGTGGGAGACCTGGGTCCAGTGTATGAAACTAGGCACTGACCACTACCTCCCTCCATCCTGGGCCTGGGATAGCTGTTTCCTGAGGTTCTCACAGAGCCCTCCCAAACCTGGCCAGGCAGCAGCGCCTTCCTGGAGAGGCCTACGGGGCCTAAAACCCACCCCTCACACCTATACACTCACTCTCATCAGGGTTGGGGGAGGCCAGGATGGCACTGTGCTTCCGCTTCACCTCCTCCACATTCTCGGAGATCTTGTCAATGAAGCCTCGGATCTCCTCTACCTGTAGACCAAAGCCAGGTGATCAGGAGAAAATCCACAGACGGGGCCTCTTGGGTCTATGGCTTGTCCAGAGTGGGGCAGAAATCAGGCTTAGGGCCAGGCTTCCAGTGGTGGTGGGGCTGGCTGCTCCAAGTTCCTTCTAGATTGGGGTGAGGAGGAGTGGTCCAATCCTAAACTTTGCTCCCCTCTGAGCTTCAGACTATTCACTCTCAAAAGAGGTTCATTAATTGGTGCCAAGGGCTGCTGAGCCAGGATCAGGTGTGTAAGTGCAAGGCCTGGCTCCGAGTTGAGATGTGGTCACCTAAGACCTGCCAGTGTATGGGGAGAGATTGGTGTGCTGGCTCCCACCTGTTCGAAGAACTCATCCATGAAGCGGTCTCGGTCCACGGTGACAGTGACATCATCGTCATCATCGCTGTCCTTGGCCTGCACGGGGGTGGGTACACATGAGCATACCTGTAGTGAGACCACTGGACCTGGGACCCAAACTGCCTGACATCCATGCAGAGCAGGCTTGCAGGTTGTAGGTCCAGGGCCCAACCATGCCCCTCTGCCCTCTTGGCAAGGATAAGCCCTGGCTGTGCCCTCAGCTCCCAGCCCAGGGAGACCTGAAAGATCCCTGGTGATCCAGCATAAGGAGAGGGGCCTTGCCTGTCAAGTTGGAAACAGGGCGAAGTCTCCATCTCCAGGCCAGGGACTCCTCCTGCCCAGCTGCCTGCCCCTTCCCCACAGGACTGGGGTCCTCCCAGAACCTCCCTCACTCTAGGGTGCTGCTCAGGAGGCCCTGCCATTGGCTGGGCAAGAAAACCTCAGGGATTTGTCTCCAGGCCACAGGGCCCCAACTGGCCCCAAGTGGGGCTTGGCTAGGAGATTTATGGAGACAGCTTGGAGGGGCCCCTCTCATCAAGAGATCACACCTCTTCCCCAAGCAGCTAAAATAAATCCTGGCCTGAGGTAGACCACCTGGAAGCCAGCGTTGTCTACTCTTCTGGCTAGGAGTTTCCAAGCTCTCTTTCCCCCAAGGGCTCTGGAAGGGGAGGCCTGGGCTGTTCCAGGCCTGGGCATGTCATCACCTCCCTCCCAAAGGCTGGGTGGTTCAGACACACATGAGGCCATCCCCACAGCACCCCAGACATGCCTGAGAGAGACTCCTTTGTACAGGGCTCTGCCATGCTGCTTTACCCACTCAGTCCTCTCAGGATCCTCTCTCCTGGTCAGTCTTGACATGGGACCTTGACCAGAGCTGGGTCCAACAGGTACAAGAGGCCAGTCATGTTACTTGGCTGGGGCTTGCCTTAGGAGCAGATGTACAAAAGCCACCCTCATCACGGGGTGGGGATAATTATACCTGTGACTTCCCAGCATTCTGGCCACGCTCATTACTGTCCACCCCATACCTTGACTTGGCCATGGTCAGCCCACTCTCCACAGCCAAGGCCAGGATACCCAGGGCAGGACTGTCACCCATCGAACTGGGGTTCTCAGGCTCTGTCAAGCCTTTTCATTTCTCAGTGCCCCAAGGGGAGGAGGCACTAGCTGGCTAGGCACTGGCCCTCCACGCTCTTACATCAGGGCCCAGGATAGAGGCAGGCAGAGGTCAAGGGATAGGGAAACTGAGGGACTTATCCTGTGGGTCTATCTCTTCTCTACAAAATGGGGACAGAGACACCTGCCTGCAGGGAGGGAGGGCTGAAGAAGGATGGGGAAGTGCAGCATGTTGTAAAGGGCTGTGCCCTTGGAGCTCTCGGGGTCCCACTCCCCACCAAAATGGGGCTTGGCAAGGAGATTTATGGAGACAGCTTGGAGGGGCCCCTCTCATCAAGAGATCACACCTCCTCCCCCAGCAGCTAAAATAAATCCTGGCTCACACAAGTGCCTGCAGCTGCTACCAGGTGGCCTCCCTTCCCCCACCAAGCCCACCCATAGACACAGGGAATCTAGGAGCCATTTCCACACTTTCAGTCCCCCCACCCCACACCCAGGAGTTGAGCCAGAGTTGCACTCCCTAGGAAAATTGAGGCAGAGTGCAGCCTGGAAGAGCCCAGTTCCCCTTCCTGGGCAGCTTGCCAGGTTGGCAAGTGACCCTAGGAGCTCCAGCCATTCAGCGCCCTGCCCTCTCTGTTCTTCTGGTGCCCAAAGAAGGACAGGGGTGGACTCAAAGAGGCAGAAGGAGAATTTTCCAGCTCCCTTCCCAGGAAGAGCAGTGACCAGCTAGAGCTAAAGACAAGGGCACCTGAGTCACTAGAGATGAGAGTCATTGCCCGAGACCCCTAGGAATTGGTCTCGTGCCCCTCTCTGGGTCTCATATCTTCTTCAGATGTCCAGCCAGTCTGACCTGCTACCTCCACAGCCACCCCAGAAGATTGAAGGCTGGACTTAGGTAGTTTATCCAACAAAAGAAGGTTGGCAGGATAGCCCTCCTCTAGGCTCTCCGTCTATGAGGGTAGGGCTGGGGAATGGCACACCTTGGGCTAGGGTCTGACTGGGGCACCCAGGTTGGGGCATTCAGATTGAACCCGAAGACAAACTGGAGGGTTTAAAGTCTGACCTTGCAGCTTTGGTCAAACCAACCGGGGCTCCAAGCAAAACTTTGAGGGGATGCTCAAAGGGGACCCTTCCTTACTAAGTCCTACTTCCTTAGGACTTTTCACCCTCACCCTCACCCTCCTCTTCACCTCACTGCCCCAGCCTGAAATCTGACCCCAGCACACCCCACCTTTAACAAGCTCCCTACCGCTACAATCCACCCTATGTCCTCCCTGCTTTCCCTGCAGTTCCCTCTGCCTGGGATGCTGATTCCATAATTCTGACATTCTCCTCATCCTTAGATGCCACCTCCTCCCAGAAGCCTTCCCAGCTCCGTTGGGTTAGTATCTTGCTCCTCTGGTTCCCCATAACCTATTCACATTCCTACTGGAACCAGAGCCACAGACTATCAGCCTTAAGGGATCTGAAAAGTCACTGTAGCCCCAGCTTCCACACTTCCTGTGATGGTGAGCGCATTAGCTTCCCCAGGCAGCTCTGCCCATCTTGGGCAGCCCCAATTGTTAGGAAGTCCTTCCCTTTCCTGTGTTTTGGTCCCAGGCCATAAAGAACTTTTTGGTGCCCTCTCCCTCAGCTGACCCTGCCAGAAATCTGAAGGCAGCATCCATATTCTACTTGGGTTTTTTTTCCTCAAGTTCACCATTCCCTCCCCTTCAGATCTTTCTCAGGGGCCCTAAATTGTAGCTCCTGCCCCTGACTTGTTCAGTCTGACCTCTGTCTTCCCCTGTAGTACAGGATGCAAACTGAACCTGTTGCTGATTGTGGTCTGAGCAGTGTCCAAGTACTAGCCCATCCCCTCCCTCTTTCTACATATTCTACCTCTGTTAATGCAGCCATAGATCACATAAGTGATCCTATAGCACTTCCTGCCAAGGAAGGCCTCAAGTAAAGGAACTTTTTTATTTCATTTCTTCATTTGTTCTGATCCATGTGGTTTGTGAGTCTGTTGCCCCCTGCAACCTCATCCACATCTAGGCCAGAGCCCTGTAGCACCTTTCTTAGAAATGTCCTCCAGATTAACGCAGACCCTTAATCAGTTCTCACTGGACATTGAATAAATGACAAGGATGTAGGATGCCAGCACCCTTACCTCCCTGCCCCCAATACAGACACATACTCCTGACCAAAAGGAACTAGGAACTAGGCTGGCACGCCATTTTCCTAGTGTCCTGGGCTGACCAGAGTGAGTATCATACACATACATAAAGTGGGTATCTAGATATTTGTTGAATGATTAGGGCCTCAACTCCCTTGGGAACCCACCAACCCTCTATGAGTGGCAGTCACAGCTCTGAAAAGAGGGCTGGGTTGGAACTGGGGACTTGGGAGGCTTCTGCATGGAACTGGCAGCTAGAGCCATGGGGCAATTACAAGCCTGAAGGTTCAAACATCCTCGGGATCAACCCACCCAGACATCATGTGGGCATCCTGCCTGCCACCTGCCCAACACTAGGCTCCGCCTCTTTCCCCCAAACTTCCTCCTTTGAAACTCCCTGCTTAGAACCCCTGTTCCCAAAGGCTCCTCAAGTCAGAAACTGGGAAACATCTACACTTCCTCCTCTTCTCACATCTAACTAACATTTGATTTGTCCTGGTGTTTTCTGTTCATCTTTCAATGGTTCTCAACCCTGGTCCAGCACCACCAGCATCCCTTGGCGGGATTTGAAAAAAACAACTTTCAGGGTCCTACCCCAGAGAGTTCAGATCAGAATTTATGGGGGTGGGGCTGGGGAGGCCACTCAGGATTGAGAACTGTTGGTCTAGTCTCACTCCTTTCTGACAGGCTGGCTGTCTCAGCTCCAGCCTCACCACCTCCAGCCTGAGCAACCAGGAATAAATACCGGGTGGGGTGGGAGGGGGTATTACCCCCATCACAGCATGAGAAGACACCGCTGGAACCAATGGCAGGAAGCCCTAAGCTTCCCCTAGTGGAGGCCAGGCAGCCCTGGTGGTCTCACCTGGCAGAGGCTCCAGGATTCCAGGAAACAAGCCTTTGATTCCTCCAAGAGGCGCCTGCAGGCCAGTCCCCAGGGATGGCGGCAGGCCAGCCGGCAGGGTTGATTCATTCCTACTGAGTAGGAGTTGCTGTTGTCTGCCTCACGGCTATTTTTTCCCCTTCTTCCTTTTAATGACTAATCAAAGTCAGGATCACTACAGGAGAGAGGTCCAGTCCCCTGTGTGAGAGGCCAAGCTGAGTCTCCAGGAAAGAGGGCTCTCCAGTCTGATCCCTTGGCCCTCTCCCCATCCTGTGTAATCCCTCCTCCATCAGATCCCTTCTCTTAACAGGGCCTTAGAGGAGCTCAGGCAGTTTCAGGCAATGGACAGGGGCTGGGCTCTGCCCTTAGATACTGTGTGACCTTGGATTAACCCCTGGCCCTTTCTGGACCTGTTTTCTAATTTGTAAGATATGAGGTTGGACTAGATAGTCCCTAAAGAACATCTCAGCTGCATCCCAGATGAAAATGTGCTCAAATACATTGTTTCTTTTGGGAAACCCCAAGGAGGTAATTGGAGAGAGGAGGGAGACGCTCCCCTGGGCCTGTACAAACCTGCCTGTTGTTGCTCTAGGACCCCCAGTCTCTTCCCACCAGTGGGAGAGAAAAGGGAAACTGGTGGACAAAGGGGGACACTGGGCTTCCCATCCAGGGCTTCCCCAGCTGCTCCAGTGGGCTGGGCCCACTCTAGACCAGGTGTCATGACCACCCACCATTCTTTCTTGGATGGGCATTCCCACCTCTCTGCGTTTCCTCACTCTGTCTGGTCCCTCCTTTTGGACCACCTTTCTCCCCCCATTCAAATCAAACTCCTCCTCCTGAGTCATCCCAAGTCCTCTTCTTCCATGAAGGTTTCTTCCCAGGTCTGGCAGCCCCAACTCTCCCTCCTCCCTCTGTTCTCTGGCTCCTACAGCAGGTCCCTTGTGTCCCACACAGTCCAGTATGTAGATAAAGTGTTTGTGTCCACGGAGGGATGGATCAGCTCCAAGAAGTTCTCAGAAAGGAAACCAGGGAGACTTCCGAATTGGGGAAAGGAGGCAGCTGCATGCGAGGCAGGGCTGCCTGAGACACCTTGCCTCAAAAGTCTCCCAGGTTGTAGGACTCTGGGCTTGTGTTTGCCCCTTTTAAGCCTCCGGTTGCCCTTCTGCTCTCTGAGGGCTGCCTACAGTGTTGAACCTCACACTGACCCTGAAGATCCCTTCACTTTCCATATGAGAGGAGGAGACTGGAGAAGGCTGGAGGGCTGAACCTGGCCTGCAGAGTGCCAAGGAAACGTGCCAGCTCCTTTATCAAGTGTGACTTTTATAAATAAGCTCCCTTTGCGGGCCTTCCTTCCAAATGTGGTGGCATTGAGTGGGGAAGGGGGAGGAGTGGGAGGAAGAAGGGCTGAGGGGGTGGAAGTTGTTATCCTAAGTACCACCTCTGTCCAACTCACTGGAGCAGCTGGGGAATGCCTGGATGGGAAGTACTGGCCTCATGGTTCCTGGGGATTCTGATTTGAAAATTCTGACCCCTGCAAGTCTCTCCCAAATATGGAGTCAGGGTCAGGAGACTTGAGGAGCCACTCCTCTTGCCCTAAGAATCTGGGTTCTAGATTTTCCTATCTCTACTTCATAGATGGGAACTTGAGGCTCAAAGGGAAACTTGTGGGAATGGCAGCCCCCAACTGTTCCACTCCACCATTGTGGCTTCCTGCCAGCACCCCATCAAGGCTGCTAGAAACCCCTAATGGGCATGCCTCCCAGCATAAGTATGGCAGCATCTGTGGGCTCAGAATACCGGGGGGCTGGGGTTGGTAGAGGAAGCCTCAGTTGATTCACAGAGAAACCAGGTCTTACCATTTAAGGGCCCACCTGGCCTACTGTGGGGTGGGAAAGGAGAGGGGTCACAGAGACACATACCAGAGCAACAGACTTGGGCTTGAGCTTTCTACAACTCGAGCTCTCCTGGGGGTCACCCATTCCCAACCAGGCCTAAGTCTGCCTGTCTTCAGGACTAGGCAAACCCCCTTTCTACCATCCCTCTTGACCTACAAGGTAAGCCACCTGTTCTCTTGTGCCTCAGTTTCCCCTTCAGCAGAGGGGATAAAGGCTGATGAACCAGAGGTCCTGTCAAATGTGGAGGACTGTGTTCCCTCTGACCATTGGTGGCCACATGTACTCTTATCTGACCCATCAGGCGCCCAAACATCAGCAGAAGCACCATAAGACCATTCAATGCAAAGATAACTCTTCCTAACACTTCGCAGTGCAGGAAACTTAAGGGCAACCGCATGGGCTGGCAGGGAAGTGTTTAGACAACACATAGGACATGAGGGGCCATCTTCTTCCTTTGAAACCTCCTGGGATTTACCCTGGGGGCTGGGCACTCAGCCAGGAATTGGTAGGGCAGGGGCTGGTAGCCAGAGCCAGGGGGAAATGAAGGCAGGAATGTACAGGTCCCAGTCCCAGGCTGCCTGGGGACTAGTATAAAGGGGGAGACCCAGGCACAAACAAACACAGGGAACCTCTGGGCAGTGAGGACAAACCCAAAGGACACTTGAAACTTTCCATATGAGGGGACCTAGGTCTCTGGTTTCAAGGTGGGCAGCAGGAGTGGGGTTCTGGAGAGCCAGTGAACTAAGGCTCCCCCAGAGAACAGCGGACAGGGCCTAGCAGCAGGGCTGTCAGACAGGGAACCAGACACAGCTCAGCCTGGTCTAGAGCTACAGGCAGGCTTCATTTTCCTTCACTTCCCTCCACCCGTTCCCCCCTCCCTCCCAGGCCTGCGGTCTTGCCATCCCTAAGGGTAGAGGCGCAAACCTCTAGCTGAATGGCAGAAGCCTGGGGAGGGAGTGGGGTTGTAGAGGAGCAGGCGGCAGGGGTCGCTATTAGGTCTGGGAGAGGGTGGGCTCTAACTCAGAACCTTGGCGCACCCTACTACTCCCCCTAAACCCCGCCCCAGGAGACACACCCCGAGGGTTTCTGAGACACAGGTGGAAAACAGATTCAGGTTTGCATCTGAACAGAGAACCCCGGAAGGGTCTGGAAATGTTGTGGCGGGCTGCCCGGAAGCCATGAAGGTGGACCGGGGGCGGGTCTGATCCCAGTCTCGAACGGGTGGGGAGCCACAAGTGATGGGAGCTACAGGTGATGGGAGGTGATGGGAGGTGATGGGAGGTGATAGGGGAGGCGAGGAGGCCCGCGAGTAGAGTCCGCCACGGAGCCCGGCCCCACCCGACCGCCGGTCCACAGCACACCCCGAAGCGGGGCCCTAGGCGGTGGACCACTCCGCGCCCCTTCCCACCGCGGTCAAGGCGTGTGTCTACACCAGAGCGAGGACAGGAGGGTCAGCAGTCAGGCACCGTGCGGGGGCAGAGACTGGACTTGCCCGCGGGCCGGGAGAGAGGTCAGGCTTCTGTCCTGCCATCCACATCCGATGACTACCCCTCCGACCACCACCCCAAACAAGGAGGCGCCCAAAAGTTTATCTAGAACCCTGGACTCCAGCCTCCAGCCCGCGGGCCAGCGGGATAGAGCTCACGCCGGCCGTGACCCCGAGTGGGTCGGAGGGGTGGGATCCGTTGGGGGGTCGGGGTTCCCGGCTCCACCACGCTCTCTCCGGTCCAGGTCGAGGACGCAGGGGCTACTGCCCGGTGACCACCGGAGCCGGGCGAGGAGCGGCCCCGCGCAGACGAGCGGCGAGCGGCGGCGCGCGGGGGCCGGACTCACCGTGCGGAGCTCCTGGGTTCGGTCCTTCATGCTCCCGGGAGTGGCTGCGGCGCCGGCTGCAGCCTAGAGAGCCCCGCATGCGCGGCGGCCGCCCTGCGGCTGCGCAGCACTAGCCTGGCCCCGCCCCGGCCCCCGGGACCCCGGCCCAGCCCCCAGCCCGGCCCCGCCCAGCGTGCGCCCCGCCCCACCAGGTCTCAGCCTAGCTTAGGATCTGGAAGCGCAGCTCCTTGTCCACACCCCCGACAGGGTCCTTTGTTGGGTCCTGGCCCTGGGACCTCCTCTTCCAGCGTTCATGATGCGCAATTCCTGCCCGGATCAGGCCCCAGAGCCGCTGCTCCCTCCCTTGTCCCAACCCTCCCTCGTCCCAACCCTCTTTTGACTCAGCCTCTCAGCCTTGTTCTGGACCCTCCTAGATCTTTACCTCTACAGTCCCTTCCATCCCTTGGGATTTGCTGGAGCTTGGAACCCCCACTCCCTTGGTTTCATTGTTCGGACCCTCCAGCAACCCCTCCAAAAACCTCCTCCCGAGTTCCAGCCTCTGAGCCCCTGCCCTTCACTTTTTTCCTCATCCTCTCACATAGACTCAGGCTCTGACCCCCTCTTTCCCCAGAATTTCTCAGTTCACGGGTCTGATGATGGATGACCATCCCCTTTCCTTTAGTTTCCACTCCCAGCAGGATACAGGAACCCTTCTACCTTTGGGGAAGGGAGATCTAAGTTATACTCCCTCACTTTCCCCCACCCCTGTATCCCCCAACCTTGAGCCCCAGCCCCAAGCCCGAGATCCTCTTTCCTATATAGAAGCTGGGACTCAGCTCCCTGTGGCACTAATGGGAAGATCTTAGCAGTACTGTTGGGGGGGGGGGGGGGAGGGGGCGGGGCAGGCAGGGAGGGCGCGCTAGTCAGAGCAGATGCTCCTTTTCTGGTCTCTGCCAGCATCTTGTTGAGACAGCAGTCACACACACACACACACACACACACACACACACACACACACACACCAGCTGTCCCCTCTGTGCCCTGGCCCATACCCTCTTGACCTCAAGCCAAGCATACCCCCTTCCCTTTCCCAGGGCTGCCAAGGTGTTGCTCTGGAGCTGGGCCAGCCCCCTACTGCCCAACGTGTCAGGATCTGGCACTTGTCCCAGACTGTGGGTACAGGTTAGCTAGCTGGCAGACAGGCTAAAGACACGGTTCCAGCCATCTCTGGAAAATCTGGCCCAAAAGTAGCTCAGATGTGGCCTGGCATGAGAGACGGCCACACCCCTTCCAGTTGTCCAGACCTTGAATGTCCCACAGAACAAGCATTGGTGGTGGCCCACCCTTTTTTTGGTGGTACCCATTAGACAGATGCAAAACCAGGACTCAGCTGCTAGAGGGATTTGATCAGGATTACAGGGAATAAATGGCAGGGCAGGTGCTTCCTGGCTTCAGAGTGCTTTCCTATATGCAGCATAATTACAGGTGTACCCCAGAGTCATGTCTGGCCATGTGGGGAGAAGGCAAGAAGGGGAGACAGCTCATGCCCTCAGAGAGCCCAGGTGTCAAGCCAAGCATCACTCACTGAAATGTATTAAATGATAACATGGAAAATGAATAAAGAATGAACATGTGCCCTTCACCTTAAACTCTGCCTTTCTGATATGTCTCATTCTCATGCAATCATCTATTCATTCATCAAATGTTACCTTGGAAACCATGCTCTGGGGCCACTGTTCTGTAGTTAAGGTGCTCCTAGTGTAGTGGGAGAAACAGACATGGCTTCAATATGTGAGAGATCCAGGGTGTTTTTCCAGAGGTGGTGATGTTTGAGCTGGTGTTGGAGGAGTGGGATTGCAGCGGGGGTGGAGGTGGGCTGGGGAGTGGGGTGCAGGCTTCCTGGGTAGAGGAAGGAGTGTGCCCAGACACTGGGGTAGGTATAAGAGTCAATGTGGGTAAGAGGTGAGTGAGGGAGGCCTTGAATGTTAATTTTATTCTGCAGACAAGGAGAAGGCAATCAAAAGTCAGACATTCATTGCTTTAATAAAAAGGTACTAATTGAGCATTTACTATGTGCCGATTGTTCTAGATGTTGGAGATGTGGCAGAAAACAAGACAGACAAAAGTCCTTGTCCTCATAGAGTCCACAATCTAGTAGAGGAAAGAGATGATAAACAAAAATAAATGACTAAGTAACATATATAACGATGGTAATATACTATGGAGAAGATAAAGTAGGAAAGAAGGGGTAAAGGGTGCTGGGTTTAAGGTGGGAATTCCAGTTTTATTTATTTATTTACTTATTTTAGAGAGAGAGAGAACAACTTGTTGTTGCTGAGATCTGCACGGCAAGTTCAGGATGACTTGCAGGAGGGCCGACGACACAATGAGTACACTATACAAGAAATACAAATTTTGAAGGCATGCGGGGGGGCGGGGGGGGGGGCGGGGGAGGAGCCAGGTGGAAACCTGTTGCTTGAAGAGGAACCAAGAGACCGGGTCCATCTGCTTTTTATTCACTTTGAATACACATTTGCTCTTTAGCAATGCATACAGGGAGATCAAAGGTAAAGTTTGGTAAACGTAAGGATTATCAGGTCAGGAAATCGCCTGGAGCCATCACAATCACAGCAGGAGCAAACTTGTGCTGATATTCAGCCCTGCTGAATATCAAAGTCCATTGGTCTTCCAATGTCTCTTTTGGACTTTTATGCTAATACTGTTTGCTTTAGCCTCCAGCAGTTGTTCCACTTATTTGTGCATTCATTGGTTGTTTTTTGTATGTGCCCTGACCAGGGAACAAACCCTGCAAACTTGGCATACGTATGGGGACTATGCTCTAACCCAGTGATTGGCAAACTCATTAGTCAACAGAGCCGCAGTTTGCTGACCACTGCTCTAACCAAATGAGCTACCTGGCCAGGGCAAGGTGGGAATTCCAATTTAAATGAGATGGTCCAGGAGGCCTGAGAGGGTGGTATTTGAGTAAATAAATATCTGAAAGAGGTGAAGGAGGGAGCCATGCATATCTCTGGGAGAAAGCATTCTGGGCAGAAGGAACATTGTGTGCAATGACCATGAGAAGGGAGCATGTTGGAGAAAAAGCAAGAAGGCAAGGATGTTTGGAGCATTGTGGTGAGGACGAGCTCCTCTGAGCTCACGTCAGAGAATTGAGGGAGGGGCCTTGTAAGTGATAGTGTCCTTTGGCTTTTAGTCTCTCACTGGAATGGGAGCCACAGGAGGGTTTTGAGCAGAGGAGGGACATGATCCATCTTGGCTTTAACAGGATTACTCTGACTGCTGAGTGGACAATAGACTGAAGGAGACACAAAGGACGTAGAGACATCATTTAGGAAGTGGTTGCAATATCTCAGGTGGTTAGGACAAAGGTGATGACAGTGGTCATGGTGAGATGTGGTCATGTTCTGGATACATTTTAAAGGTAGAGCCACAGAGGAAGAGAGGACTCAAGGATGACTGGAGTCAAGGGTTGTTGTTTTTTAAATATTTTTTTTTAAAATATATTTTATTAATTTTTTACAGAGAGGAAGAGAGAGGAGAGGGATAGAGAGCCAGAAACATCGATCAGCTGCCTCCTGCACACCTCCCACTGGGGATGTGCCCGCAACCAAGGTACGTGCCCCTGACCGGAACCGAACCTGGGACCCTTCAGTCCGCAGGCCGACGCTCTATCCACTGAGCCAAACCGGTTTCGGCTTAAATATATTTTTATTGATTTCAGAGAGGAAGGGAGAGGGAGAGAGAGAGAAACATCAATGATGAAAGAGAATCATTGATTGACTGCCTCCTGTACACCCCCTACTGGGGATTGAGCCTGCAACCTGGACATGTGACCTGGAATTGAACTGTGACCTCCTGGTTCATAAGTCGATGCTCAACCACTGAGCCATGCCAGCCTTGGAGTCAAGGGTTTTGACCTGAACACCTGGAAAGATGGTGTTGCATTTGCAAAGGTGGAGAAAGAACTTGAGGAGGAGCAGGTTGAAGGTGGAGGTAAATCAGGATTTGGGGTTTGGACCTATTAAAGTTTGAGTTGTACATTAGACGTCCCAATGGGGAGGGCAAGTAGGCCATTGCCTATGAGAGTCTAGAATTCATGGGAGAGGTCCAGGCTGGAAGTGGCTAGCGTGGAAGTTTCTCAAAGCCAGGGAAGAGGCCCCTTTGTAGCAGCATGGAGGACAGCTGGTTGTAGCAGGCTGCTGTGGTATCCAGGAGAGAGACCAGAGACCGTGATCTGAATAAAAGCAGGACCTGTTGGACTGCAGAAAAGTGTCAAAGGCACTCAAGAATTTATTTAATATTACTATAGTTTATTTCAATAATTAAAAGAGTATGTCTGTTGTAAAACATGAAAACTATGACAGATATTATGAACTAGAGGCAACCGGCCCTGGTGACTCTGTGCAGATGAGAGCAGAACTGGTGCTTGGAAGAGGAACAGACCTAGGGAAGGAGAAGACTTCAGACCAGGATGTGTAGCCCGACATCCAGGAAGACATGTAGATAGATGAGGATTGGTGTGGAACACCGGCTAGAGCCGTGGGAGGCAGGAAGAGTCTGTTTTGTGTAGAGATGGAAATTGTGAGCCACAGTCCAGGGTGTGTGTGTATTGTGTGTGTGTGTGTGTGTGTGTGTGTAAGAAGAAACAAGGGCTAAAGGTGGAAGTGGAATACTCCCTCACACATGAGGGATGGACAGAGACAGAGGAGCCAGAACATGGCAGGGGCTAAAATAGGCACTGCTACACAAGATGCCTTGGGTCCCCAGAGCAGCCAGCTTCCTGGGGTGAGGGACCACTTCACAGAGGCAGGGCGTTTGAATTGGTGGCCAGGGGGAGAATAGCACTTAGTGCTATCATAGCACTTATTGTCCTGGGTGCCTGTCCCTCATTAGATGAAGGAAAGGAACCGGGTCATGTTCTCATTGCTTCCAAGGCTGGCACAGTGTATTGTGGAATGAATGGTAAACACCTGCACGCTGGAATGAGCAGTGTTCCCATAGAGGGGCACTGTGAGAATGGCTGGGCATTTAAAGCTCCCAAGTCCCCTCTGTTTCTATTGCACAGGCTGGGTGGGTGAGGCAACCCCTTACCCACTGGATCCCAGATATTGATAACTGCTGCCATCTGCTGGTCATGGCCAGTGTTGCCTCACCGATGCCATCACAGCTCAGTACCGGTTTGCCCAGGCTGGGATGACTGACAGTCAACACCTGCCTTTCAGAAACCTGCGGACTGGTGGGAGAAACACCTTGACAATGACAAGACAATGATGGGCAAGTATAGGGCTGTAGGGGTCTGGAGGTGGAAGAGGAGGCAGCTTTGTGTAGGATTCAGGAACAGAATTGTCTCTGGGGCAGAATTATGCAGGGTGCAGAGCAGGAAGGGGAAGCTGACTCAGGCTCCATTGCTGGAGAAGAGAGAGAGAGAGAGAGAGAGAGAGAGAGAGAGAGAGAGAGAGAGAGAGAGAGAGAGATTCTCTTGGTGTTGTTTTTCTTTAATATATTTTTATTGATTTCAGAGAGGAAGGGAGAGGGAGAGAGATAGAAACATTAACGATGAGAATCATTGATCAGCTGTCTCCTGCATGCCCTACACTGGTGATCGAGCCCACAACCCGGGCATATGCCCTGACCTCCTGGTTCATTGGTTGACACTCAACCACTGAGCCACACTGGCTGGGCCCATTGTTGTTTTTCTGCTGCTTTCTGACAGGCTAACTCCCTCTTTCTCCTCTCCTGGGAAGTCTGGCTCCTGGCCCCTCAAAGTGCTGGTCATTGTGTGAGGTACCTCATCTAACCTTTACCGTGACCCTATCAGTGGGCCCTCCATGAATCCACTTCACAGATGGGGACCATGAGGCTCAGGAAGGTAAACACAAACAAGGTCATGAGGGTCAGGTGACATGGTTTGTAAGCTGCCCAGCTCTGCATATTCCAGCTGTTTAGGCCACAAAGCCCAGCCCCCTGCCCGGCTTGGGAGGCAGGAGTAGTCTGTTTTGTGTAGAGATGGAAGTTGTGGGCCACAGTCCATGGAGTGTGTATTGTGTCTATGGAAGAAGAAACAAGGGCTAAAGGTGGAAGTGGAATACTCCCTGACAGGCAGCTCTTTTTTCCCCCTTCTGGCCTCCTCCACCCCAGCCTACCATCATCCTGTAACCATCCCTCCTGATGCCTGGGCTCAGCCATCCTGGGGGAGTTGGGAAGTAGGAAGCTGTGGGTATCTGGAAATAAGTCCCACTGCTCAGTGTGATATTGAGGAAGGGCTTTGTGATGGAATTCACTATGTGCCTGAATATAAGGCTATTCACTCTTTTAACCAATGAGAACATTAAAAATTTTTTGGCACAATATTCAATCACATGCTTTTTAGAATAACTTTATTTTGAAACAATTCTTTTCCAATTTCATGAAAGTATATTCAAACCCTTCACTGCATTTCTGCCTTTCATTGTCATACATCATGTGTCATCCCTAACATCTAATACAGTTTTCTTGAACATGGCATCTTCACTTGTGCTTGGAAATACAGCACTTTTTAAATCCATGAATGATGCTATTGCTGGAAATATTATTCCAATCATGAGAATGGTTGTTTTCCATCTAAGTGATGGATTAATATTTGTGATTTCCTAGGGTCTCACCTGGCCAGCATGGTTCAGTGGTTGAGTGGTGACCTATCATGGTTCGATTCCTTGTCAGGGCACATGCCTGCGTTGTGGGCACGATCCCCAGTAGGGGACCTGCAGGAGGCAGCTGATCAATGATGCTCTCTCATCATTGATGTTGCTATCTCTCTCTCTCCCTCTCCCTTTCTCTCTAAAATAATATATATATATATATATATATATATATATATATATATATATATATTAAAATAGCAATCACCAGGTTCTACCTCATTCTCTCTCCCTGCTTAATTTTTCTCCACAGCACTTCTTACCTTCTTATATACTCATCCATTTGTTTATTGCCTATCTCCCCTCAGTATTTGAGCTCTGTGAGGTTAGGGAATTTTGTCTGTCTTCCTGTTTTATGTCCATCACCTGGAAACATCCCTAAGGGCAGAGGCGCAAACATGCCTGGTTCATGGAATATACGCATGGAAACATGCCTGGTACATAGTATGTGCTCAATAAATATCTGTGGAATGAATGAATGAATGTAAAGCTCTTAGAAATGTTTGATAGCCCACTGGCAGCCAGGACTATGCATGAGGAAGGCACTGGAGTAGGGTGGGAGGGCAGCCCTGCAGTAGCCAAGCCCATGGAAGGAGGGCATTTAAGTCAGGGGGAGCCCAGTTATTTTTGGAGATTAGCTACATACAGGGGGATTGAAAAAATTATGAAATATATTGAAGACAATTGTGGCAAGGGGGTAAAATATGTAAAGGAGGAAAGCTGGGATGAACCCCATGCTGTTGGATTAGAATTTAAGCTCTAATTGTAAACTTTTTTCCATATATGTAAATTGTATTAGTTAAGGTTCTCCAGAGAACCAGAACCAATAGAATATAGAGAAAGAGATTTATTATGTGGAATTGACTCATGGATTACGGAGGCTGAGAAGTCCTACATTCTGCCATCTGCAAGTTGGAGACTTGGAAAGCTGGTGGTACAGTTCTAGTCTGATTACAAAGGCCTGAGAACCGGGAATACCGATGATGTAAGGACCAGTTCCAGGGCAGGAGAAGACCAGTATCCCCCCTCAAGTGGTCAGGAAGAGAGAGAGAATTCAGCTGTCCTCTGCTTTTTCTTCCTATTCAGTCCATCAGAGGATTGGATCATGCTCACCCATATTGGGAAGGACCATCTGCTTTACTCAGTTCACCAACTCAAAAACCACTCTCTAGCCAAAACCGGTTTGGCTCAGTGGATGCAGGGGTGGGCAAACTTTTTGACTTGAGGGCCACAATGGGTTCTTAAACTGGACCGGAGGGCTGGAACAAAAGCATGGATGGAGTGTTTGTGTAAACTAATATAAATTCAAAGTAAAGGAGCGGAGGGGAGAGCAAGAGAACCGGATAGAACAGCCGGATCCGGCCCGCGGGCTGTAGTTTGCCCAAGGCTGGAGAGCGTCGGCCTGCGGACTGAAGGGTCCCGGGTTTGATTCCGGTCAAGGGCATGTGCCTTGGTTGCGGGCACATCCCCAGTGGGCAGTGTGCAGGAGGCAGCTGATTGATGTTTCTCTCTCATCGATGTTTCTGGCTCTCTATCCCTCTCCCTTCCTCTCTGTTTAAAAAAAACCACCCACTCTCTTCCAGAAACACACTCAGAAATCATGTTTAACCAGTCAAGTTGACACATAAAATTAACCATTGCATAGATAAAAAAATAAATGTAGTTGTGTGTATAAATGTGTGGCTACTGAGTGGGCTGGGGAAGCTGGGGCAAGGTAAAACCAGATGAGCCTGGACTATCTTGTTGAGCCAGAAAGAAAGGCAGTGTTCAAAGGATGATGTCACATATCAAAACGGCAAGAGGTCAGCAATGGGCACCTGTTGACCAAACCAAAACCTGGTACAATTTGAGCATTGAAATAAGCGATAGGAATGGGTTCTATGCATTGAATAAAATAGGAAACCAGAAGTCCATTTGATATAAATAAATAAATAAATAAATAAATAAATAAATGTAAAGAAACAGTTCTTTGCAATAGAATGCCAACAAATTAAGTGTAGAAGAAATGGTGTAATTAGAAAATCATCATTTGCAATGAATGCTGAAACCTATGGGTGAAAATGGGATGAAGAAAAGGAAGTTTCAACATCTCAATTCAACATCTCAAAGTAACTCCCTTCCCCAACACTTATCAATCATGATCAAGTAATCAACATTCACACTACCAGTCGTGGTTCCGAATGATTTTGGGTATGAGAACACAGCATCATTTTTGTGATTTATCTTCACAAAATGTGTAACAATGGTCTAATCATGAGGAAGGATTGGACAAACCCAGGGCGAAGGACCATTTAAAATAACTTCTATGTAATCTTCAAATGTGTCAAGGCCATGAAACTCAAAGGCTGCAAATTGTTCTAGAGTGAGGGAGGCTGGGGAGATATGACAACCGGTACAATGTTTGATACCATGTTAGATTTTTTTTTAACCCTAAAAGAATATTTTTTTGGATATCAAAGACTAGTTTGAAATTGTTTCCAAATAAAAAGTTAAAATTAAAAAAAAAAAACACAACCTGGCAAAAGCATTAGCCCTTTGCCTGGCTGACTCTTGCTGACCTGCAGGATTCATTTTGGACAAGCTCCTGTGGAACCCACTTTGACTAACTGGGAATGAGGGGCCCTTGTGCTCCCACTGCACCTGGACCTCCAACACCCCTTTCTGATTATATCTATGCTTTGCCTTTACTAGCCCTGGAGACCCCTGTCTGGATCATGGAAGAGAGTAGCCTCTTGAAACACCCTGAATCTCAACAAAAGGGGTGTTGCATTAGGGAGTACAGCTCAACTCCACCTCTTTGCCTGGGCTTCAGCCAAATAAATTGCCAAGTCTGGCTGTTGGAAGTGCACCTGACTGAATGGGACCTACCAACAACCAGGAGTGATGTCTGCAAGGGGTTTCCGGGGTGCGGGGGAGGGGGGTCTTATAGGAACTATTTTTTCCCTTTTAAATAAATTTTTGGTTAACACTGGTTAACAAAAGCCTACAGGTTTGAGGTGCACAATTCAACAATGCATCTGTACACTGTATTGTGCTCACCACCCCAAGTCAAGTCTCCGTCCATCACCATGTATCCCCACTATACCCTCCTCCATCTCTCCCCACCCGCTTAGGGCTGAGTTGAGGACCTCATCCTCATGCTGTAATCTTGCTGAAGAGGCCTCTCAATGTGGAAAATTCCCTCTTACACCTTTGATGTCATTGATATGCTCAATAATCACATTGAGAGAGGAGTGGGACACTGAGACCCCCTTCAGAGCCCAGCAGACCGATCCATGCTCAAGGATCAGAATGGTGGAAATATTGGAGGAATAAAGAGCAATATTGCTAGGGAGGATGGACATTCAAGATGTTAGGAGCCCTAGTTGGTTTGGCTCAGTGGATAGAGCGTTGGCCTGCAGACTGAAGGGTCCTGGGTTTGAGTCTGGTCAAGGGCACATGCCCAGGTTGTGGGCTCCATCCCCAGTAGGGGGTGTGCAGGAGGCAGCTGATCGATGATTCTCTTTCATCATGGATGTTTCTATTTCTCCCTCTCCCTTCCTCTCTGAAATCAATAAAAACATATTAAAAAAAAAAAATGTTAGGAACTCTAGCTGGCTTTGCTCAGTGGTTAGAGCAGTGGTTCTCAACCTTTCTAATGCCGCAACCCTTTAATACAGTTCATGTTGTGGTGACCCCCAACCATAAAATTATTTTCGTTGCTACTTCATAACTGTAATTTTGCTACTGTTAATAAATAATGTAAATATCTGTGTTTTCCGATGGTCTTAGGCTCTACAGCAGCGGTTCTCAACCTGTGGGAGAACCTGTGGGTCACGACCCACAGGTTGAGAACTGCTAGCAGGGTCACCTAAGACCATCGGAAAACACAGATATTTACATTACGATTCATAACAGTAGCAAAATTAGTTATGAAGTAGCAGCGAAAATAATTTTATGGTTGGGGGTCACCACAACATGAGGAACTGTATTAAAGGGTCGCGGCATTAGAAAGGTTGAGAACCACTGGGTTAGAGTATCGGCCCCTGGACCAAAGGGTTCGATTCCCAGTCAAGGTACCTCCGTTACAGGTTCCCCAGTCGGTGTGAGAGGCAACCAATCAATGTGTCGCTCTCACATCCATGCTCTTGCTCTCCTTTCCACTCTCCTCCATCCCTTCCACTCTTTCTAGAAATCAATGGAAAAATATCCTCGGGTGAGGATTGAAAAAAGAAAAGGTGTTCGGAGGAATGTGCCAGGGATGGTTAAACTTTTTTCTTGTTTTCTGCTGAGGTGAGGTTATAGTTATATGTGTGGAAATGCCATTCAAGGTACCAAGATGCCAATCCTTCAAGTTGGGGGGCTGGGCACCTGTTTCTCAGCGTTGGAGCAGCCCTGGCTCTGTTCCTTCTTTCTCATTTCCTGCTGTGGGTAGAGCACCCCCCTTGGGTAAGGAATGCAGAGAGGCTCGGGGCCTGGCTGCAGGGTTCCAGGATCTAGGAGAGGAGGCAGGGACCCGCCTGCCTGCCTAAGGCGGGGCTTAACAGGGAGTGTCTTGCCAGGAAGGGAGGGCAAAGGGCTATGTCCTCCACCTGCCTCACCCAGCTGACAAGAGTTCCTGTCACCAGCCACCTTCTCTGTCTGGGGCCCTTGAGGGGTAAGTATCCTCCTCAACCCACCTTCTCTCTTTCCTCGGGGTCAGGTGAGAACTCCTTTCCTCCTTGGGGGTCCAAACACGTGCCCTCTCTGCTTACCCTTCGGCCAGGCATGGGCCATACCTGCTCCCCCTCATCATGGCATAAGTCCCCCTGCTTTACTTTCACAAGTCCATGAGACTGGGATACTAAGGGGCAGATACAGAGTGTCTCAGACCCTTCCCTTCCTGATATCAGCACAGGGCCAAGGCCAGGGCGGAAGGGCCCAGAGAGGGGCACCTCATCCAGGCAAGCCCAAGATCACTGTTTCCTCCTCTTCCACCCTGCAACAGAGCCCAGAATCCTAAGCGGCTGGAGCACTGGGGGACACCCAGACAGAGCCCTCGCTGGACCAAGTCCTCCAGGAGCGGGATGAAGCCATTGCCAAGTGAGAGGCAGCTGCTTGTGGGAGTTGCGGGGGCAGTGCTGGCTCACCCTCAGGACTCTGGAAGAGGGGAGGGGGAAGTCAGGCATTCCTGGAAGAAACGCCATACAAACAACTTTCTGTGTCACAAGGCAAGGGCTGTGGCCATATTTGCCCACCCCCAGGGCCCAGCATCAGATCTGTAGGTCCTAGGCCTCAGGCTGTTCTTTCTGCCACCTGCAGGAAACAGGCTGTGGAGGCTGAGCTGGACACATGCAAAGCCAAGTTACGAGCTGCAGAGGCCCAGCTGTTGGAGGTCCTGGAGGAGAAACTGAGACTGAGGCAGGAGGTGGAGGCCTGGGAGGTAGGGTGGGAATGCCAGCTGGGCCTGGGAGGTACAGGGAGACAGGCCCAGAGTCTGCCTGTGAACCTTCTCTCCTGCCCCCAGGAGGACATGCAGCGGCTGGTGAGGCAGCTGGTCGAGAGTCAGCTGCAGAGAGAGTCCAGCAGCACTTTGAGAGCCCCCATGCAACCCGGAACAGCCAGGACCCCATGGGTTCAATTCCCCCAGCGTTGGTGGGGGCGTTGGTGGTGAGACCGCTCAGCCCAGAACCTTGAGAGTAGTATCTTTATTCATTAAAACTTGAGTTCTGACCACCTTTGCACCTTGTGCCCTCTTAGTGCCCACCTGAGTCCTTCTGTGCAGAAACAGGGAACAAGCTGCAGGGCCTTGACACCTCGGGTTTCAAACATGACCGCTCTGGCCAGCAACTCTTAGGCCAGGAAGCCTCGGATGGCAGCCATGAAGTGCTGTGGGCAGTCAGCGTGGATCCAGTGCCCAGCATCAGGCACGGTCTGTATCTGGGCCCCAGGGAAGAGTCTCCTGATCTCAGGATGGTGGCTGGGACTGTCCATCCAAGAGAAGGCCGCCAACCAGGGATGAAAGTGGGGAGATGGGAAGAGAAAGAAAAGTGAAGGTACAGCAGGAAGAGGTGGAGAGCTATATGCCCCGTGGTGTTTCCAAGCTCTCAGGAGCTCACTGCCCACACCCAAGCCCTCCCCAAGGCAGGCTCCCCAGGCTGGGGGCTGGGTAAGCCATGCCCTGTCTACCACTCAGCCTGGCTTACTGCACGAAGTCAGAGTTTCCACCGAGGAGGAAGAGGGTAGGCCCAGGGTAGGATTCTTGTCGTGGTGGGAAGGCCAAGATCTCGTCCACATGCTGGGCCAAGGCATCCAAGTTCACTCTCCACACAAAGCGCCCATCTGCCTCCACCAGGTTGGTGAGCAGGAACTGCCGCACAGCCATGTCCTGTGGGGGGTGCAGTTGGTGGGGGCTCCCTGTGAGACTTGGGCTGCCACTTGTCTCTTGACAGGTCCCAACCCAAACTATCCAGGGCCTTGAGGGTATCACCTGAATAAGAGAGCTGAGCTGTTTATCGGCCAGTTTGCGGGCAAAGGAGCGGGACACCTTATCTGGGATGTCTATGGCTTTCATGGCTGCCATGTAGGCTGGAAAGTCTGAGCTGGATGTAGTGTTCACTGGGCTGATGTCCACGGCAACCAGACGTTCCACCAGCTCTGGCTGTGGGAGAGAACTGGACTGGGAATCCAGCCTTGGGGCATGCACAGTGGGTCGCAGGCATGGTTCCCTGATCCTGAACTTGGCCATCCCAGGCTCCTTTGAGTGGTTGCCTGCTGGGCACTCAGGATCTACACTGGATGGGAGGAAGCCCTGGATAAGGTCAGCTCACCCTCTGTAGTGCCAGCAACATGGCTGTCTTGCCTCCCATGCTGTGGCCAATGAGGACACAGGGCACTAGGCCCAGCTGGGGCAGGAGGTCCTGCAGGTCCTGGCTCATGGCTTCATAGCTCATGTCTGGGCTGTGGGGGCTGTCACCATGGTTCCGAGCATCCACTGTCAGCACCTGGGGAATGGGATGACAGGAGGGCAGCACTAGCATCCACATTGGGGGCATGGACAGCCAAAGGCCTGGAAGACCTTCAGGCCGAGGGGGTGGAGAACCTGGAGAGAGATCCTGAAGCAGAAGGACTCAAATGGTGAGAAGGCCCAGTTCTCAGACCTAGGAAGCCCAGATGAAGAACCTGGGGTCACTGACACAAAAGAGAAGACCCAAGGAGTGTGACCACATCTCTGAAGGTCTGGCCTGGCTGGGTTGCAACTCCAGAGAAAGAAGACGCCAAGAATTTCCAACAGTTGAAGCACAGAAGGATGGACTGCTCTGAGAGGTGATAAGTCCCCTGTCATCTTTGGTGAACAAGCAAGGGGCTGGCCCCCGTAGCGGGGAGGGTGTCTGCATTTAAGCATTGGACAATGGAGCCCAGCTCAGTTTGGAGCATGCAGATGAAGATGGACTGGATGGATGGAGCACAAGGGAATGAATGGGCGTGGGTCTGCCCTGCAGGCTGCATCTTTAGAAGGTCAATCTCTCTTTTCATTTTCGCTCAGAGAGACCTGTCACTGCTCAGCCGGGTCCCAGCGGTGAGGGTAGAGGAGCTGGCCCCGCCTCAGCCTCATCCCCGATCCCCTACCTCCCGCGGGACTCCGCCTCTCCCGGAAACTCACCCTCCGGCCTGTCTGCTGAGCCAGGGCCTTGGCGATAGAGTTGAAGTTGGTTTTGCAGCCGAAGAGCCCATGCAGAAAGACGAGGGCTGGGCGGGCCGCCTCCCCATCCAGAAGCTTGTAGGAAAGCGGCACCGATCTACTGGAAGGGGCAAGGATGGGGGCTGATCTGAGCCGACTGGGGAAGAGGTTTGGGGGAGCGGCCTGGGAGGAGGCGGGCCCAAACGGAGGAGGTGGGGCCTTCGGGTCCGCACCGGAGGAGGAGGGTTAATGGACGGCCTCCCACCGGGTGCCCTTGACTGACCTCGGGTCGGCGCCGCTTCGGCCGCTGCTGCTGGGTGCAACAGGCACCCTGGAGAAGCAGATTCTGGAGAGTTCGAGCCTCCCATATGGGAGCCTCCAGGCCCGGGCCCAGCTGAGCATGCCCAGGAGCCGCTCCCCCGCACGCACTCCGCGAGCACGTTCAGTACCCTAGCCCCGCCTCCCGCCTTTGCTGAGCCCCGCCCAGTTCCCACTGAAGCTCCGCCTTCTCCCCGCCCGCCCTCGCGGGATTCCCCGCCTTCGCTCACATTTCCTGACGTAATCCTAGAGAACTGTCAATTTTCCCCCAGCTCCGCCCCTCAGGCGGGAGCACCGCCCCTGGCCTCACCCTGGGCAGAGCCACAAACGATCTGGCCCCGCTCGCGGAGCTCCGCTCAGCCGGTGCAGAATCCTTTCGGGGAGTCTGGGCCCTGCGTTCTGGGAATCCGGTCCCAGCTGCTCTGGATGTCCTGGGTTTTGATGCGAGCTCTGGGTAGCCGCGGGACAG
Source organism: Plecotus auritus (assembly GCF_963455305.1). Taxonomy (NCBI): domain Eukaryota; kingdom Metazoa; phylum Chordata; class Mammalia; order Chiroptera; family Vespertilionidae; genus Plecotus; species Plecotus auritus. The sequence goes on along the minus strand of NC_137774.1, from coordinate 91,131,972 downwards.
GCTCTTGGCTAGCCTAGGAGGCCCTGCCTGGACCCGCGCCGGAGCCGCACCTGTCCGCTCTTCTGCCCTCACCCACCGTCTTGGGTGGGTGCCATACTTTATGTGCCGCCCGGGGTGGGGGGGCGCGGGAGAGAGACCTGGGGTGGCTCCCAACGTCAGAGCTACTGCTTGGAGGCACAGTGCTCCATAGGTAGGGAGGAGGGCGCCAGACGGGCTGGAAGGAGTACCTCTTACCCATCCTGAAATTGTGGACTAGAGAAAGAGCTAGGAGGGACTCTAGAGGTTATCTTCAACCATCCCCCACCCCGTTCTTTACAAATGGGGAAACTGAAGCAAACCGGAACCTCTGGTCTGCCATTCATAATGTGAGTCAAAAATGGGCGGCCAGGGTCAAACCCCAGCCAGATGTTAGTACTGGTGGGGGCATCTGAGTTGAAATGACTCAGATCTTCTCCCTACTCCCTCCGCCCCCCTTTACAATCCTTCCACCCCTAGATCTCAGCACGTCTTGCAGAGAAATCGCCTTCCTTTGGAATGCTAACCCGCTGCCATCTTTTCTCCCTAGTCTGGGATAGAGGTGGCGTTGGTGATATTATCTCAGGTCTCAGTTGGCTTCCACTGCAGTGCATCCTTCAGCAGTTGCAAAAATGGCTTACTCTTTCTTTTTAAAAATTTTTATTTATTGACTTTAGAGACAGAGAAGAAACATTGATTTGTTGTTCTACTTGTTTATGCATTCATTGGTTGATTCTTTTTTAAAAAAATATTTTTTTATTGATTTCAGAGAAGAAGAGAGAGGGAGAGATAGAAACATCAATGATGAGAGAGAATCATCTACCAGCCGCCTCCTGCATGCTCCACACTGGGGATCGAGCCCCCAACCCGGGCATGTGCCCTGCCTGGGAATCGAACCGTGAACTCCTGGTTTATAGGTCGACACTCAACCACTGAGCCATTGGTTGATTCTTTTTTTTTTTTTTTTTTTTTTTTTTTTTTTTTTCTTTTCTTTTTTTTTTCAAATTTTTATTAAGGTATTATATGTGTACATATCTTACCATTGCCCCCCACCCCCACCCCACTCCCATACATGCCCTCACCCCCCAATGTTTTGCATCCGTTGGTTACTCTTATATACATGCATATAAGTCCTTCAGTTGATCTCTTATTTCCCCCACCTCTCCCTAACCTTACCACTGTAATTTGACAGTCTGTTTGATGCTTTACTGCCTCTGTAACTATCTTTTTGTTCATCAGTTTATAATGTTTTTCATTATCCCCAAATGAGTGGGATCATGTGGTATTTTTCTTTCATTGACTGGCTTATTTCACTTAGCATAATGTTCTCTAATTCCATCCAAGTGCCTACAAATGGTAGTAATTCCTTCTTTTTTACGGCAGCATAGTATTCCATTGTGTAGATGTACCATAGTTTTCTGATCCAGTCATCTGCTGATGGGCACCTAGGCTGTTTCCAAATCTTAGCTATTGTAAATTGTGCTGCTATGAACATAGGGGTGCATATATCCTTTCTGATTGGTGTTTCTGGTTTCTTAGGATATATTCCTAGGAGTGGGATTACTGGGTCAAATGGGAGTTCCATTTTCAGTTTTTTGAGGAAACTCCATACTGTTCTCCACAGTGGCTGCACCAGTCTGCATTCCCACCAGCAGTGCACGAGGGTTCCTTTTTCTCCGCATCCTCGCCAACACTTGTCGTTTGTTGATTTGTTGATGATAGCCATTCTGACAGGTGTGAGATGGTATCGCATTGTTGTTTTGATTTGCATCTCTCGGATAATTAGTGACTTTGAGCATGTTTTCATGTGTCTCTTGGCCTTCCTTCTGTCTTCTTTCGAAAAGCTTCTATTTAGGTCCGTTGCCCATTTTTTTATTGGATCATTTATCTTCCTTTTATTAAGTTGTATAAGCTGCCTGTAGATGTTGGAAATTAAACCTTTATCAGTGATACCATTTGCAAATATGTTCTCCCATACAGTGGGGTTTCTTGTTGTTTTGTTGATGGTTTCTTTTGCTGTGCAAAAGCTTTTTATTTTGATGTAGTCCCATTTGTTTATTTTCTGTTTGGCTTCCATTGCCCTAGGGGCAGTATCACTGAAAAAGTTCTTTTGGCAAATGTCTGAGATTTTGCTGCCTGTGGATTCCTCTAGTATTTTTATGGTTTCCCGTCTTATATTTAAGTCCTGTACCCATTTTGAGTTTATTTTTGTGTATGGTGTAAGTTGGTGATCTAGTTTCATTTTTTTGCATGTATCTGTCCAATTTTCCCAACACCATTTATTAAAGAGACTGTCTTGACTCCATTGTATGCTCATGCCTCCTTTGTCAAATATTAAGTGCGCATATTGGTTTGGGTCGATATCTGGATTCTCTATTCTGTTCCATTGATCTATATGTCTGTTCTTGTGCCAGTACCAGGCTGTTTTGATGACAGTGGCTTTGTAATACAGCTTGAAATCTGGTATTGAGATCCCTCCTACTTTATTCTTCTTTCTCAGGATTGCTGTGGCTATTCGGGGTCTTTTTTTATTCCAGATGAATTTTTGGAGAGTTCTTTCTAGGTCTGTGAAATACGCCGTTGGTATTTTAATGGGGAGTGCATTGAATCTATAGATTGCTTTGGGTAGTATGGACATTTTAATGATGTTGATTCTACCAATCCATGAACATGGTATGTTCTTCCATCTGTTTACATCTTCCTCTATCTCTTTTTTCAGTGTCCTGTAGTTTTCCGCATATAGGTCTTTTACCTCCTTGGTTAGGTTTATTCCTAAGTATCTTAATTTTTTTGGTGCGATGGAAAATGGGATTGCTTTTTTAGTCTCTCTTTCTGTAAGTTCATTGTTGGTGTATAGAAATGCCATAGATTTCTTGGTGTTAATTTTGTATCCTGCTACATTGCCGAATTCATTTATTAAGTCTGTTAGTTTTTTGATGGAGTCTTTCGGGTTTTTTATGTACAATATCATGTCATCTGCAAATAAGGACAGCTTTACTTCTTCTTTTCCAATTTGGATGCCTTTTATTTCTTCTTCTTGTCTAATTGCAGTGGCTAATACTTCCAGTACTATGTCAAACAGGAGTGGTGAGAGTGGGCATCCCTGTCTTGTTCCTGTTCTTAGGGGAAATGGTTTTAGTTTTTGCCCATTGAGTATGATGTTAGCTGTGGGTTTATCATATATAGCTTTTATTATGTTGAGGTATGATCCTTCTATTCCCACCTTGTTGAGAGTTTTTATCAAGAAAGGGTGTTGGATTTTGTCAAATGCTTTTTCTGCATCAATTGATATGACTATGTGATTTTTATCTCTCAATTTGTTTATGTGATGTATCACATTTATTGATTTGCGGATATTGAACCATCCTTGCATTCCTGGGATAAACCCTACTTGGTCATGGTGTATGATCTTTCTGATGTACTGCTGGATCCTATTTGCTAGAATTTTGTTGAGGATTTTGGCATCTACATTCATGAGGGATATTGGCCTGTAATTCTCTTTCATTGTGTTGTCTTTATCTGGTTTTGGTATTAGGGTGATGCTGGCTTCATAGAAGGAGCTTGGAAGTGTTCCTTCCTCTTGAATTTTTTGGAATAGTCTGAGGAGGATAGGTTTTAGTTCTTCCTTGAATGTTTGGTAGAACTCTCCTGTGAAGCCATCTGGCCCCGGGCTTTTGTTTGCCGGAAGCTCTTTGATGACTGCTTCAATTTCTTCCATAGTTACTGGCATGTTGAGCTGTTTAGATTCTTCCTGATTGAGTTTTGGAAGGTTATATTTTTCTAGGAATATGTCCATTTCCTCCAGGTTGTCCAGTTTGTTGGAATAGAGTTGTTCGTAGTATTTTTTAACAATCCTTTGTATTTCGGCGGGATCTGTTGTTATTTCGCCTCTTTCATTTCTGATCTTGTTTATTTGGGTCCTCTCCCTTTGCTTCTTGGTGAGCCTGGCTAGAGGTTCATCAATCTTGTTTATCCTTTCAAAGAACCAGCTCTTGGTTTTGTTGATCTTTTGTATTGTTTCTTTGGTCTCTATGTCGTTTATCTGTGCTCTGATCTTTATTATTTCCTTCCTTCTGCTTACACTGGGCTTTTCTTGTTGCTCTTTTTCTAACTCTTTGAGTTGTTGGGTTAGGTAATTTATTAGCCCTGTTTCTTGTTTTTTGCAGTAGGCTTGTAGAGCTATGAACTTCCCTCTCAAGACTGCTTTCGCTGTGTCCCATAGATTTTGGATTGTAGTGTTTTCATTGTCATTTGTTGTCATGATGTTTTTTATTTCTTCTTTGATCTCTCTGGTAACCCAGTCATGGTTTAATAGCATGCTGTTTAGTCTCCATGTGTTTGATTTCTTTGGGTTGTTTTTATTGTAGTTGATTTCCAGTTTTATGCCACTGTGGTCTGAGAAGATGCTTGATATGATTTCTATCTTCTTGAATTTGAAGAGACTTTGCCTATGTCCCAACATATGGTCTATCTTTGAAAATGACCCATGTGCGCTTGAGAAGAATGTATATTCTGTGGCTTTGGGGTGAAATGTTCTGAAGATGTCAATTAATTCCATCTGGTCTAGTGAGTCATTTAGGATTGATGTTTCTTTGCTGATGTTTTGTTTAGAGGATTTGTCCAATGGTGATAGTGGGGTATTAAAGTCTCCTACTATGATTGTATTGCTGTCAATGTCTCCCTTGATATCCTCCAGGAGTTTTTTTATGTATTTGGGTGCTCCTGTATTGGGTGCATATATGTTTACCAGAGTTATTTCTTCTTGTTGGATTGCTCCCTTTAGTATTATGAAATGGCCTTCCTTATCTCTTGTTATGTCCTTCAGTTTGAGATCTAATTTGTCAGAAATAAGTATTGCTACCCCAGCTTTTTTTTCAGTTCCATTTGCCTGGAAAACCTTTTTCCATCCCTTCACCCTCAGTCTGTGTGCGTCTTTTTTTCTGAGGTGGGTTTCTTGTAGACAGCAGATATATGGGTCGTGTTTTCTTATCCAATCTGTTACCCTATGTCTTTTGATTGGGGCATTTAATCCATTTACATTTAAAGTTATTATTGATAGGTACTTATTTGTCGCCATTCCTATTCTTTACCCTTGTGTTACTTCTTCGCTTCCTGTTTCTTTCTTTCTTTCTTTCTTTCTTTTTTTTTTTTTTTTTTTTACAGTAGACCCTTTAGCATTTCTTGCATTGCTGGTTTGGTGGTAATAAATTCCCTTAGTCCTTTTTTGTCTGTGAAGCTCCTGATTTCACCTTCAATTTTGATTGACAGCCTTGCTGGGTACAGTATTCTTGGATTCAGCCCCTTCCTTTGCATGACTTTGTATATTTCATTCCATTCCCTTCTGGCCTGATGAGTTTCTGTTGAGAAATCAGTTGCTAGTCTGATGGGGGTTCCTTTGTATGTAACTTTCTGTCTCTCTCTTGCTGCTTTTAAGATTCTTACTTTGTCGTTGGTGTTTGCCAATTTAATTATAATGTGCCTTGGCGTCGGTCTTTTGGGGTTCATTTTGCTTGGGACTCTGTGAGCTTCTTGGATTTGTGTGGGTTTTTTCTTCCCTATATCTGGGAAATTTTCTGTCATTATTTCTTCAAAGAGGTTTTCTATTCCTTGCTCAGCTTCCTTTCCTTCTGGAACCCCTATTATGCGGATGTTGTTTTGTTTCGTGTTGTCCCAAAGTTCCCTTAGACTCTCCTCCTGCCTTTTAATTTTTTTTTCTAGAAGTTGCTTTTCTTGGGTATTTTTTTCCATCTTGTCTTCTAGCTCACTGATGCGGTCCTCTGCTTCTTCTAGTCTACTCTTGATGCTTTCTATTGAGTTCTTTACAGCAGCGATGTCATTTTTCATTTCTTCTTGGTTCTTCTTCATTTCCTCTTGGTTCTTGCTCATATTGTCGAATTTGTCTTCCATTCTTTTCAGCCACCTTATGACCATTTCTCTGAATTCTTTCTCTGACAGGTTGCTTGCCTCCATTTCGTTTACTTCCTTTTCTGGTGATGCCTGCTTTTCTTTCATATGCGGGCTGCTTCTTTGTCTCCCCATGGTCTCTCTTCTCTGGGTGTCTGGTTATGTAGTTCTCTCTCTCCTGGGTTGATTTAAAGGCACAAAATACAGCACTACCAGGTACAACTCACAAAGCACTGAACAGGAATGTATTCACGATATTAATAACCTCCAATAAAGGTGACCACCAGAGAAAGGCAAATTAGGGGATAGGAGAGAAAGAAGAAGAGGAAAAAAGAAAGAAAGAAAGAAAAAAAGAAAAAAGGAGTGTGAAAATGAAATTGGGAAAAGGGAAAGTAAAGAGAAAAAAAAAAGTAAGAGACAAGAAATTGACTAAGAGAGAAAGGGGAACAGACTATATATATATTGGGGATAAAACTCCAATAGAACAATCACTAATCCCAGCAAATGCCAGCAACAAGTGCCTGGGGATTAGTACAAACTACAACACCAACTAATATGGAGTGAGGCAAGGTTAAGCTGAAGCACAAAACAAACAAAAGAATAAACAAAAGAAGAATAAGCAAAACAATCTCACAAAAAAAGCATAAAAATTGGATATATTCTACATTCAAGCAAACAACAACAAAAGGACAGAGATAAGGACAAGTTTATGGATAACTCAGACAGCGAAGGGAGAGGTGTATGTGGACTTGGAGCAGGGGATTGGAGATTAGATATGTAAGTAGGGTGAAATTTTAACAAGGGGTAAACAGAAAGAATAGGGAAAATCTAAAGCAGTAAAAGGGTAAGACAAACAGGACACTGAAAAGGGGGAGGTTAGGAAGAGAGTGATGGCCTAAAGGTAGAGTTGAGATAGAGTAAAACGATGCTAAAGGAAAGGTAAAAAATAGAATGTAGAACCCTAATCCCAAAATAAAATGAAGAGAAAATAAAATGACACTTTAAAAAAAAAAAAAAAAAGATAAAATAGCAGTAGTAATAATACGGATTGAAAATAAAAATGTAATCATTAAAAAGGCAAAATCAAGTGATGAAAAAAGAAAAAAAAAGTTTCTTGATTAAAAGATGCAAAAAATGAAAATTAAAAAAAAATAAAAAAATAAAAAAAATAAAAGGTAAAAATAAAATGTGGAGTAGTGAAGGTCATTCACTTCCTCTGTTTTTCTGTTTGGCACGCCTCTTTCTCAGTCCAGACAGTATTGCAGTTCCCTGCGATCCACTGCTCTTCGGTGTTGTAAGCCAGTCCTGATTTTAAGCAGGCGGTGTGTCTTAATTTCTCGTATTCCTTTATTTTTGATTACACAAGAGTCAATTTGTGATTCAGCCCCTGGGTGGCAGTGTTTCTGGATTGACTTCCGGGTCTATCTATGGCCTCTCTAGGGAGTGTTAGAGCCTTCTTTCCCTGTGGCACTCGGGCCTGTGGGAGTGGTCTGCCTCAGAGCTGACTCTCTGATGGTCACTCCCCGCTCCGATCCCCAGGTTCCAGAAAAACAACCTTCCCCTGCAGTCTCCCAGGGTGTCCCCAACTGGGTGATCCTATGTATTGGGCTTAGTAATCAGAAGCAAGGATTTGAAGAGGAAAAAGCCCAAGTGTGCGAACTCCGGGACTGCGAGTGAGCCCAGGCACCCAGGGAGCGCACGGGCTGCGCGTAAGTCTGGACTGCCTGAAATTCTTAGGGTGTCCCTGCACTTCAGATCAAAATGGGTTGCTTTTTAGAGTGCCCTTCTCTTAGCAGCTCTGAGGACCCCTTTCCACAGTCACAGATCACGCCAGCCCCTACAGCCACGGATTTTTCTAGGCACAGACTTCCCTGGTCCTCCAGCTCCCGCAAAACGCGCGTTCCTCTCTCCCGCCGGGACCAGAGACCTCACCTTATCCCAGGCGAAATCTGACCTTTCCGTGGTGGAGTGTAGAGCTTCTCTGAACCCGTGTGCTTGCGCCAGTTGGGGAGCGTTGTTCTGGGGCTCGCAGCTGTTCCTGGGGTGCCGCAGTTGTGGATTCTCAGGCTTCAGATAAGCTCCACTTTCCGGATCAAGATGGCGCAGACTCCGCGTCCAAGCCCGCAGCTCCGGGAGGGGACCCAGCCGCAGTTCGTGCTGCCAGGTCAGGGGAACCCCGTTCAGCAGTCCCCCACCTCCTTCTGGAATTCAGCTGTCTCCCAACCAGCCAACAAACACTCCTTGCGCGACCCTCAGCTGTTCTTTCTTTCTGCTCCGGGACAAGGCTCGGAACACGTCTGTCTATTCCGCCGCCATTATTCTCCCCATTGGTTGATTCTTGTATACACCCTGACTAGGGATAGAACCTGAAACCTTGGTGTATCAGGACTGTGCTCCAACCAACTGAGCTACCTCACCAGGGGGAGTGGCTGCTCTTTCTATAGCATCCTTTTGCTCAGAAACCTTCAGGGACTCCCCATAGTTGAAAGTTGAAACTTCATCACCACATCCCAAGCTTTCCCCAGTATGATTACATTTCCACCCATGCTCCCCCTTCTCTTACTCCCCCTGAGAACTACACTGCACACCTCCCTTTAGATCTTTACCACAATTACCCACTCCCCCTGCTGGGATGCTGTGCCTGCCTTCCAGATAGCCAGGTGCCAGATTCCAGGATAACTGCCACCTCCTCCTCAAGCCTTCCCAGATTTCCCTGGTTGAAACTAATTTCTTCCACCTCATGTTCTAAAGCATTTGCCAGAGTCTACTCTATAGTATTATAGAACAGCCCTTCTCTGTGTCCACCATAGGCTGGGGGCTCCCAGAGGCCCAGAGCCATGTTTTGTTCATCTGGTGCTAAGTGCAATAGTAATTTTACTGAATGATCTTGGGGAGATTCAGGGCAGTAGCTGAGGCTTAGGTGAAGGTTCAGCTGGTGGCTGGATCTGTGCCCCTTCCAGGAGATGACACCTGGGCTTGCAAGGATTACATGGGCCTTTCTCCCCCTTTAGGGTATGCTGGATGGAATCGGGACCAGCAGGAGGCGTTCTAACTACTCTATGGGACTCAAAGCGGGAGTCAGCCTGAGGACTGGCAGGTGTTTTGTTCTAATCTGAGGAGGGCTTTGAAGTCACTGGTGACTCTACACACACCAGGTGGTGTAATCATTTGTTATCAGCATAATCATTAGGGGAGTGATGAGGACAGCTGAGCCCTGGACGGGGACTGGTCCAAGGTCTGGGAGGGGTCCTCAGAGAGTGGATCAAGCAGTGTTTTTCTAGAGTTGGTGGAAGAAGGGTAAGGGAGTTGGCATAATGTTGGTGATTCAGAAAGGTAGTATTTCGAACTGACCTCCACCCTCACGCCAACCTGTCTAGCCTGGTAAACTGAGCCTGGCCCAGGACCCTGACATCAGCCCCCAGCCAGAGCTCTGGGTCTAAGGGCAGAAACATCCTTGAGGCATCCCCACCCCCTCCCCCGCCAGCCCTGTCATTTGGCTGGTTAGGGTGAGATCAGCAAGCAGAAAAACCAGTTGGCTTGAAGTTTTCTCTTGTTGCTACCTGGGAAGAACTCTGGCGATAGTGTGTTGGGGGAGAAGGGTCCACCTGGGGCTGCCCACCCCACCCCAGCTTGTTAGGAACAGGCTGGTGGACTCACAGTTGGTGAGAGCCTCCCTGGGGGGACAGGAGGGTTCAGTTGTTGGAGGGGAGGCCTCTGAGCCCTGATATGCTGAGGTGATGGGGGGAGAACCGGGTTGCAGAATAACTCACTACCTCTGAGGAGGTCTAGTCTACCCTTCTGCGGCCCTGTTCCCAGTAGTTCCAACCTTCCCTGTAAAGTGAAAATGGGGAGGCGGAGGTGAAGTAACCCAGCTCCAATCGCTCAGCCCAGCCCTAATTCCTCCCCAGGCTGAGTGACGGGAGCCTAAGGGGTGTGGCCTGCGGAGGCTGGGACTCTGCACCCTGGAGGTGGCGGCGTCGAATGGGTTAAAGCGAGGAGGTGGCGGGTGTCCTATAACCGCACCTGGACCAGTATCGGTCACGTGGCCAGGGTTTCACCTGCCCCGCTGAGCAGGGACAATCAGGCCGCTTGTTCCGGGGTTGGTCGCCATGGTGACAGGAGTGCGCCTGGGAAGGTCACCAGGGCAAATTCCTGCGGGCCCGCAGGGTGGGGCAGCGCTGTCAGTCTTGCAGGGGCGCGTTGGGGCTCCCAAGGACCCCTGGAGGTTTCCTGTTGAGCTGTCCCCAGGGGCCCCTATGTGACTGCCACCCAGCCTCCTCCCATCTCATCCCTTCCCGCACCATCCCAGTTCAGCTTCTGTTCCCAGATTTTGAACCTGAGTTTATTAAACTGCCAGGACTTTCATATACATTACCTCATTTAATCTGCCTTTCCCACGTGGGAGTGGTAATCCCCTGTGTCTCCCCCAGATTCCCTGAGTACTTTGAGAACATTCGCTGCTTCTTTTCTTCTTTCAACAATCAATCCACACTTTTGGAACCTCTTTACTACGTGCCTTTGTACACAGAGGCACCTTTCTAGACACAACCGTGCAACAAACAACAAACGCATGAACCACACAACAGTGGATTCTGCAGAGTGTTTATTTCTTCAGAGCAGGTTGGAGAAGCCCCTGAGGACCATTGTTTGAAGGCAGGGACTGCACAGGGACATCCCATATCTCTGGTGTCAAGAACATCTCTGGGGGCCTCTCTGCCACCTCCAGACCCTACTCATACCTCCTCCCTTCCAAGCTTCCCCCAGGCCCAGAGATCCTCAGTCTCTTACTTTCATCCACTCACTTTTTTTTGCTCCAGAACCCTACTAACAGCAACTGTTTGTCAACTTCTTTTCTACCAGAGTCTCAAGTGGCATAGTCACTGTCTCCCCAGTAACAGTCTCATCACACCCATAAATTCTTAAAGTGGGTGGGGTGAGGACACCTACCCTTTGGAGTGGAGGTGGTAGAGGGAATCCTTGTTGTGTTTTTTCTCAAACCCCACCCCCAGAGCTGTCTGCCTGCTCCCTGAGTCTGTCTCTATTTTGCTTGGTAGTTCAGTTTGTTCATTAAATTCCACATGAGTGAAATCATATGGTACTTGTCTTCCTTTGACTGGCTTGTTTGATTTAGAGTAATGTTCTCCAGGTCTATCCATGCTGTTGCAAAGGGTAAAATTTTCTTCCTTCTTACAGCAAAGTGGTATCCCATTGGTAAATGTAACACAGTTCCCCCCACCACCCCCTTCCATCTACTGATGGACACTTGAGCTGTTTCTAGATCTTGGCTGTTGTAAATAACACTGCAGTGAACATAGAGGTACATATATTCTTTCGATTTAGTGTTTCCGGTTTCTTTGGATAAATTCCCAGGAGAGGAATCACTGAGTCATAGACAGTTCCATTTTAAATTTAAAAAATATATTTTTTTATTGATTTCAGAGAGAAAAGGAGAGGGAGAGAGAGATAGAAACAACAATGATGAGAGAGAATCATCTATCGGCTGCCTCTGCACACCCCACATTGGGGATCAAGCCTGCAACCCCGGCATGTGCCCTGACCCAGAATCAAACCATGCCCTCCTGGTGCATGGGTTGACATTCAACCACTGAGCCACACCGGCTTGGTGAAGGCTCCCTTTTCTCCACATCTTCTTTGTGTGTTGGGAGTCCCTGTATTTTGAAACTCAGCAACCTTCTCTCCCCATTGAGAAACACCAGCCTGCAAGCTATATTCCAGCCTCCTCTGCCTTCATTTTTGACCCTTCAGTTATTGAAACCTACTGTGTGCTAGGCACTGGGGATGCAAGGGTGAGCCCAGGAGATCAACTCACAGACCTGGCAGTCTGGTGGAGACTACACTCATGGAAGCACAATCACACACTGAGTAAATACACAAAGGAAAGTGAGAGTGTAAGACAGGAATCCGACAGGCCCTGGGGTCAGGTAAGGTGGCTAGCTCTGACTAAGTGATGCTTGAATGGAGAGCTGAAGGATGAGTAGGAGTCAGCCAGGTGAAGGGGTTACATTGGAGTCAAGTGTTCCCAAAGTGGGAACACCTTGTGCCATGGCAAAGCCATCCCATCTCCCAATGTAGAATCTTAGGAGTCATCCTTGACGCCTCCTTCCTTACCTCCCCCACCCTATCCCTCACATAGTTTTTATCTCCCAGATAGTTCTGATATCCATCCACTTCTCTCCATCTCCATGGCCCCATCTCTCCCCTGCATTGCAGCTTCCTCCATTTTGGCCCCTCCAGTCCCTAAATGGTAACCAGCATGATCTTTTCCAAACACACAATGTATTACTATGTAAATCTATTTTCTTCCTATTTATGTTTTCCCGTTTTTCTGTGCTCTGGGTTTTTTTTTTTGTTTTTTTTTCACTTTAATGGCCATTTTATTCACATCAAAACTACCATTAAGTGTAAGATTTCCTTTACCATAATAATGTTTTCCATGGAAGATCGGAATCTATTAAAAATAAAATTTTGCGCCCTAACCGGTTTGGCTCAGTGGATAGAGCGTCAGCCTGAGGACTGAAGGGTCCCAGGTTTGATTCCGGTCAAGGGCATGTACCTTGGTTGCAGGCACATCCCCAGTAGGGAGTGTGCAGGAGGCAGCTGATCGATGTTTCTCTCTCATCGATGTTTCTAACTCTCTATCCCTCTCCCTTCCTCTCTGTGAAAAATCAATAAAATATATTTTAAAAAATAAATAAATAAAATTTTGCGCTTTTTACGAAGATGGCGCCGAAAGCTAAGAAGGAAGCCCCTGCCCCTCCCAAAGCCGAAGCCAAAGCAAAGGCTTTGAAGGCAAAGAAAGCAGTGTTGAAAGGCGTCCACAGCCACACAAAAAAGAAGATCCGCACGTCACCCACCTTCCGACGGCCAAAGACACTAAGGCTCCGGAGGCAGCCTAAATACCCTCGAAAGAGCGCACCCAGGAGAAACAAGCTTGACCACTATGCCATCATCAAGTTCCCCCTGACTACCGAGTCAGCCATGAAGAAGATAGAAGACAATAATACACTTGTGTTCATTGTGGATGTCAAGGCCAACAAGCACCAGATCAAACAGGCTGTGAAGAAGCTCTATGACATTGATGTGGCCAAGGTCAACACCCTGATCAGGCCTGATGGTGAGAAGAAGGCATATGTTCGACTGGCTCCTGACTATGATGCTTTGGATGTTGCCAACAAAATTGGAATCATCTAAACTGAGTCCAGCTGCCTAATTCTAAATATAAAAATTTTACACTGTAAAAAAATAAAATAAAATAAAATAAAATAAAATAAAAATTTGCAATTTATTATACATAAGTGTATACTATCTTTTTTTTCCTTTGTAGTAAATTACTTTTTATTTATTTATTTTTTATTTATTGTCTAAAGTTTTACATATGTCTCCTTCCTCCCCCTCCCCTTGATCTCTCCCTCCCCCAGCCATTCCCACCCTGGAGTGTGCCCTGGGTTTTGTGCTCATTGTCCCTGGGGATGCACATATGTAGCAGACCTGAAAGTAGAAAAGCTGGTTTATGTGTTTCAAAGCCGAAGCCCTGAGGGGAAAGGAATGCCTCAGCAGAGACAAGTGTCTTGGCCAAGAATAGGAGCGGGGAGGGTTCTGCCACCTGCTTCTTGGCAGGGTCCCCAGAGAGGAATAGCTCCTGGGTTTACTAGGCAGGCAGTACCATAGACTGCTTACAAAATATTCCCATGTCCCAAACCCAGACACAGTGTGAACCACAGACTGAAGGGGCCCATGAGACAGGGTGGTGATGTTTAAGCAGTGATCACTATTGCCTGAGGGCTGGATGCTGTCCAACCGCCACCTCCCCACCCCCAGCCTTCTTCTTGACCCCTCTCCCCTTCCCCAGCAAATTTGGTCCTGCTGAATATCATAGAACTGTTTCTGACCTCAGGAGGATTAAAGTTCAACTTGTTTCCAACTGCCTGGGCAGAATGGAGTATCCAGGAAATAATGTCATTGCACATCTGAGTTTGTGGACTTTCATTATTGCTACAATGCCATTCACTTTTGTCAACTGACTTCAAAAAATTGTTCATTGATTTTAGAGAGAGAGAGGAAAGAAGAGAGAAACATCACTTTGTTGTTCCAATTATTTATGCATTCATTGGTTGTTTCTTGGATGTGCCCTGACAGGAGATTGAACCCTCAACCTTGGCATATTGGGGATGACGCTCTAACCAACTGAGCTTACTGGCCAGGGCCGAACTGACTTTCTTTTTAAATTCAGTTTAATTCATCCAATACATATTTACTGAGCCCCTGCTAATACCAAGCATGAATTGTAGAGCTAGGAATATGGCAATTACATGGACCTATTGCTCAGGGAATACAAAAACACCCCCCCCCCCCCCCCGCCAGCTTTTCTACTCTCTGGTGGGGAAGACAGGCCATAAACAAAGAAATAAATATGTAAGTACAAATTGTGATAAATTCAGGGAGCTGAGTGCTGTGTTCAATAATAATTGGGGTGGGAGCGAATATGTATGGTGATAGGAAAGACCTCAGGTAAGGTGAAATCTAAAGGATAAGAAGTAGGCAATCATATCATATAACAGCGGGGGCGGGAGATTGTTCTAGGCAGAAGGAACAGCAAGTGCAAAGGCCCTGAGGTGCACAAGATCTTCCCTTGTTAGAGGAAGTTGGAGCAGAGAAAGCAAGGAAAGAAAGTTGTATATGAGGTGGGCTTGGGTTGGTCCAAGCAGGGAACTGGTAGGAGATGTGGTTGTTAGTCTAAGAGAAATGAGAGCCAATAAAGGTTTTAAGCAGGAAGAGACATGATTTACATTTTTATAAGACTGTTTGGCTTCGTGGCAGATGGCGGGGGACAGAATAAAAGCGAAACGGAGGAGGGGAAGAAAAGTCAGCTAGGGGGCAGTTAGTTGTCCAGTTAGGACATGATGGTAACTTTTGACTGGGAGATGGCTGTGGAGACATGAAGAGGCAGATTTGAGATATATTTTGACTTAGAATCAATAGGATTTGATTAAGAATTGGGTGGGTAGAGAGGAAGATGGTGGTGAGGAAAGGGAAGGAATCAAGGACAAACCCCATGTTTCTGGACTGAACACATTGGTGGGTAGTTCTGCTGAGGTGGGGAATTCTAGAGAGGAACATTTATTTTATTTTTTTTTCTCTACAGGGTACCAGTGGTAGGAAGAATCAGGAGTTCCACGTGAGGCCTGTTAAGTTTGAGATGCCAATGAGATATCATAATATAGTAGGCCCTCTGTATCTATGGGTCTCACATCCACAGATTCAGCCGACGGTGCATCAAAAATATTCAGAAAAAGCCCTGGCTGTGTGTTCAGTGGTTAGAGTGTTGGCCCATGCACTGAAGGGACTTGGGTTTGATTTCTGGTCAAGGGTGTGTACCTGGGTTGCAGGCTTGATCCCTGCCCCTGTTGGGGTGGATGGGGAGGCAGCCAATTGATGTGTCTCTCTCACATCAATATTTCTCTCTCTCTCTCTCTTCTCCCTCCTCCCCCCTCCCTCCCTTCTACTCTCTCTGAAAATCAATGGAAAAAATATCCTCGGGTCAGGATTAACAATATATATTTGGAAAAATAATCCCATAAAGTTCCAAAAACAAAACTTGAATTTGCTGCACACTGAGCACTATGCTGAATCCACATGAATGAAGTGAAATGCAGGCATACTCTGCTGTAGCCTCTATGCAAATACAACACCATTTTACATAAGGAACTTGTGCATCCTTGAATTTTGGTATCTGTGGGGGTCCTAGAACCAATCCCATGGGGGATGGGGGATATTGAGGGACGACTATAGTTAACATTTGAGTGCTTCAGATGTACCAAACACTGTTCTAAGTGCTTTATATCCATTACCTCATTTAATCCTCATAATGACTGTGAGAAGGTATATATATATTATTTATGGTCCCTCCTTTATAGCTGAGAGAATTGAGCCACAGAGAGGTTAATTGCTCAGAATCACACAGCTTGGAAGCTGCAGGCCAGGATTCAATCCCAAGTGGTCGAGCTCTAGACGCCATGCTGTTAACTGCTGCCCTCCACTACCTCCAAGGTATCTACGGAGGCAACTGGATGCCTGAATGGGGAGCTTGAAGCAAAGGGCCAAAAACCAGAGGCTGTTAAAGCCATGGGAAAGGGTGAGACAATCAAAGGGTATTGCCCTTTGCACATTAGAGGAAGAGGAGAGGGACCAGGACAGAGGACCCTTGGAGTTAAGTAGAGGAAGACCAGGGAAGGGAGATGGAGGAGTGGACATAGAGTGGGGAGGAAGGCCAGGTGGGGTGCTGTCACAAAGAGTAGCCATAGTCCTGAAGGGAAAGGAGCAGTCAACTATGTCCAAAATTGCTGAGAATGTCGAGTAAGCTCCAGATTGAAAAGTGACTGTTGGCCATGGCAACCTGGATGCCTTGCCTCTGGCGATCTTGCCAGGAGCAGCTTGAAGTTATGAAAGAGTGGGGGCAGGAGCAGACCAGAGTGGCTGATTGGCATTTGGGAGGGGAGGAAATGAAATTGGGTGGTCAGATAACTCTTGATAAGGTGAGCAGAGAAATGGGGTGGTATCTGTTTGGACATGTGAAGTCAAGGAAACTTCTTTCTTTTTAAAGAACAGAAATACCGCCCTGCCCAGTGGGGCTTGGTTAGTTGGGCGTTTTCTCAACACCATTTATCAAAGAGTCTTTCCTTTCTCCATTGTATGTTTTTGCTCCTTTGTGGAAAATTAATTGCCCATATATGTGTGGGTTTATTTCTGAGCTCTCAATTCTGTTCCATTGGTCTGTGTGTCTGTTTTTCTGCCAATATCATGCTTTTAAAGTAATTGCAGCTTTGTAGTATAATTTGAAGTCAGTGAGTATGATACCTCTGGCTTTGTTCTTTTTCCTCAAGATTGCTTTGGCTATTCAGGGTCTTTTTGTGATTCCATACAAATTTGATGATTATTTGCTCCATTTCTTTGAAAAATGTCATTGGGATTTTGATGGGGATTGCATTAAATCTATATATTGCTTTAGGTAATATCGCCATTTTAACTATGTTGATTCTTCCAACCTAAGAGGATGGAATATCTTTTTCTTCCTTTGTGTCTTCTTCAATTCCTTTCAACAATGTCTTATAGTTTTCAGTATACTGTATAGGTCCTTTACTCCCTTGTTAAGTTTATTCCTAGCTATTTTATCTTTTTTTGTTGCAATTGTAAATAGAATTGTTTTCTTCATTTCTTTTTCTGATATTTCATTATTAATATACTAGAGGCCTGGTGCACAAAATTTGTGTCCCTCAGCCTGGACTGCGCCCCCTCACAGTCCGGGAGCCCTTGGGGAGATGTCCACCTGACAGCTTAAGCTGGCAGGTGGACATCCTTAGAGCGAAAGAGGCTCCTGCCACCACTGCTGTGCTCGCCAGCCATGAGCCGGGCTTCTGGATGAGTGGTGCTCCCCCTGTGGGAGCGCACTGACCACCAGGGGGCAGCTCCTGCATTGAGCGTTTGCCCCCTGGTGGTCAGTGAGCATCATAGTGACCCGTTGTTCTGCCCTTTGGTCGATTTGCATATTAGCCTTTTATTATATAGGATAGATTTTTGTACATTCATTTTTATACCCTGCATCTATACTGAATTTGTTTATTGTTTATAATCCTAACTAATAAAAGAGTAATATGCAAATTGGCATCACTCCAACACACAAGATGGCCGCCCCCATGTGGTCAAATATGGCTGCCCCCATGTGGACACAAGATGGCCGCCACAAGATGGCCTGCAGGGAAGGGCAGTTAGGGGTGACCGGGCCGGCAAAGGAGGGCAGTTGGGAGGGACCAGGCTGGCAGAGGAGGGCAGTTGGGGGCGATCAGGCCAGCAGGGGAGGGCAGTTAGGGGTGACCGAGCTGGCAGAGGAGGGCAGTTGGGGGAGACCAGGACAGCAGGGGAGGGCACTTGGGGGGGGGCAGGCCTGCAGGGGAGGGAAGTTGGGGAGGACCAGGCCTGCAGGGGAGGGCAGCTGGGGGGGACTAGCCTGCAGGGGAGGATGGTTGGGGGGGACCCAGGCCTGCAGGGGAGGGCAGTTGGGGGGGCCCAGGCCTGCAGGGGAGGGCAGTTAGGGGCAACCAGGCTGGCAGGGGAGGGCATTTAGGAATGACCAGGCCGGCAGGGGAGGGCAGTTAGGGGCAATCTGGCCGGTGGGGGCAGTTAGGCATCGATCAGTCTGGCAGGAGAGTGGTTAGGGGGATGATCAGGCTGGCAGGCGAAGCAGTTAGGGGCAATCAGGCAGGCAGGCAGGCAGGTGAGTGGTTGGGAGTCAGCAGTCCTGCATTGTGAGAGGGATGTCCAACTGCCCATTTAGGCCTGATCCCGGTGGGCAGTCTGACATACCTGAAGGGGTCCCATATTGGAGAGAGTTCAGGCTGGGCTGAATGACACACACAACCCCCGCTGTGCACCGAGCCTCTAGTAGATTTTTAAAAAAAAGAAACAATAGGGTTTTCCATACATAGGATCATGTCATCTGCAAAAAGTGACAGTTTTGCTTCCTCATTCCCAATTTAGATTCCTTTTATTTCTTTCTCTTGCCTAATTGCTCTGGCTCAGACTTCCAGCACTATGTTGAACAGTGGTGAGAGTGGGCATCCTTGTATTGCCCTGATCTTAGAGGAAAGCTTTCAGGTTTTCACCACTAAATATCATATTAGCTGAGAGTTTATCATATATGGCCTTTATTATGTTAGGTACTTTCCTTCCATGCACATTTTATTATAAATGGATGTTGTATCTTATCAAATGCTTTTTCTGCATCCATTCATATGATCATATAATTTTTTTAAAGAGTCATCTTTTTTAAAAAAAATATGTTTTTTATTGATTTCAGAGAGGAAGGGAGAGGATGAGAGAGATAGAAACATCAATGATGAGAGAATCATTGATCAGCTGCCTCCTGCATGCCCCCAACTGGGGATCCAGTGCACGACCCTGGCATGTGCCCTTGACTGGAATCAAACCCAGGACCCTTCAGTCTGCAGGCCGACGCTCTACCCACTGAGCAAAACCAGCTAAGGCTGATCATGTAATTTTTATCTTTTATTTTGTTAATGTGGTATATTGCATTGATTGATTTATGTATGTTAAACTATTCTTATGTCTCTGGAATGAATTCCATTTTATTGTGTTGTTTTATCTTTTTAATGTATTGTTGTACTCAATTTAATGTATTGTTTAGAATTTTTGCATCTATATTCATCAGAGATATTGGCCTGTAATTTTCTTTTTTGTGTGTTGTTCTTGCCTGGTTTTAGTATCAGGGTAATGTTGGCCTCATAAAATGAGTTAGGAAATATTGCCTCTTCTTCAGTTTTTTGGAAGAGTTTGAGAAGGATAGGTATTAAATCTTCTTTGAATGTTGGTAGAATTCACTAGTGAAGCTGTCAGGTCCTGCACTTTTGTTTTTCAGAAGGTTTTTAATGACTGTTTTAATTTTGATCAGTCTATTTCAGTTTTCCAGTTCTTCATGATTCAGTTTAGGATAGGTGAGTATTTCTAAAAAGTTGCCCATTTTTTTTAGGTTATTGAATTTGGTGACATATAGGCTTTCATATTATTCTTTTTAAAAAATATATTTTTATTGATTTCAGAGAGGAAGGGAGAGGGAGAGAAATAGAAACATCAATGATGAGAGTGAATCATTGAACGGCTGCCTCCTGCATGCTCCCTACTGGGGATCGAGCCCACAGCCTGGGCATGTGCCCTTGACCCAAATCAAACTTGGGACCGTTCAGTCTGCAGGCCAACGTTCTATCCACTGAGCTAAACTGCTAGGGCTCATATTTATTCTTTCATAATCCTTTGTATTTCTCTGGTGTTCGTTATAACTTCTCCTCTTTAATTTCTGATTTTGTTCGAGTCTTTCCTCTTTATTTCTTCAGTGAGGCTAGCCAGGTTTGTCAATTTTATTTATCTTTTCAACCACATCAAAATTACAACTAAAATACAACCACTGAGTCACGCCTGCTGGGCCCTTTTGCTACATATAAAAATATTTTGGTTTTTGTTAATACTCATCCAAGGATATTTTTTCCATTGATTTTTAGAGAGAGTGGAAAGGAGAGAGGGAGGGGGTAGAGAGAGAGAGAGAGACATATGTGAGAGAGACACATCAATTGGTTGCCTCCTGCATGTGCCCTGACCAGGGCCAGGGACGAAACCTACGATCCAGATACATGCGCTTGACAGGGAATTGAACCCCATGACCCTTTGATGTGGGAGGTGGGGGCTATGCTCTAAACTCTGAGCTCAATTGGCTAGGGTAAACATTTTTAATATGTCATACTGTCATTCTCATTTGTCTCTGTGGATCTTTTGATCTCTTATTTCTTCTTTGAAACGTTGTTCAGTAGCATGTTATTTAATTTTTGCATGTTTGTGATTTTTCCAGCTCTTCTTTTTTTTGTTTTTAAGTTGATTTCCAGCTTCAAACACTTGTGGTCAGAGAATATACATGTTATGCTTTCAATTTTCTTAAATTTGTTGAGACCAGTTTTGTGACCCAAAATATGGTCTATCCTTGAGAATGTTCCATGTGCACTAGAGAAGAATGTATACATTCTAGAGTTCTGGGATGAAAAGCTCTGTAAATTTCAATTATACCCATTTGATCTAATGTGTCATTTAAGGCCCATATTTCTTTATTGATTCTCTGGTTGGATGCTCTACCCATTTCTATTAGTGAGATAATAGAGGCCACCAATATAATTGTACTTTGATCAGTTTCTCTCTTTAGTTCTGTTAGTAATTGCTTTATATATTTTGGTGTTCCCAGGTTGGGTGCATATATATTGTATTATGTCTTTTTGATGTGTTGTTCCCTTTATTATTGTATAACTAGAGGCCTGGTGCACAAAATTTGTGCACTCAGGGGTGCGGGTGTCCCTCAGCCTGGACTGCGCCCCCTCACAGTCCGGGAGCCCTTGGGGAGATGTCCAACTGACGGCTTAAGCTGGCAGGTGGACATCCTTAGAGCGAGAGAGGCTCCTGCCACCACTGCTGTGCTCGCCAGCCATGAGCCCGGCTTCTGGCTGAGCGGTGCTCCCTCTGTGGGAGCGCACTGACCACCAGGGGGCAGCTCCTGCATTGAGCGTTTGCCCCCTGGTGGTCAGTGAGCATCATAGCGACCGGTCGTTCTGCCCTTTGGTCGATTTGCATATTAGCCTTTTATTATATAGGATGTCCATCATTGTCTCTTATTACTTTTTTTATCTTTAAATCTGTTTTGTCTGATATAAGTATGGCTACACCCACTTTTCTCTGGATGCCATTTGCTTGGAGTGTTATCTTTCATCTCTCCACTTTGAGCCTACGTTTGTCTTTGTAGCTGAGATGGGTCTCCTGAAGGCAGCATATGGTTGGGTCTTGTTTTTTAATCTATCCTGCTACTCTGTGCCTTTTAATTGGTGAGTTCAGTCCATTTACATTTAGGGTGACTATTGATATATGAAGACTTCTCAAGGCCAATCTTGTTTCATCTATGCTCCATGTATCTTCACTCACACCTGCACATTATTTTGAACTAAGTCTCAGACATCATATCTGTTAATGTTTCATCTGTAAATATTTCATTATGTGCCTTTTATTTTATTATTATTTTTTTCAGTATGTTTCCATTAAAGATAAGGACTATTTTTTTATTTTTTATTTTTATTTTTTAAATATATTTTATTGATTTTTTACAGAGAGAAAGGGAGAGGGAGAGTTAGAAACATTGATGAGAGAGAAACATCAATCAGCTGCCTCCTGCACACCCCCTATTGGGGATATGCCCGCAACCAAGGTACATGCCCTTGACCAGAACCGAACCCAGGACCCTTGAGTCCGCAGGCCGACGCTCTATCCACTGAGCCAAACCGGTTGGGGCTTGTTTTGTTTTTGTTTTTTTTTAAACATAAACCACCATATCACTTGCACACTTTAAAAAGTAATAATTTCTTGTAATAGCTTAAAAATGAAAAGGCCTTTCAAACGAGAGGCAAACAAGTGTTCATTTGAGATCAATAGAGCTATTCAGGAATCATTAATTTAGGCAGAAGCTCAAATAATGTCCTGACTAAGAGATAAACACAAGGGGCATTTATGAGAAGATGAAGGGGGACAATTCCACCAATAGAAGGAAGATAACATAGTGATGTTAATTCTAAATAATGTTTAAAATTTTCAGTCTAGTAGTCATCAGTACAGTATTCACAATAATCTTGTTATCTTGCCAACAGGTTTTTTTTTGAGGCACACGTTTGCTGAGGCCCAGTCCCAAGGTTGTTTGAAGTATAAGGTATGCACCTCTGGTATGGCAGCTCCAGCTCCATTTTAAAGTGGTTTTCTTTAGCTCCGTTGGTTGTCATCCCATGCACCTGAGAGGTTGCCTTTAGATTCCAGGGCAGGGCAGGCACATGCCCGGGGCTAGTTGTGGGCTTGATCCCCAGTGGGGGTCATGCAGGAGGCAGCTGATTGAGGATGGTTCTCTCTCTTCGATGATTCTCTCTCTCTCCCTCTAATTTCCTCTCTTTCTCTAAAAATCAATAAAAACATTAAAAAAAAACAAATAAATAAAAAATAAAGTGGCTCTGTTTATATTATTGTTTACACTTACCAATTATTCACTCAGCTTTCAAATTTCTAATTGTTTCATAAATGCCCTAAACTTTTTAACAGTTCGAATCAAGAACCAATTAAGGTCCACAACTGTGATTGGTTGATATGTCTTTTAAGTCTCTTGATCTATATAGGTTTCCCTACATCTCATTTTTTTGTTTCCCTTGAAAATTTTTTATTGAAGAACCCATTTCTTTGTCCTATAGAATTCTCCACATTTGGCTTTTGCTGATTGCATTCTCTGTTGTGTTCCTCTCTCTTTCGCATGGCCTATAAATTGAAACCTGATCTAAAAATTCAATCAGATTCAGATTTGATTTATTATTTTGCTTTTTCTGCAAGACCACTTCACAAGAGATGTTGTATTTGATTCTTTTTTTTTTTTATGGCAGCCAAGTTGTACTGGTTAGGATGCCTTTGGCTGGAAATCCTAAGTCAAACTGGCTTAAGCAATAAGAAAAGCTGCATCTACCATAGTCCCTGAGGGCCCCAGGGAGGTGACAGTTACTAGACAGAAATGTTTCCATGGCTCCAGGTTCCTCCCTTCCAGACTAATGTCTCATCATCGGCCTCACTGTGTAATGCCTACATTGTAGGGTTCTTATGGGCGTCACAGGGACAGTACCACCTCTCTTACAGATGAGAGTGAGGGTGGCCGGTGACTTGCCCAAGGTCTCTCATTGAGTACCAGAGCCGGTGCTGTCCCTCTCCTCTTTACCTGCTCTTTACCCGTCTTGGCACAGCTGACCTTTAATGGAGCCCTGGTAGGGGAGGGAGAAGGAAAGTACTGTCTGTTCTTCCCTGCCTGCTACAGACCTTGAGGGAGCCACAATAAATGCTGTGTTTGTTTGATATAGCCCTTGGCTTTTGGTCTCAGCAGGAGGAAGAGCTAGAACAGGTGTGGCAAGACCAGGAGGCCTGCGGCACCACAGTGGAAGGTGGGGTGGGACAGAGCCCCAGGGCCTGGCAGTGGGCTTCAGGTCTGTGGATTGTAAAGAAATCCAGGAACTTTCTCATGACCCAGCCATCTTCTTCATGTTTCCAGGTGCCTGCCTGGCTGAATACACCGAAATACTAACAATACTTACTGACCTTAACTAAGGTCCTCACCTTAAACAAGACCTAGCATTGCTTTCATTCCACCATTGCTTTCAGTTCTCCCTGACCTTGGAAGGTGACTTTCTGGTGGGGAAATCTGACAAGAAACCAAACAACAAGATAGATGTGTGATGGGGTGAGGTAGACTGTACAGGAACCCTGAAGATGACTCAGCTAATCCACAAGACAGCCCAGTATTATCATACCCATTTTGTGGATGAGAAAACCGAGGCTCAGAGAAGTGAACTGCCCTGCTTTCCTGGTCATTTTGGTTCTGACTAATTTTCTTCTGCAGGAGGTGATAAGGATAAAAATGGGGATGAAAAGACAAGTTAGAGAGGCCCTCATGAATCATCTGGTTCCTCCCTTATTGAAATAATGGGGAAACTGAGAGCCAGAAGAGGAAGGGAATTGCTCAGTCACAGAGGAGAAGGAGTGGATCTAGAAAGCAGCTAACTCCCAGGCCAAGGTGTTCCTTGACACCAAATGTCTTTCTCTTCTCCAGCCATCTGAAGATTTCCTGGGACCCCCCTCATGTGGGATCCTCCTCAGCTTGTGCTGAAAATTCCACCAACTCTGTTTAGATTCTAAACTCCAGAAAGGATAAGTAGAGAATGAATTAGGACAGACCCTAAAGCCAGGCAAGGATGTGTGCCTGTTGGGGGTGATATAATATAGATTAGGATACCTAACTACCCTCTAGGAGGCCCCAAGGTAGCCCATGCTGGGGGAGAGACCAGGGAGCCAGGGAGAGTCTGAAGCTCTGAGCCCTTCCCACCCCACCCCACCCCACCCCACCCCACCCCACCCCACCCCACCCCACCCCACCCAAGGATCCAGTCTGCACCACATCCCTCTGGCTTGGAGGTGCTGGGAGTGGGCTGGCTGGCTCTGGGCCCCAGGCTGCAGCTCTGCCGCAGGCAGTGTCTTGACCAGGCTGCTCTCTTGAAGCTAGTGGTAAATGAATAACCTTGCTCCTGCCTGCAGGACTCTCTGAGACAAAGAAGCCACCTGGTACCCCTCAGGGCTGGCTTGGCCTAACCTGCATCTTAGCCAGAGACTATGGGGATGAAGTGAGATGCAAAGGCTTGGCTCTCTGCCCACACCTCAAACCCCACCCCAGACAGGCCCAGAGAACATTTCTCCTCCCAGTTCCCTCCCCCTCACCTATTGCTAAGCCTCCTCCCTCTCTGACCCTTCCCCTCACTGAGGCCCCTCCCCTTCACTGACCCCCTTCACTGAGTCCCCACCATTTCTTTTATTTTTCCTAAAAATATTTTTATTGATTTCAGAGAGGAAGGGAGAGGGAGAGAGAGAGAGATAGAAATATCAATGATGAGAGAAAATCATTGCTCTGCTGCCTCCTGAATGCCCCCCAATGGGGATCCAGCCCGCACCCTGGGCATGTGCCCTTAACCGGAATCGAACCTGGGACCTTTCAGTCTGCAGGCCAATGCTCTATCCATTGAGCCAAACCAGCTGGAGCCCCACCATTTCATTGGGCCCTTTCCTCTCACTGACCCCTCCTCTATGCCACCTTCCCCTCACTGAGGTCCCCCACTGAGCCCCTCTGCCTTTTGTGAGCCGACATCCCTTCTCCAGCTCTCCCTAGGACCCATCTCCATCAATTGTCCCCCTCATCTTCATACCCAGTCACTCTCCCTGTTTCCTTATCCCCAGGCTTGAAGGGGGAACTGATTGGAGAGAGTAATGACAACCCCAAGTCCTTTCCTGAATCTCACAGAGGATGACCTGCAGCTAGGGTCTTCTTACTATTCATAGGAACCTACCTCCTCTTCCTTGGGTCATATAGGGTAACATGTTAGTGTTCCTTAACCGAAGAATTTTTGGGGAGCTAAGTGGAGTATTTTACTGAAAAACTTGACTGCCATTGGGACCTTTTGTTTAATTTTGCTTCAAGGAAAGAAGTTTGAGATACAGTTAACTGAAATAATGTCAAGTTTCCTCAATTTTAAATACCTGTCCTGTTACTCCCCCTCAAGTTGCTAACTTGGCCTTGATTCCCTTTATAAGAAAACCTCTTGGATGCAGGGTCTACATATTCTGTTTTTGCTTCCCTTCTCCCACTCACTTTTCTATCCTCTGTGTCTGCCCCATGCCTCTTGCTAAGGCCACCAGTGACCACCTTGCTATTGTTTTTTTTTTTTAATTTAAATTTTTATTGATTTCAGAGAGGAAGGGAGAGGGAGAGAGAGAAATATCAATGATGAGAGAGAATATTTATTGGCTGCCATCTGCACGCCCCCTACTGGGGATCAAGCCCACAACCCAGGCATGTGTCCTGTCTGAGAATTGAACCGTGACCTCCTGGTTCATAGGTTGATGCTCAACCACTGAGCCACACTGCTGCTTTTAATCTCACAGCTACTCCTCAGGTCTCTCATCTTCCCTGACCACTTCTGCAGCCACGGACACCATGGCCAATGCCTGCCTTCTCGAAACCCTTCCTCCCTTTGGTTTCTAGACTGACCTCATCCACTCCCTGGTTTCGGTTCCCTTCTGTATGCTAACAATAGCCAAGTTTTACCACTCCTGAGTTCCAGAGCTCTGTATATGCCCAGCCATTTCCTGGACATCTCGCCCGAAGGTCCTACAGGCTTGTCAATCTCTGTACACTCAAAACTGAACCCCATCATCTTCCCCCAGTAATCTGGTCTCCTATTTTGGTAAATGGCTTCACAATGCAATCAATGATCTAGGGTGGAAAATTGGGGCTCTCCTAGTTCTTCCCTCTTTCCCATCCTGCATATCCAAATGGTTCTCAAGCCCTGCTAACAGCCCCATCAGGCCCTGCTCCCAGTCCTGCTGTCCCTGCTTTATTTCTGGCTCGTATCTTCTCATACTGGGATGGCTACATAGGCTCTTAGGTCTTCCACCTTTACTGGCCTCCCTGAATCCCAGCTCTGCAGGGGCTGCTGGAGAGATTGTTTTAGAGAGCATAACTTTGACAAGGCGCGTCCCTTCCATGACTCCCATAACACCAGAGTAAGGTCCAAAGTCTGTCATTCCTCCCAGGAGACTTTCCATGCCTTTATCTTTTCTGAGCCCCTGGGCCTCATCACCACTTCCTCTCTCACCTTGCTATCTATCCTGCCATGCAGAATTTCTCTTGCCTGGCCCTGGGCACAGGCCCCCTTTCCCAGTGCCTGACCCTCCTGCACCTTCTCCAAGATGCCAGTACTTCTGAGCACCCCCCCCCCCCACTCCCCCAAGAAGAAAATGAGGGCCCTCTCTCATCTTTCCCCCCAGGTGAGAAGGTTCTGCCCAGCATTACTTTTGCTAAGAAAAAAACAAACACAATAGGTCTTTGTGTTCTCCTTTTTCAAATATGAAATCATAGCATTGAATGTGCTCTTTCATGTAGCACAGGGGTGATCCTGGGGTGCAGGCAGGCTCTGTGGAAAACACGCTCTGAGCACAAACCCAAATGTCAGCCTGGAGAAGAGGGTCCCTGACACCCTACCCCCACCTCCTTGGCTCTCTCCACCAAAACACGCTGGAAGTGCCCACACCTGCCTCTTAGCCGTCTGAATCCCCAGTGAGTAGGCCAGATGACCGCCAGTACCCAGTTCAGTTTGCAGCCTCACTTTCTCGGTTACTGAACCTCTCTGTTCCTCTCTAAGCTTCATCCCTAGCAGAATCCAGCCAAGGCCAAGCCTTTCAGGGAGGTGGGGACCTGTGCGCGCACTCAGGGCAAGGAGGCGCGCAGGCAACTGCAAAACGAAAGGCTTTTATTGAAGAATATCAAGTGGCCCCTATCAAGGCCGCCGGGGCCTGACAAGGGATTTGAGGCCTCCCGCAGGTAAGCGTGGCCACCCCACCCCGCACTCCAGAGTGGGAGGTTTCATTGTCTATGCGGGCTGCTCCCCAAGCTTCGCTGTCCCACTGCCTGCCCGCGGAGGGGTGGCAGCTGGGGAAAGGGGCGACGGGCTGGCCCCTGCCAGTCCAGTGAGAGGGCTGCCTGCCGGACATCTGGGCTGGGCTGGTTTCCGATGCAAGGTGGGCGGCTGGACTGGTGGGCGCTCCAGCACGTGAGGGTGGTGATGCGTGGCGGCACCTCAGACGTAGTCCTTGCGGTCGTAGGCTGTGCCGGTGCCCGTGCCTGGCCCGGCGGATCGCGGCGCCGAGTAGAGGATCTTGGCGGGCACATATTTCTTCTCATGCGGGGGGCACGAGCAGCAGAGCAGCGCGCCCCCCAGCAGCTGCAGCGCCGCAGCCGCCCAGCCCACATACAGGCCTGAGCCTATCTCGCGCTTCTGCGAATCGGGCACCAGCGGGTTGTAGAAATCCTGGACAATGGTGTTGGCCGACCAGGACACCGGCACAAGGGTGAGCAGGGCGGCCAGCAGGAAGAGCACGCCAGCCACGATGGTGATCTTGGCCTTGGCGGTGTCGTCCTGCACGCAGTTGGTGCACTGGGCGCCCACGAGCGCCACGAGGAGCCCAAAGGCACCCAGCAGGATGGCTACCACGATGAGGGCGCGGGCCGCCTGCAGGTCCTGCGGCAGCGCCAGCAGCGAGTCGTACACCTTGCACTGCATCTGGCCGGTGCTCTGCACCACGCAGTTCATCCACAGGCCCTCCCAGGTGATCTGTGCTGTGATGATGCTGCTGCCGATGAAGGCTGTGACCCGCCACATGGGCAGCGCGCAGCACACGATGGTGCCCAGCCAGCCCAGCACGGCCAGCGAGGTGCCCGTGATCTCCAGGCCCATGGACATGGCTGCCGCTCCAAAGCCGGCTCTGCCGGGCGGCTCCGGGTGCAGGGACGACGAGGGGCGCGGCCGCTGGGCCTGGGCAAGAACTGCGGCGCGCCGACTCAAGACGCCCCGACGGACGGACGGACGAACCGACGAACCGCGCGCTCGCTAACGGCTCTGCTCTGCCGGCTGCGCCGCAGCTGCGTCCGCACCTGCCTGTGGCTTTGTGGGTGGCGGCGGCGGCGGCGACTGAACTGGCCCTGAGTTGGGGCGGATTGGTCCTCGATCCTGCTCCGTGCTCGGGCGGGGGCGGGAGGGGCGGAGCCGCGTTCTCCCGGACCTGGGGACAGTGACGTGGCCCCTCTTCCCACCTTCACCGAGGGCCGGGGGAGGAAGGACTGGGCCGGGAGTGGCTCGCGGCGCAGGTGGGGTGTGTGCCGAGAGGGGGCGGGGCCTGGGCTTGAGCCCGGCCTCTCTCTCCTAGTCCCCACTGCTAGGTAACCAATTCCCCTGCAGGTCGGGGGTAGGTTGCAAATTACAGGCTGTTTGACTGGTCCCCAGACTCCGCTTTTGGCACGGCCGCGTGGTGAAGGGGGCGCTGCCAGTTGCCCGGGATCCCCGGGGACTGGAAGGGCGGCGTGGGCGTGGCCGCGGGTGTTCGCGGGAGTGAGCGGCGCACCTGCTCCTCAGTCCCTCGGGCCTCGGAGCAGCACTCACCACGCCGGATACCCGCCTAATTCAGGCCCATGGGGTTGCCAGCCCTAGAGATCTGGACTTTGTAGCCAGGGACCGCCCTCAAAAGCACTCAGAAGACGCCCCTGAGCCAGTGCTGAACTAATCCCCCCAGCCTAATCCTCAGCTCTAATCCCTCGCAATAACTCTGGATCCCTTTAGCGGAGCTGCTCCCCTCACCCAGAGCCCTTCCCTCCCTCTGGGCTCCAAGTCAGTGCCGAGATTCACCCTACTGAAATGGTGGTGAAAGATTTGATCCGAGCAAAAGTGGGAAGTCAGAGACTTTACCTGCAACCCCTTGCTCCCACACCTGGGCTATCCCTCCCCTCCACCCATCCCCTCTCTTCCCCTCGCTCCAGCGCTCGGATCTACAGGCTCTTCCACCAGTAAGCCACATGCTCCCACTTCCGGCCCCCTGGGCATTTAACAATGGGACACGTGCAGATATTCACAAGGCTCATTCCTACCTTTCAGGTTTTTGCTCCCAGCAAGGCCTTCCTTCCCTGACCATATTATTTAAAATTACAACTACTCACTCCACAGTGTTCTGTCCTTTTTTCATACTTTATATTCTCCTTCGATTTTAACACCACCTGCCATACTCCATATTCCTCTTAGTTATTTTTTATTCTCTCTCTGCTCCAGTATGTCAGCTCCATTGGGACAGCCAGAATATCCCCAAACCGGCAAGGATTTCCCGCTCCTTTTATTCACTGCAGTATCTCTAGTGCCTAGAACAGTGCTGGGTACTCACTAGAATGTTGGTTTCATGACTTGAATGAGGGAAGGGCGTCACTTTCTTGTGTTCTTGCAACCTTGCCTGCCTAGGCCCTCCTACTGGCATAAATGACTGATAACGGGACACTACTGTGTTTCCTGAACCAGAGGGCTTTGTAATCTGGTAGAAACCAAGAACACTTCCAAGCTAGATAAGAAACCTTATTGAGCCCTGGCCAGTGTTTCTAAGTGGTTAGACCGTTGGTCCCTCATTGAAGGATCTTAGGTTCAATTACCAGTCAAGGACACTTACCTGGGTTGCAGGTTCAACCCCATTGGGGTGTGTGCAGAAGGCAACCAATAGATGTGTCTCTCTCACATCGATGTTTCTCTCTCTTTCTCTGTCTCTCTCCCACCCTCCCTCCCTTCTACTTTCTCTCTTTTTAAAAAAAATATATTTTTAATGATTTCATAGAGGAAAGGAGAGTGAGAGATAGAAACATCAATGATGAGAATCATTGATCCGCTGCCTCCTGCATGCCCTCTACTGGGGATTGAGCCCACAACCCAGGCATGTGTCCTTGACAGGAATCGAACCTGGGACCCTTCCATCTGCAGGCCAACGTTCTAGCCACTGAGCCAAATTGGCTAGGGCCCTTCTACTTTCTCTAAAAATCAATGGAAAAAATATCGTCAGGTGAAGATTAACAACAACAAAAAAAGAAACCTCATGAGTGGGGGATTTTCTGGTTTTCTCCTTATCTCTCAAATCACAGGCATGTAGCTTGTATCCTTTTTTATAAGTGCCAAAGCCCTAGGGTGATATAAGAGTAGGGTAGCCCTGGTCAGTTTGGCTCAGTGGATAGAGCATCGGCCCGAGGACTGAAGGGTCCCAGGTTCGATTCTGGTCAAGGGCATGTACCTTGGTTGCATGCTCGATCCCTGGCCCTGGTCCATTCCTGCAGGGGGCAACCAATTTGATGTGCCTCTCTCACATCTATGTTTCTCTGTCTCTCCCTTTCCCTCCCACTCTCTCTTATACATCAATGGAAAAATATCCTTGGTGAGGATTAACCAAGAACAAAAAAAACAACAACAACAAAGCAGATTTCTAAAAAAAAAAAAAAAAAAAAAGTAAGGTAAACAGGGCCAGATGCCCAGGAAACTAGGGTCCTACTTCTTGCAGGGGCAAAGGTCTTGGGTGGGGCCTATTGGGGTTGGGCTGGGCAAGGCTGGGAGTGCCCAGCCGGTGCTGGGTGGGGGTTGCCCTGAAGGAAGTTCATAGAGGCTAGGTCCATTTCAGTGGACTTCTGGCTGTTAGTTTCCTGGTTAGTGGGGTGGCTTTGACCCAGAACCCCCAGGCAGTGTGGCTGGGCTTAGTGGAGGGCTGAGGTGGGTTCCCTGGTGGTTGTGTCTGAGTGAGGTGCTGTGAGCTCTGTCTCTTGCTGGCTTTGAGGCTGGGGAAAGTCATGTCACCTCTCTTAGGCTCAGTTTCCTTTGTAAAATGAAGAAAATGATGTTTATATGACCCACCTCACAGGGTTGTAATAAGAATGGAGGTGATGTAAGTGTATAATTAACCAGAAAACAACCAGGTCAGGACATACAAATGTGCAGGGAAACTGTGTGGAGAAAGTGTGGGGTTTAGTTGGGCAGACCTGAATTTGCGCTGTCTCTACTTCTACCAGTCATGTGACCTTGAGAAAGTCCTTTTCCACCTTTAGTCTCAGTTTCCTCTTGTGTGCAGAGGAGTATGTTCTGATTGCTCAGGTTAGGGGCGGGGGTGAGGGGGGTGGGCAGGCAGAAAGAGGTGCTTTGTTCCTGAGCCTGAGTGAGGTGGATCTGCTGGGCAGGGCTGTGAAAGCTTCATGACCCGGGGCCAAACTTCAGGGACTCTGCAAAAGAAGACTTTGGCTCTGGGCAAAACAGCTCCAATTAGTTTTTTGTGTTCTTGCAACCTTGGCTTAATATCTACCGTGGCTCTTACAAACCAATAATAAAAAGACAAATAACCCAATTAGAAAATTGTCAGAGAATCTAAATAGACATTGAGAATAGACAAAGATGATATACAAATGGCCAAAAGCACATGAAAAGATGTTCGACACCATTAGTCATTAGAAAAATGCAAAGAAAAACCACAGAGATACCACTTCTCCCTCATGAGGATGAGAATCAGAAAGAGGGTGTGGAGAAACTGGAGCCTTCCTATGCTGCTGGTGGGCATGTAGAGCATTGCAGAAAAAACAGTCTTTTTCTCAAAAGGTAGAGTTACCATATGACCCAGCAATTCTATTACTTACCCAAGAGAAATGAAAATGTGTTGAAACAAAATATTTGTACAGAAATGTTCATAGAAGCATCCTATGTAATAAAAGCCTAATATTCAAATTGTCTCCTCTGGCGGTCGTTCGACCAGGAGTTCGACCAGGAGACCGGGAATTTGACTGCTTACTATGACA
Organism: Plecotus auritus; assembly: GCF_963455305.1. NCBI lineage: Eukaryota > Metazoa > Chordata > Mammalia > Chiroptera > Vespertilionidae > Plecotus > Plecotus auritus. The sequence continues at coordinate 91,099,685 of NC_137774.1, read as the reverse complement.
TGTGCTGACCACCAGGGGGTGGTGTGGAACATGGCGGGCATCAGCAACAAGGTGTTGGCAGCGGGTGGCAGTGGAGGCACTGCAGGCCCTGATGGGCCCCGATGAGAGTGGGATTGTGGTGGGATAGTGGAGCAGGTGAGCAGGCAGCACCAGGCCAAGGTGGGTGCGAGAGGGGGCCAGATTGCCTCGCAGACAGCAACCAGCAGTAGCAGTGGGGGCGGGGCCACTGCCCAGCTCCCACGCGCTGAGGGAGCCAGGCGGGGGGCCCACCCCAATCAATTGCTCTGCAGGTGGGATGGTGGAGCAGGTGAGGGGGTGGTGCCAGGCCAAGGTGGGGTGCCAGGCAGGGCTGTGGGACTGCAAGGCTGAGGGCGTAAGCTGGGGGGCCCGATCTCCGCAGGCCACCCTGAGGGACCCCACCCATGTATGAATTCATGCACCGGGCCTCTAGTTATTCATAATAGCCAAAAAGTGGAAACATTCTAAATGTCAGTTGATGAATGGATAAACAAAAGTGAAATGTATATCTATACAATAGAACATCTTATTTAGCCATAGAAAGGAATAAAGTTCTGATACATATAACAACGTGATGAGCCTTGAAAATATTATGGTAAGTGAGAGATACCAGGTGCAAAGGATGACATGTTGTATGATTCCATTTATAGAAACTATCCAGAGTAGGAAAATCTATAGAGACAGAAAGTTGATAAGTGTTTGCTGAGGGCTGGAGTCAGGGTGTTCAGAGGAAATGGGGATTGACTACTAATGGGTACAGGTTTTCTTTTTGGGGTGATGAAAATGTCCTACAACTGATTGTGCTGATGGTTGCAAAACTCTATGAATACACAAAAGAACCAGTCAACAGTACAATTTAAACTGGTGAGTGGTAGCCCTAGCTGGTTTGGCTCAGTGGATAGAGCATTGGCCTGCGAACTGAGGGGTCCTGGGTTCGATTCCAGTCAAGGGCATATACCTTGGTTGCAGGCACATCCCCAGTAGGGGGTGTGCAGGAAGCGGCTGATCGCTGTTTCTCTCTCATTGATGTTTCTAACTCTCCCTTCCTCTCTGTGAAAAGTCAATGGAATATATTTTAAAAAATAAATAAACTGGTGAGTGGTAAATTATATCTTGATATATAAATTATATCTCAATAAAGCTTTTAAAATAAAAACCACTATGGTGCTTGGGCCCTGCAGTGCATGGTGTGTGTGTGTGTGTCTGTGTGTGTGTGTGTGTGTGCCCCAGAGGGTGGGAATGAGAGTGGGAATGACCGTTGGATGAAGCTGTCTTTGAATGGGAAGTGCTGGGAGGGGTTGAGAAGGGTGAGGCTCAGGGCTCCGGGCATGATGCGCATGCACATGTGTGATAGCATGGGCACACGCACATATTCCTACACATATTCCTAAGGTGGGTCAGGTGCTCCAGGAATGGACCCTGCAGGAAGTGCTGCGTAACAATAGGAAGGGGAGTTCTGCAGCTGTGTTGAGGTTGGACAGGAGTTGGTAGAGAAGGATTTAACTGGTGGAGGTGACAAGGTGTATTTGGATAGAATGTTGCGTGTGTGTGTGTGTGTGTGTGTGTGTGTGTGTGTGTGTGTGATTCCAAGGAGCAAAGGGCTAAGAAGAGAGGAATTGAAAGAAGAGTACCCACAGCTAGGAAATTGGTCCATTTCCTATCTCCTGCCAAGTGTTTAATCCCCAAGAAGTAGCCATCAGGTTTTTGTGCAAACATGTATTTCTTTTAAATATATTTTTATTGATTTCAGAGAGGAAGAAAGAAGGAGAGAGAGATAGAAACATCAATGATGAGAGAGAATCATTGATTGGCTGCCTCCTGCACCCCCCACCCCCACTGGGGATCGAGCCCACAACCAGGGCATGTGCCCTTGACTGGAATAAAAACCAGGACCCTTCAGTCCACAGGCCGACACTCTATCCACTGAGCCAAACCGGTTAGGGCGAACATGTATTTATTTCTATGGACTAAATGTTTAGGAATGCAAATTTTGGTTGTTGCATGTTTAACTTTTAAAGAAACTACCATACTTGTTCTCCAGAATTGCTCCCAGCAAGACCTTCCCATTGTACATACCCACCAGCGACCTCGGTTCTCTGTATCCTCACCCGCATTTGGTGTAGTTTACTTTCATCACCTGCTAGGTGTGCAATGGTATCTCATTGTGGTTTTAATTTGCAGTTCCTTTGTGACTAATGATGTTAAACATCTTTGCCATTTTTTTTGCTTATTTGCTTATTGGAAGAAGATGTCTGTGTATCTTCTTCATTGAAATGTCTCTTTATGCCTTTTGTCCATGTTCTAATTGGATTCCTCACTTTTTAAAAAATTCTTGAGTTTTGAGAGTTCTTTATATATCCTTTGTTGAATGTGTGGCTAGCAAATATTCTCCCACTCGATAGCTTGTCCTTTTGTCCTCTTAACAGGTCTTCCACAGAGCAAAAACTGTATGTTTTATTTTATATATTTATCCTGTATCCTGTGGCTTTGCTGAACTAATTTATTTTGGGAGCTTTTTGTAGATTTCTTGGGATTTTCTAGAGAGCCAGTCATAGTAATTCTTTTGGGTAGGTCTGCTTGTGACAAATTCCCTTAATTGTCCTTTTTCCGTAAATGTCTTGATTTTCTTTATTCCTGAGAAATATTTTCACTGAATATGGGATTATAGGTTCTTTTCTTTCAGCACTTGAAAAATATTGTGCCATTTCCTTCTGGCCTCCATGATATGTGATTATAAATTTGCTGTCATTCTAATTGTTTTCCCTTGTAAGTAAGACGTTATTTATCTATGGCTGCTCTTAAGATCCCCCCGCCCTTGGCCCCAGTCTTTCGTTTTAAGAAGTCTGATCATGATATTTCTTAGTATGCATTTATTTGGGTTTAATCAGTTTGAGATTTGTTTAGCTTCTTAAATCTGTAGGTTTATGTCTCTTGCCAAATTTGGGGAGTTTTCAGTTATTTTTTCTTCAAGTATTTTTCTAGCTTTGCCCTCTTCATTCTTTCCTTCGGGGACTCTGATGGCACAAATGTTAGATGTTTGTTATAGTCCCACAGTTACCTGAGGCTCTGTTCTTTTTAATTTTTTTCCTTGGTCTATTTTCACCCTTGAGTAATTTTTATTTTTCTATCTTTCAGCTCATACATTCTTTCCTCTGTCGTCTCCCTTCTGCTCTTTTTTTTTTTTTTAAGATATTTTATTGATATTTTACAGAGAGGAAGGGAGAGGGATAGAGAGCTAGAAACATCGATGAGAGAGAAACATCGATCAGCTGCCTCCTGCACACCTCCCACTGGGGATGTGCCCGCAACCAAGGTACATGCCCTTGACCGGAATCGAACCCAGGACCCTTCAGTCTGCAGGCCGACGCTCTATCCACTGAGCCAAACCGGTTTCAGCTCCCTTCTGCTCTTTTTTAAAAAAACTTTTTAACATATTTTTATTGATTTCAGAGAGGAAGGAAGAGGGAGAGAGAGAGAGATAAAAACATCAAAGATGAGAGAGAATCATTGATAGGCTGCCTCCTGCATGCCCCCCAGTGGGGATGGAGCCCATAACCCAGGCATGTGTCCATGACCAGAATCAAACCTGGGACCCTTCAGTCCGCAGGCTGACCCTCTATCCACCGAGCCAAACTGGCTAGGGCTGCTCTTTTTTAAAATTCATCTATTTTTTTCCTTTTTATTGAATTTATTGGGGTGACACTGGTTAACAAAATTGTACAAGTTTCAGGTACACAATTCTATAACACATCATCCATACACTGTATTGTGTGTTTACCAGCCTCCTCCCTTCTGCTCTTGTGCCATTTGCTGAGTTTTTTATTTTAGTTCTAAACTTTCCATTGGTTCTTCTTTATATCTCTTATTTTGTTTTTGGTAAGTTTTTCTATTTTCCATTTGCTTCAAGTGCATTTATAATTACTCTTGTAATCATTCTGATCATGGTTGGTTTAAAATTATCTTTGTCAGACAATTCTAATCTCTGTCATCTTGGTGTTGGCATCTATTTTCATTCAGTTTGAGATCTTTCTGGTTCTTAGTCTGATGAGTGATTTTTAGTGGGATCCTGGGCTGTTTTGTATTATGTTCCAAAAATCTAAATCTTATTTAAACCTTCTGTTCTATTTTGACACTACAGGAGAAGGGCGAGGGGCTTCCTTATATTGGCAGGTAGAAGTAGAAGTCTTGATTGACATCTGGGGCAAGGGAGGAAGGTGGTTCCTTGTTATTGCTAAATAGGGGTGGGAGTTCCAGCTCCCCAGATAGTTTCCACTGATTGCATGGTTTGGGTGGCTTCCTATGATTCCAACCCAGTGGGGAGTGGGTGTGGTGACTTTTACTGTCAGGTAGGTATAGAAGGCTAGACTTACCACGTGGTCTTCAGTCACTGTGGGGGCGGGGGTTGTGACACCACCCTGGTGGGGGTGTTGGTGTGCTTTGTTACAGCCTCTACTAGGATGGAGATCTAGTTTCTGCACCTGACCTTTGTGGTGTGGGCTGGGTGGGGCCACAGTTTTTTCTCTGGTCCTTGGCTAGAGTAGAGTGGTTATTGTCTGAAAGTTTTCTGTGTTTCTGGTCTGCCCCTTTTTTGGTTCTTTGACTAGAGAAAACAGGTTTTTGTTGGGACTTTTTTTGTCTGTGCCCATTGGTGTCTCTCAGTTGCCTGCTTCTTCAGTTCCGTGTCTGGGATGTATGAGGGAAAAAGAAAACCCAAGCCACTCACGGAGCCTGCAGATGGCCGCAGGATGGTGACAACGATGAGGGTGTCACACCTCTTTGGGTCTAGTTCCTAGCTGGCTTGCCTTCCCTCCACTTTCAGTCTCCTCTTGTTTGTTGTATCTATAAAGTCCCCTGGTTTTTGCCTACTCCCTTTTCTTGAAAGTGGAAGTCCCCCACCTATTGCCTTTCACTTTGTTCCTTGCATGCATTTTTGTTTCCCATTCGATTCTTGTAACCACTTGAGTTTGAGACCCCTGGCTTAAGCTTTGTAGTTAAATGTTTTGGCCCTGGGTTCCCTACTTGCAACCAAAACAAGAAACAGGAAAGGAAAGAAACTCAAGGGAACCTCAACTAGGATTGGCTGGGGCTGCGGACTGCAGGAGAGAGAGGAGTGGGAGACCTTGGGTCCCTGCCCCTCCGGGGTCCTCACCTCACTAAGCCCCCTTCCAGGGAATGGAGGGTAGTAACCGCTGTTGACTTCTAAGTTTATTTAAACCTTGGGGACCTTATCATATCTTCATCCAAATAGCACGAAGTTAAACAAAGCAGCTTTTGAGGCCCAAGGAGAAAGAAGTTGATTTAAGATAGGGCTCTATCAGAGGTTACTCAACCCTTATTGCCTCACGCCTTATCACTGACAGAGGCCACGCTCCCCTGTTAGGGCAGTCCTGTGGCACTGTGCGCCCTGACTCTGAGCTCTGACTCAAAGGAACATCTTGCTGCTGGAGGGGCTGAAATAGCATTGTGTCCTCTAAACAGTCTGTGGGTGCTTCCTTCCCTAGCCAGCCTGGTGTCTGTTCAATTGGCTCGTGACCATAGTGGTTACTGTGGCAGGAAAGGAACCATGCAAGGCTTTGTCTGACCAGGCCTGACCCGAGTGCCCACTAGCAGCAAAATAGTAGCAATCCCAAATCCAGTAGGGACCACTCAGGCTCAGTCCTTTTCAGTTGTGAGGCCATCGGTAATTTGTCTATGCCTCAGAAGATGCTTATTTGGGGTTTGAATTTAGTTTACTTGTGTATCATGCTTCTGCCAGTACCACCATTCATGAACTTGCTGTTTCATATGCTGTTCTGGTGAATGTTGAAGCTGCCTTACAGCGGGAGAAGTATGGGGTGATGTCCTGCTCTCCCCATGAACCCCACCATCTAGAAGCAGCTGGCCTTGCAGGATGATGGAATGGCTTTGTGAAGGTAGCCCTGACTCTTCCTGGGAGACAGCAGTGGGAGGCTGGACTGCCGCGTTGCAGATGCTCTTGGCCCTGTGCTGTTTCTCCTGGAGGCCGAACACATGAGCATTTACAGACTTCCTCCTCCCCTGGTCTGCTCAAGGGGGGTTAATAATTGTGCCAGATTTCCCTCCTGGCCCATCTCACTTACCAGAAGGAGGAAGAATTGCTTGCTGAGGGAAAGACCATGCAGCTAGAACAGGGATAAAAGACAGGTTTTGTGGGCAGTTTCCAGAAGATCTGCTTAGCCAGTTGTGGGGTGGAAGGAGAAGAGAGGAAAGGGAAGGACGCTCTCATCTGTGGTGCAGTAGACCACATATTTTGATACCTTTGACATCTTTTTATTTTTTAATATATCTTTATTGATTTCAGAAAAGAAGGGAGAGGGAGAGATAGAAACATCAATGATGAGAGAAGTATTGATCGGCGGCCTCCTGCATGCCCCACACCAGGGATTGAGTCTGCAACCGGGCATGTGCCCTGACTGGGAATCTAACAGTGACCTCCTTGTTTGATAGGTTGACATCCAACCACTGACCCACACTGGCCGGGCCCTTTGACATCTTTCTAAAGACAAGGGTGGGGTGGGGGTTCCTATGCATTTTTTAGATAATCCTTTGTGAATGTGACTGGGATGCATTAGGTATCTAGGATCTCAATGTTATCTGTGGATCCAGGCAGGAACTGATAAACATTCACAGAAAACATTCTCCCCTTCCCCTTAACCCCTAGGGGCAGGACTTCCAAGGTCTGGGAGGCCCAGGAATGAAGACAAAGTCATCTGGGTGGGAGAAGAGTGCTGGAGCAACACTGAAATGTTGAGTGAAGGAGGGAAGGCATAAGCTGGGATCTGTGTAGAAACCAAGATGGCAGCCCACCTTCTTGCTGCTAGACTGTAAAATTGCCTTGCTCCCTTTTACATATTTTTAAAATGATGAGATGTTTCAAACATATGGGAAAGTATAAAGAATAATATAAGAAACAGCCATGAGATCCCACCACTCTCAGATTTAACAAGTGTTATTCTGCTGAAGGCTCTTTGTACCCCTGCCTTTTGCCATTCACTTGTTTTCCTCCAGGTAACACTATCCTGAAGTTGATGTGTCATCACCTTGTTCAAGTTTTTATAGTTTTGCTGCTTAGGTATATATTCATTCACAATACATAGAGCTATCTTGAAAATCAAACATTATTACATAGATGGCCTTATGTTCTACATATTGGACAATTTGTTTTTTCTGTCGACTGTATGTTTTCAAAATTTATCCATCTCTATATATAAAGCCTAAGCGACCATTATGACCGAACAACCGGAACAACTGGTTGACCAGTCACTATGATGCACACTAACCACCAGGGGGCAGACGCTCAATTCAGGAGCTTCTCCCTGGTGGTCAGTGCGCTCCCACAGCCAACCTCCTGCAGCCCCTCCCCCCAGCCGGCCCACCTCCTGGGATCCCTTCCCCCGGCTGGCCAGCCCCCCTGATAGGCTTCATCGCTGGCCAGGCCAAGGGACCCCACCCGTGCACTAATTGGTGCACCAGGCCGCTAGTGTTTATATAAGAAGCTCTAGTTCATTTATTGTACCTGCTGCATAGTATTTCCTTGTGTGAGTAGGCCACAGCTTATATCTGTTCTCTTGATGAACATTTGGATTGTTTACAATGGTTGTACTATTACAAATAAGATATGACACATGGCCTTGTAAATGCCTCCAGGTGCATATGCGTGAGAGTTTCTCTAGAAGTACAATTGCTGGATCACTGGGTGGTTTACACACTTTACCAGGTATTGCCGAATGATTCTCTAAAATTGTTGTGTTAATTGACACCCCCTCCAGCATGTTGGGGAGTTCCTATTGCTATACATCTTTGCCAACACTTGGTAGCACCAGACTTTTCAGTGTTTTTGACATCCTGTGGGTATCAAGTGGTATCTCATTATTGTTTTAATTTGTATTTCTCTGGTAATCAGTCACATTGAACATCTTTTCATTTGTTTATTGTTTGTCTCAATGTTTTCTTCATGAGCGTCTTCTTCATGGCATTTCCCTAATTTTCTATTGGGATGTTTGTCCTTTTGTTGTTGATTTATGGAATTTATATGTTCTGAGTATCAATCATTTGCTGGTGATATGGGTTGCAAATATCTTCTCTAAGACTATGGCTTATGTTTTACCATTTTATAATATCTTCTTTTTTAAACATATTTTTATTGATTTCAGAGAGAAAGGGAGAGGGAGAGATAAAAACATCAATGATAAAAGAGAATCATTTCTGGCTGCCTCCTACACGCCCCCTACTGGGGATCAAGCCTGCAACCCGGCATGTGCTCGGACTGGGAATTGAACCCAGGACCTCTTGGTCCATGGGACGACGCTCAATCCACTGAGCCACCACATCCGGGCTTATGTTATCTTTTTTGAGGTGTAAAATACATTCAGCCTGCCCTGGGAAGCCTCAGTCTGGAGCGGCAGTGTGGAGGAATCACACATACCGGAAGCTGCCAAACCAGTCAGCAGATGCCACACTGGGAGCTTTGGCTCTGTATACTGGTGCTAAGCCGCACTGACAGGAATGGGGGACCCGGGGCTTCTTGGAGAGGTGATTTTGCAGCCAGCTTTTCGGTACATAGACACCCAAGCTTTACGTGTGTACTGAAACCTAGCCTCCAGTAGGGAAAATGTTGGGAGCAGGAGGCAGTGAAGGCACCTCAGGTTCTTTGGTGACAAGGTGCCTGGCCCTCGGTTAAAACCCAATTTATACTTTCCTCCTGAGCAGGGAGGCCACTGGGATATGCCCGCACCCCAACTGGCATCCCCTCTACCTCTGCTGCCTGTCTCCTTCCCCCTCTTTCCCCAATGAGCCTCTTAAACGGGCCAGTGGAGAAGCGAAACTGGTTCTGGAGCCGGTGAGAGTGTGGGTGGCCCAGGTATGCTGTGCCAGTGAGCAGGTCTTTGTGTTCATTGGGTGGTATGCTTTGTGGGGGGCTTCTTGGTGGACTGTCGTCTGCTATCTGACTGTTTGGGTGCTTGCAAGTGTTGTGGTGGGTGTTTATTTCTGGGTGAGGGTGGTTGTGTTTGGAATTAGTGCGTGTGTGGGTGTGTGTCTGTGTGGGTTTGTGCGTGTGTGTTTCTCATCCAGGTGTCCACAGTTCTGAGAATGGTCTGCCCCTCCCTGTGGGTGAGGGTGGGAGTTGTGAGGTGAGAGGCCAAGGTAGGGTGGAGCTGTTGTTCTCGGACTGGCCTGGTTGGCTGCTTTTGGGTAATTCCCAGCCTCTGAGGTGTCATGGAGCCTGGAAGAGAAGAATGAGTCACTCCTCCCTCCCCACTGGCCTCAGAGAAACTTCTTCCCTGTCCCCAGGGCCAGGTTTCACCAGGAGCCATAAGAGCCATAAAGAGGCGCTCCCCAAGCTTCTTCCGTTTTCAGGCGGGCCTGCAGACACTGAGCCTGGGGCTGCCTCCAGGCTGTGCCAAGGGTGCTGCTCAGATGTGACCAAGTCCCTCCGAAGCTAGGTGGTCTGAGATTGCCCCCACAGGACTTGCCTGGCCGACTGGTCTGGGTCCTCAGCCTCCTCTGCCCACGCTGAGCACCTCCCTCTGAGAGTCTCTCCCTCCCAGAGTCCTCACTCCCCTTGTTGAAGCCCCTCCCTTCACTGAGTCTCCTTCCACTCTGTGCCTTGTCTCTTCACTCAGCTCTCTTTCCCCCCTGAAGGGCCACGGGAGGGTGTGGGTGAAATCAGGAACAGGAGCTCGGTGAGGGATCTGGTGCTGAGAGAGAGGAAGGAGCTCAGGGTGGGGCCTGGGAGCCAGCGGCTTGTCTTTGGCCTGGCTGGCTCTCCCACATGATGAACGTGTGGGCCAGGGTTTCACCATCTTCCCAGGCCTACGTGGGCCTGGCTGTGATTGAGGGGGATGCTGGGAGGAGGAAGAGTAGAAGTGCCACTCTCCCTGGGGCTCCAGGGTAGCACCTGCCTCTCTTCCCCTTCCTCCTTCTAACACAAGCATGTACTCACCTACATGCCCTCCTTCCTGCCCCTCTCCATGGAGGGCCCAGAAGAAGTCCTGTCCCTCATTCTCACGCTCTTAGTCTCAGGTCCCAGCCCTAAGGGATCTAGGTGGCCCTAGCCCACCCCTCTCGACAGATAGAAGACTGGGTGCCAGGACGTCCTTCCAGGAGACTTGGCCGAGGACTACAGTGGCACTGGCCTCCACCAGGGAGTGCTTCCCTGCTCCTGGGGCACTCCATCTGGTGTGGACTACTCCCTTCCTGTGGACCTCACAGTCCTGCCTTGGATGGCCACGCCCCGGCCTCGGCCTCAGGGCCTCAGCCACATTTGCTCTGCAGGCCCTAGGGAGCCCTCCGAGGCTGCCCAGCCAGACCCCTGGACCCCCCCCTGGGGAGGATGGACCTCTGCCATTCCCATGGCACCGGCCAGCTTTTATTTTTTATTGTGATGTTAAACTTGTAAACCCCACCTATGGGTCACCATTTGCATTGAATGCCCTCCCTGCACTGAACTCCAGTTAGGGGTACTTTTGGTGGCCCCATCGCATTTCTGCCTGCCAGGACTTCCTTCTCACCCCTCCCCCTGCCAGAGCGAAGGAGCGATTTTCAAAATTCTGGCCAACAGACAGGACACAACTCGGCGGCTGCAGTTCCCAGCAGCAAACACGAGAGGGCGACTCTGTCTCTTTGCTGGGCGTCCCAGTTCATTCTGGACAGAGGATATGGATCAGTGTCCTGAGGGTTAACAGAGGTTGTTATGGGGCCTGCCTGGCACCCAACAGGCATTGAGAAGTGCTAAATATTATTTTTAAAGCAGCTGTATTGAGATATACTAGTAATTCATATGCTATGCAATTCACTCATTTAAAATGTGTAATTCAGCCCTGGCCAGTGTGGCTTGGTTGGTTGGACATTGTCCCGTGCACCAGGCGGTTGCTGGTTCAATTCCTGGTCTGGGGATTTATATTTCTTTCTCTCTTTCTCCCTTTCCCTTCCCCTCTCTCTAAAATATCAATAAACTTCTTGGCTGGCATGGCTCAGTGGTTGAGCATTGACCTATGAACAAGGAGGTCACGGCTCGATTACCAGTCAGGGAACATGCCCAGGTTTCGGGCTCGATCCTCAGTGTGGGGCATGCAGGAGGTGGCTGATCAATGATTCTTTCTCATCATTAATGTTTCATTATTCTCTCCCTCTCCCGTCCTCTCTGAAATAAAAAAATATATATTTTAAAAAATCAATAAACTATTCTTAAAAAAATAAAATGTGTACTTTTTTTTTTAAATGTGTACTTTTTAATACATTCACAGAGTGATGCAACCATCACTTAAAAAATATATATTTTTTTAATGAGACAGAGGAAGGGAGAGAGATAGTTAGAAACATCGATGAGAAAGGGACATCATCGATTGGCTGCCTCCTGCATGCCCCCTACTAGGGAGCAAGCCTGCACCTGCAACCGGGCATGTGCCCCGACTGGGAATCGAACTGAGGAGCTCTTGGTTCCTGGGTTGATGCTCAGCTGCTGGGCCACACCAGCCAGGCACCACAATCGATTTTAGAACATTTTTTGTATAGCCTTCCAGCTCTAAGCGACTAATCTACTTTCTGTCTCTATGGACTTGCCTATTTACACATTTCATGCAAACAGAATCATACAATATGTGGCCTTTGGTGTATGGCTTCATCCACTAGGTACAGTGTTTTAAAGGTTCCACATTTTGGCTATTCTACTAGTGCTGCTATGGACACTCAGGTAGTTACTATTATTATTATTTTAAAATTTATTGATTTTTAGAGAGAGAGAGAGAGAGAGAGAAACATCGATTTGTTATTCTACTTATTTATGCATTCACTGGTTGTTTTTTGTATGTGCCCCAAATGGGGATTGAACCTGCAACCTTGGTGTATTGGGACATCGCTCTAACCAAATGAGCTACCTGACCAGGGTCAGGTAGTTATTATTAACGTTACTGGCCTTGTACTCCAAGATAACAAGGCCCGAGCTTCCAGGCCTGGTCTGAGCACAGAGAAGGGACAGAGCCCGGAGGATGTTTGTATCAGACTCATCATAAAAGGAGGCCTGGACAGTAGAGTTAAGAGGGATGGGGCAGCCACCTTCCTATCAGCAGGGAAGCCCAAGGTACATGGTGCTGAGTCAGACACTGGAGAGAGACCGGGACATCAGTGATCATGGGGCTGGGGACACAGGAGCCAGGAGAGCCCTTGTATGTGTGTTTGTCCGGAGGGGGTGGGCAGTACCAGTGTGATCCAGCCATGGGCTGGCTCTGGGGCCCTGGCAGGGACGGGCTGACCTCCTGGTTCATAGGTCGAGGCTCAGCCACTGAACCACGCCAACCGGGCCTGACTGGTCCCTTCTTAGTTTTTCTCTCGACTTTTTATTTTGTAAAATTTAAAACCTACAAGAAAGTTGCAAGATTAGTGCAATGAACATTCATTTACCCTTCACCCAGGTTCACCAGGTGTTAACGTTTTGCTACATTTGTGCACACTCTCTTCCCTCCCTGCACACATACTTTTTTTTCTGAGAGTGACATGAATACACCATGACAATTGCCTGCTCAGTACTTCAGCATGCGTTTCCTAAGAACAGGACACTTCTCATCAGAGGTTCTGGAACATGAGCAGGGCTGAGTACTGAGTCCTGCTGGCAAACTCAATGCCCCTTCACTGCCCAAGCATGAACCAGGAAGGCTCACTGGATGGGGGAGGCTTAGCTTCCTTCCTTCCTTCCTTCCTTCCTTCCTTCCTTCCTTCCTTCCTTCCTTCCTTCCTTCCTTCTCTCTTTCTTCTTTTCTTTTCTTTTCTTTCTTTCTTTCTTTCTTTCTTTCTTTCTTTCTTTCTTTCTTTCTTCTCCCTTGTTTTTTTTTAAAATATAATTTTATTGATTTCAGAGAGGAAGGGAGAGAGAGAGATAGAAACATTAATGATGAGAGAACCATCGATAGGCTGCCTCCTGCACACTCCCTCCTGAGGCTCGAGCCCACAATCCGGGTATGTGCCTTTGACCAGAATCAAACCAGGGACCCTTTAGTCCACAGGCTGACACTCTGTCCACCGAGAAAAACTGGCTAGGGCCTTTTTTCCCTTTTAAAAATAGACTTTGTTTTTGAGAACAGTTTTAGACTTACAGAAAAATTGAGAAGATAGTACAGAGAGTTCTCATATAAACCCCATACCCAGTTTTCCTACTATTCACACCCTATGTTATCATGGCACATTTGCTTCAATTAATATCCCTGGTCAGAGAAGGAGCTCCAGGAAGGGCTGAGGTTGAGAGTCCTGTCAGCCTGCAGAGATGGCGAAGAACTGGAATGGAGTTGATTGAAAAATAAAAATAAAAAAACATGGTGGTCATCCATGGATGAATTGATGAAAATATATGTCCTATATAATAAAAGCGTAATATGCAAATCAACCGAACAGTGGAACAACTGGTCGGCGGGGGACGGGGCTGGCGAGCAGGTGGCGCCAGACCAGCCAAGGCACATGCCAGTGGGCAGAGGGAGGGGATGACGATCGAGGTGGGGGGTGGCGGTGACCAGTGGCAGCGGAGGGGCAATGGGGGGGGGGGGCGGGGCAAGCCCACCTGGTCACCTCTCGCAGAGGGAGCAGGCCTAAGCTGTCAGTCGGGCATCCCCTGAGGGCTCCTGGACTGCAAGAGAGCACAGGCTGGGCTGAGGGACACCCCCCACCCCGAGTGCACGAATTTTTGTGCACTGGGCCTCTAGTATATATATGTAGTGGAACACTACTCAGCAATAAAAAAAGAATTAAATCTTGCATCTGCAACAACATGGATGAACCTAGATTGTATTAAGTTAACTGAAATAAGTCAGACAGAGAAAAACAAATACCACATGATTTCACTTACATGTGGAATCTAAAAAACAAAACAAACAAATAGACAAAGTAAAATAGAAATAGACCCATAGACACAGAGAACAAACTGATGGTTGCCAGAGGTGGTGGGGTGGGGGAGAGGGATTGGGTAAAAAAGGTAAAAGGAAATAAGAGGTACAAATTTCCAGTTATAAAATAAGTAAGTCACAGGGATGTGGTGTACAGCACAGGGAATATGTCAATAATATAATAACTTTGTATGGTGACACATGACTTTCGTGGTGATCACACCGTAAGGTATATAAATGTTGAATCATTATGTTGTACATCCGAAACTAATATAATATAGACTTCCGGGGTTTGCCCCTGGCCTGTCAACTATACTTTAATTAAAAAAAAAAAAAAAGAAACATGGAACACTTGTTGCACACTCAGGTATGTGGTGGGAGCTTCATATGGCCTGTAGGTGGGAAGGCCTGGCCTGGGTGGGCAGCTATAGAGTGATGCGGAGGGGTAGTGACACCAAGCCAGTGGCAGCTGGCCAGCCCCTAGGCATCTTCAGTTTCCACAGCCCAGTTGGAGGGAGAAGCAGGGAGTGTGCAAAGTGAGGGAGGGAGTGAGGGTGTGATTGAGTGCTGGGGGTGAGTACTCAGGCACATGTCAAAAGTTTAAACAGGTAGGTTAAACCCTGCTATAAAGAGAACATTAAAACTAAAAAAGTTCAAACCTAACCACAAACTGAATCATAACAAATGTGGCTGCTCCAGGCCTGGCCCCACCTTCTGTTCTCCAGCTGATGGGACAGGTAGGGGTGGGGTGTGCCCCTCCTTGGGACTAGTCTGATCCAGAGTTGTAAGCCAGCAATGAGGGCTGGTGGCCAGGCTGGGTCAGTGGGTGCATCTGGCATTAAGGCAAAAATCTGGCAGCTGGACTTTTGGGCCCCAAGAAGGCAAGGGGTCAGAATCGGTGTGTGTCAGGAATGAGCGTGGGTGGTGTCCACCCATCCATGCAGGGAGGGATGGAGCAGGAGGGAGGTTGGAGGCCTGGAAGGCCAGGCCTGGGGGCCTCTGCACCAGGAGCGAGGGGTAATATAATCTCTGAGTCACCTGGGGCTGGGGCACGGGTGATCCCCAGACTTCTGGGGTTTGCCCCTGGCCCGTCACCACTGACTCACTGGCTGCCTGCCTGGCAGTCTCCTGATCAGCTGCTGGTTTCTCTCTCCCTCTTAGTGTGTCACGAGGCAGCTTCTCTGTACGCTGTCGTCATCAGGTGTATGCCCTGCCCAGGCTTCTTGGAGGAAAAGGGTGCTGGGTTCCAGGATCCTCGGAGGCTATCACCAGAGGGGTAAAGAGGAAGCAGGTTGGGATGACCCCATCCCTTGCCCTGGCTCTGCCCACTAAAGACCAGGCCTCTACTGACCCTGGGGCCAGTGAGCGGGCTGCTCTGGGGGTCCTGGGTCAAGATAAGCCCTCAATGAAGCCCCACCTCTTCTGTTCTGAGGCTCCATCATCCAATCAAAAGCAGGGCAGCCCTCCTATCAATTCTCCTGCAATCAACCTGCCACACTGGTCCAGGTATCGCCCCACAAGTCATAGCTGGCCAGGCCTGTCCTTGCTCAAAGCCTGTCCATGGCTCTCCCGTGCCTCTAACTCTTGGGCTGGGCACTTAAGGCCTTTCCTGATGTGCCCAACTTGCTTTCCAGGCCAGCTCCATCACCTGCCCAGCTCCAGACCCCTCAGAGGCCCCTTCTGCCCCTTGCCACTCCCCGTTTTGGAGAACTCTTTCTTCATAAACTTCTGAGCTTTTACTTACCCTTCAGGTCTCCTCTTCCCCTGCCACCTCCTCCAGGAAGCCTGCCTGGGCCTCAGGTGGAGCTGTTTCCACTCCAGAGTTCACACAGAGCTGGCTTCTCTGGTGTCAGGAATTGTTTATTTAGATGGTGAGGTAGGGGCTTGAGGGCAGGCACCAGCCTTATTCCCTGATGAGCTCCATGGCCAGCCCTGTGCCTGGCCCAGTGCAGGTCCTCAGTACATCCTTTGTGAAAGAATGAAAGAAGAAACAAATGAAGATTAATGAATGAGAGCGTGGGTGTAGAGGAAAAGCCCCAGCGTCAGGGACTTTCCTTTTTTTGTTATTATTCTGGTGGCCTTGGAATGTCACATCAGCAAGCAGAGCCTTAGTTTTCCCATCTCTAAAATGGGAATGATAAAGCCCTACATGGTTTTGTAGTAAGAGCAAATGATTTCTTTTAATACTAAGGCACCTAGCCAAGTGCCTGGCCCATAGCAGGTGCTCTAAAAATGTGTGCTAATCAACTGACTGAGAGAGGATGAAAGGATGCTTCCCTAGCTGGGGAGGGGTGGGGCTGGGCAATATTGACTATGCCATCAGATTGGAAGGTCCTCAGGGATCTCCTGGCCTTCAGGGCTCTCCTTCCACTGCTTCTGGAAAGTTGAAGACACAACCATCGGAGAAGAAAACTGCCCTGGAGTGAGGTAGGGGGAGCAGGGAGTGGGGTGGGTGGGAAGGAGGTCTCATGTCTGGGGCCCAGGATGGACATCTCTGAGAACCAGGAGTAGCCTGGGAAGGGCTGGGCAGCTGGGTGGGATGGCGAGGAAAGCCAAGGTCATGGATGAATATAGGGCTTTTGAAACCACCAGACAGAAGCTGAAATTGGATGTATTCAGTCCCATCCTCTCTTTAAGTCTCCTCCCCTTTCACCTGTCTGAGCCCCTCCCAACAGCTCACTCAGCTGTTCCCTCTCTCTGAACCCATCTCCTGTCCTTCTGTCCTGTCCCCAGAGGCCCCTGTCGGCCTGGACTGTGGGACTCCAGCCAGCAGGCAGTAGTGTGGCCTTGCTTCTGTTCCTTGGAGACTCCCCAGCTGTGGCTACCCCACCTCCACCTTCTCCCTCAGCCCACGTGGGGCCCAGCTTGGGGGCAGCACCGGCTCAGCCAGTCTGGCCAGCTGGGCAGCCAGGCCTTCTGTGTAATCAGGTCTGCCATTACCCAGTCTGGGGCCAAGTGAGAGGATGGCCACAGGACTGGCTGCTGGCTGAGGCCCTGGGGCTACTTGCTTCGCCTAGGACTCCGGACCACCACTTCTGAGCCCAGGGCCCGTGGCTTTCTAGAGCCTGTGCTGGGCCTGCCGGACCCCTTGTCAAGGAGGCCAGAGGAATCTCAGTGGGCCCGGAGGGCCCAGCTCCCGGGTCTGAACGGAGCTTCCCAGTACCTGGGAGGGAGGTGTCATCCTCCTTACCCAGATGGGGAAATTGTTGAGAGTTTAATTCTATTGCCCAATGTCACATAATTGGAAGTGGCAGATCTGGGACTCAATCCAGGGAGGCCTGGGGTTATTTCAGATGAGAGCCACAAAGGAGTCACCACATCCTCCCGTAGATTCTGAAAGTCCCAGCCTGGGGCCCAGCCCTTCCCATCGCTTCCAGAGCCATTCGGGAGGTGGCCGGTCCATACCGGCCGGGTCTGAAACTCTGAAACTGTCTGCCTGTTTGCTATGAGATTCCAGGAGATCCTCCTTCGGAACAATTCAGGGAGATGGTGCTAAAGTGACCCGGTGACACATTCTTTACACTCACAGACGATTATGACAACCCCTTGCAAATTATTTACTGAAATTAAATTTTTTTTAAACATCATGGCATTGTCACTGGTTAAAAAAGAACAGGATTTTAACTTGTGTCTGTGGTATGAGATGTTAGTGAACTTGTGCAAAAATAGTTTTGGACCAACTTCCAGCTAGACTAATTTTTTAGCTGAGAGTGAGACTGCTTCCTTTCCCCGGCGCCCCAATTTTATAAAGATATCACCCTGGTTGGTAGCTCAATTGGTTAGAGCATTATTCCTATACACCAAGGTTTCGAGTTCAATCCCCGGTCAGGGCACATACAAGAATCAACAAATGAATGCATAAATAAGTGGAACAAGAAATCAGTGTTTCTCTCTCTGTCTTTCCCTTCTTCTCTCTCTAAAAATCAATAAAATTTTAAAAAGATATTTATTATATCCTTAAATATATTTGTAATATTTATTTCCTTCTGATATTATAAGGATCAAAACATTATATCTGGTGGGGAGAAATAACTTTCAGTTGGCACTGGCTCCCCTGGCCCTAGTCTTCCATTCCCAGAAGATAAAGAATAAAGTTCCGGAGACCTGAATTTACTCGGTCACTCCCTTACCTCTTAGAGGGGTCCATCCCAGGCCCCAGACAGGAGACTCCTTCCCCTCCTGCTCCCTGCTCCCCCTACCTTACTTCAGATTCTGAGGTTCCTCTGGCTACCTGGGGTGGTCTGGCAGGCCCAGCACTGGCTCTGGGCTCAGGGCTGGATGGGGGAATTTATTTGGACCTTTCCTAGGGACACCCAAGGAGCTGAGTGCAGGGCACTGAGGTGTGTGTTATGCTGTGATTAGGATTTGGCTGAGCCCCAGGGGCTCTGGGGACAGGGGTCTGAGAAGTCCTAACTCTCACCTGTTGTGAGCAGGACCAGAGCCGAGGGGTGGCTGCTTTGTGACTCAAACTGGGCTCCTTCCTCCTCATGATACTAAAACATTTTCAGCTCACAAAGCATTTTCACATCCTCCTCTCATTTCACATGTGCCTTAGATAGGGAGGGGCAGTCATGTCCTGATTTTACACAGGGAAAGTGAGGCTTAGAAATGGCACTGGCTTCTCCGAGATCATAGGGCTGATAAGATGGCTATGGGGTGGGCAGGGATGAGTGGGAGAGAGAGCTGTCCTGGATAAAACCCAGCATGCAAGATACAGTTCTATTGGCATAAGACTATACAGTGTATGTTGGCAGAAAGAAAAAGAAATACGTGCTAAGCCTGCCCCCTTTGCCCCAGAGCAAAAGTGATGGATGGCAGACACATTTTAAAGTAAAAGGTTGTCTGCGCTGTTGGGAGGCCAGGCTCAGGGAGCCAGAGTGAGTGTAGGAAAAACGTCTTGGCTTGGCTGGTATTTTTCCTGCAGGTGGGTGGGACCCAGCCAGTGTGGCTCCTGTAATAAATCAAGCATCAACAATTGTCTCTCCAGCTCCACTCATGTGCAGAGCTGCTCACGGCTCCCCGCACTCCCTCCTGCACCTCCTTTACACCTGAGCTCCCCACAGACTTCCCCTGGCCTGGGCCTGCCCTTTGCCTTACCCCTTCTGCACCTGCCCTCCCCTAGCCTCTATCCCTCCCCCACACCTGCTGTGCTTGGCTGGGCTGAGCAGGGAAGGACAGCTTCTTATTCACTTCTGTTGGGACACAGGTGAAAAGTTATAATAGGGCCTGCATGCTTCCCCTCCCCCACTCCTGCTTTTCCAAGTGTCAGTTGGCTGTGTCCCAAGAGAACAACAGCAGGAAGTGCGAGATGGGGGAGGATGTTCTGGCCATCTGGCCAACTCCCTTCTGCAATCGGAAAGCTTGAAGGGCTGGGACAACAGATAAGGAACACCTGGGTAAGGTGCCCACCACATCCTGGGTGAGCCCCTGACCTCTCCGTTTACCCATCTGTGCAAAGGCAGTAAGATTCCCTGCCCTGCTTACTGACAGGGAGGCTGTGATGAAGTCATTTCAGGAAATTACTTATTGTCAATCTTGAAGGGCAGTTATCTCTGCTGTTCAGCTCACATGCCTCAGTGTGTACTGTTCCTCAGAGCCTTGTAAGGTAAACCCTGGGAGGCGTGGTCCAGGTAGAAACCATCCATTTGTGTTGGTGTGTGTGTGTGGTGGGGGGAGGTGTGGGGAGTGAGGAAAGGCGCTGGGAATATGGAAACTGACTTCTGCATTATTGACCACCTGGAGCATTAATTGAGCACCTACTGTGAGTCAATGCCCGTGGGAGCTCTGAGGTTGAATAAGTTATTGCTTTTGTCCTCCAGGAGCCCCCAGCCTCATAGGGGAGACACAATAGAAGACCTCAACCCCCTCATTATGCTAGATTGTCCCAGACAGCCTTGTGCTTCATCAGGTGTCTCAAGTGCCTCCCATGTGCGGAGGGCTCACAGATGGCTTCAACCCAAATCACACATGCTTAATGGTTCTCTGGCAGGAAGCTCAAGGCCCTCACGTCTCACCAGAATCAGGCACCCCAGGGTGCCATGCAAGATGCTGGACAATGCTGGGCGCTCAGGGACATAGTAGAGCCCTGGCCCCCGAGGCGTCCTTCCCCACATCCCCTCAGCAAGCTGGAGAAGAGAAACATGCCGTGGCCATGTAGATCAGGGGTTCCCTTGATCCAGCTGGGATGAACCTCAGACACTCTCTCACCCCTACAGTGCTCCCTTCCTCTAGGCCCCTTCAGCCCCCTGCCTTGAACCAGGTCCTTCCTGATCCTGGATCCC
This sequence comes from Plecotus auritus, assembly GCF_963455305.1. Classification (NCBI taxonomy): domain Eukaryota; kingdom Metazoa; phylum Chordata; class Mammalia; order Chiroptera; family Vespertilionidae; genus Plecotus; species Plecotus auritus. Next base: position 91,079,500 of record NC_137774.1, on the reverse strand, counting down.
CTGCCCTGCTTTACCTCCACCCTGTCCCAGAGACACCTTTCTAAAAGGTGTGTGGAATCCTCCCACTGGCACCCAGTGCCTTTGCTCATCTTGTGCTTCTGTGTACAGCCCTGGGGCTTAGAAAGCAGAGATTTCTGGCCCTTTCACTCGAGCCCCTCCCCCACACCCTCAGACTCTGTCAGACTGGATTCCTCATTCCCAGAACATTTTCCTACCTTGGGGTACCTTTGCTCTTAATGTTCTCTCTCCCCGATGTCCTCCTCCACCCAGTTCTGCCGCCTTGCACAACTCCAGGGGGACCCATTCATGACGCTTTCTGTCATCAGAGCCCTCCGCAGTATAACCCAAGAAATCAGCGCCCCTTCCATGTCAAGCCTCCTCCTCAGAACCCCACCTCCACCCTGGTCTGAGTTTTCTCTCCCTTTGAAGTCTCACGGGACTTTGCTCCCATCCAGGACTGCTCTGTGTGTCTTCACAGAGTAAACACCCATTTGCTGGGCTGATGTCCCTGGGGTCTGGCCCATGGCTTGCTCTTGGTGACTTCCTCGGCTGATGTCCCTGGGGTCTGGCCCATGGCTTGCTCTTGGTGACTTCCTCGGCTGATGTCCCTGGGGTCTGTCCCATGGCTTGCTCTTGGTGACTTCCTCTACCCAGTTCTGGCCGAGCACGTCAGCCTGGCAGGAATGAAGCCCACTGGCTGAAATTTCCACGTGTGTGTGTGTGGGGGGGGCGGGGGGGCGGGTAGAGGGGAAGCTTTCTTCTCTCTTTGGCCAAAATGGCATCACTTCCAAGGCCCCCAAACCTGGCAGGGCTGGGAAGCCAGTGGTGATGGTGCGAGATGGGGAGGGTGGGTGATGGACCCGGGGTTCCTGGCCCCCAGCTCCTCATCCCCAAGTTGACCTCATTAGGTCAATGTGGAGACTATGGTGAGGCAAACGCATGGTCAATAAGTAGTGATCAGGCCAGCAGTGCAGGTGATAAGGATGCAACAACAATAATCAAAGCGGGGCTGCTCTGACTTTCCTAGGACTTCATTTCCACCTTCATCCTTCCTGAGGGTCACCACCCCAGTCCGACCAAGCAAGCCTCCTGGAATAAGGGAGCCCCGGGGTGTGGGAACCCTAGTCTTCAGGTCCCAAACCTTGCCCCCCTGTTCTGTGCAATTCCAGGTGCCCGGGGGAACTATGACTCAGTGTCTGACCTCAGCATGGGGGAGAGGGCAGTTTCCTATGAGATTGTGACTCAGGGGCCCAGGGCTGGGGAGGTAAAGTGCCTTTGTTGGCCTGGGCTCAGGAATCCAGAGAAACTGGTCAGGGAAAGGCCCCAGGGACTGAAACCCCTCCCTCTCTCCCCGCCCCTCCACAGAGCAATATAACCGCCCCAAGCTCAGCTTGAGTGCGAGTAGCAGCTGTCCGCTGGAAGGAACTGGTCTGTCTGGTCACACTCACCGAGCTGGCTTCTGACTCTTGGGAGAGACATTCATAGCTGCTCCGACTGCCTTCGCCTTGGACTGCCTTCGCCTTGGGACTCGCAGTGAAAGGCCTCCCTGTGGACACTGAGTGTCCATCCTCAGCACTTGGATTTCTACAGCGCCCAGGGCCAGATCCCCAAAGACTTCCAGGTCCTAGACCCCAGCAGACGCGGAACGATGGCCTCTATGGGGCTACAGGTGATGGGCATTGCCCTGGCCGTGCTGGGCTGGCTGGGCGCCATACTGAGCTGTGCGCTGCCCATGTGGCGCGTCACGGCCTTCATCGGCAGCAACATTGTCACATCGCAGACCATCTGGGAGGGCCTGTGGATGAACTGCGTGGTGCAGAGCACCGGCCAGATGCAGTGCAAGGTATACGACTCTATGCTGGCGCTGCCGCAGGACCTGCAGGCGGCCCGCGCCCTCATTGTCATCTGCATCGTCGTGGCTGTGATGGGCGTGCTGCTGTCTGTGATGGGTGGCAAGTGCACCAACTGCGTGGAGGACGAGAGCACCAAAGCCAAGATCATGATTGTGGCAGGCGTGGTGTTCATTCTGGCCGGCCTGCTGGTGATGGTGCCCGTGTCCTGGACGGCCAACACCATCATCCGAGATTTCTACAATCCGCTGGTGGCCTCTGGTCAGAAGCGGGAGATAGGGGCCTCACTCTACGTGGGCTGGGCGGCTGCTGGCCTGATGATGCTTGGTGGGGCCCTGCTCTGCTGCAACTGCCCACCCCGTGCTGACAAACCCTACTCGGCCAAGTATTCTGCCGCCCGCTCCGCCCCCGCCAGCAACTACGTGTAAGGTGCCACTGCTCAACTCTGTTGACTTTGTTTCTCCCTGGACTGAGCTCAGCGCAGCTGGTAACCCCAGGATGGCCCTGCCGTGGCCCGCAGGCTGCTGGGGGATGGGCAAGCAGGGACTGAGACAAGACATTGGCCGGCAGCCCTCAGCCCCTTCTGGCCCTCTCAGATACCTTCCTAAGGTCTCCTCTACACTACAAGGACGGACTGAAAGACTTCCTAGCCACCTTCCTCTCAATGGATATGGACACGGGGGCCGGGGGTGGGTGGGTGGGGGCAGCAAATGGGCATGGCAGTGGAGCAGGGAAGCTCACTCTTGCTGGCCAGGACGGCTCAGCCCTGACTCTACTTGGGATCTCTGACTGGGTGCCCTGCCAATGCCTGTGTTGGCCACTGTTCTTTGATCATCCCCACTCCCTCCAAGTGCATTCTGTGGAAACCCTGTGGCCATGAGAATGGCTGGGGCCTCACCCACCCACCTGCGTATGGAGCAGAGTTGACAGACGGGTTTAGAAGGGAGGGGTGAAGGTGCTACAAACTGGTTTGGGTAGTGGTGGGGGCGGGGGCTGTAGAGGCAGCCCTGGCTGCCCGTACCTCTTCCCACCCACCCTGTAGCCTCAGTGGCTTCAGCAGGAGAACCCTGGGCCCCTTGAAACTGGCCACTTCGATCTGCCAATGTGAAGGTCATTGGCTGGCCTGGGGAAGGCAGAGGAACAGTCTTACTCTGCCCTTCATCCTGGGGCTTTTTCCTGCCTCCTCTGTGGTTTGTTTTGTAATTTAAGATCTATTTGTCACGGTAATTACTATTATTTTCTACAATAAATGAGACCTGTGCACAGGAAGACTCTGTATGTTTCTGATTTCAGCTGTGGGTGGGCAGGGCAGGGGTGGAGGGGGTCAGCGAGGGGTAGGACCACAGTGTCTAGCCTGGTTGGGAACACTTAAAAAACTGGTTTTGTAAAAAAACAAACAAACAAACTTGGAACTGGCCTGACCTTTGTAATCACCTTGTTCAAGCCCTTCAATTATTAGCGGGTGAAGCCCATATACAGGAAAGTGTGTGCCCAGAACCCTGGTGAAGTGTTGGGGACTTTAGGAGGGAGGGCTGATGGGGACATCCAGACCTAGCGAATGGGCCACCTGTTCTCTCCCTGTTTGTCCCAACTTTGTCTGGGCAGCCAGGCTGGTCGGCTCACTCTTGCTCCTGGCTTTTGCTTAGACTTTCCCTGCCTTGGGCCTGGAATGTCCTTTTTCCTTTCCCAACCACCCTGAATCCTGCTCATCCTGAAGGCCCAGCTTGGAGCCTCCTCCCCGCTGAAACCTTCCCACCTGCTTGGAGGAATTATTACCAGCCCTGTTCATGGGGCAGCCTCCAAGCCTCACCCTGAGTTCCGATCTCTTTGGAGATAAAGAAACCTGAGTCCTGGACATGTGAAAGTGTTTGGCCAAGGCCCAGAGGCAGTCCTGCAGGTTTCCTGTTGGTGTGTTAGAGGTGAGAGGGCCCATCAGCCTGGGAAGAGTCATGAAGTCCCATCTTTGGCCCTATTGTGTCTGGCTCAGGGACAACCGGGGTTGGAGCCTCTTTTCACTTCTGTCCTCCACAGGGACAATGTCACTCTTTCCCTGGGTGAGAGAACTGCAGAGTCAGAATCCTGTTGCCCCTTCTGGGACTCATTTAATAGGCAGAGCTTTCATGAGAAGCAGGGTTGGTGCAGTGGCCTCGTTTTACAGATGAAGTACAGAAGGCCCGAGGACAGGCCTGGATGAAGTCACCTGGAAGGTCAGAGGCCAGTTAGGGGCTGAGCACTGGGCCTTACTCCCTCAACCTGGGCCACCTGCCGCTTTCGGTAGAGGTAGACAATGCCAGAGATGAAGTCATCACTGTCAGAAGTGCCAGGCACCACCTCAAGCTTGGTGGTAGCCAGTTCCCACCGGTCCACAGGCCAGGCCACCAGGCGCTCCCACTCCTTGGCCTGCTCCAGCTTGTCCAGGGTGGCCTCCAGGGCCTCCTTGTATTGAAGGTTGGAAGGGTTGGTCCTGGTGGTCAGACACACCAGCCCACCTGGGGAGGGATGGGGGAAAGGGAGGTGAGAGGTAGGAGCCAAAGTTCCAGGTTAGTGGTCCTCTTTCCTTCTGGCTCATGTCCCCAAGGGTGTCCTCAAGGACATGAGTTCTCCCAGCTTACCCCCAGGCCACCTTTTCCTATCTCCAAGCCTTTGGTGCTCACCATTTCTACCTTCAGGAATAACCTTTGCTTCTCCAGCTTGAATGCCTCCTATGTACCCTTTAGGGCCCAAGTATCCTTTATGCTGGGAATTCTTATTTCTCTGGACAGAGGGGGCTCCATCCTCACCACTCACCCAGTGCCTCTGCTGGAGGATATGGCTGTGTCTGGAGGCACAGGAAGGAAGCACATGGCCTTGGACATGTCCCTTCACCTCCCTGAGTCTCAGTTTCTCGCTTGCAGAGTGGGGTTCATTAATTACCCTGTCTCAGAAAGGCCAGTGCAGTCAGTAAGCACTGGCTGCGTGAATGAATGATTTCACCCCTTCAAATCTTTTCGGGGCACCCACAGCATGCCCAATGCAGGCTCGGATACACTTAGATACTCGTGTCCAAAAGATTTCCTGGAGGAAGGGGTGAGGAGAAGCAGGCCTTGCTGGTGGAGAGGGGCTGAGAAGAAATACCCTGAAGGGGGAGCCTGTGACATGTGGGCAGGCAGACAGGGCTCTGGCCAGCTGAGGGGTCTGGTAAGCACAGGCTGGGCTATGAGGCCTGGTCTTTACGGGTTCCGGCAATGGGAGTTTCCTGTCCTGAGCCCAATCACTACCTCTTTCTCTGACCCCACACCAATGTCCCTACATCTGTCAGCCTCCATGGTTCCGAGGCCTGCCCAGACCTGCCCAGGCTTAGCCACAGCCTGTGCTGCGCCCCTGTAGGGAGATGCAATCTTGCTGTGACAGGGGTACCTTTGGGGCTTCCTGGTCCTGTCTTGCAGCCACGTCAGGGCTTCATGACCCTCAGACTCCACTCTGCCTGTAACTTCACTTAGGCTGTGTTCCTGTGTGGACTGCCCCACTCCCCATCCCAGCCCTGGTCTTTCTCCCCTGGGCCCTGCCGAAGATGTAGCCCAAGTGTTTGGGAAGCAGGGATGTGGTGGGTTGGTGATGGAGCCCAGAGGGCAGGGTGTATACTTTCTCCTCAGAGCAGAGGCAGGCACAGGGCAAGACACATAGTAGCAATGCATTAGCCCCATTTCACAGAGGAGGAAACTGAGACCAGGAAAGAACGACTCATCTAACAGTCATCCATGAGTTAGTGAGGAAGCTGGAAGATGAGGGAACTGAATTGAGACTTCAAGCCAAGGCTAAAGCAAAGGCCTTATATATGTTATTTCACCCAATTATCATGGTAATCCTATTAGGAAGGGCCTATGCCTACAGAGAGGAGAGTGGAGTTACTCCTGGTTGCCTAATGAGTAAGAGGCAAGGAGGCCACTTGTCTGCCCTGCTTGTGTGCCTGGGTCAGCATTCAGCAGCTGGTGGCTGGGATGTTAGGCGAGGCTGTGTGACCCTAGGCAAGACCATGCCACTTGGTTGGCCTCAGGAATTCTGAGGCTTGAGTCTTTGGTTGTGGAGAGGGGAAGGTGTGTGGGGGGTTGGTCGGGCTGCTTCTCACCTGGCTTGGTAACTCGCAGGAGCTCAGGTATCGCACTACAGGGCACCTGGCCGTCACTGAGGGCACCCACCATCAGCACTGCATCATAGGTCCCTGTGTGAAGTGTGCAGATGTGGTGTGGTGGTTTGTCTTCGGTGTGGCCTCAGACTACCTTGGAGGATGGTATCCATGGTGGGTTTGGGGAGGGACCAGGCCAGCCACTAGTGTCTGCAGGACCCAGATCCCATGGGGGATATGGCAGGTTAGCCCAGTTTTGTTCCGAGGTCAGATCATGGGACGGAGAGCTGAGAGAGGGGCTCACGGGACCTCAGAGAGGGTCTTAGTGAGGCACTGGGGGGCTCAGAGGGGATTGAAGGCTCAGCATAGAAGGGGGCTCATGGAGGGTTCAGCAAGGGGGATGGAAACGTGGCAAGAGAAAGTACCTTCAGGGCTGGGCAGAGGCTCCTGGCCCAGGGTGCAGAGGCTGAGGTGCTGGTAGAGGCCATGGGCCCGGGCCTGTTCCAGCATCCCTGAGCTCCCATCCACTCCATGCAGCCGGAGGAAGCCTCGAGCCTGCAGCTGGGGTGGGAGGGCTGTCACAGTTCACACCTGCCACCTCCCAGAGGGGTCTCTGCACCTTAAGGAGAGCAGTGGGCTCTGCAGGGGATGTAGCCCAAGTGTTTGGGAACCAGGGAGTCTGGGGCCAGGGTGGCAAGAAATTTGAGCAAGTGGGGGGCTTAAAAGAGGGCAGGGGATCTGGGCAGGCCTCACCTCGGCAGCCACCAGTCCAGTGCCACAGGCCACATCCAGGATCAGGGCGGCTTGGGGTGGGACTGGAAGGGCTTGGGTGAGGCAGTCCACTGCAAGGTTGGGGGCACGGTACTGCAGGGCAGCCACATCCTGGGGACAGAGTGCTGAGCTGACTACCACCCTGTGTCCTAGTGTTTGAGGGGCCTCAGTGTGGGGTGGTCTAGGAGTCAGCCAGGCTAAGCTGTGTGTGTGTGTGTGTGTGTGTGTGTGTGTGTGTGTGCCCGCTCTGGTCGCTGGGACTGTAGTGAGAGGAGACAGGCATGAGGTGCTATCCTCTCAGCCCACTGCTGAGACCTGCTCTGCTGGCCAAGGCAGTGCTCTGTGCTTAGTCCATAGTGGCCCTTCAATGGCACCTTAGGCAGGCAGTCCTTCTGCCTGGGCTGCAGTCCCAAAGTGGGGAAGGAGGTCTTGGACCCTGATCTCTAGGGGCTGCCATTGTGGAGTGATGGGGCTGGTCAAAGGGCAAGGCTGAGGTGTGTGGGCAGAAGAGGGGGCAGTTCGAGAGGGAACAGGACTGCAAGGTTGTGCCCAGGTCTCACTTCATTCTCACAAGCCGCCCTGGGGTGCAAGGCTATCTATTCCCGGTGTACAGATAGGAAAACTGAGGCTGGGCGAGCAAGGGAGGCAGAGGACCTTGGCGGGTTTACCTGATCATAGTCCGAAGCCCAGCGGTCATAAAAGTGCAGCTTCTGGGCCAGGTCGGTGATGCCATGCGAGGCCCCGACCCGCGCCAGCACCTTGGACAGGCTTCCGCCCTCCTCCTGAGCCATCCTCCTGCTGAGAAAAGGCCTCCGTATCCTGAGGTTCAGCTCAACCCCCCCATCTCTCGCATCCGCCTTGCATAGCAGAGGCTCTCCAGGCACCGCACACTCCCATTTCACAGGCGGGGACATTGAGCAGAGAATGGTCACCTGCGGTTCAGGGCTGGAAGGGGTTCCAGCAGCGGGAGGGAGGGCCTGCTCGGACCCTCGCAGCCGTGAGCGGGTTTCCAGGGCCAAAAGGTCTCTCCGGTAGTAGGGAGAGTGAAGGGGGCGGGGGAGGGGGCGGTCAGAACTTACCTCGGCTCGGACCGCGGGGGTTGGGGGGCGCTGGAACTCCCAGCGGGTCTGCGTGGCTAGCCTGGCCCCGCCCCACCACCCGCGATTGGCTTTCTTCTAAGAAAAACTACCCAATCAAAAAAGTCGCTGGCAGTCCGCCCCTCCACCATCAGCCAATGGGCTCAAAGTTTTGGCCAGGAGGACTCGTTTGCGATATTTTCTTGGTTGGCTGAGTAGGTGGGGTTCTCCGTGCCCTCGGCTCCGACGTCCTGTATGCTTCCTAAAAAGCCATGAGCTTTTAGGCAGTGGGAGCCCCTGAGTTCTCAGGGACGGGAGAGGAAGCTAACAATAAGCAAAACTGGAGCCGGACCTTGCCCCCAGGGTGGCCATTACTCCCCTGGCATATCACTGATCATGTGGTTTAGACCCCGACCTTTCATATCTCTGGGCTGGTCATGTGGTTTAAACACATCATCTTTCCTGCCTAGAGATAACATCTAGGTTTCAGTTGTATTTCAGCTCCAGGCCCAGAAAAGCAACCAAACCAGGTGGCCATGCCAGGGCTAATGACCCCTTGTGCTGATCCATCAGTGGGGGACCAAGGCCTTGAAGGGGCACACTTGGAAACGCTGATGACTATTCTATTGAGATCCTCTCCTAAAACCTCCCCTAATCTCTCAGCCTTTAAAACCCTCCAGGTGAAGGACCCAGAGCAAACTCCCTCCTGGGAGCCCACCCACTCCTTTCCCTTTCCTCACAGGCATTCATCTCCTAAACTCCAAGGGACCCCATGAAACTTGCAACCAGGGGAGCAATGGGCGGCAACAGCTCCTCTTGGGCTAAACCCCTGAACCTGACCCAAAGGCCCCCTTTTCTCTGACTCTCCCGTGAGCGAAAGCAGCCTTGGCTCAATTCTTTCCCATAACATTTCTGAGAGCCAGAGCAGCCCTGCCTAGTCTCTCTCCTGTAGCTCCTTCTATCCCAAGCCTTTCCTTGGCTCACTGTCCCTAGCTTTAAAAAACATACTCAAAATCACAGGACTTGTGTTATGAAATCTTCCCTGCACGAACTTAAGAACCCACACACTATAAGCTGGCTCAAGGCAGACCTGCTCCAGATCTGGTCCGTTGCCAGTAACAAAACCTTGTTATGACATCATTACAATACCCAGCTCAGGTGAGCTTGGAAAAAATAAACAAAAAACCTCTTTCCTTTCGTACAACTCATCCAAGGGCCCTTCTAGTTGATGGATGGGATGCTGCTCCATTCATGAATCACTTAATAAAGCCAATTAGATCTTCAATTTACTTGGTTTACTTATGTTCTTTAACAGGGGTTGAAGTATTCCATTCCTAGGCCCGGACAATAAAAAAGAACTACTATATGATTCTCTATGAAGTGAGCCCAAGCACCCAGAGGACAGTAGGGCTACAAGATGAAGGAGTCTGTGACCCTAAATGATTGTGTGGAGCAGTGCCCTCTCCATCAATCTGCATTGGACTGTAACATCGTGAAAAATAATATAAGCTGAGCTACTTTTTGAAGTGGGAGCTACCATCCCAGAGTAACTGCCTTGAAGGTCTTACTACTCAAACCTTTGGTGTATTAAAAGTAGGCAAAATAACCTTTGGACTGGGCCTAAAGCAGCATTGCATTCCAAACAACTGTTTGTAGAGCTAATAAAAAAAGCAGACATTATAACTACTGGACTGAAAATTAAAGACATTCTTTAGAATTAGCATCACTATGTTAGCTTATTTGCACCTATAGAAACTCCTTTCTTTGGTTCATGTAATTATTCCCCTTCCCTTTCTCATAAATACCCCTTGCTCTCACCTCCTAATTGATTACTATATGAGTTTCTGCCTAAATCAGTTTACAGTAGCTCTGTGGGTGAAAAAAAGGGGTTCTATGGAATGTAACATCACTGGGTGTTATGAGCATAAATTCCTAACTGTGCAGGTCATGGTGCATAGTCACCTCCCAGGCATAACTTCTTTAGTAAAAGGCTTATCTTTGCCTTAAGCAAGCCCTGTCCATTGTCTCTGTGTATGTAAGAAGGTTAACATGCCTTTAAAACGCCCCCTTTTAGAGGCTCTTAATATGTGGCCACCCTTTCACGTCAGGACCCTCCTTCTAAAGGGGACCACCTCAAGCAAACACATAATCTCATTAACCTGTAATCCCATCCCCATCTTGCTTTTTCCTACCCTCCTGTAATCTTCCTTATGTTCCATCCTTCATACCAAATGCATATAAGAAACTGCATGCTGCCATTTTGGGAGGCATTTGAGATCTTGCTTCCTGGCCTACGCTGTCAATTTTGTTCAAATAAGTCCTTATAAAAATTATCTACATGTTTGGACATTTTTAGGTCGACAGCTTCTTGCGTAGCTATCTTTTGGATGTCAAATAATTGCTTGTTGCCTAACCTTTATTTTTAGGTTAACAACATGAACAAGAAATAAACTTTCATTGTGTTAAGTTATTGAGATTTAAGGATTTGTCTATTACAATAGCTGTAGTCATTTCCTTTAGTTCATATATAGTGACTTTGGTAAGAGCAGTTTTGCGGGAGTGGATCTAAATAAAAATCTGTCTTAGTCCAAAGGTGTATGCTGAATATGTGTGAATCTCCTGTGCTCAGCTGCAAATAAAAGGACACCCGCATGGCAGTGACTTAGAGATTTACTGCTCTGAAAAAGGGAGCTGAGACTGGACAGCAGGGTCTGGGGTTCAGTTATGCCATCAGGGATCTGGGCTTTTATCATCTTTTCTCTGCCACCTTTTGCATGGAGGCCTTTGTCACCGCTGTCACCTTGTCTTGGCTGCTACACCTCCAGACAGGACTAAGGGGAAAGGACAAAAAGCTAGGCCAGCTGAGTCTATTCATCATCACAAAAGCTTATTGGAAACCCCACCCCATGACTTCTGTTTTATCCTATTGGCCAAAATGGGTCACATGGCCACTTCTGAGTCCTCAGTGAAAGGTGAGTGGGAGGCTGGGATGGAGGCTGGCTCAGCCAGCTGACTGTATGGGTCCCAGCTCTGCAGCCTCACAGTTCATTTAGGCCAATAAATATTTATTGTGCATCTCCTGTTTTATAAGCCCTGGGTTGGGCACTGGAGTCACAGAGATGAGTCAGAAACAGCACGACTCTAACCCGGGGGAGGAGTGTTCTTCTGTTCAGGCTCTGTTCACTATCTCCTCAGTATCCACGTGTAAGCTTTCTTTGTAAGCCAACACCCCTGACTAGGTGTCCAGGACCACGCCTTTGTTTGTGGGGGGGAGTGTGTGGGTGCTATGGAGACGTGGTAGTGAGGAGTGTAAGGTGGATGGCCCCAGTAAAGACAGTCGTGTTGGACCATCAGAGGATGGCTTGGGTTGCTCCAGGAAGGCCTGGTGGGGGTCCTGGGGATGCCTGCATGTCTGACCTCTGAGTCCCTCAGTGGTGTCCCGCTCACTGATGGGGGCTGCACAGTTTGTGGGCACCAACACGGCTCCTACAAAGATGGCTCCTGGGCCCTGGTGGCAGATAAGACTTGCCATGAGGGACACCGGTGAGGGCTGGTGGTCTCTGGATGTTGCTCTACTCCTTCTGTGGGTGGACCCTGGGCCCCCCTTGACTTCTCTCTCCACACAGCCCACTCCATTTATTTCCCTCCTGAGCCCAGGAACCTGCTCCAGCCTTGGGGCAGGAAGGTTTTCTCTGACTCATGAAGTGTTTTTGTTTCCTCTAATCCTCATTCCCAACGAGTCCTGAGCTTTTGGAACCCAACAGTGTTTTCTGTCATTTGCTGAAAATGCTGCTCTCCTGAGGCAGTGGATACACCTGGTCAAGCTGCCACCACCGTGGGGAGAAGGGTTGGGTAACAAAATAGTTTGGGGGTGAGGAGAGGTGGTAAAAGCAGCAGTTCATGTTTCAAAACTATTGTCCAGTCTCACAGATGTACAAGCCAAAGGCCAATGGCCGTGGGTGGCTGAGGAGACGATGAGGATGAGGGCCTGTCAGGTCAAGACATGGTGATGCTGGTGGGCATGAGTCCTGGGGGACAGCACGACCTCCAGGAGGCCAGGCTGTGAGGGGCATGTGTGTGCATGTGTGAGGATGCATCTGAATGCAAGTGTCAAAAACCCACCTTAAGGTCATTTAAATATTAAGGGTTTGCTACTTTTTCTTACAAGAAGTCCAGTGGTACATAGGCGAGCCCAGTGGCCCACTGATTTCACCACGTAGGCGGGGCCAGTGGCCCTCTGATTTCACCACGGACCCAAGCTCTTGTCTGCCACGCTGGGTTTGCTCTGTCGGCAACTTCTGGTCACAAGAGGGTGGCAGCAGCTCAGGCATTCGTGTGTCCTCACATGCAAAGCCCCAAGGCAGGCCAGGGCCTTGTCTCCTGGTCTCTCTCTTTGTTTTTGGGTGGTGGTGGTGGTGAATATTTTTCCAGAAGCCCCAGATCCTGAGAAAGTGTGGTCTGGCACTTCCTGGCTCCGTGTGGGAAGGGAAGGCTGCCTTCAGCAAGGAGGGAGAAGGGAATGAATGGCTGTTGGTGCCAGCCACGGCGCTTGCTCCTGGGGTGTGTGTGAATGTGTTCGCCTACGCTGTGTGTGTGTCTGATACGCAGGTGTGGCTGTGCAGGACCCGCGCCAGGCTGGGGTTTGGTTCAGGGGCTGCCATGGAGGGGCTGCCTTGTGGTTGACAGGCAGATGGTGGTGTTTGGGGGGATAAGAAAGCAACTTCCTTTACTTCTGCTCTCCTCCCACCCCAGAAGCTGCTTCTTCTGTTTGCTTTGCAGCCTCTTCCTCTACCTCAAGGTCGGAGATCCCTGGCTCAGTCCTGGGCCCTCCTTTCTTCTCTATCTACACCCACTTGCTAGGTGATCTCATCTAGTCCTGTGCTTTTAACTAGTATTCCTATGCCAGTCATTCCCAAAGGTGGCGCTTAGCCCTGACTCTCCCCTGAACTCTGGACTTGTGCACCTAACATCTCCCCTGAGAGGCCACCGGCCTCTGGCTGGCAATGTGCCCAAATCCAGCTCCCTCTCTCCACACTCCCAAGCCCGCTCCTCCTCGGCCCCCTGTTTCTGCAGAGCCCCCAAACTTCTATGTACCTAGGAGCTCAGCCCAAGTCAGTTTTCTCCTGTCCCATGTTCTGCCCATCAGCACATTCTGTGACCTCTTCTCTCCACCCCTGCCACTCTGCTCTCATCTACCCTTTCTGTTACTGGAAAACTTCAAATACACAGAAAAGAAGAGATTAGTACAATAACCCCCCTCCCCTGCAATGTATTTCCTTTATCACTCTGTTCAATAGTAAAAAGAAGCCCAACCGGAATGATGTTTTTACAGTGTAAATCTGATGAACTTGCTTTCCTGCGTAAAACTGAAAATCCAAGTTTCCTTTTAACCTCACCCCTAACCTGTCTCCTCCCCTCTCCCTCACCAGGCCTCTCCTGTCCCTGGAACAGGCATGGTTACCACAGGGCCCTTGCACGGCTATTTTTGGGCCTAGATCACTCTTCCTTCAGACCTTTGCTTGACTTACTTGTTCTGAACATTCGGGCATCTACCACCCTAAGTAAACAAATGTTGGCACTCTGCCATTATTGCCTTAAATTATTTGAAAGTAGAAGAAGAAGAAATCATTACAGATGAAGCTGACATTCACACGGACTTCCCCCTTCCCCATCTGCTGCCCCTGGGAACCAGCTATCAGCATGAATGGGTGAGGACCTTCTAGGTCTTGTTCTTAGATTTTTACTACATATGTGTCCAAACAACATACACTATTGCTCAATGGGTTTGAAAAAATTTATATAAATTCTATCATTTTATAGCTGTTATTTCCTTTTTCACTTAACACTATTTTTGAGATCTTTCCACTCTGGTGGGTATAGATCTCATTCATTTTAACCACTGCTTAGTCATCCGTTAGGCGATTACACCTAGATCATTTATCCAGTTCCCTATTGATGGGAAAAAATGCTGCCATCAATAGCCTTGCACATGTTTTTTTGTTGGCAAGTGGATGTTTCTCTAAGGAGTGCTTCTTAAACTGGAGTTTGTAACGCATTAGGGTGTAGTGAAAACAATTCAGTCAGTTGTGAAATGGAATGAATAGGAAATAAAAAATTGCATTGCAAGTTGGATGGGTAATTATTGTTTTATTAACTTCTTGCATCAGTTTCACATGCTTGTAATGGGTGGCTTTGTACAATGCATTTCTTACCTTGGGTGGCTGTGAGGATTGGAAAACCAGCGTGGAATCGATGCTCTGTTTCCCCCAGGAACTCATCAATGCTCAGTGTATTGTCTGACTTCTTTTGATTTTGCAAACGAGATAGTATTACATTATGGTTTTAATTTGCATTTCCCTCGATTTGATGAAGCTGAACATCTTTTCATAAGTTTATTGGCTTCTTGGGTTTCCTTTTATGTGAATTGCCATTGCCTATGTGTGCTTTTGAGTCACTTGATTTTATCTTATTTATATTTGCAGGAGTTCCTTATGTAACAGAATGAAATGTTCCCTCTCTCAGTCTTAATTCTAGCTTGTATTTCTTCCACCTCCTTCAGGCTAATAGCTCCTGCCTCCGATATGCTAATTAGCTAGAGGAATTCTGCTTGAGGCTTGAGCAGTCCCTTGTCAGAGGTTGCTTTCCCCAAGACGGCGGTGGGGGGGGGGGCGGGCGGGAGGAGGGGGGAGATTTGCACAAAATAATAATTCTTTTTTTAAAAAATATATTTTATTGATTTTTTACAGAGAGAAAGGGAGACGGACAGAGAGTTAGAAACATCGATGAGAGAGAAACATCGATCAGCTGCCTCTTGCACACCCCCCCCTGGGGATGTGCCCGCAACCAAGGTACATGCCCTTGACCAGAATCGAACCTGGGACCCTTCAGTCCGCAGGCTGATGCTCTATCCACTGAGCCAAACCGGTCAGGGCACAAAATAATAATTCTTTATTGGAAGTTTACAAGAGCCTCCAGAACTAGACTACAGACCTACAGGGAACAAAGGGATTTAGAAAGTTCATGCTCTTCCTTGGATCCCTTTCATCCCCCAGTTGTCCACCTAAGTCCCTACCCACCTCTGGCTTGGCTCCTCCTCTCTGGCCTTGACATAAAAGATGCCTGAATTCTAGACTTTCTTAAAAAAAGTTTTTATTGATTTTATTATTTTATTTTTAAAAATATATTTTTTATTTTTTTCAGAGAGGAAGAGAGAGGGAGAGAGAGATAGAAATATCAAAGATGAGAGAGAGAATCACTGATTGGCTGCCTCCTGCATGCTCCTTACTGGGGATCCAGCCTGCAACCAGGGCATGTGCCCTTGAGTGGAATTGAATCTGGGACCCTTCAGTCCACAGGCCGACGCTCTACCCACTGAGCAAAACTGGCTGGGTCCTATTGATTTTAGAGAGAGAGGAAGGTAGAAGGAGAGAGAGATAGAGAAAAAAATCCTCACACACCCCCTTACTGGGGATCAAACCTGCAATTTGGGTATGTGCCCTGATTGGGAATTGAATTGGTGACCTTTCCATGCACAGGATGATGCTCAATCCACTGAGCCACACAGGCCAGGGCATTCTAGACTCTCTTAAGATGGATTTGTGGAAGCCATAAGGCACTCTCATCTTCTTGAGCTAGGCCTTCTCCATCAATAAGCCTTCCCTTACTCCAAACTCTGATGTATTGAACACTTGCCTCCTTTTTGAAGCATCAGGCCACGAACCTTGTACCGGTAACACTTAGAAGTTCTGGGTGTTCTGGGTACTGGTCCTTGGATTATTTCATGGGTTGTAAACATTTCTCCCAGGCTCTCAACTACCTTTTGGCTTTGCTCATGGTGTCTCTCCAATACATGCAGCAACAAGGTGTTTATCGTTGAGAGGCCAGGGCAGTGGTAGTGGGCAGTGAGGGCAGAAGCTGGATGCCGGTGGCTGGCAGGAGTGATACAGTGGCTGCAGGACTCCTTTTGGGGACTGAGGAACATTATTTTCTTTGAATAAAAATTGTATATACTCAAGGTGCACAACTTGCTGTTTTGATATACATTGTGAAATGATCACTACCATCCAGCTAATGAACGTATCTATCACCTCTACATAGTTACCATCTGTGTGTATGTGTGTTGAAAGGATTTAATAAAGTCTATCCTCTTGGCTATCATCACCATGCTGTACATTAGATCTACAGATCTATTCATCTTGTATTCCTGAAACTTCGTACCCTTTGATCAACGACACCCAGTTTTCCACAACCCCAGCCTCTGGCAACCACCATTCTACTTTCAGTTTCTAAGAGTTCAGCTTCATGAAGTATTTCTCTTTCTATGTCTTGCTTATTTCTTTTCTTTTTTAAAAATATATTCTTATTGACTTCAGAGAGGAAGGGAGAAAGAGAGATAGAAACATCAATGATGAGAGAGAACCATCAATTGGCTGCCTCCTGCATGCCCCCTACTGGGGATCGAGCCAGCAACCCAGGCATGTGCCCTTGATGGGAACTGAACCCGGGACCCTTCAGTCTGCAGGCTGATGCTCTATCCACTGAGCCAAACCAGCTAGGGCTGTGTCTTGCTTATTTCACTTAACATCCATGTTGTCACAAATGGAGGGATTTCTTTTTAAGAGCTGAATAATATTCCATCATATATATCTCACATGTGGGAAAGTAAATTAGTACAGCTATCCATTATAGAAAACAGTATGAAGGCTCCTCAAAAATTAAAAATAGAATTACCTCATGATTTGGCAATCCTACTCCTGGGTATTTATCTAAAGGAACTGAAACTAGGATTGTGAAGAGATAGCTGCACTCCCATATTCATGGCACTATATTTTTTAAAAGTTAAATTTATTGGTTAATAGAATTACATAGGCTTCAAGAATACAATTCTATAACACAACCGCTGTATAATGCATTGTGTGCTCACCACCCAAAGGCAAGTCTTCTTCTGTCACCATACATTTAACGCCCCTTCACCCTTTTCTCCTCCCCCCCTTCCATCTGGTAACCACCATACTGTTGTCTCTGTCTATGAGTTTTTGGTTTTCTTATTTGTTTATTTGTTGCTTTCAGTTTTATATCCCACATATGAGTGAAACCATATGGTTCTTAACTTTTTCTGTCTGACTGATTTCACTTAGTATGATATGCTCAAGGTCCACCATGTTGTCACAAATGGCAGTATTCCATCTTTTCTTATGGCAGAGCAATATTCTGTTATATATATGTACCACATCCTCTTCATCCAATCATCTATTGTAAGGCACTTCAGTGGTCTCCAGGTTTTGGCCATGGTGGATAGTGCTGCAATGAACATAGGGGTGCATCTATCTTTGCAAATAAATGTTTCTAAAAATTTCAGGTAGATACCCAGAAGAGGGGTTGTGGGTCACATGGTAACTATTTTAATTTTTTGAGGAGCCTCCATACTGTTTTTCATAGTGACTGTACCAGTTACATTCCTACCAGCAGTGAATGAGAGTAATATTAGGATAGAACATGGCCTTTCCTTTTCTTTGCTGTAGCTTTCCACAGCTTATGAGAAGCACCTTGTAATTAAACCCCAAGATGGTTAGCTCTCTGATTCAAACAGCCCCTCTGTTCAGACTGAGGGACAAGACTATTCTCAAGGTTACCTTCTTACATATACCTCCTCCCTGCTGTTTTTACAACTCAGGGATAATTAGTAGAAAGTCCCCTTCCCCCCTTACCTTCAAACAAGCCTCTTTTGAACTTTTCATAATTTCGTTTTACAGGCTTGGGAAAAATACTGATAAGCCGCCTCCCTGGGACATCTGCCAGGACCGTGTCCTGCAAAACAAACTACAACCCCCAGGTGCCCCCAATCCCTTTCCCTTCCCTGCTGCTTAGCCAGGGCTTAAAAGGGGAAGCTGTCCTTTGTTTTCTTGACCTTGTATTGATTAGCAAGGCTCTGGCCCTTTCCCTTCAGGGAAAGTAAAATAAACGTTCTCTCTGCATCTATCTCTTCTTTCAGTTGTGAATTCGCTCACAGCCTGCATCACCAGTCAAAACTCCACCAGGTTTCCTTTTCCCCACAACCTCTCCAACACTTGTTATTATTACTTGTCTTACTGATAATAGGCATTGTACCAGGTGTGAGGGAGTATCTCATTGTCGTTTATTATATTGTATTTTCTTTTTGCATTTCTTAGTATTTATTTCATGCTGAATTTACTCCCGGGCCATTAAGTTTTTGTTTCTTCAGTTTTTTCCGGGGTATCTTTTTCTTCTTGCCACCTCCTCTTCTGGTTTAGGAACCATCTGCTCTCTTTCAGTGAGGATCATCTCAATGTGGCAGGGAAAGCTCATATATGGTTCAATGCAGCGGCTGACAGACAACCTTTCAGACCTCAGGGACCACCACTGGTTGCCGACCGCTGGTTAATCCACCCAGGAGCGCTGTAAGTTCTGCACCACGTCTTGGGAGCTTTGTTCACCCGGATGTGCCCAATGACCAGAGAATCTACATCGAAACCCTGAAGTTCAGCATTACTCTGTGCATTTTTTAAAAAATAAATCTTTATCGTTCAGATTATTACAGGTGTTCCTCTTTTTTCCCCCATAGCTCCCCTCCACCTGATTCCCCACCCCACCCCATGCCCTTACCCCCCGCCACTGTCTTTAACCATAGGTGTAAGATTTTTGTCCCATCTCTTCCCGCACCCCTCACACCCCCTTCCCCCTGAGAATTGTCAGCCCACTCCCTTTCTATGTCCCTGATTCTATTATATTCACCAGTCCATTCTGTTCTTCAGATTTTTTATTCACTTGATTTTTAGATTCACTTGTTGGTAGGTATGTATTTGATGTCATTTTGTTGTTCATAATTTTTGTCTTTACTTTTTTCTTCTTTTTCCTCTTCTTAAAGAATACCCTTCAGCATTTCATGTAATCCTGGTTTGGTGGTGATGAACTTCTTTAGCTTTTTCTTATCTGTGAAGCTCTTTATCTGACCTTCAATTCTGAATGATAGCTTTGCTGGGTAGAGTAATCTTGGTTGTAGGTTCTTGCTGTTCATCACTTTGAATATTTCTTGCCACTCCCTTCTGGCCTGCATAGTTTCTGCCGAGAAATCAGCTGACAGTCGTATGGGTGCTCCCTTGTAGGTAACTAACCATTTTTCTCTTGCTGCTTTCAAGATTCTCTCTTTGTCTTTTGCTCTTGGCATTTTAATTATGATGTGTCTTGGTGTGGTCCTCTTTGGATTCCTCTTGTACGGGGTTCTGTGTGCTTCCTGAACTTGTAAGTCTATTTCTTTCACCAGGTAGGGAAAGTTTTCTGTCATTATTTCTTCTAATAGGTTTTCAATATTTTGCTCTCTCTCTTCTTCTGGCACCCCAAAAATTTGGATGTTGGTACGCTTAAAGTTGTCCCAGAGGCTCCTTACACTATCTTCATATTTTTGGATTCTTTTTTCTTTTTGTTTTTCTGGTTGGGTGTTTTTTGTTTCCTCATATTTCAGATCTTTGGTTTGATTCTTGGGGTACTTTGATCTACAGTTGAGTTTCTGTATATTCTTTATTTTAGACAGTGTATGCTTAATTTTTGACTGGTCCTTTCCATTTTTTTTGGCATTCTCATTAAGATACTTAAAGGTCTCACTAAGTTCCTCAGCGGTTTTTAGAAGATTCTTGAATAACCTTATAAATATGGTTCTGAACTCTATGTTGTCCAGTAGTTTTCTTTCCTCCATTTCTTTCATTCGTGACATGTTTCTTTGTCTCTGCATTTTGCTGCTTCCCTGTGTTGATGGAGTGGCTTTGTGTGGTAGGTGACCTATAGGGGCCAGTAGCTCAGCCTCCCCAATCACCTGAGGTGGACGCTCTTGGTACATCCCTTTGTGGGCCGAGTGCAAAGTCTTGGTGTAGTTAAGCCTTGATTGCTGTTGGTACACTGGGAGGAATTGACCTCCAGGCCAATTGGCTGTGAGGACCCGCTGTGTCTATAACGGAAGAACTGCTGCGCTGGAGACAGGCTTATGGTGCAGGACTTGTTTCAGTGGGGCTTTGGTGCTCACTGAGTCTGCCTCTTGAATGTGTCACTTATAGATGTGAGGAGTTGAAATCTGGTGTCTCACACTGACCACTAGATACACTGGCTTCTGGATCTCCAATGGGGTGCAGGTCAGCTACTGTCTGAGGCCACCCAGCAGGAGCTACAGCGAGAACTACAGTTTTCTCCTCTTTGCTTGGGGTTTGGAGGTTTTGGAGCTGTCTGACCGGGGCTGCAAGTTTGCTAGGTTAAGCTGCGATAGGGCAGGCCATTCATTTGCTAAAGCAGCTGCTTGGAGCTTGGGTGGGTTTGTAGGTTGTGCGGGGCGGGGCCTTAGGGAGTCACTAGGCTAGGGTGTGGCAAACAGCGATGGCTGTTTGCCGGCTCTGCGTCTCCGACCTCGCACCAGCACAGTAAACAATTATTCCTGCACGCAGCCCTGCAAGCAAGCCACCCTCACTTTCCAACCCGATGGCAGACAGTTCAGCTTCTCCCCATGGGAGTTTGGGTCCCCTGCGTCTCCCCAGAAACTGGAGTTCAGAGTAATCGGGAGTTTGTCTCCCTTCGGGTTGAAAAAAGCAGCGCTCCCAGTGGCCCGCTGTCAGCCCGATTCACGCGCCTCCGTATCTCAGCTTTTCAGCACTTGTGCACGTCTCAATGCTCTTTTCTCTTTCCTTCTAGTTGTAGAACTTCCACTCAGCCAGCTTTCCCATGGTTCTGGGTTATAGACATTTTGTCTTTTAGTTGTAGTTTTGAAATTGTTGTGTGAGGCAGCAGTTTAGGTGTTTACCTACGCTGCCATCTTGGATCCTCTACTCTGTGCATTTTTAAACATGTGCAGCAAAAACTCAGCACTTTTTGGGCCACTGACCGTGTGTCCAGCCCCACTGTTTGGCCTGGGCACACCTACCAACGCCACCATTGTAACAACAGAATGGCACACACTGCTTCTGTAAAGTGACACCCTTCAGATACTTGGTGGCTTTTCAGATATACAAACCCTTGATGGCTTGGGCAGTTTCACGAGTGTTCTTAAAGTGAACACAAAGATTTGAACCTCTTTTTAAAAAAATTATTGATTTGAGAGAGAGGAAGGGAGAGAAACTTTGATCTGTTGTTCTACCTATTTATGCATCCATGGGTTGATTTAAAAAATAATTACTTAATTAGTGAGAGAGAAAGAGAGAGAGAGAGAGAGAGAGAGAGAGAAACATCAATTTATTGTTCCACTTATTCATGCATTCATTGATTGCTTCTTGTGTGTGCCCTGACTGGGGATCAAACCTGGAACCTTGGCCTATAGGGACAACGCTCTAAGCAACTGAGCTACCCGGCCAGAGCAGATTTGAAACTCTTGATTTGCATGGTTTTGTGGGGTTTTCTGGGTCAAGTGAATAGCAAACCATTTTCAGATGTCAGCTCAGGCTGCTTACAGGAAGAGTCATTATAGTTTTGATATGCATTTTCCTAATAGCTAGTGAAGTTGAGCATCTTTTCATATATCTGTTGACCATTTGTATGTCTTAGATTAGAAGAAGTGTCTCAGGTCCTCTGCCCATTTTCTTTTTTTAATTTAAAATGATTTCTTTTTAGAGAGAGAGGAAGGAAGAGGGAGAGAGAGAGTGAAACATCGATTTGCTGCCTCCTGCACACCCCCAATGAGGATGGAGTCTGCAAGGTGGGCATGTGCCCTGACTGGGAATCAAACTCCCAACTTTTCAGTGCAAGGGATGACACCCAGTCTATTGAGCCACACTGGCCAGGGCTTCTGCCCATTTTATTAATTGGATTTTTGTTTATTTGGTGTTGAGTTATATGAGTTCTTTATATATTTTGAGTATTGACCCCTTGTTGGAGCTGTTGTTTTTAATATCTTCTCCCATTTGGTTGGTTGCCTTTTGCTTTGTTGGCAGTTTCTTTTGCCGTGCAGAAGCTTTTTAGTGTGATATAGCCCGATGCATTTATTTTTCATTACAGCATTTTTTTACAACAGCCAAGATATAAAAACAACCTAAATGGCCTTTGATGGATGGACATTTCTTTCTTTTTTAAAAAAAATATGTTTTTATTTATTTTAGAGAAGAAGGGAGAAGGAGAGAGAGATAGAAACATCAATGATGAGAGAATCGTTGATTGGCTGCCCTACACTGGGGACCCAGCTGCAACCCAGGCACGTGCCCTGACTGGGAATCTAACCATGACCTCCCAGTTCATAGGTCGAAGCTCAACCACTGAGCCACATAAGTCAGGTGAGAAACATTTTCTTTACAATGGAAGAAGCCTGTAGGTAAAAGAGCAAACAGAGAAAAAAGGATTGCTTGTGGTTGAAGATGGGTAAGCTGGTGGGTGGGAGAATATTCCAGAGAGAAGTCTAGGTGAACAGGCAGAAAACAAGTGCACTAAACACATTGGTTCTGAACTGATCAATAAATGAATTAGAAAAAATGTATTAATCATCGCTATTTTTTTCATGTTGATTTTTGTACCTCACAGGTGTGACTTTGCACTCTGTTGCTGGTATTTATGTGTTTTGTACCTGTATGCGAACCTTTATTTTGGGGGTGAATAATGTTCTTGAACAATGGAGTGGTTTGGCAAGTTTATATCCTTTAAAAAATGCTTTTATTCTGGGTTTTGGCACCACCCCCCCCCCCCCACTTTTAAACCATTTCATTCATTTTTCTGTTAAAAATTTTAAAATAAATTTTACAACAGCAATGACCTTTGTTCATATTTGGCAGTGTTTTTTTGGGGGGATTTAAAATCGAGTGAATTTCAGGCTCCAAATGAATTGCCTGAAAGCAGTTTGAAATGAATATTTCCACATATTGGTTTATAAATTAATAAAATTTATGCACATGGTGGGGGTATGTGGAAGGCAGCCAATCAGTGATTCTCTCTCATCATTGATATTTCTCTCTCCCAATCCCTTCCTCTCTGAAATCAATAATAATAAAAAATTACAAATTTGCATATATTTTAAAGTAGTTTTGTCCAACTTGCAGCCTATTTTGCTTTAAAAAATCTTGAGCTTCTTTATCATCCCCCAATGATGACTTCATTACCCACCAGCCCCAAGCATTGCTGTGGGCCAGGTACTGCCCAAAGCACTCACAGACCCTATTATTTCACTGACTCCTCCCTACAACTTCACCTGGCAGGTTCTGCAATGTATACCCCATTTTCACAGATAAGGAAACTAAGGCCTGCAGCACAGACTTGTAATTAAGACACAGGTCAGTTCAAACCCTTCTGTCCCCTTAACAAGACAGGTCCCTCATGCTTTCACAAGCTTTTAATCATTATTCTTGCATTTCAAGTGGTTTCGATAAAAATCATCTTTAGAAAGAATAAATACAAGTTCCAAGAAGTATGAAGGCATGTTTATCATTTTCGCATACTTGGCGGCGGCGGGGGGGGGGGGGGGGGGGGGGGAGGGGGGGTCGGGGGGGCGGGGGATGAATATTTGAAATAAAGTGAATTTTTAACATTAGAACATGAGAGAAGGGAGATACATATGTCCTGATCATTTCTCGCTGGTTTCATCCTCAGCCACCCAGGCATGGCGGGACCTGCACCCGGCGAGCTCCTGGAGATAACACACCGCAACATTGCTGTTACAGGGTTAACACAACGTTTTGTCCTTGCAGGCTAGAGGACAAAAGAAGCAACTGAAAACTTTCCACCAATTTGCTCTGCGCGCCCAGTTGTGCCGGCCCGCAACCCTGGTATCTGCTGCCCTCGTGCGGCCGCGACGTGGTCCTGCACCTATAGGGGAGCGCACATGAGAGCTTTTGGACGCTGGTGATGGGAAGCTTCTGAGGCGGGCTCCTTGCCTTTACTCTCGCCGCCATTGGTCCTGGCAGGGGAGGAGAATCTTCTCGGGTTCAGGGCAGGGACGGGGAAATGGTGCCCCCTGACGTCGTGCAAGGCAATGTTCATTGATAACTGGGTTATCTCACCTGGTTCTCTCTGTTACCCTGCAAGGTGCGGACTGGGCCAGGAGGGGAGGTATTGCCCATCGCAACACACAGCACAACAGTGCAGGGGTAGCCTTGAACCTAGGGGGTGGAGGGCTCTTTGCTGAAGAATTCAAGTTTGAGGGCTTTCGGCAGCAGCTGCTGGTGGAGCTGAGACTGAGACTTGGCCCTGGCATCCTAATGGGACTTAAGAGATACCCCAAAGGGCCCACCCTGAGGGCAGTGGGGCAGGATGAGGTCTCTTCAACTCCAGCTCCTGCCTGGGCCACGTGGTCCAGGCAGTTTGGTCAATATGAGGTTGAGGACCATCAACTCAGGGACAGGTTTTGGGTATGTGATGCCGGTGATGGTGGAGAGCAAGCCAAAGAGACGAGGAGGGGAAATGAGTTGCAAGTCTTAGTTTCAGTCCTCACCATCTGACTCCCGGCAATCTCTCAGACTCTTCCCCAAACTCACTTCAACTCCCCACCCCACCTCAGTGGGCAGCAGACCACCCACCCTTTGCCCAAGCCTTCTGAGGGGGATCCTGAGCCCTGCCTCAATTTACCCCTCTTCCTATTCAGTCCTCTTGGTTGGGAGACAAAATTTCCATAGGTCACCTGTGTTTCTGCAAAGGAGTTGATTTGTATTTGTTCTGAATGATCTTTTCCAGAATGTTTGTGTATCAAACAACCTTGGAACATATAATGTCTCCTTTTGAAGCGAAGCACAGGCATGGTCCGACATGAGGCGGATAATGTGTCCCTCAGGAGCAAGGAGCAGGCTTGGCTTCTGCCTATTATAAAAGACTTGGGTTCCTTAAGCTCAGGGGTTCTCTTCGGTATTACACCTGCAGGGTGTTCAGGTGTCACCTGGCTCTAATCACGTCACCTTGCGGGATTTGGGACTCAAAGAGTCAATGCAAAATACTTAGACTCTAGTTTACTGCTGGTGCTGTAATAAATGGTCCTTCATCTCTGACCCAGGAGTCTTGTGCCTTCTCCTCGCATCCAGGAGTCTCTGGCAGGCTGACAGGTGAGTTTGCAAGCAGGGTACAATCTTGGACCTTTCACCGTTCTTGACAGCTTCCATCCTTGTCAGTTCCACCTTCCACGCATTTCTGGCATCTGCCCACTTCTTTCTATTCTCAGCACCACAGCCCCAGTCCAGGCTCCCATCATCTCATGCCTGGAGGGTTTATTGTTGTGGGTTCCTAGTGGATCCCCTCACCCCTTCTCCCTCCTAGTCTAGCCTTCTCATGCAGCCAGAGGGGCTGTTCTGAAGCCCACAGTCATCTCCAGTGGCCTTGCTGCTTCAACTCTTCAATGGCTCCTGTCATTTAATAAAATATTCCTTGACCCATGTGGCCCTTGCTGACCTCACCACCTACTTTGTGCTT
This sequence comes from Plecotus auritus, assembly GCF_963455305.1. Classification (NCBI taxonomy): domain Eukaryota; kingdom Metazoa; phylum Chordata; class Mammalia; order Chiroptera; family Vespertilionidae; genus Plecotus; species Plecotus auritus. The sequence goes on along the minus strand of NC_137774.1, from coordinate 91,054,334 downwards.
CTCTCAATGTCTCACTTTATGCTCTGCTAACACTGAACTGTTTAAATCAAGCTGCTCCCTCTGCAAGGACCATCCTTCACAATCTCTTCTCTGGGCAACTCCTACCCATCCTTCAAAACTTAGCTCACCGAGGCCTTTCTGAAGCCCTAATGACTTCTCAGTGCCATAGTGTTGGAGACAGAGAGGGTGGGGGGAAGGGTTCAAAGGCAGAGGACAGAATGGAGAGACTTTGAATACTCCACCTTCCAGGCCCCAGCTCTTGCCCCAGGAAAGGAAACCAGTGGGTACATAGGACTGCCCCGGACAAAGGTCATTGCTGACATTCCAGGGACTCATTCTGGCAGGCTGCCGGGGACAGTTGTGTAGGTTGTGCCCTGCACGGGTGCCAGGCCCAGGGAATGGTGAGGACTGAAATCATGCTGTGTGCAAGGGCCGGTGGCTTTCATCCTTCCAGTCTGCATGGAGCGGCTCTCTCCCCACAGAGCCCGGCACTCACAGTGGCCTGTGCACCAGGGAGCGTGCTTTGAAAAATTTCTGAAAGAGGTGAGAGCCTCATCCCCAGCCCCCAGGGGCCTCCTGCTGAGGAAAGCAATGTGAGAAGGCTGTGCTCCACGTTCCGAATTCTCCCAGAATTCTAAGTATTCTAATCAATGGCTCCAGCAATTTCTCCAACATTCTTGTGGCAGCTTGTGGCCTCCTGTTGCCTCTGTGGCCCTGAGGGGGCTCTCAGCAGATTTGCCCTCTTTGCCCCAGGACATGTCCCTTTCCAGGACATTCCGAGGCACATTTTCTCTTCCTCGCTCTCCTCTACCTAGTCTCAGAACCCACTGAAACCTAGGGTCCTTATGACTTTGATTAACTGGTTATAAACCCCAGCTCTAGAAGTCCTCTCTCTCTCTCTCTCTCTCTCTCTCTCTCTCTCTCTCTCTCTCTCACCTAGTCTTCCCCCTCCCCCATCCCTCCCTATAATCAGCAATCCCTGAGACAGCAGGAGACAGTAGCCAGGACCTGACGAATGGTCACAGGGTTCTGACCACTGGCAGGCAAAGACAACATTTTGACCTACATTACTAGTATGTTTTAGTTCCTGAGCCTTAAGGTGGACTGTTCTCCTGGCTACTTTTGCATGAAACCAGACAAAGGGATGCGGGGAAAGGCCCAGAGCTGCCCTCAAGACCTGAAGAGATGAGTTATTACCCTCACCTCATGTCTAACCAATCAGCTCCCAGCAGGACCCCTCACCCACGGTGTCTGGTGATTTTTGCCCTGTATGTAACCTGCATGCCATGGGGAAGTTCATCCTTTGAGCATCAGCGTCCCGTTCTCCTGGGTGGCTCCATTTATAATAAAATAGCCGATATTTCTCCACTGCAATTCTCGGTGTTTAGTGTTCTGTTTAGTGTTTGGTTCTGCTAGTGCTGTAGACGAAGTCTTTCCGTTCTGTAACACCGCTGAAGTGTCACTAAGATTCGAGAATAAAGGTCACAACCTCATCCCTCTGCTTTGTGACTGGGGACCAACCTTTAGTAAAATGCAAGAATGAATGGGTGTGGGGGCTTAGGTAGGCCCCTTCCAGTTTGGGCAGCTGAGCATCCCCAATTCCCTCTGCCTCCAAACCTCCTGTCACCTGTGGCCCTGAGGTAAAGACTGTTATTTCCCAGCCTTGGATACTTGGGGAGTTGGGAGAATGTGGGGAGGCGCAGACTGTTTCTGTCCACCCTGACTGCTCCGGCGGCCTGCTGGGCATTTGGGGAGTTGATGTCCCTAGGAGCAGTCTCCAACTAGAAAGTGGACAGGACGTGGCAGACAAATACCCCAGTTCTGGTGCAGTGAAGGGGGAGGGAAGCAGGTAATTCTCTTGTGGCAACTGGGTCCCCACGGTAACCTGGCCCCCACCCTGTGGTGTCTGTGAGGTCACCTGCCTCTCCCAGCTGGAGGAGGGGCAGGAGGCCAGAAGAGGAGGCCGTCCCTCCTTCCAGATCCAGCCTGATGGGGATTCTGCTGCTGGTGGTGAAGCTCTCAGTGCTGGTAAGTGGGGGTCCAGGGTAAAGGGGGGAGGGGTTGGGCCACACACCTGTCTCTTCACAGCTACCTAGGAGCTGCTGGACCCGGTGACCCGTCCTGAGCAGTGGAGCTAGGTGACTGCCTGCCTCCTGGATAATCTGACAGCTCCCAGAAGCCCCATCCCAAGGCACAGTGCCGGAATTTTCTCTAGAGAATCACTCCTGTGGGAAAAGCATTGCCTTTCCCATCCATTTAAAATATCTATATATATTTTTATTGATTTCAGAGAGGAAGGGAGAAGGAGAGAGAGAGAGATAGAAACATCTATGACGAGAATCATTGATTGGCTGCCTCCCGCATGCCCTACACTGGGGATTTAGCCCACAATCAGGGCATGTGCCCTGACCGGGAATTGAACTGTGACCTCAGTTTAACCACTGAGCCACGTGGGCCAGACCCCATTCATTGTTTTAAGACATGCAAATGCTGATGACTGGGGCCACATCTCTGAATTCTAGCTGCTCAGTGGGCTGAGTTATCAGAAAAGGGTCCCCTGGGCCTGCTGCTGTGGCACAGAAAGGGGAGATGACATGGTGTAGTAGAAAGAGACAGACAGTTGGATTTGAATCTTGGCTGCTCTGCTCTTTAGCTGTGTGACTTTGGGCAAATTATTCTACCTCTCTGAACCTCCATTTTCTCTGCTATAACAGACCTTATAGGTCACGTGGGATATAATAGGCTGTTCTCCTCCCTGGTTTCAACACTATCAGCTGGTGGGGGTGGGGGCAGAGCCATTTCCTACCTCCATCCTAATTCCTCCTGTAGTTGGACCCCTGAGTTCTCTTCCTTTCTCAGCACAGCTCCATCCCCTCAGCTCTGCCGAACCCCCATATGGGAGGGCATACAGTCAACCCCAGATTGCTGCCTCTCACCCCATCCCTTAGGGCTCCAGATGGTCCTGTGGACAAGGACACACGGGTCTAGATTGGTAGGTTGGTGTTACTCAGGTGCTGGGGGCTTCAGGGCTCTGAGGAGGGGCTTCTCAGCTCCAAGACTCAAGTGAAAGTTTCTCATTTACAGACTCTTTCCCCATCCAACCCCACTTCCTCCCAATGGATGGGAGACATCATGTCCACCCTGTCACCCAGGACAGAAATATGGACATCATCTTAGGTCCCTCCCTCTCCTTCACCCCTCTCAGTAGGTCAGTCATTCATTCTGTCCCTGTCTCCCATGCCTCACACTCTCTACCCCTAATGACACTGCCCTTTGCTACCAGCTGTGCTCATGACACCAAGAAGCAACGGATGTGCAGAAAAGCCCAGATGCTTGGGAGAAGAAACTGACCTGGATTCAAATCCTACAGGATTAGAAGGCTGAGGGGGATGGTCACTCCTATGTCATTGACATTATCATTATCATCATCATCAGTCAATCTCCTTCAGTCTGGAGTTTTAGAAATAATTATTTAAATCCACAAGAGAGAAAACCACATGTAAGATGAGACACTTTCTAAGAGAAGTTACCTACACTCCTGAGAATGGAGTCCTTAGAAGTGAACAGATAAAGATCATTCTTATATGTGGAGTATCTGAGGCCTCAAGAGGAGGAGGGCCTGGCTCAAGGTGACCTGGCAGCCCCAACCCCTACAATAAAACTCAGGAAGGGTTCCTGCCCCCAGTGAGTGACGATGGGTGACAACTGTCTCCCTTTTTCCTGCAGCTGGTCCAGAACCGGGTCCACCTCTATAATGTTCTGCTCCTTAAGATCATCCTCTTCAACCACTGGCTGTCAGGGCTGCTCCAGCAGGCCCAGGGGTCCTGCAGCCAGCAGGCCCACCCACTGCCCGGGCTCACAGCCTGCCCAGTGGGCTCGGTCCTACGGGCTGGGTTGGCACTGATGGAGGTCCCTGTGTGGCTGGTTCTGAGGGTGCCCAGGCTAGTGTGGGCAGGAATGCTGGGCTGTGCCCGGGCCCTGGGCCTGGACCCAAAGCAGCCAGGTGCCTGGGAGCAGTTGGGTCTATCTGCGGCCACCTGGATGGACCTACTTCTGTCGTGTCTGCACAGCCTGATGCTGGCGGCCTTGCTGCTGCTGCTGCTCACCTGCAGGCTGCTGTGGAAGGCCCACCGCTGCAGCCTGGGCTGGCTGCCCAGCAAGGTGGGTGGCAGGGTGCAGGGCAGGCTGCTGAGGGCAGGCCTGGGGTGCTGGGCATGACCAGGGCTGGGCTAGAGGGCTAGCAGTCGGGCAGTGCAGCCCCGTGAGCTTGTGGTGGCCATCTGCCCATCCTCTTTGTCCCTCTAGGCTCTGTTGGAGAACCAAGTGGTACTGGGACTACTGGCACTGATGAAGCATCTGTACTGGTGGGTGGAGAGCACGATAGTGGTTACCTGCTGGCATCTGGCCTATCTGGTCACTTGGACCACCTGCCTTGCTTCCCACCTGCTGCAGGCTGCCTTTGAGCACACAGCCCAGTTGGCCCAGGCCCAGGCCCAGGCCCAGGAGGCTGAGCCCCAGGAAGCTGAGTCTCCATTTGAGTCCCCATTCTTTGAGTCTCTGGTTCTCAAGGCTGGGCCAGTCCTGCCAGAGCATGAAACCATTGGAGAATAAATGTGTCTTCATCTGCCTCTCCTGGTCTTGTCTGGTCAAGGGTCTCACTGGGCTGGAGAGATGTGTGTGCATGTATATGTATGCATGTGTGTGCTTGCATGCATGCCCTAGGGCTGCCTCTGGGAAGGAAATCACATTCTTTGAGCACCTGATACATGCCAGATAACCATCTCAGACACTTTACACACGTAATTTTGTTTAAATCTCATAGTAACACAGGCATCAGGTTTGATTAGCACCATTTTCCAGATAGGAAAATTGAGCCTCAGAAGGTTGAACAATCCCAAGGGCCCAGAGTAAATCAGGGGAAAAGCCAGCACTGGACCCTAGATTTTTTGTTCCCCAGAACCCCTAACTTTCTCTAGGTCCTATCCCTGGTTCTCAGGATTGTTGGTATCTAGTGTTTTAGAGGAGATGGGTAGTTAGAGACTCTGGCCTTTGGGGGGTGCCAGGGCCTCACATTTCAGAGATTTAGAAAATTCCTTTGAGAAGTAGTTACTCCTGAGTCAGTCTGTAGCTAACCCATCTATTCATTTACACACTTAGCCAATTAATTCCCACTCACCCATCCATCCACCCACCCAATGCACCCACCCACCCACCCATCCATCCATATGTCCACCCACCTGACCACCCACCCACTTAACCATCCATCCTTCCATCCTCAGCTTATCTACCCTCCCACCTACCCATTCATTCACCTACTCACCCACAAATCCATCAACAGATCCATCCATCCATCCATCCATCCATCCATCCATCCATCCATCCATCCTTCAGCCTGTCTACCCATCTGCACACTCACAAATCCATTCACAGATCCATATACCCATTCTCTCCTGAAAGAGGGAAACATCATTATCTCAGCACTCACCCCTAGCTGCCCAGTCCTGCTGAGGGATGGCTCATACAGCTAGGAGAGTTCAAGCTGCAGTGGGTCAAATCCCACAGACACCACTTAGGTGAGTGATACGGTAAAGTGGGGGGGGGGGGGGGAGGGATGATTTCTTGAGAGTTAGCAATCAACTTCCATTCACTCCCAAGCCTGAGGGTGGTGTGAGTATGGGAGGATGTTCCAAAGAACTCTGCCCTGCTTTTCCTTCTCCATTCTGGTTCCCAGGGAAGGATTTCTAACTTCAGATGGCCTAGGGTGGGTGTGCAGTGGATTTCCAGGCCCTTCCTCCAAGTCCGAGGAGCAGTCCCAGCCTATCCTTGTGGGGAGACTAGTAAAGGGCTCCAGTCTGGCCAATGAGGCAGAACACCTGCTGGGGAGGGCTCTCCATGGCCCTGGTGAAGGAGTAGACACTACTGGGATTCCAGGACACACACTTAGCTTACAGGGCAAGCTGGGTGCAGAAGTGTGCAGCCTGGGGGTAGGGAGAGCACCCTAGAGCAGGATGGGGAGCTGGATGGGCCTCGCACTGCCAGGGACCAAGCTGGTGCTTGACACGGCTGGGGCCTGCAGGGCCTGAGGGAGGGGGGAGGGGCAGGTGGAGAAAGGCCTCAAAGGGGGAAGGGGGTGCATGGGGAGAGAGGACCAGAGGCAGGATGAGCTGGAGGATGGGCTGAAGGCCTGGACCAGCCGGGAGGTTCTGGGCCGTGTATGTGATACTGCTATCTTTTACTTCTACTAAATTAAAAAAAAAAAAAAACAACCAAAGATACAGAGATGTTAAGGTAAAAATGTTTCCTTATTCTCTGGTTCTAAGCTTGAGGAAAACATGGTCCACTGTGTCCTGCATGTCTTTCCAGGCTGTGTTCTGGGACACAGGCTGACACCTGAGTCTGCCCTGGGCAGTGTGCAGGCTGGAGAGCTGGGGAAGCACTGAGCAGGAGAGGCTGGTGAGAGGACAAGGCCCTTCCCACACTCAGCCAGAGGCCGGAGGAGAAGGCCTGGGGCAGATGCTTGGGCTCCATGGCTCTGCCCTGTCTCTGTGACCTTAGATAAGGCTCTAACCCCTCTGGCCCTCAGTTTCCACGTCTGTGCAGTGTGGGGTGACCAGGTGATCTCTGATGAGACAGTTAGCATTTGAGAGACCTCAATGTCCTGAACGCCCTAGCTAGGAGTTGCTCTGGGGCTGGGAAGGCGCCAGGCCTGCGTGTGCAGATCTGTGGGCAGGGCCCTTATAGGAGCCTCATGAGATCTGGTTCCATAAAACATATGCGTCCAGGCCCTGAGTGTAAGTCCTCCCAGGCCTCCCAAGGACTCTGGAGTCCTGGGGCTGGAGAGGAAGGGAGGGGAGAGAATCTGCCCCTTGCACACAGTGGGCAGATCAGAGGCCTTGGGATCAGAAAGCCTCAGGCTTTGAATCCTGGACCCACAACCTCCTGGCTGTGTGACCTTGGGCTGGTTCCTTAACCCTGTGAGCCTCAGTTCCCCGACCTGTGAACAGGCACAAGCACAGCACCTGGGGCCTCCCAGGGCTATTGCCTTGTCTGTGCATGAGCAGCACCTGCTCCAGGCCTGGTGCAGGAGGTGCTGGGAGCCCCTGGGAGCCCAGCCCCCTCTCCTGGGCCTGCCACCTCCCCAGGGGCTACAGGGACCCCGTTCTGAGGTCAAGGGTGAGGGCAGTCAGTCTGTCTGTCTCAGGCCTTTGAGTGTGAAGGGGCCCTGGACTGCTGGGGGGAGGTGAGGGGATGGAGGCAGGGTGGGGGGAACTGGCTGAAGGGCTGGCCAGCAGCTCCACGCAATCTGTCTGCTATGCAGCCGGGGCCTGGCCTGTATTTATTTATGCTGAGCGTGTATTTATATCAGCCCCTTTCTCATTAATAGGGCAGGAAATGGCTGGAATTGTTACATACCTGGCGGCCTAGGGGTCCTGCTGGGCCAAGACACACAGGGCCCTGGCCGCCCTGTGATGACTGCTAGGGGCCCCCTCCTCAGTCCCAGGCTTAGTCCCTGGCCTTTCGCTGACCTCCCTTGCATTGAGCCCCCTGTCTACACTTTTGAGCTCCCATTCAAGTCCTAAGCCAAGAGCCCTGAGAGAGGGGCTTCTTTTCAGTCTTCCCCTATCCCCCACTCCTGACCATCCCAACCCCAGAGGAGAGGCAGTGTTAGGGGCTGTCACTGTGCAGCTTGCAGGATGGGGGCTGCTGGGCAAACCCTGGGCAGAACAGTGAGAGTATGGGGTGAGGAACCAGAGTCCTTGACTTGGGATGGAGCCCTGGGTGGGGCTCTGGGCAGGAGTGAAAGTGGGGGGACATGAGAGGGCCCTCCTGAAGCTTAGGGATTGTCCCCAGGACTCTGCTCCCCATCAAGCCAAGCCACATGCATGCTTCGACAGAACCTGCAGCTTCTCCCCATGGGACCCCAGTCCATGAAGGTGGTCTCTGTATTTACCACCCAACAGGGGCCTGACGGGATGGGGCTCATCCTCTCTTGCCTTCCTGGCCATCATGGCTAAATGAGGTTCCTTGCTCAGGGCCCAGCAGCCCCCTCTCCAAGCCCTCATCCTGCACTCAGACCCAAGCCAGCATCTCTCTCCAGGCTCCAGCTCTTGGGCGCGGGCCCCAGGTGGGGCTGCCAGAGCTGAGAGGCGCGGCCCCCTCCCCAGAGCACTCGCCTGACATAACCTATTAGTGCTCCTCGCCTCAGCCTGCTCCCCCAGCCAGCCTCCCCGCCCAGGCCAGACTGTGCTGGTCCTGCTGTCCCTTTCCTGGGCTGCTTTGCCAGGACAAGGTTAGGAGGAGGCTGTGGGAGGCCCAGACACCCCACAGGGTAACATGCCTGCTCACCCCTGCCCTAAGTTGGGGTCCTGGGGCTGCTATCCACCCAGAGGCCTCGTTTGGCTGGGCCTCCTGGCAGCTGCCTCGTGGTTGCAGGAGCCTGACCTCCAACCTTGGCCCAATGCAGCTGCCATGTCCTCCTGACTTGGAGTCCAGAGCCGGAGCCACTGCGTAGACATGGGGACTGAAGTTGGAGGATAAGGGGCCTTCCCTTTGCCCTCATCCCTGATCTCTCACGATACTTCTAGGGTCTGGTGGAAGGCGGTGGGGAGGGAACAGTAGGTGGTGGTACTGAGGAGGGGGCTGCTGGGAGATTTCCAATTCCCTGGGTGGAGGCCCCTGGGTGGTGAGAGGCCGCCGGGTCAGGTCTCGGGACTTAATGCAGGGGTCTCTGGGTTTCTCCCATCTGTCCCATCATGGGGGGCAGATATGCTCTATGGGGATAGGAGGGCCAGGCTCCTGGGAGGGCACCTCCTCTGTGTTCCTTGTAAATGCGTTTTCCAGACACCACATTGAGCCAGCCAGCAGAGCCCCCAGACCAAGCCCAGGCCAGGGGCAGGTCCCTAGTTGCTCCTCTAGCCCTGCCTGGCCTGGCTGGGTGGCCTTGGACAGGCTGGCTCATCTGGGAGCTGCCATGTATGAGTTGGGGATACCCCATCCCACAGAGGAGCTGTGGGAAACTGTGGCAGGTAGGGGTGCCCAGTGAGTGGGAATGCCTCTGACCACCTCAGCTAGGCAGCTGAGCGCCTGGGGTTGGAGGTCAGCGGTCAGCCTAGTGAAGCACTGTCTAGATTAGGGTGATGACAGGGCAAGGCTGCATCCTCCAAGAGTCTCCTGGGTTGCCCCATCCCTCAGACCCTGCCTTGAAGTCAGAGTAGTGCCTCCTCCACTGCTCAGCCAAGAATGTCCAGGTTGCCTAATTGTGTGGGGCTGAGAGCATCTGTATGGGGATGGGAGAGGCAGGCATCTGCCCGCAAGTGTCCCCCACAAGCTGCCTGTGGTTAATGGGACCTCAGACTCTTTGTTCCTGTTGGGCTTCTGTCTGTCCCTGGCTGTGCGACCCCGGGCAGGTCCGTGGGCTTAAGCAATGGAGCATAAACCTTTGGGCTCTGTGATTCCTGAGTCAGAGTTTTTGGGAACCCTGAACCCCTCTTGGCCCTGGGGCCCACGGGCTGGGGTTGGGGTGCTGGAAAGGGCGTGAGTGGGGAGACCCCTTGGCCCAGCCCCCAAGGCCTCAGGCTTCCTGGGCCCAGGTGCTGCAGCTGAGCCTACAGCCACTCCTGCTCAGACTGCACACATCTGGAGCTGTGTCCCTCCCCCACCCGGGCCCACATCTGGAGCCCAAAGTCGGCTAGCCGACTAAACACAGAGCATCTGGGCCCCAAAGAGCCTGCTCCCAGGTTAATGAGACCCATCTGGGCCCCTGGCTGCTGCTCTGACCGTCTCCACAGAGGAATGCTGGCTGCACATCTGGATGGCTGGAGCCCTGTGGCCACCCTGCCTCACCCCCTGCCTGGCTGGGTATGGAGTCAATGCTGCCTGGGGTTCCCGCCCTGGGGAGGGGTTCAGTGTGTAGAGGGTCCACTCTTCCTTTCTGGATGACACAGCTCATAGGGATTCTCTTGGGGACTGCCTTGGGAATAGCTTAGTTTTGACATAATGCAGACACATGTCCCCTGCCAAGAGTGGTGACAGCTGTCACTCTGCACCAACTCACCCCGCAGTCCCTTGGCATTGCTTAAAAGAGTCTCCAGGGCCCTCAGTGTTGCCTGCCCCCCCCCCTCCTGACGTGCCTAGGGTTCTGTAGGGTATGCCACCAGCTGTGGGGGGCTGCACTGGGCCCCTGACACAAAGCCCACTCCACACAAGGTGCTCAGCTGTTGTTTTCCTTCTCCCTCCTTCTCTACCAATATCTGTGTTTAGAAGGATGGGGGCCAGCTGTCTCCCCTGACGCCCCAGACTTAGAGGAGAGAACCTGGAAAAGCAAGATGCCCAGTGCAACTGGGGCTGATCTGCGGGAAAGACCACCTTGGGCAGTGGACTGGGGCAGATACACACCATGGGCCAGCCAAGGGAGAAGGCTGGTCTGGGTGGGAGCAAACTTTTGAGCTGAGAGAACTGCCCAGCGGTGTCCTGGACTGATTCCTCCCCCGTGGGGTTATAGCTCCCCTTATGATCTCCCTGGGGACGTAGGACCCTCACGGATGAGAGCATGTGAGAGCCTACATCACTGCATTGTAGTAGTGCGCTGTCCGTCATGGGGTGGGGGAAAATCCAAGCGGCCTGCCATCAGGAAGACAGCAGAGGCTAGTCTCACAAGAAGCCAAAGGCTGGGTCAGACAACTTTCCAGCACTATGCTCAAGCCCCATAGTGCCATGATTCAAGGATTCTGAGATGCTGCCTCCTCAGACCCCGTGTCTCCTGTGACAGAAGGTACACAGAGCTGTGGGGTGGAGGCCAGATATTTGGCATGTAGGGTGGTGAAGGGAGCAGAGGGAGAAGTGTACTGGGAACACAGAGAAGTGTCACCCGCCTGTGGCCTGGGCTGAGGGACTTGCTGCCTCCCTGCCCAGAAGGGTTTCAGCTCTGGTGCCGGCCCAGCCTCCAAGGCCTGGAGTGAGAGCACAGAGCCCGCTGTTCTGCGTCCTGTGGTCAGGCTTTATCAGAGCATCACTGGCCCCGATTGAAAGGAATCCTTTATTGCTGTAGCCTCCAGCCCGGAGTCCCTGGAGCAACAGGCACGTTAAACCACAGTTTCATATCTTCTCCTGCACCTACTTGCCCACGGAAAATATGAGTCAACAAACATATAAGACGGAGACACAAATAAAAAATAACGAGGCCTAGCATTTATTGAGTATTCACTATGGGCCAGATACTTTCTGAGGGCTTTGCTTGTATTAACTCCTTCCAGCCTCCCTGTTGTTATCACAGACCCATTTTACAGATGGGGAACCTGAGGCTTAAGGTCCACTCAGGCATTGGGTGGCAGAGCTGGAATTCAAACCAGCCAGTCTTCCTCCAAAGTCTGTGTCCTGAACTATTGCTCCTCATTGCCTCTTTGCAAGCAGGGTGCATGGGAGAGACAGCAGAGAGAGAGATGCACAGAGCGAAGCAGAGAGAAGGATGGGCCTTAGGCGCTGACAAGTGATGCTGCTGTCCCACGCCCAAGAGGAGCAGCAGAACTGGCTGTTACAGGGGCCACCCTGTTCTGCCCACCCCCAGGCCTTCAGATGAGATGTGCAGACAGCCAAGGGTAGCCCTCCACCTTGTCAAGGGTTCCAGTGCAAACAGACAGGCTTTGCGGTATCTGGGTCTCACTGGCCAGAGGCACAGCTGGTTCTGCTGGCTCCTCTGGAAGGCAGGAGTCCGGGCTGTGGGGACCTGTGAGGCATCTGCTCTACGCTCAGTCTGCTGGGGAAAACCTGGCCCTGAGGCCCAGGCACGGTCTGGAGCATCACCCAGAGCTTCCAGGCCTAGGGCTGGGGGCTCCGTGTGTGTGCACGTGTGTGAGTGTGTGTGTGTGTGTGTGTGTGTGTGTGTGTGTGTGTGTGTGTGTAGGGGGGTCTTCCTTCTCCTTCTCTTGCCATCTGATCTGCCTGAGGTGTGTGTGTGTGTGTGTGTGTGTGTGTGTGTGTGTGTGTGTGTGTAGGGAGGTCTTCCTTCTCCTTCTCTTGCCATCTGACCTGCCTGAGGAGCTAAGCAGCAGAGGAGGAGAGGGCATTCTGGAGCCATTGGAATCATCTTTGGGCTTTTATGACAGATCTTCCTTGTCCCACAGGTACCTTCCCACCACCCAGAGCCCCGGCCCCTCCAACACTAACAGGGCAGCCATCCTCACTGGGTGCTTCCTTCATTCTGGGAACCGTGGTGAGGACTTCCCCATGATGTCACATCTCACTTAGTCCCTTGGCCGTGGCAGGGAGCTGTCTCTGTCATCCCATGTTACGAAGAAACTGAGGTTCTGAGAGGATAAATCAGCTGACCCCGACCCCCCACCCGCCCATCCTGAGCCCCTAATTCCCAACCCTGCCAAGAGGGCTGGGAAGAAACCCCTTATCCCCAAACTTCTGGGATAGGGCCAGGGTTCCCAGAGCCGGGCCTGAGGCCCCCATTCCCTAACTGGTTGGCTTCGGGAGGCTCAGCCTGGCCTTGGGGCTGGCCCAGGGCCATGGGGGAGAACAATGGAGCGAGAGGAGCGGAAACCCTCTCTGAAGAGCAGGAGGGCAGCCAGGCCAGCAGGGGTTTCTAATCAGGCTGGGTCCCAGGGTCCTCAGGGCGGGCGGCAGCATGGGGGAAGGCCAGGTCCGGGCCAGACTTCCTGTGTGCGATTGAGGTACTCGGCCTGACCCTGCATGGGGAGACTGAGGCAGGAAGGACTGACACAGGCCCTGTGCTGTGGTCCTAGGGCTCTTGGCTCTCCCTGGGGGGCCCCTGCCTGAGGAGAAAGTCGAGGATGGTTCTGGTGAGACCCAGGTTGACTGGACTTTACATTGCTGAGTTTGGGGAGAGTAGGAAGCTGCTGGTTCAGTCCTGACAGCACCTCCTTTTCCCCCCACCCCACCCCCAGGTTGGGAGTGCTGGGAGAGGGGAGGTGGGCTCGGTGACCCTGCCTCAGACCACAAAGAAGGCCCTTGCTCCCGTGGTCCCTCCAGGTGAACTGCCTGTGGCCCTTCCTGACCTCTCATGCCCCTCCCAACACCCAGTGCCGTCCCTTGATGTCCCTTACGCTATCTGAGTTGCAGGTGGGGCAGCTATGGCTCAGCTGGTAGCTGTAGGAGAGCCCAGAGCCCTCTGCTGCCACCTAGCCCCAGTGCCCGACCGACCGCTCTGTGTTGGTCCTGGTCCCCAGGCCTGGGTCTTCCTGGGACTCAGTGCTCTGATCAGTACCTGGGAGGCTGTGACCTGCCTGTGAGCCTGGGATAGGACGCCGGGATAGGATGCCGGGATAGGACGCCAGGATAGGACGCCGGGATAGGACGCCGGGATAGGACGCCGGTTCTCCAAGTGGTCATGGAACACCTGCAGCCCTGCAGCCGTGCTTACTCAGGGCCATCACCCGTCACCCAACCCCCGGGATGCAGGGTCCAGCCCTGGTGTAGGCATCTGGTTGGGCCGAGGTTTCCAGATGTGACTGGACTGTCAGGCCAGCGGCTCCATCGGCTGGTCTGAGGGATGCTGTGGCTGAGAGCTCTGCCTCGAGCCCCTCACTGGGGTGCTGCCATCTTGCTCTCCATGCCAACAGCCAGCCCCTGGCCTCACTGCGGGTGCGTCTCGTTCCCTCTGGGAGCTGCTGTCCCACGGGCTCTGCTGCTGGGCTGGCGAGGGCCCTACCAGTGTTCCCTCCCCATCCCAGACCTGGGAGGGCCCCAGGAGCGGCGCCCACCATGCACCTTTGGAGAAAAATTATTACTAATAGGCGCTCAGGATGGACTTTCTAGGTGTGTCCGGGGGCCCAGTCGCCCCGTTTCCTTCCTCTGAGTGAAGGATTGGGGGTGGATGGCTTTGATCATTCTCTCAATCCACAAACACTCTGGATGCCTCTTTGGTGCTAGGCTTGACCTGGGAAGCAGAAGTCCTTGCTTGGGGTGACTCCTGGTTGTGCTGTTAACCAGGTGCCTCAGATCCCTCACTTGCTGCCTCTGGCCTCAGTTTCCCCTTCCGAGGAACGGGGTTGGAGTGGCAGTGTTGAGGGGACCTCCCAGCTCTTGCTTGGGTGAAGCCCACTTCTCGACCCAGTGCCCAGTGCCCGTCAGCCCCCCACCCTCCCGAGGCAGCAGGCCTCCCGACTAGTCTCCAGGCTGGGACTGACAGCCCCTCCTGGGCAGCTCCCAGGCAGCCCAGCTCTGGCCTCTCACACAGGCTCCCACGGGCCTCATTACCAACAGAGAGAGGGTCTTCCTGCCTTACCCTCTCCTCAGGGCCAAGAGCGGGATCCCTGTGAGGGAGCAAATGCTCCCAGACAAACCAGGCCAGTCAACAAACAGGCGACCAAAACAACAAGGAAAGATTACGAAACCCAGATTCAGGGAAAGAGGCCACTCCGAGCCTCTCCAGGATAGGGGGTGGCGAAATTGGGCCAGGCCTGTGGGTCAGAGCCTGCCTGGCCCGCACTATTTTTGTACTGTCTGGGGGGTGGGGACTGATGAAATCCCAGCTGTGTTTCACCAAAACACTTTCCCCTTAAGCCTGGGCTCCATGTGGTTCAAATTCATTGTCACTTAACTCATCACTCAAGGCTGTGAGCCGCACCCCTCCCCCCTGCAAGAAAGACAAAAACACACAGTCTCTGGCACTTGGTCGAGGTGGGCGTGAGGGGCTGTGACAAGCAGGCTGGCTGCCGTGACCTGAGTTGTCCCCAGCAGGCTGCCCCTCCATCTTCCCCACTCCTCTGCTCTCAGCCTCGGTTTCCTCAACAGTAGTAAGAAGGGGCAGGCCGCTGTGCAAGTGGGGTCGAGTTTGGGGTCTGGGGTCACTGACTCGCTCCGCTCCACCCCCCACCATTGGAACCAGGAAGCTGATGCGCCCAGAGGTCCGAGCACAGGAATGTCACGTGTGGACGTGTGTGTGGCAACAATCAAGGAGAAGCTAGTCTGCTTTTTCTTCTTGTTGCTTTTCACAGCATTTGTTGGCTGGCACCTGGAGTTCTTCACCTCAGGGCTGTGTTGGGGTTGGCAAGGGCAGAATCAGAGCGGATGGGAAGGGCTGGTGGGAGGGGAGCCGCCAGAAGGCATTTCAGTCTTTATCAAACATGGGGACCGGGACCTCCGCTTTTACAAATTGCACTGACCCTGTGGCTTCCTGAGCCGGTGGCCACGGCTGCGGGTGCGTTTGGTGCTGGGCCCCCAGCCCGTCCCACCCATGTGTTCACCGACCCCACGAGCCCTTACTTTAGCCAACACCAGGCTGGCATTTCTCAGGAGGAAGTTCAGCTGGAGCACAGGAGGTCCCCCTTCCTGCCCTCGTGTTCCATTTTGGGTGTCCATCTCTTCCCCTAGACTGGGGGCTTCTCCAGGGTGGGATGGGGGCTGATCCACCCCATGATCCCCAGTGCCCAACACAGGGCTTGGCCCCAAACCCAAGAGCAGCAAATGCTTGTTGAATGAATTAATACATTTCTCAAATCACATCAAAGTGCTATTTTCATTATCTCCAGGCCAGATTAATCCAGAGCCATGCTCTCCAGATAAATGTTGACAATCTGGCTTTTGTGTAACCCAGAGTCAGGGACAGAGCTCCCCGCTGACTTAGGCAGGCAGGAAAGCCCCGTCCCTAGAGGGAGGCCTCTGAGCTCCCTCTCACCACGCTGGGGAGGTTAAGACCCCTTTTGCTCTGGTGACCTCTCTGCTGGGCCACCCCTCCAGCTTTGGTCGCTGGTCCCAGACCGAGGGGGCAGCAGGGTGGAGCTGCAGGAGTTTGCTTTCCTGGGCAGGGTCGGGCAGTTCCTGAAGCCTCGGAGTTGTTTGGGTGCAAACATTTCCCTGTATTGTCTGGCTTCAGAAGGCAGCCAAGAGTCTATGCAGGAGGGAGGGAGCTGTAGCAGGGTTTCTCTCCCCTTCACCTCAAAGGGAACAGGAGCCCCAAAGCTCACAGGTGGAGCTTGGGAGGCTGTTCCAGGTCCTGGGAGATGCAGAAGAACTGGGAGAAGACAGGATGGGGAGCCCAACTGGGCAGGGTTGCGTAGTCAGGTAGAGACATGAATTGGTCCTTGGTTCAAGTCCAATGAAAGGATGAGGCTAACCCTGCCCTGGGGGATGCTGGGAAATGCCAGTTGTTCCTTTGCTGGCCGGGTCCTCCAGCCTGTTTATGCCTCCCTCTTCCATGAGCAGCAGGCACTCAACCTCCCCGCTCAGTGAAGTTCGCCCCTCCTCAGAGGCATTGACTGAATGACACCTTTTTTGGGGACAGTGGCTCTGGAGATAGAATCTTCCGTAGGCTGAGAGACGGATGTCCATGCTGAGCCCTTGGGAGTCACCAGAGTCCCTGCTGTCTCTATCCCAGGGCCTTTTAAGGAGACACTCCCCTTACTTCTTCTTGCCTCCCTGGAACACCAGAAAGAAGCCCATCTGTGTCAAGATGGCAGAGGGCAATGCCGCTTTCCATGGAATATTGTTCTGGGAGAGGAAAAAAAAAAAAGGTTCTGGGTCCAATAAGCTGGGGAAATACTGGAGTCAACAAAGTCAGACAGGCTTCTCTCTTGCAGGACTTCTCAGAGCCTTTAATTGTTAATAGGGACTTTGATCTTCTAGGAAGGGACCCTGGTGTGCAGCATTTTCCCCATGGGATCCTTTAGGACATGGGGAACATCCTATGGGCCACACAGGTTTAGAGAACACCTCAGGGAGAGATGGCAGCTGTGGCTGAAGATGCTTCTCTTTTTATGTCAAGTGGAAAATTACCCTTTCAACACTGGATGAAGTTGGCCACGGGAGGCTCCGTGGTGTCAGTGTGGAGGTCTGGCCACAGGATTGGTCCTCTCTTCCTTGGCACTGATGGGAGATGAGCTGGCAGGTGGGCAGAACAAGTAGGTCAGGACAGACCTTGTTCATCTCTCTTAACTTGTTCTGAAAATACTAACCATGATTCAGTCAACCATGGCCAAGGTTGGGTAATACCCAGGCAGCTGGGAAAGCTGGAGGGCTTCCCTCGTCAAACTGGTGTGAAGTTCTGGAAAGGGCAATCTCAGCATCAACAGAGATCTGACACTAAGACCAGATTTTGGGATATGTTACCAAGACTCAGAACATGTTGGTTCTCACCCTGCAGCTCCCTGTCCCCTCCCCACAGTTGGAGTTTGTGGACCACACTGGTAGTCTCAGCTCTGTCCTAGGCTCTGGGGCCCAGCCTGGCCTTAGGTAGGGTATTTCTGAAAGAGCTAACTTCAATGTTCAGGTGCTCGGTATCCAATCTTGTGTTCTAGTTCTAGTAATGAAGGCTCAGTTTTGCTCCCAGGGTCCCTCTAGTCATTTCTTCCCAAGCTTGAGAGTCCTGGACCAAACTTGAGAGTCCACGTGCCAGGACCTTCTTACCTGCCTCTGGATTTCCATAACTCTGCCTTCCTGCCTGGTTTCCAGGTCCCAGACTCCTGTCACTACATCCCATTGACCGCCTGGGCCTCCCCTTCCCATTAACTGGTTGGTCCACTTTGCGTCTGCCTGGGCTCCAGGTCTGACCCACTGGATGGGCTATTTGTAGGTGAGAGTGCCTGAGAGCCTGCTCCATCTCAGAGCGAGTCCAGCTGGACAGTCCTTCTCTGGTTCAGTCTGCAGATCTCAGCTGTCCCTGGGGATTGGACAGCAAGAAAAAACATTCTACTCAAGCCTGGGGATAACACTAGACCTCTTGAAACTCATCCACTTGCTTGTTCATTCATTCAATTACTTATTATTTCTATCAACATTTGTGGAGTTGACCAGGGTCACACTCTAAGTCAGTGGTTCTCAAACGTGAGTATGTATCTCAAGCTCCTGCAGGGCTTGTTAAAACATAAATTGCTGATTTAGTAGGTCTGGGATGGGGCCCAATAATTTGCATTTCTAACAAATTTCCAGATGATTTTGATGTTACTCGTCTGGAGACCACACTTTGAGAGCACAGGTCTAAGCCATTATCAGCTATTAAGGCCTACATATGGACTAGCTTATCAGGCCATTGAAACCAGAAGCTTCCTCCCACAAGGGAGGTCTGGACAGAGTAAGACTTGGGGAAGGGCCTGGATCTTGGTGGGGGGAGGGGAGATGTGCCAAGAGACAGAGGTCTGAGGAGTTGGTTGGGGCTATGGAGGACAAGGTTTGTCTTCTTTCTAGAGGTCAGGGTCTGGGACAGGAGGGAGGCAGGTGAGCCTAGGGAAAGTCTGGGGCCACGCTGAGCAGAGGCTGGGATTTGGCGGAGGGCCTAATGCACCTGACCTGTGGGGCTGGAAACAATGGCTGGGCCGGTGCTGCCTGGCCCGATGCCGAGGCACATCTCTGTTTTCCTTCCCAGCTCTGATCTTCCCGAGCTCTCCTCGCTCGCTCCCTCTCCAGCAGGCCCATCCTGTCCGCTGGCCCCTGGACAGCACATTCCTTCATGCTGATCTCTTTGCGGCTGCAAGCGCATGTTCTCACAGTGAGGTGGGAAACAAGGCCGGGGACTGGGGCAATGTGGGAGGGCGCTCAGGTGGGTCTCCCCAGGGCCCTGACCCTGGCTTCAGGGACTAGAAGGCACCTGGGGAGAGGAGGAGTGGCCCCTCAGACCGGTACTGCAATACTCAGCCAACCCTAAGAACTTGGACTGCTTTCTCTACACCCTGCACCTCCTACTAGTAGGCGAGGCCCAGAGACTGGGGGCTCCTGCACTGCTGAGCTCCTGGCCCCTGTGCTCTAGCCCCCTGTACAGTTGTACCCTCTGCAGACTGTGGCCCTGGTCCAACTGGCCCCAGGCATGGTCAGCGTCTCATGGAGGAAGGCTCAATGCCAGATCTCAGTCCCTTCTGGAACAGGAGTCCCCAGGGCCAGGCCACTATTCCTGAAAGACCTGTATGCAGGTGGTGTACGGGTCCAGTATCCCCTCCAGGACGGCCCTATCAGGCTTTCTTTCTTCCTTTCTTTCTCTTATTCTTTCCTTCTTTCTTTAAATATATTTTTATTGATTTCATAGAGGAAGGGAGAGGGAGAGATAGAAACATCAATGATGAGAGAGAATCACCGATAGGCTACCTCCCACACAATCCCCACTGGGGATCAAGCCCACAACCCGGGCATGTGCCCCTTACCGGAATCGAATCTGGGACCCTTTAGTTCCCAGGCCAATGCTCTATCCACTGAGCCAAACTGGCTAGGGCCCCAGGCCTTCTTTCATCCCATCAACTTGCACAGAGGCAGGCAGGCTCAATGATTTGATAAATTTGAGGCCGGGAGGGTGATGATGGCCAGGATGACACAATATGTCAGTGGCCTCTACTATCTTTCTCTTCCCCATAGCTGGATGACCCTCAAATACAGAGGGACCTGGTATCCTAAGAGTCTTTCCCAGGCTGTTTATGCTGGGCCAGGACTCTGCCTTGGAGTCAGGTTCAGGATGCAATCTAGGGTTGGGGTCAGGATCAGGGTTTAACCTGGGATTGGGATTAGGGTCAGAGCTCAATCTGATTTGGGCTCAAGGGTAGGCCTGTATTTCAGCTTGGAGTTCAGTCTGGGAGTGGAGTTGGGATTCAATTTGGGGTCATGTTCAGTTGGGGTCACTCTGGATTTGAGGTCAAGGTTCATATTGTCAGATTAGGCACTCCAGTATGTACTGGGACAGAACCCTTGTGTGGGCCGATGGAGGCAGCTAATGTGTCGAAGGCGATCCTTGTCCTCTCCCCACTGTCTCTCCCTTGCCAACCCCCCCCCCCGCCCCCGCAACTGGTCCCTGACTACTAAAGTCTCATAAGGGGGCCCAAAGGCAGAACGAGGGCTGGAGCTGGGCTTGGCGGGTGGAGAAGGCACTTCAGTCTAGTTCTCTCTTCAGCAAAATGTGTCTTGATGGCTGTGCTGGACCTGGGGACACAGGGTGTACCAGGTAGCCTCTCAGCCCTCTCCACCTCAGTTTCCCTGCCCAAGAAGCTCAGTGTCGGAGAGCTGGGCCATGCTGCAGAAACTTGGCCTTGGCAGTGAGGGCAGCTGTGTCAAGAGCATTGGAGGTGGGAAGGCAATTGGGGGTCATTGTCAGAGCTCTGGCCTGGAGGGAGGGCCTGGACTGGGCACAGGGAGGAAGGAAGGGCAGCACGACAAACCTTCCTATGAGCCCACTGGGTGGGGGTCTGTAGCCAAGGGGGCACCTACTGTCCCTTAGTGGCCGTTGGCGCCACCTCTGTAGTCAAAGGAAACCTCCCAGCCCTCATGGGGTGTGGCTTTAAAGTTAGGCCCCAGGCATGAGGCTGGGTGAGGGGTCCCGATTCTGGCGCCGACTTCAGATGCTCCCAGCCTCTGTCCAGTAACTGACGCCTGCCCTGCTCATCAGCAGGGTGGCCAAACAGCCCTGACCAGGGCTTTGCACGGGGAGGACAGGTCAAAAGGATAGGGGCATGCTTGGCCTCTGGTCCTTCTCTTGCTCTTTCAGCTTAGCCCCCTAATCTGGCCTCCTCCTGTCAAAGCCGCAGACACAAAAGAGAAGCCCCGATTGACGTCAGGCGAAGCGCCCACAGGGCCTCTGTCTCTCCCAGAAATTTGGCTCTGGTGCCCAGAGTCAGATGTCTGTGGTTTTTATAAGGTGAAAATGGCCCATAGCTTTGCTTCTGTGTCTCCACCAAAACCTGACAAGATGGGCGGTTTTGGGGGAAGGTGGGCTCTGGGGTAACTGTCTTAGTCCAGAGTTGGACTGCATTGCTAGGCCCTCTCCCTCCTCTTCCCACCTCCCACTCACTTGCAGACTCAAGAATTCATGATCTTCACTGTCCCCAGCAGTTCCAGCCACTGGCCCTCCTGCCCCTTCTCCTCCTCCCATTTCCTCTCCACCAGCCAAGGCCATGATCTTCCAGGTCCTCCCCAAGGCAAGTGCCCACTGCCCAGTCTCCCTGGGGCTCCATGGCTTATGGATCTTTGGGCATCCCATAATCTCTGCCCCCACACCAGCCCAAGACTGGCACATAGTAGGTGCTCAGTGAGCCTTTGCTGGGCCAGGATGAATGATTCATTCCTCCTTGAAGCTCTGTCTTCGTTCATGAGACATTTGAACTATAATTTCTGGGAACCATTCTGTACTGCCAGCTGTGGCCCCTGGGAGGAGCCTGGGGAGCCAGATGTGCCTTCGGTCAGCATGACCTGGTCCCGCCCAGGGATGGCCCTTCCATGCAGAGGGCTGTGATGGCCAGGCTCCCTCAGGGTCAGAACACGCCCATCAGGCCCACCCTGCCTCCTGATGCCTGCCCTGGGGACCAGACCCTTCTCTTATCTTTGAGGGGCCCACAGTCCAGGATGGATGGGGGAGAAAGACTCCACCTCTGAGTCGACTTATGCTGCAGCCTCATGGGCACTGCTGGATTACATAGATGCGTCCTTCCTTAAGACACTGTCTCCCATGTCATGGTCAATCTGACCATGACCTTGCCTTACTTAATTCTCTCAATTTCCTATCATTTATGGAATATGGTCCAAGCTGCTGATGCTGGCCACTCACGCCCATGCTTTCTATTCCCTGTTCATTCATTGTTCCTCCAGCGTCTGCCAGCACTACTCATAACTCGGAGCCTTTACCCTGCTCTTCCCCAGGCCTCACATCCCAGCTAAGCTGGGGCAACCTGCCCCCTGCCTTCCCCAGGCACTGTACCAGAACTTGACCATCCGAAGTGATGGTCAGTATCTGGGCAGCCCTGGGCTAGACTTCAGAGCACTGCACCACGAGCGTTGGAGCTGGCAAATCACAGTGGGAGCCAGCATCCTTTGTCCCCAGTGTACTGATGAGACTGGAGAGGGGAAGGAGGCCTAGAGAGGGGAAGAGACAGTCCCAAGGTCACACATGCAGTTACAACTCACCCCAATGGTCTCTGATTCTTCTTTGCAATTTTTCTTTTGTTGATATATCACTGTCTCTACCTAGGGTCATTTGAGTTGGCTGCTTAGAGGACTATTGGGGAGAAAACCTCTTCCAGGAAACCATCATGATTTCTCCTCTGTTCCCCAACCTCTGAGCCATGGACACTGGCTGCTGTCCCGCTGCCTTGGAAGCAGCTTCCTGGCATAGTTCCTATGAACTTCATCATCAGAATTTCACCTTTACCTCTAGTGTCCTCTGAACTCAGGCAAGCGCTTGTCTTTTTTTTTTTTTTTTTTTGGCCCCAGTTTACCTATTTATAGAGCAAAGGTATTGAACTTGCTGATTTTTGAGGCTCTGCTATGGAATTAGGGTTTGGCCAGGGAGATGGAGCCCAGGGTCTCCGTGGCCTCCTGCTGCCTGTACAAAGTGGAGCTGAAAGAGCTTGGGAGGCAGCAGTCCTGGGTGAGAATCTGCATCGCCCCCTTGATAGCTGTGTAGCCCAAATTCCACAGTGGGCCCCAGTTTCCTACACAGCGGGGGAAACCTGCCAGGCCTGGCTTTCCTCCAGGAGTTATTAAATGTAGTTATGGCTTTGGAGGTGTTTGCCGAGCGGAACAGCGTCCTGCAGGTGGATGTCCCGGCTCGGTCCACAGCGCTCCACACAAGGCCTGGCTCAGAGGAGACTGGGCAGATAACCGCACGTGGCACCCTGCCGAGGGAACGTGGCAGGTGTCTGGACGCTGCGTCCCCAGGCGACTTGTGTGGGCAGCATTCCCAGCAGCTCATGCTATGTTCCCAGCCGGTCCCACTGCTGGGCAGGCCCCCCTGCTGATGGGAAGGGTGGGGGGCCACCTGGCACAGGCCCAGCCTGGCCAGCATCCCACCCCATGTTTTGTTCGCAGAGTTTGGAATGTCCTGGGACGCGGAGCTCAGCTCCCTGGGGAGACACTGGTGCCATCTCCTTGATCTCATCGCTGGACAGGTTTCTCCTTCATTCCAGCTCGGGACTCGGCAGGCTCCCAGCCCTACTGCTGCCAGTCCCAGCCAGTCTGTGTCTGTCCCTGCGCTGGCAGCTAAGAGCCATGCAGCTGGGGGGAGGGGTCTCCCAGCCTGTCTACAGTGGGCCCTGGGCATGCCTCCGAACCCATTCTCTGCAAACCCTTTCCCAGCTGTCTATTCACAAACTCCTTTGTCTGTGACCCCTGATGCTAGGGCTCTGAGGTCTATTTGGAATAATATTCTCAGGATCTAAGGGTCTTGGGAGTGGGCAGAGTGTACCAACTGCACTGATTTCTGTTCCCTTTAGTGAGATGGGCTATGCACAGAGTGGACCCAGCTAAGTGTGTGAGAGAGTACGTTTCAGAGCTGTAGCAAGATGTGTGTGTGTGTGTGTGTGTGTGTGTGTGTGTGTGTGTTTGCATGCACGTGCACGAATAGGGTTTTCTTGAGCTCCCAGTTTTGAGTATCCTGAGACTTGATTAAATGCAGAATGACGTTGGGAGGAAGGGCTAGGGGCCTTTCTTTGGAAGGAGTCCATCCTCACCTGGTCAGCATGCACCTCTGGAAGTGGCTCGATACTCTGTACCCCAGCTTGGTCCCACATTCTCAGGTTGGGCCCTCCTGGTTGGAGAGAGGAGGTACATCTTGTCCTGTTGTCAGGAATGTGCAGAGGTGTGCGTGTATTCATGTGCTCACACGAGTCACCTCTGAGCCCCCTGTACATAAAGAAGGGCCATCCTCACTGGTGCACCTACTCACATCTGGCTGGGTTGTGTGGCCAGGGGCACACTGGCAGGGCAAAGAGGAATCCTTTCTGGGGGAAATGAAGCCCTGGATGGACCCCCGCAGTCTGTCCTCAGCTTGGGCAATCCCTACCCTGATGTAGGTCAGCATCCGCCCCAGGCTTGGGTAAACTCTCCTCTTTCCACATCATTAATGAGGAGACTAAATAAGTCAGTCCCTCTGGCAGGCCCCCCAGCCCCCCAGGCAGCCTGGCTGGAGCTATTAATATTTCCCGTGTTTATGACCCCCTGGCCCTGCTGACAGGCTCCTCTCTCTAGCCATTGGAATTAATTTTGTGAATCAGAAGTGGTTGGGCGGGGTGAGGGGGACGCCTGTTGGAATCCAGGACAATGACATCTCCACCTCCCCCTGTGGCAGGTCCCACTTGCTAATTCTATAAAACAGTCACCGTGTCCAGCCCAGCCCAGGGCCTCCTGCCTGGCTGGGGCTGTCTCATACCTCTGCTATGCTCACCCCCCAGGAGAGGGCTGGCCCCGAGCCCCGGCCCTGATGAATCAGGCCCCCTGACACCTTGCACTGATGTCAGTGGGAACTGAGACCTCAGGCCCTAGGACCTTCTGGCCCATTGCCTGGGCCCACGCCTTGCGCGGGGCTTGTCCCTGGCTCGTGCCTCTCATGACCTTCCCATGGACGAGGCCTGGCTGGGACAGGAGGCCAGGCCAGACATTCTCTCCCTCACGCTGTCCCCTTTCTGAGAGCTGCCCGAACTGGCGCCAGGTCGTCCCCTAGACTCCTCGGGTTTCGAAGACTTGTTCTAAAATTAATATGGGAGAATTTGGGGAATTTGTGAACAAGTTCCCAGAGAACTGTGGCTGCCCTGGGGACAAGGGTCCCTGCTTCTTCCCACCCTCCTCCAATTCTCATTTCCCTAATTTTCTATATGGGCAGATCCCCTTTGGGCAAACTTACTCCGTGAAGGACAGGGCAGAATGGTTGCACTCTGCATATTGGGAAGGGTCTCCCCCTTCTACGCCCACCATGGAGAAGTTTCCAAGAGGAGTCTTTTATACAACATATTCTCTTCAGTCATTTGAAATATGTTTGCAAATATTTTGTGAATTTTCTTTTAACTTTCTTGATAGTGTCCTTTGAAACACAAATTTTTAATTTTGATGAAATCCAATTTATCTTTTTTTTTTCTCCCTTAAAAATATGCTATTGATTTCAGAGAGGAAGGAAGAGGGAGAGATAGAAACATCAATGATGAGACAGAATCATTGATTGGCTGCTTCCTGCACCCCGCACTCTGGGGATCGAGCCTGCAACCTGGGTATGTGTCCTGACTGGGAATTGAACTTTGACCTCTTGGTTTACAGGTTGACACTCAACCACTGAGCCATGCTGGCTGGGCATCTATCTTTTTCTTTTGTCACTTGTGATTTCGGTGTCATAGCTGAGAAACCATTGCCAAATTTGAGGTCATGAAGATTTACCTCTATGTTTTCTTTTGTCCTACAGTTTAGTTCTTACATTTAGGTCTTCAATCTATTTAAAGTTAATTTTTGTATATGATGTGAAGTAGGGGTCCAACTTCATTCTTTTGCATTCTTCCCAGTTGTCCCAGCACCATTTGTTGAAAGATTCTTCTCTCCCCATTGAATGGTCTTGGCACCCTTGTGAAAAATCAATTAACCATAAATGTAATGGCTTATTTCATTATGCCAGTATCACACTGTCTTGATTATTGTAGCTTTTTTGTTTTGTTTTACATATATTCTTTTTTTAAAAAAATATATTTTATTGATTTTTTACAGAGAGGAAGGAAGAGGGATAGATAGTCAGAAACATCGATGAGAGAGAAACATCGATCAGCTGCCTCCTGCACACCTCCTACTGGGGATGTGCCCGCAACCAAGTTACATGCCCTTGACCGGAATTGAACCTGGGACCCCTCAGTCCTCAGGCTGACGCTCTATCCACTGAGCCAAACCGGTTTTGGCTTACATATATTCTTAATGATTTCAGAGAGGATGGGAGATGGGGAGAGAGATAGAAACATATATGATGAGAGATAATCACTGATCAGCTGCCTCCTGCACACCCCACACTGGGGATCAAGCTTGCAACCCAGGCATGGTGCCCCGACCAGGAATCGAACTGTGACCTCCTGGTTTATAGATAGACACTCAACCACAGAGCCTTGCTGGCCGGGCGATTATTGTAGCTTTGTAACAAATTTTATTTTCTTAAAAAGATTTTATTCATTTATTATTTTTAATCCTGAGGATATTTTTCCATTGATTTGTGGAGAGAATGGAGGGAGGGATGTGAGAGAGACACATCGATTGGTTGCCTTCTGCATGGGGATCAAGCCTGCAACTGAGGTATGTGCTCTTGACCAGAATTGAAGCAGGGACCCTCGGGTCTGAGGGTCGACATTCTATCCACGTAGCCAAACCGGCTAGGGCAGTGGTCGGCAAACTCATTAGTCAACAGAGCCAAATATCAACAGTACAACGATTGAAATTCTTTTGAGAGCCAAATTTTTTAAACTTAAACTTCTTCTAATGCCACTTCTTCAAAATAGACTCGCCCAGGCCGTGGTATTTTGTGGAAGAGCCACACTCAAGGGGCCAAAGAGCCGCATGTGGCTCGCGAGCTGCAGTTTGCCGACCACAGGGCTAGGGCTAATTTCAAATTTGGATTGAGTAATTTAAAATAGGATTTGACATAAAGCATCAGCATAAGCATAATTTATGACTCACCTTGTCAAGACACCACTTATGTAAAAAGTGAAATCCAGCCCTAGCTGGTTTGGCTCAGTGGATAGAGCATCGGCCTGCAGACTGAAGGGTCCTGGATTCAATTCCAGTCAAGGGAACATGCCTGGGTTGCGGGCTTGATCCCCAGCGGAGGGCGTGCAGGAGGCAGCCAATCAATGATTCTCTCTCATCATTGATGTTTCTATCTTTCCCTCTCCCTTCCTCTCTGAAATCAATAAAAATATATTAAAAAAATAAAATAAATAAAACTTAAAAAAAAGTGAAATCCACTGTGACCCATATTCCTAGATCATTTTGCTTCCCAGGCCTGCTCTATGACCCCTACCCTGGCCACTTTTGTGGGCCTGGCCTCTGGGGGGACATTTCACCATCATCTTAGGTCTCTCTGCTGCCAGTCTTCCTCTGCCCCAGCCTCTTTCCCGCTGCCCAAATATTTCTCCTAAATTTTATTGTCACTTTTCTGTTTAGAGCCTCCAGTGGCTCCCCATCACATCCATGAGAACATTGTGAGCTCTCTGGCCTTGTGTTTAAGATCCTTCATCCTCATGACAGACTTCCGTTTCTAGCTCTGTGCTGATGGTCCTTGCGGATATCATCACTGACTGAGACGACCCAGATGCTGCAAAGCCGCTAGATTCTAGGGAGGCTCAGCGATGGTTCCAAATCAGCTCCTCCCCCACTGCCTCCTTCCCCACCTGCAACACCTCTGCGCCCCCTGCTTCCCAGAAGCCTCCTTCTACCTCCCTCAATGCCCCGTTACCAAATCCTATAGGTTTTTGCCTCCTAAGCCCCTCTTGTGTCTGTCCCCTCTTTTTCATGTATGGCCACTAAGTTTAGGCTTATGCTGGACTGCTCACAGGCCATCAGTATGATCTTTCTACAACATAGATCCTCCCTGCTTAAAACATATTGACAAGCCGTATGCCTCCAGGTCCTCAGTGCTGACATTCTGACCTTGCCCACCTCTGCACTCTTCTTGGGCCTGCCTTGCACCCTCTGTGAGGCCCCCTGTAGCCCCCATCTCTATGCCCATGACAGCTCCTGCCTGGCAAACTCCTGCTCCTTGTGCCAGACTCACCTCCATAGCCACTTCTTTACCACAGTGTCCCCACCTCCTCGGTGGAGTGGTCCATCCTTCTAGATGTCAGCTATGGCTCCCAGGACCCTCCATCTGTCTCCTTCTGTAGGTCAGTACCTCCATGCCACAGAGCCCAGCAGGGGCCTGGGAGAGAGTGGCTATCAGTGAATGTTTGCTGAACACTAAGAGGATGGGTAGGATGGTTGAGGAGAAATGGAGCCATGAGATGCTCTGAAAAAAGCTAGATGTGGCACCCACAGTCATGCTCATGTTTGAGCACTGTGGTGATCTGCAGAATTGCTGGCTGGCATGTGGGCATATGGTTGGCTGATGTGGCTGTTGTTGGACCAGGAGGGCCCTAGGACAGGCTGTATGGATGTCCCCTGCTTTACCAACCCTTCCTCCTTAGGACTCACCTCTGTCAGGAACCTCCCACCCCTGTAGCTGGGCTCTGCAATGATGAGAGAGAATCATTGATTGGCTGCCTCCTGCATAACCCTTCCTGGGGATGGAACCCACAACCTGGGCATGTGCACTGACCAGGAATCGAACTGGGACCTCCTGGCTAACCCTAACCCACGCCGGCCAGGCTTCACTTCCTCTTCTTGTCTTAGATCCTCTACCCACTCAGATTTGCCTCCCACCTCACTGCTCCATGAAGACAGGGGCCTCCCTGCTCATCAATCTGAATGGCTGAGCAGTGAGGTACAGTGCCCTCCTGCCTCCTCCTGGCTTCCCTCTCACCTCGAGGACCCTCCTTCTCAGCCTCTCCAGCCCCAGGCCCTGCTCTCCACAGCCCCACCTCATAGCCTCCCTGTCCTGGGCACTGCCACAGGTGCTCTGCTGGGTCATGCATTCTCAGGCACTCTGATTATCCATGGCCATCTGCTTGACTGGATACTTCTCAAGGGCAGGGACTCAATGGGCTTTTCTCAAAATCCTCAGAACCTAGCATGGGCCTGACCCAGGAGGGGCTTGATAGATGGTTTAGAATGGAATTCTTTGGAAAATGGCTTACTCTTTGCTTTCCTCTGCCCTAGAGATGCGATACAATTTGAGGGACACAGAGAAGCCTCCCAAAGGGGGAGTATTGGATTGATTTGTGGGGGCACTGTCTGCATTATCCCTGGGGGTGGTCTGAGAACCTCTGGAAGGGAAAGTGGACATGAGAAGCAGACACTGAGAACCTCTCCTTCTTTGGACAGAAGGTATGTGGAGCCAATAGCAAGAGGCTCCTGGCCCTAGATCCCATGCCTTTCTCTTGCCCGGTGTCTGCTTTCTTCCCTGGGGTTCCTGCTTCTAGCCTCCTTGTCTTCCAGCCCATGAGCCTGGTTAAACAGCCTGGCTTGGTGCCTCCAAACACGCACAGCAGCCCCAGGGCCCCTGAGGCTTCCCCGTACCCCCCCCCCCCCCCAGGCTTCGAGGCTGGGAGGAAGCCTCCTGACACAAGGCTCTGAGCTAATTTGGTTCCTGTCTCCGCCCACTGTGCCTCCCGCCAGTCCCCTAATCATTTCCATCTGCCCCACTGACTCATGGGGCTCCAGCTGTCAAGGTTCTAAAAATTTCCAAATCCTCCCTAACCTGCCCTTCCAGGCTATTTCCTCAGCTCTGGCCCCCTGGTGACACCCCCATATACCCAACCAACTGCTCCTTCTCACACTAGCTACCAGGAGAGAAGTGGGTGGCAGAGGGGGCTTTAGCAAGGGGCGAGTGGGAAGGACCTAGGATTCCTCTCCCGCTAGGGGAGGCCCTGACAGCAGCAGAGAACATGAGAGGTGGCAAACCAGAGTCAAAGGAGCCGTGGGGACAATGTATTCATTTTACAGACAGAGAAACTGAGGCCCAGATCCAGCAGCAGAGCAGGCCCTGCAGTCCTGCCCTTGGAACCCTGGTCCAGGACTCTCTTTTCATTGTCACTCTTTTTTCCATCCCTACTCTGCCTTTGGCCCTGGGAAAGGCAGATTTGGCTCTGGCCACCCTCCCCAGGGACCAGGGCCACTTGCTAACCAGAAAGGGTCTCTCCACGGCCCGCACAGCCTGGCCTCTCCCCAGATGGCCTGCTCAACCCTTTCCCCTCAGCACATCTCCTGAAGAAGTGTTTGTACCTAAACAGTATTTCCAGGGCAACTTGCATTTCTGGGTGGTGGGTGGAGAGGAATGGGTCCTGCTGTGACCCATAGCCCCTGTTAGCTTAGCTTGGGGCCTGGGAGCCTGTCTCACCCTTGATCTCCACAGAGCCTGAGGATGACTGCATGAGCCACCCATCCCCCCTTTTATGGTACATCCTCCATGGATGAGCTGTGTGTGTGTGTGTGTGTGTGTGTGTGAGTCCAGAAGGTCCCTTGGCCTGAGAAGGCAGAGGGCAATCCTGCAGTGAATAGCTCCCAGCAGCCCCCTCTTTCCTTTCTGTTCCTCAGGGAGAATGTCAATGCTGGGGACCTTCTCCCAGACAGTCTCTCCCCTGCCTACACACCTTCGTGTACTCCGTTACTACTTTTAAGATGAAATCCTATAACACTCTCCAGGCTATACATGACAGCACCTGTCCACTTCTTCAGCCCTCCCGTGTCCTTATCCTTGCCACATCTGTCACACACCTGTCACACCCCTGCCCCTGGACAGCCCCTCAATGCCCCACAGCCAGGCCTCTGTACCTGACTTCCTCTTCCTGCAAGCCCAGCTCAAGGGTCCTGCCTCCTCTTTTGGGTGGGTTTCCTCAGGCTGCCAGAGGCGCTGACATTGCCCCCGGGGCCAGCCCACACCCTGTGCTGAGCCACAGCAGCTTGGGTCTCTGTGTGTGGAGTGATCTGGTTCTCAATCTGTGCCCCTCCCTCCCAGGGCAATTCCAGGGAGGGGCCCCTGTGCCTCTCTGCCTGCTAACAGGGCCTGGAGCCCACTCCCACTTGTTCAACTGCCCATGTCTTTTCCAGATGTCCTCAGAGAGGGTCCAACCTTGACCATCAGTCCCGGAGTTCACTGAGGCCCTGGATGGAGAGGGCCCAGGTAGTGTGGTCAGGCCCAGCAGGCAGGAGGCCAGAGGGTCAGCGAGAGCTGTGTGGCAGAGCCACCAAGAGGAAGCCTGCTGAGAGGGAGGGTGGGAGGGTGGGAGGGCGGGAGGGCCTGGGTCTCTAGCTGAACATACTTCATGTGGACCCTTTCTCCAAGGTCCTCCCTCCCCTTCAGTGAGCCCACTAAGCCTCTTCCCTCTCTCTGAGCCCCCTTCGCCCCCCTGTCCCTCCCTCTTATTTTGTCCCATTTTAACTGCACAGCCCCCTTTCCCGCCACTCCAGGGCCTGGTGTGGTCTCTTCCCAGGATCTGGCTTGGAGTCAGGTGTTTTCTGGGGAGACGGCCGGTCAGCTCCCCCTCCGTGGCACATTGGGAATGCAGCCCCTGCACACAGGCCTCTCCACAGTGGGAGCAGCGCTCAGTCCAATGGACTTTTAAGGATTGAACAGGGAGCGAGCTCTGTCCCTGGGCTGAGCTGCCCTCCAGATCTGGCCCAGTATCCGAGGGGCTTGGCTGGGTGCCCCTGTGGGGAGAGGTCTCAGCGCTCAGGCCAGAAATGAACTGGGGCTGGAAGCATGCCGTGTCACCTCTGGCCTCTGTCCCTTATCCATCCCCACTTGGGTGGGGCTGAGGCCCCTCTCCCTCTCCAGCAGGGGCCAGGGCAGGAACCCAGGGCCTCTGTTTTGGACTGTCCACCCTCAGCCTCTGGGGAGAGAACGGACCACTGAGGAAGCCCTGAGGTTCCAGGGATTCCAGTTACTGGGGAAGGGGACCCGTCTTCCCCTAAGGGCCACTGTGGTTGCCCTCCCAAGGCCGGCCAGCTCTCTCTCTGCCCCACCAGTCTGCGTTGCCTCCGTGACTTCCTGGAGGACTTGGTGCTGGACATGGGATGAGGGACAGGCTGGGTTCACATTAGTTGCTTCTTGCATCTTGGCCCTGTTGTCACCTGGGGTTACCTGTGGACAACTGAGGGAAAGAGCATGCCGTGGATTCCATGCCAACTGTGTGTGTGTTTTAGGGATCTTCACAAATGTGATCGTGCTACCCACAAGGATCCCGATGTAGGGTGGACGCTCCCTGTTCTCCATATTAGATGAGCAAAACCTGCCTCAGAAAGGTCCAGGAGCATGGCAGGGCCAGGGCTGGGGTGAGGATTGCCTCGGGGACAGCACGTCAAGTCCTGGAGAAGGTAGCTGAGGCATTTCACAGCATGCAGCCTCAGCCTTGTGGGGAGGACACAGCTGCCCCCACCAGACGCAAAACTGCTGCCAGCCGCCCCGGCACAGCCCTCCCTGCCCTCAGGCCCAGAGACCCTCTTCAGAGTCACCTCACCACCAAGCCTCCCCTCAGTGAACAGGCTAGCCCAGGCCTCTTGCCCCGAGTCGGAAACTGCTTATCCTGGTCATTGGCACATAGATTCCTCCAGGGACCAGGAGAGCCCTCACCTGGCACCTTCCTTCATCTCTGTTCTTCCGCTGTCCGAAGTCCCTATCCCACCCCTCCTATCCCTCCTGGGGGAGAGACAAGACCAGGGATTCTGGTCTGAGCGGGGAGTTACAGCCCAGGTCTGAGGTGTTGGTTTGAGGGGGACAAGGCCCTGTACTAGGACACTGGTCCAACGTGCATGTGTCTGTGTGTACCTGTGTGTGTCTATGTGTGTGTATGTGCGCGTGCGTGCATGTGCATGTGTCTCTGTGTATCTCTGTGCGTGCATATGTGTCTGCGCATACATGTGCGTGTCTCTGTGTGCATGTGTGTCTGTGCATACATGTGTGTCTGTGTGCGCATGCGTGTCTGTACATGTGTGTGCCTCTGTGTGTGCATGTCCCTGTGTCCCTGTGTGTCCCTGTGTGTCCCTGTGTGTCTGTGTATGTGTGTATGTGTCTCCGTGTGTGTGCCTGTGTCTCTGTGTGCACGTGTATCTCTGTGCGCCTGTGTGTCTCTGTGTGCATGTATCTATATGTCTCTGTGTGTGCATGTGTGTCTGTGAGTATGCATTGTGTCTGTGTGTGCATATGTGTCTACGAGTACCTGTGTGGGCCTCTGTGTGTGCATGTGTGTACCCAGCCCTGCCTTAGGAGGCTGGCTTTTAGAGAGGCATATCTTGCTCTGACATGATGGTCTGAGGGTGGAGGCACATTCCTGAGAGGGAAAATGGCGGGGGGCACCTGGAGAGAGACTGGAGGTGCCTGAGCTCTTCTGTCCAGGAGTAGGTTTCACACTCAGCCAAGCCTGGGATTGGGGGGTGGGGCTGGGATGAGCCAAGCTCCTAGGTGTGGGAAGGGGCTCATGGGGGAAAGAGGGCAGGGGGTTGGGTGAGCAATCTCGCCTGCCTCAGACTAGACTCCTGGCCCTTTTTCATCCCCTGGACATAGAGCAGGTGGCGGCGTTCCTTGAATATCCCCACCCAGCCCTGCTGTCTGGGTCCCAGACGTGGCCTTGGTTTATGGATGATGTTCCCCCGCTGGCCAGCTTGGCGGCCACTTCAGACTTGCTCGTGCCTGAATGCCCCGTGCCTGGCTGAAGACGGAGAACACTGTCTCCCCCAGCCCCAGCCGCCCCCGCCCCGCTAATCCTGAGAGCAAGGCCAGGCCAGGAATGTCTTGCATACTCTGGCGGGTAGGCTAGCCACGAAGCCTGCTGGAGGGGCATGAATCACAGCCCCGCTGGCCAAGTGCTCACTTGGGACGTGTTCGAGGCTGGCTGTGCCCAGAGTTGATGGGGAAAAGGGAGGAAAGCAGAGTTGGCAGCTGGGATGGGCAGACAGAGCAATTCTGAGGGAAGAGATGTCTGCTGGACCCATCCCTGGTGGCAATACAGAAATTAGGTTACAGAACTTGAGGAGTCTGTACTCATACAGGATTGACTTCTCAGACCCCCACAGGTCTGAGATGCAGGTTCCTGCAGCGCCACCTCGCACCCCTCTGGCAACAGGCTGACACCGAGTCCCCATTCCGCAGGCGGGGAAGTGGGGGCTTCAAGGGGCAGAAGGGGCTGCTCCTGGTTGCATGCAGAGTCAGAGGTAGGCTGGGCAGGGCCCGGGCC
Source organism: Plecotus auritus (assembly GCF_963455305.1). Lineage (NCBI taxonomy): Eukaryota > Metazoa > Chordata > Mammalia > Chiroptera > Vespertilionidae > Plecotus > Plecotus auritus. The sequence goes on along the minus strand of NC_137774.1, from coordinate 91,020,846 downwards.
CCAGGCTTCTGTCTGACCCCTTTGCAGCCCACACTCCTGCCCTGTCCCACGCAACAAGCAGTGTCTTTCAGCCCTCTCCCAGCATTCCGTGTGCTCCTGGGTGATGGAGAGGGTGGGAGTGTCAGAGGCGCAGGTGGTGCTCCCCCATTTAATCCAAGCACACAAGCTGCTCCATGGAGAGTCCTGCCCCATCCTGCCCCCATCCACAACCCCGCCCCTGCTCAGCTGGCCTTCTATCCCCTTTGTCCCTAAAACGAAGGGGCTTGTGTGATGCTTGAGCCTGCTCCTGACATCTGTGCCTGCTTCCTTATCCAAAAACTGTCCACTGAGTGCTGGGTGTCCTCTGGACACAGAGACCTCGCCCCAGCAGTCGCTCCTGCTTGCCCATGGCAAATGCTTCCTAGCCCTTAGCACATCACTACGCTCAATTCCCTCTAATTTTTTTGAATATATTTTTATTGATTTCACAGAGGAAGGGCAAGGGAAAGATAAAAACATCAATGATGAGAAAATCATTGATCGGCTGCCTCCTACATGCCCCCCACTGGTGATGGAGCCAGCAACCTGGGCATGTGCCCCAACCGGGAATCTAACTGACACCTCCTGGTTCATAGGTCGGTGCTCAACCACTGAACCACGCCAGCCAGGCTCAATTCCCTCTAATCTTAAAATGAAAAATATCCTTCTTGGTCCCTCACCCCAGCTTTCTTCATTTGTCCGCAGCCAAGTTTCTTCAGAGTTGTCTACACTTCCCATTCCCTATTTTCTGACTACCCTCTCTCTCCAGCACCCATTCCAGTCCAGTTTCTGTCCCCAGTCCTCCACGAATGAAGGGATGGGTGCTGGGGCTCTTGTCACCAAGTGCAACTGCTCCTCCCTGCTGCCCTCCAAGCCTGCCATCACCGGCCCACCTGACATGCGCCCCTGCTGGCCCTGGGTTCTCCCTGCCTCCCCCAGAGCTTCCCTCTGAGCCCCTCCTTGTCCTGGTGGTCCTCCCAGACCCTCTTCCCTCTTCCCCGGCCAGTGGCCTAATTGCTAACCACTGCGGCTGAGGATTGTCCCAGCAGTCCACAGATGGGATGGCCAGCCCTGCCGGGCCCAGGCGCCCCTCCCAGTGAAGGGCCACACCACCTACCTGATTCCTGGGGACAGATGCGGGCAGCACCTGGACTCCTCCCTCTCCCTCATCCATGCGATCCTATGACTTTATTCTCGCCCCATTGCTGTTGCCTTCACTCTGAGCTCATCCTTGCTGGCCAGGACTATTGCAACATCCACATCACTGGTCTCTGCTCCTCCAGCTGGCCCTCCTCAGGGAGCCAGAGGGAGCTCCTTCAAAAGCAAAACGGACTCTGCCACTCCCCAGCTCCACACCCTTCCCTGGCTTCCCACTGCCCATGACCCCTCAGAGCACCCTGTGGCCAGGTCCTTGTCCGCCCCTCCAGCCTGACCCAGCTCCAACACCAGCACCTTCTGTTCTATCCAGTGCTCATCCCCCCAACCACACCACACTGATTCTTGCTTCTGATCTTTTACCATCCATCCCTCCTGCCTGGAACACGCCTCCCTTCTCTCAACAGAACAAACTGGCTGCCCAATTCATAAGTCCCTTCCTTGGTGACAGCCCCAGGACCCTGTTCTCACCACGCTGTGTGCCGTCGCTGCCTTGCTGCATCCCTCACGCGAGGGGGAGCTCTGTGCATGATCCCTCTGGGTGTCTCCACTGGCCTGGAGTACAGGGTGTGCTCAATATGAACTTCCTGACTGAATGAATGAACGATCCCAGCAAAGCTTTAGCCCTCTTTGGATTGTGTCATCTGTTAAGATGACACAATCGAAGCCCCAGCTGCACTCCCAGCTCTGGGCCCTGATGTCTGAATTCTGAGCATGTTTGCCATGGGCTAATGGCTGGTGGGTGTGGGAACTTTTTCTCCTTCGGGATTCCTAACGCTATGGGAGAGGGCAGAGAGGGGTGGGGGCCTGGGAGCCAGGAGCGCTGGCAGCCAGCGAAAAAGGAAGAGTAGGTGGTCAGGGGGTCCTGTCCTGTGCCTGGAACTGGTGCTTGGCTCCGTCTCTAGGGCAACAGGACCTTTGAGGGTTTAGCTGGGGAAGTGGCGTGAGACCTGTCACGAATCCTGGGGGTGGAGGAGCCAGGGGAGAAATGGAGTTTGTGCAATAACATTCAATATGCTTGCAATAAAGGGAAAATGGAAAAAATGTTAATTTAATTGTGACAGTGCCCTGGGACAACACTCATGGCTCTGAGCTCTCTGATGCCAGCCTGACTAGTCCCACTCGGAGACTCAGGAAGTGAGGGGATGGAGGGGCAGAGGGTGAGGTGGCCAGAACCCCTGCTCCGGGGTGTCCTCCTACTCCCTGTCATTGCTGACACCCAGAGGGATCATGCACAGAGCTCCCCCTCACATGAGGGATGCAGCAAGGCAGCGACGGCATAAGCGTGGCGTGAACAGGGTCCTGGGGCCGTCACCAAGGAAGGGACTTACGAGTTGGGCAGATGGTTTGTTTTGCTGAGAGAATGAAGTGGTTCCGGGCAGGAGGGATGGATGGTAAAAGATGAAGCAGCCTTCAGGGCCTCTGGAGCCATGTGTCTTTTAGTCAAATGAAGGCTTTTCACAAAGGAAGGCGGACCAGCTGCCCACAGCTCATTCCCAGAGGAAGGCCTGGTGCCCTGCAAGAGACCCCCCGCTGGAAGGTGCCAGCCCTTCTGGTTTGGGCAGCCTTGAGCCTGCATTACCCCACACTCCTGTGGTCCCCATGTCTTCCCCAGAGGCTAGGGCGCAGTGAGGGCCTGGGTGTCAGGAGACCTGGCCTCAGGAGGCCATTTAGCTCCTCAGCGGCTGTGTGGCTTTCGAGGAATTGCCTTTCCTCTCTGAGCCTCCAGGTCCTCACTGGGAGCGTAATGGTTCCTTCAGAAGGTAATTCCTGTCCCTGGCCTCAGGGGGTGCAGTGCCTGTGCTGCCTGAATGCCTGGCTGTAGGCAGGGTTGGGACTTTTGGGTGGAGGGGCAAGAGGGACAACCAGGGGCTGACCCCCACTGCCATCACTCAGAGACTGAGGGGCTAGGCTGCTCACACCCAGATCTCAGGGCTGTTGACCCCCTGCACGTTGGCTTCTGGGTATTCCTCCACCAGTCACCTTCGGAGAGGTCAGGGCAGGTCAGACACACAGACCTTCAGCTATTTCAGGGGCTCGCAGGGGATGTGTGTGGCTACATCACCCCAGCTGCCGCCATCCCAATGTCACCAGTGCATTCATTGAGTTAGGTTCTCTTGAAAGCAGATCTTGAGGCAATGACTTGGGTGCAGGTCTTTTACTTGGGAGGAGACCCCAGGAAGCACAGGGAAGGCTGTGGGGAGAGGGAGAAGGGAAGGGAGACAAGCTGACAAAAGCTGTGCTCATGAGCAGCCCAATCCCCGGGGGTCCCAATAGAACATTCTGCAAAGAAGTGGGTATTCTAATTCTACCCTGTCCAAATGGTAGCCACTGGCCGCATGTGGGCTACTGAGTACTAGAAATGCGGGCAACTGAAGGAATGAATTTCTGCTTTTATTTACTTTTAATTAACTGTAGGGCATTTCTGGGGGGGGGGGGGGCAGGGCACTTATTCGCTAATGAGGGGCTGTGCCTGGGGTCAAGACCTCTGCATGTCTGGGAGGTACCCAGCAAATTCTCTGGTGCCAGAGAACCCTCAGGCAGAGAAGAAAGACAGAAGTACAAACTTCAGGTGGGAAGATATCCTCACACCAGGACCTTGCCAGCAGCAGGTAAACTCAGGTGAACCGAGGGGGTCTAGGCAGGGCGTCCGTGGACATGACCCATTGGCCCATGTCTTACCTGCATTCTCAGTGCTCAAGCCCTGCAATAGTCCCTCCCTGTGAGTATTTCTGTGTGTTATTCTTTGTTGTAGGTTTTTCATTATATTCTCTCTCTCTCTTTCCCTCCCACTCTCAATCCCTCCCCCACTTCTCACCTTTCCTCCCTCCTTCCCTCTCATACTTCCTCCCCCTTCCTCACCCCGTTTTTTCTTTCTATTATGGTAAATATACATACACTATTGGCCCAGTGCATGAAATTCGTGCACATTAAAAGGGGATTAATTAGAGGAAATAATTTAATATTGCTATTTGCCCTTTCTCTATAATAGAAGTGTCAGAGATGAAAGAAAATTAGTAAAATGTATATGAAAACCTTCCCCCTGTCAGAGTCTGGGGCTCACCACGGGACCCAGAGTCAAGTCCCCACCCACCCACATGCGCCTCAAAATCGCGTGAGACCCAAACCCGGCTGGTCCCCCCCCCCCCATTGGGCTAGATCCAGACCCGGCCAGTCCCACCCTTGTCAAGCCCCACCGGGCAGGGGGCATAGCCTCAGGTCCCCTGGCCTGGTGCCAGGACAGGGGCGTGGCCTGAGGTCCCCCAAACCAGGGTGGGGGGCGTGCCTTGAGGTCCCCCGTCAAGCCCCGCCAGGTGGGGGGCATGGCCTGAGGTCCCCCATCAAGCCCCACCGGCAGGGGGGCGCAGCCTCAGGTCCCCCGTCAAGCCCTGCTGGGCTGGGGGCATGGCCTGAGTTCCCCCAACCCAGCACTGGGGGTGCACCTTGAGGTCCCCTGTCAAGCACCGCTGGGTGGGGGCCATGGCCTGAGGTCCCCTGTCAAGCCCAGCCAGGTGGGGGGTGTGGCCTGAGGTCCCCCAGCCTGGTGCTGGGGCAGGGGGAGCAGCCTGAGGGAAGTGCACCTTGAGGTCCCCTGTCAAGCCCTGCCGGGTGAGGGGGGCCCTGGCCTGAGATCCCCTGTCAAGCCCCACGGGGGTGGGGCAGGGCGTAGCCTCAGGTCCTCGTTAAGGCTCCTTATGGAAACTTGGCCTCAGCTGTGAGTGCAGCCATCTTTGTGATGGAGTGATGGTCAATTAACACATTCCCTCTTTATTAGATACGGTATACATATACATATGTTTTCAAGGTTTATCCATGTGGTAGTATGTATCAGAACTTTATTCTTTTTTATGGCTTAGTAAATATTCTATTGTATGGATATACCACATTTTGTTTATTCCTTCATCAGTTGATGAACATTTGGATTATATCCACTTTTTGGCTATTGTAAATAGTGCTGCTAAGAACATTCATGTGCAAGTATTTGTTTGAATACCTGTGTATTAGTCTGTTAGGGTTGCCATACAAAATGCCATAGACTAGGTAGCTTAGACAGCAGACATTTATTTTCTCACAGTTCTGGAGGCTGAGAGGTCCAAGACCCATGTGCTGGCTGATTTGTATTTTGGTAAGAACTCTCATTCTTGCTTGTAAATGGCCACCTTCCACCTTGGTTAGATTAGGACCCCACCTTTACCAGTATGACCTCATTAACGGCAAGTATTTCCCAAGGGCTCCATCTACAAACACCATCACATTGGGTAGTTAAGACTTCAACATGTGAGGAAACATTGGGAGTCCCTAAGATGTAATAAATTATTTTGGGTATATACCTAGGAGTGGACTTGCTGGGTTATAGAACGGTAATTCTATGTTTAACTTTTTGAGGAATTACCAAACTGTTTTTCACTGCAGCTGCATCATTGTACATCTCCATCACAGTTTATGAGGCTTTCAATCTCTCCACATCTCTGCCAGCCCCGTGTTATTTTTTGAATTGAAAATAAATTATAGCCATCCTAGGAGGGGTGAAGTGGCATTTCATCGTGGTTTTGGTTTGCATTTCCGTCATAATGTTGAGAACATTTTCATGTGCTTATTGTCCATTTTCACTTCCTCTATGGAAAATGTATATTCAAACCCTTTGCTCATTTTAAAATTGAGTGGTTGAGTTGTAGGAGTTTTTTTAGAATATATTTAGAATATGAAACCCTGATCAGATACATTATTTACAAATACTCTCTCAATCCACGTGTTGTCTTTTCATTCCCTTGATAGTGCCCTTTGGAGCACAACAGTTTTAACTTTTAAAAAAATTAGTTGTTACTGAATTTATTTATATTTAAAAAATATATTTTTATTGATTTCAGAGATGAAGAAAGTGGAAGAGAGAGAGATAGAAGCATCAATGATGAGAGAGAATCACTGATTGGCTGCCTCCTGCATGGCTCACACTGGGGATTGAGCCTGCAACCCAGGGCATGTGCCCTGACCAGGAATTGAATTGTGACCTGGTTCATAGGTCGATGCTCAACCGTTGAGCCACACCGGCTGGGACCAATTCTTTTTATTAGTCAATCTGGCTAAAAATCTGCCAATTTTGTTGATCTTTTCAAAGAACCAACTTTTTTGTTGATTCTATTGTGTGTTTTTTTAACCCTCCATTTCATTATCTCCACTCTAATCACTATTATTTCCTTTCTTCTGCTAGCTTTAGGTTTACTCAGCTCTTCTTTTTCTAATTCCTTAAGGTGTAGAGTTTGATGATTGATTTGAGACCTTTCTTCTTTTTAAGTGGAAGGGTGTATTGCTATACATTTCCCTTCGAGCACGGCTTTCGCTGTGGCCTGTACGTTTTGGGATGCTGTGCTTTCATTTTGCTTGCCTCCAAGTATTTTCTAATTTGCCTTGTGATTTCTTCTTTCAGCCATTGGCTATTTAAGATTGTGTTGTTTAATTTCCACATATTTGTGAATTTTCCAGCTTTCCTTCTGTTATTGATTTCTATCTTCATTCCATTGTGGTCAGAGAAAATATGATTTCAATCTTTTAAAATTTATTGAAACTTGTTTTGTGGCCCAACATATGGTTCACCCTGAGAATGTTCCATGTGCCCTAGAGAAGAATGTGTGTTCTGCTGTTGTTTACTAGATGGTCTGTGTAGGTCTGTTAGGTCTAATTGTTTTATAATGTTGTTCGTGTCCTCTTTTTCCTGATTGATTCTCTGTCTAGATGTTTTATTCCTTATTGAAAGTGGTGTATTGAGCTCTCCAACCTTACTGTAGAACTATTTCTTTTTTAATTCTCTCAATATTTTATTTATATATTTTGAGACTCGTGAATAAATGTCTATAATGGTTATATCTTTTTGATGAATTGACCCTTTTATTAATATATAATCTCCTTATTTGCCTGCTGTAACAGTTTTTTATTTAAAGTTTATTTTTGTTTCAAATTAGTATAACCATCCCAGCTATAATGGTTATAGGTTGCATGGAAAATCTTTTTTCTTCCTTTTACTTTTAACCTATCTGTGTCCTTGAGTTTAAAGAGAGTCTCTTATAGGCAGTATGTAGTTGAATTATCATTTTTAAAACCAATTATTTTGCCAATCTCTACATTTTGATTTGGGAGTTTAATTTATTTACATTTAAAGCAATTACTGCTAAGAAATGATTTACTTCTGCCATTTTGTTATTTGTTTGCTGTATGTCTTTTTTTTTTCTGGTTTGGTAGTGATGAACTTCTTTAGCTTTTTCTTGCTTGGGAAGTTCTTTATCTGTCCTTCGATTCTATTTTTTTCTTCTCATTTCTATTATTTTTATTTTATAATTGTTATTCTTATCGAATTTATTGGGGTGACATTAGTTAATAAAATCATATAGGTTTCAGGTGTACCATTCTATATTTTATGTAATGTATATATAGTATTGTGTGTTCACCACCCTAAGTCAAGTCTCCTTCCATCATCATTTATTCCCCTTTTACCCTCTTCTACTTCTCCACCCTCCTCCCTCTTATAATTAATATACTATTGTCTGTGTCTGAGGTGTTCTTTTTGTTTTGCTTAATCTCTCCACCTTTTTCACCCAGCCCACCAAACTCCCTCCCCTTTGACAGCTGTCAGTCTGTTCTCTGCATCACATGTCTGTTCCTATTTTGTTTGTTAGTTTATTTTGTTCATTAGAATCCACATATAAGTAAAATCATATGGTGTTTGTCTTTCTCTGACTGCCATATTTCACTTAGCATAATGCTCTCTGGGTCCATTCATGCTGATGCAAAGCGTAAGAATTCCTTCTTTGTATCTAGCCCGTGTGCCTCAGTGGTTGAATGCTGACCTATGAATCAGGAGGTCATGGTTCAATTCCAGTCAGGGCATATGCCTTTCGGGCTCGATCCCCAGTAGGGGCCGTGCAGGAGACAGCCAATCAATGATTCTCTCTCATCATTGATGTTTCTGTCTCTCTTCCTTTCCCTTCCTCTCTGAAACCAATAAAAATATATTTAAAAAAAGAGAGAATTCCTTCTTTTACACAGTTGAGGAATATTCCATTGTCCAAATGTACCACATTTACTAATGAGATACTTGGGCTGCTTCCAAATCTTGGCTATTGTAAATAACACTACAATGAACATAAGTTGCATATATTCTTTCAAATTTATGTTTTGGGATTCTTCAGATATATTTCCAGAAGTGGAATCACTGGGTAATAAGGAAATTCCATTTTTTATTTTTTGAGGTAACTCCATACTGCATTCCACAATGGCTGCACCAATCTGCATTCCCACCAATAATACACAAGGGTTCTCTTTCTCTACATCCTCACCAACACTTGTTGTTTGTTGATTTATTGATGATAGCCATTCTGACAGGTGTGAGGTTATATCTCATTGTGGTTTTTAATTTGTATTTCTCTTGTATCATTCTAGAGGCCCAGTGCATGGGATTCGTGCACTGGTGGGGGCATGGCCTGCGGGGATTGGCCCGCTGTGGGAGCACCGCTCATCCCAGTCAGCCGAGCAGCTGTGGACACAGCCTCTGAGGGGCTACTCTGTGGTCTGGTATCTTCCATGGAGCTGGAGCACTCGCCTCTCCAGTGGACCCGGTCAGGGCAGGGCCCAGGGAAAATAGCACTGAGAGGTGGCAGAGTAGGCCTCATTCCCGGTTATGAACCCACCTCCCAGCCTCCAGGGTCACTTCTGCGAGCCCAGTGGCCTGTGGGCCTCTGGAGGAGGAGGCAGGGAGCGAGGAGGAGGAGCCTGGGGCGAAGAGGTGACAACTGCAGCCTGAATTCCTGCCTGTCGGCCTGGGGTTTGCAGCGGGAGTAGCCATTCATCCCTGTCAGCTGAGTGGTGCTCCCACTGTGGTAGCACACTGACCACCAGGGGGCAGCTCCTGCATTGAGCGTCTGCCCCCTGGTGGTCAGTGTGCATCATAGCGACTGGTCAACTGGTCATTCTGGTCATTCTGCTGTTTGGTCGCTGGGCTTTTATTATATAGGATTAGTGACATTGAGCATCTTATATAATAAAAGCTTAATATGCAAATCAACTGAACATCAGAATGACTGGTGGAACGACTGGTTGCTATGATGTGCACTGACCACCAGGGGGCAGATGCTCAATGCAGGGGCTGCCTCCAGCCCGCAGGCCCGAGGCCAGCCAAGGTGGGTGCCAGTGGGGGCCCCCTGATCGCCCCTCCGGTTGCCCCACAGATCGGCCCTGATCACCAGCCAGATCTAGGGACCCTACTCATGCATGAATTTTGTGCACCGGGCCTCTAGTCTTTTCATATGTCTGTCGATCATCTGTATGTACTCTTTGGATAAGTACCTAATCAAGTTCTTTGCCCATTTTAATTGGATTTTTTCTGATATTGAGTTTTGCAAGTTCTTTGTAAATTTTGGATATTAGCCCCTTATCAGATGTATCACTGGAGAATATGTTATCCCATTCAGTGGGTTGTCTTTTCATTTTGTTGATGGTTTCCTTTGCTGTGCAAGAATTTTTTAGTTTGATGTAGTCCCATTTATTTGTTTTTTCTTTTGTGTCCCTTGCCCGAGGATATATATCAGAAAATATATTGCACCCAAGCTGGGTGGCTCAGTTGCCTGGAGCATTGTCCCATACACCAAAGTGGTTTTGGGTTCAATTTCCAGTCAGGGCATATTCCTAGGTTATGGGTTCATTTCATTCCCCTGTCAGGGTACTTATGGAAGGCAACTGATCAATGTTTCTCTCTCTCTCTCTCTTTCTCTCTCTCTCTGTCTTTCCCTTCCTCTCTTTAAAATCAATAAATATGTCTTCAGCTGAGGATTTAAAAAAAAAAAAAGAAAGAAAAAACATTGCTAAGAGAAATGTCTGAGACTTTACTGCTTATATTTTCTTCTAGGATTTTTATGGTTTCAAATCTTTAATCTATTTTCAGTTTATTCATGTTATGATGTAAAAGGTGGTTTAATTTCATTTTTTTGCATCTATCTGTCCAATTTTTCCAGCACAAAATTTATTGAATTGACCATGTTTACCCCATTGTATGTTTTTGCCTCCTTTGTCAAATATTAATTTACTTTAGAGGTGTGGGTTTATTTCTGGGCTCTCTATTCTATTTCATTGTTCTATGTGTCTGTTTTTATGCCAGTACCATGCTGTTCTGAGTACTATGGCCTTGTAGTATAGTTTGATATCAGGTAGCATGATTCCTCCAACTTTGTTCTTTTTTTTCTCAAGGTTGCTGTGGCTATTTGGGGTCTTTTGTGGTTCCATAAAATTTTTTGGAATATTTGTTCTAGTTCTGTGAAATATGCCATTGACATCTTGTTAGGAATTGTTCGAAACTGTAGATTGCTTAAGGTAGTTTGGACATTTTAATGATGTTAGTTCTTTCTATCTATAAACACATTATATGCTTCCACTTACTTGTATCTTCTTCAGTTTCTTTCCTCAGTGCCTTATAATTTTCCAAGTACAGGCCTTTTGCATCTGTGGTTAAATTTATTCCTAGGTATTTTATTTTTTGATACAATTGTAAATGGGATTGTTTTCTTAGTTTCCCTTCCTGATAGTTCATTATTGGTATGTAAAAATGCAACTGATTTCTAGATATTTATTTTATATCCTACTACTTTACTGAATTGACTTATCAGTTCTAATAGCTTTTTAGTGGAATCTTTAGGGTTCTCTATATATAGTATCATGCCATCTTCAAATAATGACAGTTTTACTTCTTCATTTCCAATTTGGAAGCCTTTTATTTCTTCTTGTCTGATTGCTATGACTAGGGCTTCCAGTACTATGTTGAATAAGAATGGTGAAAGTGGATATCATGTCTTGTTTCCAATCTTAAGGAAAACACTTTTAGTTTTTGTCCATTGAGTATGATCTTGGCTGTGGGTTTGTCATATATGGCTTTATTATGCTGAGGTATATTTCCTCTATTTACACTTTGCTGAGAGTTTAATTTTTATCATAAATGCATGCTTGATTTTATAAAGTGCTTTTTCTGCCTCTATTGATATTATCATGTGGTTTTTATTCATTTTGTTTATACGATCTATCACTTTTATTGATTTGCAGATATTATACTAACATTGCATCCCTGGAATAAATCCTACTTGATCATGGTGTATGATCTTTTTAATGTATTGCTGGATCCAGTTTGCTAATATTTTGTTGAGGATTTTAGTATCTATGTTCATCAGGGATATTGGCCTATACTTTTCTTTCTTTCTTGGTTTCTTTATGTGGTTTTGGAATTAGGATAATGTTGGCCTTGTAAAATGGGCTTGTTGGGAGTGCTTCACCCAAGAAAGATTGTGTCTGCAGTGTGGGAGAGTGACTCAGCACAGGGATCCTGGTGGCTGTCCCTTCAGCTCTCTCTCCAAAGCCAAAAACCTTACACTCTCTTCACATGTCTGTAGTCTGCTCCACCCTCCCTCTGGCAGAGCCCAGGATGAGCGACTGTGAACAAGATTTTGTACGTTGGCCTTTTAAGAGGGTTCCTGTGTCTCTAGAAGACTTCTGGCTGTCCCTGGTGAACAGAATCCCTGCTGATTTTCACAGTTCGATGTTATGTGGGTGCCTCTTCCCAGCTGTGGTGCTCTGGGTTGGGGAGCCTGGCTTGGGCTGAGGTACGTCTCAGGGGGAATCCCCGGCAGCTGAACTATCCCTCCAGAATCTCAGCCACTGTCCGTGGGAGCGGGCAGCCCTTTTAGCATCTCTGCCCTTTCTACCAGTCTCGATGTGGCTTCTTCTGTAAGTCCTTAGTTATAAGACTTCTCTTCAGCTAGTCTTCAGTTGGTTATTCTGGTTGCTTTCTCCATATTTTAGTTGTCATTTCAGTTTGGTCCTAGGATGAGTGAGTGTGACATCCGCCTATTCTGCCACCATCTTGGATCCCTGCTGTGTGTCTTATAACTTATTTTGTTTCTCATTTCCTTCAGCATGGTTTTCTTTTCTGTTTAATTGTTGTTGTTGTTTTTGTAGTGCGGTGTTGATTCCCTTCTCATTTCCTTCTTTGTATCTATCTATCTACTAGTGTCTATCTATCTCTTGTAAATCCTCACCTAAGGATATTTTTCCCATTAATTTTTAGAAAGAGTGGGAGGGAAGCAAGGAGGGATAGCTCAATAACTGTCCTTCTCTGTCTCTTCCTCCTCAGGCTTTTGGATTTTGCAGGCCACTTGTCCCATCTGCCATCTCTTGCCCCAAGAGGGTATGGAGTATATATGACTTTAAATCTTTCTACAGATGATACTGCTGCCTGGAAAGCCATGCCAGCCTGGTGGGGTGGAAGGGCATAAAAATAGCCTCTGAGCCTTCTCTCTGGGAATCACCAGACAGATTTTAAAAAACATACAATTATAGTGTTTTAAGAATAAGGTTTGTATTAGCCTCCTGGCACCAGCAAGCTACATCAGAAATGCAGGCCACCATCCCCACAGCTACCATCACTCCAGGGAATGAGGAATAAGAGTCAGGTGGGAGAAAATACTACAATGTTCTCTTATTAAAATTCAGTTTTCCTTTTTTATTTGTGTTTTTTTAAAAATATATATATTTATTTATTTCAGAGAGGAAGGGAGAGGGAGAGAGAGATAGAAACATCAATGATGAGAGAGAATCATTGATCGGTTGCCTCTTGCACACCCTCCACTGGAGATCGAGCCTGCAACCCAGGCATGTACGCTTGGCCAGAATCGAACCCGGGACCCTTCAGTCCGCAGGCCGACGCTCTATCCACTTAGCCAAATTGGCTAGTGCCCGTCTGGGACTTTTTAAAATAAGTCCTCATCTGATACTTTTTCTATTGATTCTTAGAAAGAGTGGAAGAAAGGGCGAGGGAGAGAGAGAGAGAGAGAGAGAAAGAGAGAAAGAGAGAAACATTGATGTGAGAGAGACACACCAACTGGTTACTTCCCACACCCATCCCAGCGAGGGCCGAATATCAAACCCACAACCAAGGTATGGCACATGCCCTTGGCTGGGAATCAAATCCAAGATCCTTCAGTCTGCAGTCTGACACTCTAACTGCTGAGCAAACTGGCCAGGGCTCTTTTTTTCTTCTTATTACTGAAACAATCCCTCTGTGTGACTATACCATAATTTGTTTATCCATTCATTAACTGATGAGCACTTGGGTGGTTTCTAGTTTGGGCTATTATGAATGGAGCTGCTCTGAACATTCTGGCATGTGTCTTCTGGTGAATATGATGGACGGACTTTTTGTCTTTGGTATATGTTATCTAGGTCACCTGACTCTGGGAGGATGCCCTGCTCTCTATACCCAATGGCCTTTGCTCTGTGTTTACCCTGCCCGAAGCCTGGTTTGGCCCTCATTTCTTGAACCCCACACCTCCCAAGAATCCTATGGCGTTACGCTGTTTTCTTTCTTTCTTTCTTTCTTTCTTTCTTTCTTTCTTTCTTTCTTTCTTTCTTTCTTTCTTTCATATATTTTATTGATTTTTTTACAGGGAGGAAGGGAGAGGGATAGAGAGTTAGAAACATCGATGAGAGAGAAACATCGATCAGCCGCCTCCTGCACACTCTCTACTGGGTGTGTGCCCACAACCGAAGTACATGCCCCTGACCGGAATCGAACCTGGGACTCTTGAGTCCACAGGCCGATGCTCCATCCACTGAGCCAAACCGGTTAGGGCTCCCCTGTTATCTTTTCTTCAGCAGAACTCTCATTTGCTGCTCCTCTGACTTTTCTGGAGCCTCCCACCTTTTCCATTAGCATCTCTCCCCAAGATCTTCTAGGCCCCCTTTCCCATTAGAGTTAGCTGTCCACCTTGGCCAGCTCATCTCTTTCCAAAACCTAGACTCTCCATCCACTGGATAGGTAATCCAAGGCTCTACCCTCAGTCCTGCCTTCTCTTCTCAGTGGGCTAGTGGCCAACTGCTTGGTGGACATCTCTGCTTGGGTGGCCCCAGGTCCCTCACAATCCAAACTTTACCAAGTGCCCTCCCCATCTCCCCTTAGCTTGTCCTCTCCTCTCTGCAAGGACTGGTCCACTTTTCCTCCAGCCATCCAGGTCTGGGTCTCCCCTTCCTTCACTTTTTCCACTTCCTTCCCCTTGTAACCAATCTGGAGAACCCAAGTACTGTCCACAGAACCCCTCCAATGTCTTGGGGAGCCCCCCGCCCCCGCCACTCCCTGCCCATGGCTCCCACCCCCACTCAGGCCTTAGCATCTTTTTCAGCACTCGCTGCTGGGCTTCCAACCTCCAGGCACGCCTTTGCTAATCAACTTGGGCTGTGGATCCAGACGTGATCCCCAAAGCTGGCTGTGGCGGTGTCTGCCTCTGCGGCGAGGCCACGCGCAAGGCCCTGCTGTGCAGCCTGGGCCGCAGCTGAGCCCCGCCTCGGGCGCCATTCCTTAGCACCAATTGTGCATGGCCGACACGCTCCGTGGCCAGGGCTCACGGACAGGTTTTTCAAGTTAGGGATTTGGAAGGGAGACCAGCGCTGGTTGCAGTTCAGAGCCCGTGAGGCGCAGGAGAGCCCCTGCGTGAGCTCATCCTTCACGGGGCGACTGGACTCAGGGCTGAGCCGGGTGGGGAGGCGAGCTGGAAAATGTCACACTCGGGCTCGCCTCTTGGCTGGCCTCCGGGCTTTTGGCAGTTCAGGTAACCTGTGGCGAGGCCTCAGCCAATCCCTCCCTCTCACACTACTGCGGGGACTGGGGCCGCGTCCTGATGGGTCACAATTAGGGGGCTCAGTTGGGAAACCTTGAGAGGCCGACCCCAGTGGGAGCGGCTGGTGTTCTTGTTGCAGAAAGGAGATTCGTAAGGAAACAGGAGAGAACGAGATTGGTGGGACATTTTTTTTTTTGGAGGGGGGGCGTGGTGGTGGTGGTGTTATCATTTGAGATTGGAGAGCTGATTTATTTGTGCTGTAATGTGTCCACAACTCTCTGAAAGAGATGCAGCAATACATCCCGGAGACACAGCACCGTGTCATGGTTAGGAGCTTGGGCTCTGGAGACCGCCTGAGGCCAACACCCAGCTCTGCCACTTGCAAGCTGTGTCCCGTTAGGCAAGTTGCTTAACCTTGCTTCTCTCTTCTCATCAGTAAAGTGGAGACCCGCAATAGCACCCATCTATCTGCCTCATCAGTATCGGTTGTCATTAAATGCATTGATACCGGTGACGCATTGAGGGCAGTGCTTGACGCCTAGTAGAAGGGATGTTCAACAAGCAGTCACATTGTTTTTATCCACGTGCCCCAGCCTGCCTCTCTGCCACTCCCTCCCGCCACGCTTTTGCTACTCCTGCCCACAATGTGGTACTTTGGGCCTCTGTCTACACTGAGTAACTTGCTCCTCCTTCAGACCCAGCTTAAGAAAGTCACCTTTTCTGGAAAATCTTCCCCAGCCCTCAAGTCCCTTCTCTCTGTTGCATCAACACTTGTTCTTTTTAATTTTAAGCACCTGTTTACCTGCCCGGCCTTTTCCCCAGCTGGGGAGCAATCGAGGGCAAGCCCTGCATCTAAAACATTCTCTTGTTCCTAGCATCCCATGTCCTTGGGACTAGCACCTTTTAACCACCTAGTAACAGTTGGATAAATAATGGAAAGAATTAATAATACATGATAAGAAAACAAAATAGTAGAAGGCTGACATAAAATGCTACAATGTGACAAGTTTAATGTAGTGTTTCACCGGGCACAAACTGGCAATGATTTTGCCGAGAGCAGAGTTGTGGGGAGGCTGTGTTGTGAGATCCTGTAGGTGGCAGCAGACAGGGTAGGCTTCCTGGAGGAGGAGGGTGGGATTGACAAGCCCCAGATGGCTCCAAGGGGCTCTGAAGGTGTCTAGAGCTGTGTGATTGGCACACAGCTTGATACCCCCATGACCTGCCTTGGGTCATTCTGCTGCCACTTTGGGGCCAGGGGAACTTGGCAGAGTGTGGGCTCCCCTCTGGCCCAGGGAAAGGGCCAGAATGTATGATGGTGGTGGGGAGGGCCAGCCCTCATCTCCGCACACACGAAACCTCTTAGCGGGATTTCATGCTCCTTACTCTCATGCCGACCTTCTCTGCTTTGCTTCGGAAAAACAGAAGTCTTGCTCCAGCCTCCTGAAACCAAATTGGAAACAAACCTTCCCTCCGCCAACGTCTGTGGAGGCCAAAAAGAGAGAGAGAGAAAGGCTGAACGAGGCAGAACAGAATGGCCAAGGGGCTCGGCCCGCTCCCTGCAGTGAGTGGGTGGCCGCTTCCTCGCAGGTAGGTGGGAGCCCACTCTGATGGTCTCTCCAAAATCACACTCCCCATCCATCTGTTCATCCTGCCTGTTTACCAGGGAGACGACACACAGGGCCCGCCAAAGCTATTGCTGGAAGTAGAGAGATACCCGTGCTCCCATTCTGCATGCCGAAGCCTGCATGCAGCTCTTGTCAGTCAAGTCTCCACAGCCTTCTGCCCTGACCCCAACCCCCGCTGCTCCTCCTCAGGCCTTGCCCTCTCCCTGGTGGTCTGACTGTCACCCAGGCAGGGCTGAGAGGACCTAGCTTCTCCTGACCCTCTGCACCCTATGGCTCCTCCCCTATGGCCTGGGTGACCTTGGCCAAGGCCTTGCATCTCTGAGCCTCTGTTTCCTGGTGGGTAAAATAGAGAGAATGAGAGTGACTGCCTGTGCATCTTGGGAAGAGGTCTCAGGAGTGGGGATGTGGGAGGGATGCAGCAGCGAACACCGTTGTTGCTTGTCTCTGGCCTGAGCCTCACCTCTGCTCCTCCAGTTCCTTGCCATTCCTGGTCCAACTCTCAGCTGCCCCCCAGGAGCCTCCCTGGGCCATTGTAACCCCCACGGATGCCGTGCCGTATCTGTACCATTCAACACTCACCATGCACCCCTGGTTCTATTTACATGCCTGTTTATTTCAGAAAAAGCACAGCATTGGAGGCCAAAGCTCTGGCTTGGAGTCCTGCTCCACCACCTCTGACTCGCTGAGATGGGAGGCGGCCTGCATGCTCTCTCTGAGCTCCAGGTGCCTCGTTTGTAAGCGGGGATGGTTATAATCACGCCCACCTCCGAAACTTCCTATGGGGCACGAATGGATGCATGCATGTGAAAGTACTTTGCATACTATAAAAAGCACTTGGTCTTCTTGCTGCTTTCTGTTTTTAGTTTGATGCAAGTTTCCTGTGGGAATGACCTGCTTCTCACTGAGCCAAGGTGGTTGAACCGGGAGGGCATGGTCCCAGGCATGTGACCAGTGAGTGGCCCTGCTGGACCCATATGAAGGATGCCTGTGTGTCCTGGTGGGAGCAGCCAGGAGCCTTCGCCATGGTGGCCCAGATGGTTCACAGGAGTGCTGGCGAGTGGAGGCGGCAGTGGCGACCCTGTGGATTGATTTCCGGCCCTGGTCCCAGTCTAAAGACATCCAGATGGTCTCTTGAAGATGTTACCCAGGAAGCCGGTTGCCAGACATAAGGGTACCGAAAGAAAGGCCAAGGAGACACAACCAGAGGACACAAGAGGACACATCTGATAATTGAAACAGGAAAACAGTTGAAATGTTGGACTTCCCAAAGCCCAACTAGAAACCATCAAAATATAAACACCCGGTGGTAAACAGAACAGCGACCACATTGTGAAACGGAGTGCTGGAAAGTTCTAAATAATTTAATTGTGAAAGTTTGTTTTTGAAAATGAAGGAGAAAGGCTTCCTGGTGCAGTGGATGGCAGAGAGAGAGCTGGACTAGGGGAGGATGTCTTCCTGAGGGGCACACCCAGGCCAGGCTGAGCCTGTGTCCCTCCATGTTCCCTGTGCTCAGCCAGAAGCTTGGTCCAGAGGGCCTCACACACTGACCCAGGATGCTGTTATCTTACAACAACTGGTAGCTATGGAGGGGAATTATGCAGAGAAATCATGTGGTTAGATATTTGGACTTTGAGCTGTACTGAAATGAGTGGTACTCAAAGTAAGCAAACTACGTGGAGAGGGGAAAAGTCACAGGACAATAAAGAGACAGAAGCTAAGGGCATTGGTGACCGGCTGGATGTTGAAGATGGAGGGTGGTGACGGTGGCTGAGGATGACCCTCATATTTTTGGATCAAAAGATGGGGTGGGTCGGGAACAGAAGTAGGCTTGATACAGAAAAGAATGGTCTCAACGTGGGGCTCATGGAGTTTGAGGTGGGTCAGCCACCCAGACATGTCTAGAGGAGGTTGCATGAAACGGTTGGGATTTGAAGGAGAAGTCTAGACTGGAGCTTCACTCTTGGGAGTTGTCTGAGGTTGGCTTTCCTAGAAGCAGACCCTGAGATGCAAATCTTTGTGCAAATCATGTATTAAGGACGTGCTCCCAAGAGAAACTGGAAAGGGAGGGTACACACAGGACAGCACAGGGGAGGAAGTCAAGCAGAAGTGATCTCAGGCACAAGCCGCAGGAGCCTGACCCTGAGGGGACTCTAGAGTGTACCTTATGCTTCCTGGCCTGAGGCGAGCGAGCTGGACTTTCTTGAGTGTGACTTCCTGCAGGTATCAATCAGTGGTTGGGCACTCCTGCCATGAGGGGTGGGAAAATCCCTGGCATTTTGGCTCTTTTCAAGTGAAGGGAAGCCTGCTTCAGCAGCCCAAGGACATTCCTCCAGAAAAGGGCCATGAGCTGGTTGTTGGAGGGGAGAGCCTCCCAAGGCCAGGGGTGCAGAGTGGACACGGGCTTCTGCAGGGTGGGAGGTGCCTCATGGCACTTGTTCCCCAAGTCAGCAGCACAGTGACAGTCACTGAAGCTGGGGTGGATGGGCTGCCTCTGGAGAGAGCAGAGCAGAAGAGGAGAGTGCTGAGGGTGGCACCCTGGGCAACATTAACAGTCCGAGGTCCTGGCTGGCAGGAGCCTTCAAGTGCACGTGACCCAGCTTCCCACTGATGCCAGGATCCTTTCCCCTCTGCTGTTCAGCAAGTGTTGCTCACAAGTGACTGAAACCCAACTCAAATGACTTAAGCAAAAAAGGAATTTATTGACCCGGGTATCTGGGAAGTCCCAGGGTGTGGCTGGGTCCTAGGACAGAAATGATGTCACTGGGTTTCTTTATCTCCAGTTTTTGGCTCTGCCCCTCGATGTGTTTGTGTCTCTTTCAAACGAGCTCTCTCTGTGAGTTGGGAAGGCTGGTGTATGGCAGCCCCAGGCACTATCCTTAAAATGTCTAGTACAAAAGGAAGACCCTCTTCCTTCCAGCTGCCAAATATCAAATCTCAGAGAAGACTAATAGCCCTCAGGGGTCGTATGTCCATCCTAAACCAATCACTACAGTGCATCCTATCCCCAAAGGACCCACAGCATCACCTACTTCCTGGAGATCTCTCTCTCTCTCTTTCCCTTTGTATTTCACTCAGGCCTGAGTCACATGCCTACCTCTATAAGGGAAACAGGTAAGGGTCAGCTCCATCAAACCAGATGGGGTGGATTCTCCATAGGAAAAAAAAGATCTCTTACTAAAAGAAAGGGAGAAGATGCTGGGCTGTCAACCATGGATGTCCTTCCTACCTGGCTTCCCCTAGTGTTCCTGAGATGAGGAGTGCCCCTACCACCCAGGCCTCTAGAAAGGTCAAGTGGATCCTGGAGATGAGAAGGTGGGGAAAAAGCATTGGAGTCCTGCCTTCAAGAGAGGGAGAGATAACGAACAGGCTTTGGCTGAAGCATGTCTGGATCTAGCCCTGGACAGGGGCAGGGGCAGAACCAGGCCCTAAGTTGAGGCCCAAGGGGTCTGACCTGGGTGCTTGGGGATGCTGCTCCTGAGAGCTGCCTTGTGTGGCAGGTGGAACAGACACTTCCAGTTTCCAACTGAAAAGGAGGGGCCAGGCAGAGCTGGCAAGAGGAGCTGCCAGCTGCAGGGGCTGTCCCAGGAGTCAGGCAGGACACAGCTGGCAGCTGAGGGCAGGGCAGGCTCTTTGCTGGCCCTGAAATTCTAACCCTGCTGATGGCCTAATGAGCTCAGGGATAGGAGTTAGCTCCCAGATGCAGGGAGGCAAAGAGTGGCCATTCTTACAGGGACAGAAAGTAGATTAGTGGTTGCTTAGGGCTGGGAAGGGGACAGAGGGTGATAGTTAAAGGATGTGGGGGTTTCTTTTTGTGATAATAAAAATGTTCTGAAATGGATTGTGCTGATGGTGACACACATCTGTGAGTATTCTAAAAACCATTGAATTATACACTTTGAATGCATGAGTTGTATGGTATGTGAATTATATCTTAACAAAGATTTTCTTGTTGTTTTAGAGAGAATGTGTCATCGGGGACAGGTCACAGAACAGAAGTGCTTGTTAGGAAGATGGAGGCATAAGCCCGTCCTGTGGGCTGGTTGGGCCCCCATAGAAGGGCAGAGGCAGCTGTGGCTGAGATGGTCCCTGGTGTGTTCCTAGGCAGGTTGGTAACTTCAGACCCCACCTTCTGCAGTACTATGGGGAGGACTCCCCCATACATGTCTGCAAAGCTCCTAAGTGGTGCACGCATTCTCCTTGGTGCATCCTCTATTCTGCAGTCACTGAAATGAAAATGTATTCATGTCACCCCACGAGTGACATGCACATCTGGTCTTCCTGTACATCTGGCCCCTGCTGAAGGGCCACACCTTTAAACTTGACATGACCTCAGGGCTTTTGCATTTCTAATTCCTCGTGACCCAAACTCATTTCTCCTTTTTTGGCCTAGGGCAGTGGTCAGCAAACCGCGGCTCGCGAGCCACATGCGGCTTGTGAGCCGCGGTTTGCCGCTCAGTTGACTAATGAGTTTGCCGACCACTGGCCTAGGGAATTCGAGTATCCTCTCCTTCCTCTCCTTCAGAGCACTTCTCCCCGTGCACAATTACACATTCTTGTCTGCTTGGAATGGAAGCTCTCTGGGTCTGTGTGTGCTCACTCTGAGTCAGAACACTCAATAAAAATGTGTCAAATGCACAAAGGAATGTTCTCTGCCGTGGGGAGGCTGGAGCCTGCAGGGGAAGTCTCTAAGACTCCAGGACACACAGTTGGGTGTGGGCAGTGGGGGTCAGCAGGTGAGTCCCATCTACCTGAGTTCATGAGCATTGGTGGCAATGAGCCGTGAGGTCGTGTGTCTCTCTGTGACCACCCTGAAGGTCAGAGAGTCTGGCAAGAAGTGGAGCCCCTGTTGCTGCAGCTGCATATTTGGGGGCGGGGGGCAAGGATGATCCCAGACTGCAGCAGGGGTGAGTTAGAGGATCCAAGGGTGAGGAGATGCCTGGGCCTGGAAAATCACATCACGAGCTCAAGGCTGGCCCCGGGACAAGGCAGGGAAAAGTGCTGAGAGGCTGGTGTTCCAAGAGGCGGCCTGAGCAAGTGGAGAGACTAATTCTTAGAAAGTGGAAACCCCCAAGAGGGCTGCAGCAGGTCTTTGAGCTGCTGGCGAGCACCATTCTGGCGTTAGGACCATCCAGAGTGGTGAAAACAGAGTGACTCGAGATTCTGGCCACCTTGTGGTGCGGACAGGATGGTGAGGTCCAGAGGACAGGGGCCATCCTTCACGGCTGCAGCCAGTGGGACTGCGGGCCCAGGTATCCTGGCTCCCGGCCTGGCCTTTTTTCTCTCTGCCCGGCTGCCGCTGCCTCTTCCAAATGGGAAAATCCACGTGGCATTCCTCCTTGACTCCGGAGGGGATAATAAAATGTGCTTGGGGACGCTCACACGTCTGCGTGTGTGAAGTGAATTTTCTTTCCTAAGCATCCTTGCTGGGTGAGTTTCAAAAGCACATCTATTCTCTGCAGCCCTATAAGCTGCCTTTGCCAATTCACAGGATTTTTTTTTTTTTCAATTTTTGGGGAAACTTTTAATTTAGAAATAATTTTAAACTTATAGAAAAGCTGCAAGAATATTACAAGGAACTCCCTTGTAATTTTTAAAAACCTAGAATCACTGTTTGTTTACATTTTGCCTCATATTGTATACTCTCCCTCTACACACACACACACACACACACAACATTAAAAACTGTGACTTCATACTGATACATCCAATTTTTTTTAAAAAAAAATTATCTTTATTGTTTTAAGTATTATAGATGTTCCCCTTTTTCCTTCCATTGACCCCCTCCCACCTGCCCGCACCACTCTTCCCTCCTTCAGGCCATCAGCACTCTATTGTCTGTGTCCATGGGTTATGTATATGTGTGTGTGTGTGTGTATTCTTTGGTTAATCTCTCCCCACCCCCACCCCCTGATATATCCAATTTCAATTCAACAGTCTAGTATATTTCTAGATTCCTTTCCAGATCCAATAGTCCCTCCTCTTACTTGCAGTTTCATTTCCTGCAATTTTAGTTACCACTGTGGTCTGAAAATATTAAATGGAAAATTCAAGAAATAAACAATTCATAAGTGTTACTTCTTCAGTTTAATTTTTTTATTTTCCAATTACAATTGACATTCAATATTATGTTAGTTTCAGGTGTATAGCATAGTGGTCAGATATTTGTATAACTTATGAAATGATGCCCTTAATATGTCTAGTACCTACCTGGCACCATATATAGTTATTACAATATTATTGACTATATTCCCTGTGCTGTAATTCACAGATCCAGGACTATTTGTAACTGCCCATTTGTACTTCTTAATTCCCTTTTCACCCAGCTCTCTAACCCCCTTCCCATCTGGCCACCATCAGTTTGTTTTCTGTATCTATGAGTTTGTTTCTGTTTTGATTGTTCGTTTATTTCATTTTTTAGATTCCACATAAGTGAAATCATATGATATTTGTCTTTTTCTGTCTGATTTATTTTACTTAGCATAATATCCTCCAGGTCCATTGATGTTTTTGCAAATGGTAAGATTTAATTTTTTGTTTATGGCTGGGTAATATTCCATTGTATATATGTACCACATCTTCTTTATCCATCATCTATTGATGGACACTTAAGTTGCTACCATATCTTGGCTATTTTGTATGAAATGTCTCTCTTTGTCACTTATTATAGCCTTTGTTTAAAGTCTATTTTGTCTGATATAAGTATTGCTATCTTAGCTTTTTTTCCATTTCCATTTGCATAAAATATGTTTTCATCCCTTTACTTTCAGTCTGTGTGTGTCTTTCAATCTGAAGTGAGTCTCTTATAGGTAGCATATGTATGGGTCTTGTTTTTCTTCATTCAGCCACTCTGTCTTTTAATTGGAGCATTTAATCCATTTACATTTAAAGTAATTATTGATAGGTATGTAGTTATTGCCATTTTATTGTTATTATTTTTTCATGTTTCCATGCCTCTGGTTCTATTTTATTTTAGTTAATCATCACCCAAGGATATTTTTCCATTAATTTTAATTAATTTATTATTTTTTTAAAATATATTTTTTATTGATTTCAGAGAGGAAAGGAAAGGGAGAGAGAGATAGAAATATCAAGATGAGAAAGAATCATTGATCTGCTGCCTCCTGCAAACTCTCTACTGGGGATCAAGCCCTAACCCTGGGCATGTGCCCTTGACCAGAATCAAACCCAGGACGCTTCAGTCCACAGACTGATGCTCTATCCACTGAGCCAAGCCAGCTAGGGCTTTTCATTAATTTTTAGAGAGAGTGGAAAGGAGGGGGAGAGACAGAGAGAGAAACATCAATGTGAGAGAGACACAACAATTGGTTGCCTCCTGCATGCATGCTGACTGGGGCTAGATTGAGCCCTTGACCAGAATTGAACCCAGGACCCTTCAGTCTGCAGGCCGATGCTCTATCCACTGAGTCAAACCAGCTAGGGCACCTATGGTTCTACTTTATTCATCAGTTTATTTTGTTCATTAGATTCCTTGTTCATTTATTTTGATTTTTAGATTCAATTGTTGATAGATATGTATTTATTGCCATTTTCTTCTTCTTTTTAATATATATCTTTATTGATTTTAGCGAAGGAGGGAAAGGGAGAGAGAGATAGAAACATCAATGATGAGAGAGAATCATTGATTGGCTGCCTCCTGCACGCCCCACACTGGAGATCGAGCCCGCAACCAGGGCATGTGCCCTGATCAGGAATTGAACTGTGACTTCCTGGTTCATAGGTTGACCCTCAACCACTGAGCCATGCCAGCCAGGTCCTGCTGGTTTTTATAGCCCAGAGTTACAGGGACTTCTCTTTATAGCACTGGAACCCTGGGCTGGGGGCCTGGTGTGGGACTGGGACCCCTTGCTCCTCATGGGAGGCCTCTGCAGCCTTGATATCCCTCTCAATTAAAAGAACATCACATGTGGGTGTCAAACTTGGTCTGTGCCTCCACCCCTCCTACCAGTCTCAATGTGCTTTATTCTTTTTTTAAAATGTATTTTTATTGATTCCAGAGAGGAAGGGAGAGGGAGATAGAAATATCAATGATGAGAGCAAATCATTGATTGGCTACCTCCTGCATGCCCCCTACTGGGGATAGAGCCTGCAACCTGGCCATGTGCCCTTGACTGGAATCAAACCTGGGACCCTTCAGTCTGAGGCTGAAGCTCTATCCACTGAGCCAAACCAGCTGGGGCAGTGTGCTTTATTCTTTCCTTCTCTAGTTCAACCAGATTTCAGGTGGTTCTGAATGATGGTTGTTGTGTAGTTTAGTTGTAATTTTGATGTGGTTATAGGAGGCGGCAAGTACCACGTTTACCATCTTGATTCTCTCTTATTATTCATATTTTAAGTCTTTCTCTACCTTCTCCTTAAAGAAGTCCTTTAACATTTTTTGTAATACTGGTTTGGTGGTGATGAACTCCTTCAGCTTTTTCTTGTCTGGAAAGCTCTTTAGCTTTCCTTCTATTCTAAATGATAGCCTTACAGGGTAGAGTAATCTTGGTTGTAGGTCCTTGCTTTTCATCACTTTAGATATTTCTTGCCAATCTCTTCTGGTCAGCAATGTTTCTGTTGAGAAATCAGCTGAGAGTTTTATGGGAGCTCCCTCCTAATTGCTTTTCTCTTGCTGCTTTAAGATTCTCTCTTTGTCTTTAACCTTTGGCATTTTAATTATTATGTATCTGAGTGTGGACCTCTTTGGGTTCATCTTGTTTGGGACTCTCTGAGCTTTGTGAACTTTTGTGTCTATTTCCTTTACCTGGTTAAAAAAGATTTCAGTCATTAGTTCTTCAAATTGAATTTCAATCTGTTGTGCTCTCTCTTCTCCTTCTAGTACCCCCATGATGCAAATGTTGGTATGCATAATGTTGTCCTAGAGGCCCCTTAAACTATCTTCATTTTTAAAAATTCTTTTGGCTGTTCTGATTGGGTGTTTTCTACAGCCTTTTCTTTCAAATCTCTGATTTGATTCTCTGCTTCATCTAATCTGCTATTGGTTCCATCTAATGTATTTTTTATTTCAATTATTATATTTTTTATTTCTGACTGATTTTTCAAAGTGTTTTTATCTCTTTATGTAAGGGCATGTGAAGGCCAGCTGCTACTTTTTTGGGGTTTGTGGATCTTTGAAAGATTCTAGGAAAGTTTGTAGCATGGGGTGGGGCCAGTAGCTTGTGAGGAACAGCTGCTGAAAGAGGTTCAGGCTGGTGCATGGGTTGGGTGGAGGGGGATATTAGGGAATCAGCAGGGTGGGGTGAGCAGTATTAGCCAAGTTGAAGGAGACCCAGATATGTCTGGTGAGGGAAGGGCTCAACAAAGGAGTAATGGTGCCTGTCAGCACTTCTGTCTGGGAGAGAGCTGCCCCTCCAGCCCAAGCCCTGAAGCCAAACAATTCAATTTCTCCTCATGTGTCCCGGGTGTTTTTCAAGCTACTTTCCCTTTGCGGGAGCCTAGGGAGAATTTGTGAACAAGTGAGTCTGTGTTTCAGCCCTTTAAGAAAACGCCTGGGTCTTCAGCAGCCCTCCATCTCACCAGGATGGAATCCCCACTGATTTTCACAGCCATGTGTCGTGGGGACTCTTCCTCCTGGCACTGGTGCTCCAGTTGGGGAGCTCATTGTAGGGCTGTGACTCCTCACTCCTCAGGGGGGACTTCCACAGCCAAGATAACCCTCTCAATTAGTTTCTAAAAAGGTATGTTTTTATTGATTTTAGAGAGAGAGAAAGGGAGAAGGATAGAGAGATATAAACACCGATTAGAGAGAGACATTGATTGGCTGCCTCCTGCACGCTCCCACCTGGGGATTGAGCCTGCAACCTGGGCATGTGCCCTGACTGGGAATTGAACCTGTGATCTCCTGGTTCATAGGTAGATGCTCAATCACTGAAGCACACTGGCTGGGCCTGTTAAGTTAATCTTACAGGGGTTCTCAAGATTGATTGTTCTATAATTTCATTGTAATTTTGATGTGATCATGGAAGGAGGCAAGCACAGCATTTATCTACTCTGCCTTCATTTTTGTTGTTGTTAATCCTCACCTGAGGATATTTTTCCATTGATTTTTTTAGAGAGAGTGGAAGGGAGGGGGAGAGAGAGATAGAGAGAAAAACATCAATGTGAGAAAGACACATCAATTGGTTGCCTGAAACCGAGGTATGTGCCCTTGACCGGATTCGAACCTGGGACCCTTCAGTCTGAGGGCCAACATTCTATCCACTGAGCCAAACAGGCCAGGGCCTACTCTGCCATCTTGGCTGGAAGTCCATAGGTTTTAAATTGTGCGCTGTTCTGAATGGTGTGATGAAATCTCACACTATTCTGCTCCACCCCTCCCAGGATGTAAATCATCCCTTTGTCCAGCATATCCAGCCTATATATACTCCCCAGTCATTAACTACTTAGTTGTCATTTGTTATCAGATCAATTGTCATGGTATCACAGTGCTTGTGTTCAAGTAATCCTTATTTTGCTTAATAATGACCCCAAAGTGAAAGATTAGTAATGCTGCCATTTCAGATAAGTGCTTTCTTTAAGTGGATTGGAAAAAAAATTATATATAGGGTTTGGCACTATCCATGGTTTCAAGCATCCACTGGGTGTCTTGGAACATATTCCCCATGGATAAGGGGGGAACTATTGTATATATGTTCTTCTTCTCCAATAATGAGAAACCAGGCTCCCATTTTTAACTCACTTGCTCAAGCTTGGAATATAAGAAAAATAGTTTCAGAGTTGGTAACCCATACTACTGTAACAGGCAAACCTACTAAATGGAGTTCAATATTTCTTAAGATAAAATTTAATATAAAATGCACAAAAAATAATGTATTATTTGATAAATTTTAACAAATACATACATTGTATTACCCATGGCCCAACTGTTTTTGTCAGCTTGGGCTGCCATAACAAAATACTACAGATTGGGTGGCTTAAACAACAGACATTTATTTCTCACATTCTGGAGGCTGTGAAGTCCAGGATCAAGGTGATGGTAGATTTAATTCCTGGTGAGAACTCTCTTCCTGGCTTGCAGGTGACCACCTTCTTGCTGTGTCCTCACATGGCAGTGCACCGGGGGATGTGGAGAGAGAGAGGGAGAGAGCTCTTCTTTTTGTAAGGTTGCTAATCCCATTATAGGGACCCCACCCTCATGACCTCACCTAAACCTAATCACCTCTCAAAGGCCTCACCTCCAAGTACCATCACATTGGTGGTTAAGGCTTTAAAATATGGCTTTGGAGGGACACAGACTTTCAGTCCATAATACCAGTCAAGACAGAGAAAATTTCCATTATTTCAGAATGTTTTCTAGGGTAACTAACTAGGAGTAGAATGACTGGGTGATAAGAAAAGTGTATGTTTAACCAAACAGGAAACAGTCAAAACCTTTCTCACAGTGTTTGCATTTATTACATTTACTCCAACAATAAAGAAGATTGTTGCTCCACATTCTTTCTCATCAACATTTGGTACTATTGGCCTTTTTAATTTTAGACTTTACAGTAGAATCATACAGTATATATCAGTTGAAAATCTGAATTCTTATAGATATGTAGTGGTACCTCAGTGTAATTTTAATTTGCATTTTCCTGCAGACTAATTACGTTGAATTTATTATCAGTTATAAAACTGAGAAGTGTGTAATGTCATTTGAGAAGTGTGTAAATGTTTTTCCATTTTTTAGCTGAGTTATTTTTTATTATTGACCAGAGGCCTGGTGCATGAAAATTCATGCACTGGAGGGAGGCATCCCTCAGCCCAGCCTGCCCCCTCTCACAGTCTGGGAGCCCTCAGGGTGGGAGGCAACCCAGCAATCAGGGGAAGGCGACACCCCATCACACCTCTGCTGCTGTCACTGCTGGTAGCACAAGCCTCAGCCTGCCCTGGATACCTGAGCCTGGGGCAGCCCTGGGCGCTGGACAGCCGCCATCTGAGGCTTGCCTGTGCCTCAGGCTGGCCCTGGGTGGCTGGGGGCACTGAGGAGACTGGGGAACTCCAGAGGCAGGCGCACAGAGCTGCAGGGCACCTGCTGCCCCAGCGGGACTGAGGGGACTGAGCGCCGCCATTTTGTGGCTGTGGGCGCCACCATCTTTGAGGGTGGGGCAGTCAATTAGCATATTTCCTCCTATTGGCTGTGGGTGCCACCATCTTTGTGATGGCGTGAGGGTCAGTTAGCATATTCCCTCTTTATTAGATAGGATCTGTAGGAGTTATTGACATATTTTGGATACAAGTCCTTTGCCAGATATATGTTTTGCAAATATTTTCTTCCAAGTCTGTGTCTTGTCTATTTATTTACTTTTGATTACTTTTTTACTATGGTAAAACGTCCTGAGCATAAAGTTTTACCATCTTAATCATTTTGAAATGTGAAATTCAGTGGTATTTAGTACATTCACAATATATATAAGCATCACCACTATCTACTTCAATTTTTATCACTTCGAAAGGAAACCTAATACCCATTAAGCTGCCATTCCTCATGCTCTCATTTTCTAGCCCCTAGCAATTATTAATCTCCTTTCTGTCCCCATGGACTTGGCTATTTTAGGTGTTTTATATTAAAGTGTCTAGTTTCTTTCACTTGGCATAATGTTTTCAAGGTTCATCCACATTGTAGAAAGTACCAAAACTTCATTCTTTTAAATGGCTCAGCGATGTTCCATTGTATGACCATACCACAATTTGTTTAGCTATTCATCAGTTGATGGACATCTGGCCTGTTTCCATGTTTTGGCTATGGTAAATAGTACTGCCATGAACATTTTTGTGCAAGTTTTCGTGTGAACATATGTTTTCAGTTCTCTTAGGAATTGCTATTGAGAAACTGCCACACTGTGTTTCCCCTGTGACTATACTGTTTCACATTCTCACCAGCAATGTATGAAGGTTACAATTTCTCCACACTCTCACCAAAACTTATTTTCCATTTTTTAAATTATAGCCATCCTTGTGGGTGTGAAGTGGTGTAATTATAGTTTGGATTTATATTTCCCTAATGACTAATAATGTTAACCATCTCTTCATGTGACTTTTGACCATTTACATATTTTATTTAGAGAACTATCTATTCAAGTATTTTTGTTATGAGTTATTAGAGTTCTTAAAAAAAAACAAACACAACTACATTCCCTATGTTGTACATTATATCCCCATGACTTAGTTTATAACTGGATGTTTGTGCTTCTTAATCTCCTTCCCCTTTTCCACCCTACCCCCACCTCTCACCTCTGGTAACCATCAGTTTGTGTGTTTTTTCTTTGTTTTAAAATATATTTTTATTGATTTCAGAAAGGAAGGGAGAGGGAGAGATAGAAACCTCAATGATGAGAGAGAATCATCAATCAGCTGCCTCCTGCAGGCTTCCCACTGGTGATTGAGCCTGCAACCTGGGCATGTGCTCTTGACCAGAATAGAACCCAGGGCCCTTCAGTCCGCAGGCTGACACTCTATCCACTGAGCCAAACTGGCTAGGGCCATCAGTTGCGGGCCGTGCTCTTTGCACATTTTAAAATAAGATTTTATTTTTTGCTATTGAGTTGTATGTGTTCTTTATATATTTTGGGTTTCAACCCCTTATGAGATACATGACTTGCAAATATATTATCTTGTCCCATAGATTTCCTTTTCATGTTGTTGAATTCAAGCTACTTTACAGCTGGCTAAATTGACCAGCTCAGATTCTGGTACAAATTGTTTAAAATGTCTTTAAAATTCTGATTTAGGTGGCTAATTTTATCATTTTCTTTTTAACTGTTGAGAAAAAAAGTTAAAAAAAATTTTTTTAATTGATTTTAGAGAGAGAGGAAGCGAGAAGTATAGAGAGATAAAAACATAGATGAGAGAGAAACATCAATTGGCTGCCTCCTGCACACCCTCCCAATGGGGATTGAGCCCACAGCCCAGGCATGTGACCTGACCAGGAATCTAACCAGTGACCTCTTGATTCATGGGTGGACACTCAACCACTGAGCCACACTGGCTGGCAAGAAAAAAGTTTCTTTCTTTCTTTTTTTAAAATAAATCTTTATTCAGATTATTACAATTGTTTCTCCTTTTTCCCCCCATAGCTCCCCTCCACTCAGTTCCCACCCCCACCTTCTGCCCTTACCTCCCCCACACTGTCCTCATCCATAGGTGTATGATTTTTGTCCAGTCCCTTCCTGAACGCCCTCATTCCCCTTTCCCCCTGAGAATTATCAGTCCACTCCCTTTCTATGCCCCTGATTCAATTATATTCACCATATTATTCTGTTCCTCAGGTTTTTAATTCACTTGATTTTTAGGTTCACTTGTTGATAGATATGTATTTGTTGTTCATAATTTTTATCTTTACTTTTTTCTTCTTCCTCTTCTTTAAGAATACCTTTTGGCATTTCATATAATACTGGTTTGGTGGTGATGAACTCCTTTAGCTTTTTCTTATCTGTGAAGCTCTTTATCTGCCCTTCAATTCTGAATGATAGCTTTGCTGGTTAGAGTAATCTTGGTTGTAGGAGAGAAACCAAGATGGCGGCATAGGTAAGCACCTAAACTGCTGCCCCGCACAACAATTTCAAAACTACAACTAAAAGACAGAACAGACACCATCCAGAACCACAGGAAAGCTGGCTGAGTGGAAATTCTACAACTAGAAGGAAAGAGGAAAGCTCATGGAGAAGGAGCGGCAAAGAGCTGAGGTACGGAGACACGTGCACGCAGAGAGGAAGGGCGGAGGAGTGCCTGGCTGGCTTTCTCTGGCGAGAGGGGGAAGGAAGCCCCCGACTGCACTGAACCCCAGTTCCGACTGCACTGAACCTCAGTTCTGGGCGAAACCCTGTGGACTCAGGCTCATACAGGAGGAGTTTGGACTGTCAGGTGGAGAGAAAGGCACACGGAGACTCAGGAACTCGGAGACTCAGGGGAGCCGTGGCGGCAGGGGCCTGGAGGCGCAAGTGTGCACAAGGACTGACTGCGGAGGTTACCACAGGCTGTCCCTGGCGGAGGGGAGTTGGAGGCTTCTGACTGCACTGAACCGCAGTTCCAGGCGAGCCCCTGGGGACCCACGCTCTTACGGGAGAAATCTGGACTGTAAGGCGGAAACTCGGACACCGCAGAAAGCAGAGGTCTGGAGACTCGCAAGCAAGGGCAGGGCTGACGGGAAGCCAAGACTGTCTGCTCCGCCCTGAGACTCCACCCCTTCCAAGCTGAGCACAGAGGCCTTTGCAATCTGGCAAGGCTAATCCTATAAGGCTGTCTCCAGCACCAAAAATCTCCCAGTGTAGACACAGCTGATCCTCACAGCCAACTGGCCTGCAGGTCAATTCCTCCCAGTGATACCAACAACAATCAAGACTTAACTACAACAGGCTGTACACACAGTCCACAAAGGGGTGCACCAAGAGTGTCCACCTCAGGTTAACTGGGGAGGCCGACCCACTGGGCCATATAGGAAACCTAGCACACAAAGCTACCCTACCAACTCAGGGAAGCAGTGAAAAATGGGGAGACGAAGAAACAAATCACAAACGAAAGAAATGGAGGAAAGCAAACGACTGGATATAGAGTTCAAAACCACGGTAATAAGGCTTTTCAAGAATATCCTAGAAAAGGCCGATAAATATAACGAGACCCTCGAAGATATGAAAAAGGACCAACTAGAAATTAAACATACACTGACTGAAATAAAAAATATTATACAGAGACCCAACAGCAGACTAGAGGAACGCAAGAATCAAGTCAAAGATTTGAAATACAAAGAAGCAAAAAACACTCACCTGGAAAAGCAAAAAAAGGAAAAAAGAATCCAAAAAGTTGAAGATAGTGTAAGAAGCCTCTGGGACAACTTCAAGCGTACCAACATCAGAATTATGGGGGTGCCAGAAGAAGAGAGAGAGCAAGATACTGAAAACCTATTTGAAGAAATAATGACAGAACACTTCCCCCACCTGGTGAAAGAAATAGACTTACAAGTCCAGGAAGCGCACAGAACCCCAAACAAAAGGAATCCAAAGAGGACCACACCAAGACACATCATAATTAAAATGCCAAGAGCAAAAGACAAAGAGAGAATCTTGAAAGCAGCAAGAGAAAAATGGTTAGTTACCTACAAGGGAGCACCCATATGATTGTCAGCTGATTTCTCAACAGAAACTATGCAGGCCAGACGGGAGTGGCAAGAAATATTCAAAGTGATGAATAGCAAGAACCTACAACCAAGATTACTCTACCCAGCAAAGCTATTATTCAGAATGGAAGGTCAGAAAAGAGCTTCACAGATAAGAAAAAGCTAAAGGAGTTCATCACCACCGAACCAGAATTATATAAAATGCTGAAGGGTATTCTTTAAGAAGAGGAAGAAGAAAAAATTAAAGAGAAAAATTATGAACAACAAATACATATCTATCAACAAGTGAACCTAAAAATCAAGTGAATTAAAAATCTGAGGAACAGAATAAACTGGTGAATATAATAGAATCAGGGGCATAGAAAGGGAGTGGACTGATAATTCTCAGGGGGAAAGGGGTATGGGGGGTGCAGGAAGAGACTGGACAAAAATCGTACACCTATGGATGAGGACAGTGTGGGGGGAGGTAAGGGCAAAGGGTGGGGTGGGAACCGGGTGGAGGGGAGGAGCTATGGGGGGAAAAAGGAGAAACAATTGTAATAATCTGAACAATAAAGATTTATTAAATTTAAAAAAAAATCTTGGTTGTAGGTTCTTGCTATTCATCACTTGGAAAATTTCTTGCCACTCCCGTCTGGCCTGCATAGTTTCTGTTGAGAAATCAGCTGACAATCGTATGGGTGCTCCCTTGTAGGTAATTATCTGTTTTTCTCTTGCTGCTTTTAATATTCTCTCTTTGTCTTTTGCCCTTGGCATTTTATTTTATTTTATTTTATTTTTTTAATATATTTTATTGATATTTTACAGAGAGGAAGGGAGAGGGATAGAAAGCCAGAAACATCGATGAGAGAGAAACATCGATCAGCTGCCTCCTGCACACCTCCCACTGGGGATGTGCCCGCAACCAAGGTACATGCCCTTGACCGGAATTGAACCAGGGACCCTTGAGTCTGCAGGCCGACGCTCTATTCACTGAGCCAAACCGGTTTCGGCTGCCCTTGGCATTTTAATTATGATGTGTCTTGGTGTGGTCCTCTTTGGATTCCTTTTGTTTGGGGTTCTGTGCGCCTCCTGGACTTGTAAGTCTATTTCTTTCACCAGGTGGGGGAAGTGTTCTGTCATTATTTCTTCAAATAGGTTATCAGTATCTTGCTCTCTCTCTTCTTCTGGCACCCCATAATTCTGATGTTGGTATGCTTGAAGTTGTCCCAGGGGCTTCTTACACTATATTCAACTTTTTGAATTTTTTTTTCTTTTTGCTTTTTCGGTTGAGTGTGTTTTGCCTCTTTGTATTTCAATTCTTTGACTTGATTCTTGTGTTCCTCTAGTCTATTGTTGGGTCTCTGTATAATATTTTTTATTTCAGTCAGTGTATGTTTAATTTCTAGTTGGTCCTTTTTCATATCTTCGAGGGTCTCATTATATTTATCAGCCTTTTCTAGGATATTCTTGAAAAGCCTTATTACCGTGGTTTTGAACTCTATATCCAGTCGTTTGCTTTCCTCCATTTTTTTCGTTTGTGATCTGTTTCTTTTTCACCACATTTTCACTGCTTCCCTGAGTTGGTAGGGTAGCTTTGTGTGCTAGGTTTCCTATATGGCCCAGTGGGTCGGCCTCCCCAGTTAACCTGAGGTGGACACTCTTGGTGCACCCCTTTGTGGACTATGTGTACAGCCTTGTTGTAGTTAAGTCTTGATTGTTGTTGGTATCACTGGGAAGAATTGACCTGCAGGCCAGTTGGCTGTGAGGATCAGCTGTGTCTACACTGGGAGATTTTTGGTGCTGGAGACAGCCTTATAGGATTAGCCTTGCCAAATTGCAAAAGCCTCTGTGCTCAGCTTGGAAGGGGTGGAGTCTCAGGGCGGAGCAGACAGTCTTGGCTTCCCATCAGCCTTGCCCTTGCACGCGCCTCCAGACCTCTGCCTTCCCCGGCCTCCGAGCCTCCGCCCAAGAGTTCAGATTCCCCATGTAAAAGCGTGGGTTCCCAGGGGCTCGCCTGGAATTGGGGTTCAGTGCAGTCAGAACTGGGGTTCAGTGCAGTCAGGAGCTTCCGACTCCCTTCTGCTAGGGAAAGCCTGTGGCAACCTCCACAGTCTTTGTGTACACTGGCGCGCATGCCTCCAGACCCCTGCCCACCGGGGCTCCCCTGGGTCTCCGAGTCTCTGGGTGCCTTTCTCTCTACCTGACAGTCCAGACTCCCCCTGTATAAGCCTGGGTCCACGGGGTTTCGCCCAGAACTGGGGTTCAGTGCAGTCGGAACTGGGGTTCAGTGCAGTCAGGGGCTTCCTTCCCCCTCCCACCAGAGAAAGCCAGCCAGGTACTCCTCCGCCTTTTCTCTCTGCACGCACAAAGACCCTTTGCCGTACCTCCAATTCTCTGTGAGCTTTTCTCTTTCCTTCTAGTTGTAGAATTTCCTCTCAGCCAGCTTTCCTGTGGTTCTGGATGGTGTCCGTTCTGTCTTTTAGTTGTAGTTTTGAAATTATTGTGCGAGGCAGCAGTTTAGGTGCTTACCTATGCTGCCATCTTGGTTTCTCCGGTCGCAAGAAAAAAGTTTAAAAATGTATTATGTATTTGCTGAAATGTTTCTTAATATTGCATACTTTATTATTTAAAAATATTTTACACAAAACAAAGTGCTTTTTTTTTGCTCTACTGAAGCCAATTTGCAATTCATTATGAAATTTGCAAGATAGTTTCCCAGTTTCCATTTTTTCTTTCCTATTATAGTCATAGTCCTAGCTCCTATATCTCCACTGTTCTAATTGGTGATAGGCCTTTGTTTAAATTTTAAGAATTTGTTCATACTTATTTTTTAAACTGAAAAAGGGAATTAACTATAATCACAATGAAAATAAAAATATTTCAAGTTTATTACCAATTACAATTTATGTAGGTATCATTATTACCAGTGCTTTCTACATGAAATATTCAAATAAACACTTAACAATGTTACAATGGTGCATAGAAAAATACCATGTGGATAGAATCATTGACATTGACTATATGTGTTTATGTGTAATGTGCTTCTAATATGCAATATTAGTAGAATGGTTGGGTCATCTGGTAGGTATATGTTTGACTTTTTAAGAAACTGCCAAACTGTTTTCCAAAGTGGTTGTATCATGTTACATTCCCACTAGCAGTGTATGAGAGTTCTAGTTGTTCTTTATCTTTGCCAACACTTCATATGATCAACCTTTAAACATTTTAATCACTCTAAGAGGTGTGTAGTGGTATCTTAATGTGGTTTTAAATAGCATTTCTCTAATGACCAATTATGTTGAACATTTGTTCATATACCTGTGTGATATTGTGATCTATAAGAAGAAATATATATCTGGTCTTTGTTCTTATTCTTGGCACAGAGCTCCTAAAACCTTTCGAATTTCCTAAGCGATGAAAGCAATAAAGGTGTATTTTGTTATGTTAATGAAGCGACTTTTGGAAAGTCCATAGCTAACCTAAGGATGGGGACTGGCTGACAGGTGAACCAACCAGGTGGTTAGAGGGTTGAAACTTCCATTCTTCCCCTTCTCCCCTCCCCTCTGGAGATTGAGTTCAATCACCAATGGCCAAGGATTTAATCAATCATGTTTATGTAATGAAGCCTCCATAAAAACCCCAAAGTGCTGCTTAGTGGTATTGGGAAACGCACAGTGGAATTAGTGTCAGTATTGTAACCTGTTTTATCTTCTTCAGAGGAGTGTCTGTTCAAATATTTTCCTTTTTTTTTGGGGGGGGGGTGCAGAAATTGAGTTCTTATTATGACTTATTCTTTATATATTTTAGATACAGGTCCTTTCTTAGATATATATTTTGCAAATATTTTCTCTCTGTAATTTTTCTTTCTTTCTTTCTCCCCCTCTCCGCAGTAATGACTTTACTCTTTAGCCCACAATACAGCATACTAAGTCGTAAAGTACAAATCCAAGTAAGGTAATACCTTCACTATGTTACAAAGCTTTGGCAAATCAGTACTCTTTAATACAATAAAATCATATTTTTGTTGGAGTTATATATTACTTGCATGATCATTTTCACTCCAAAAATGTCATTTAAGTTCCAAATTAAAATACTGTGGTTTTTAATGGTGGTTTATACAGAACAAGTTATTTTACACAAGTTAATATATCCTTTCAAACTATACAATTTCTCCTTTTAAAGTGGATTCCCTCTTGAAGTTTACCACAGCAGGGCAATTGTGTCGATTTAGAGGCGGCCCTGCTTTGTTCTGGGTTGGTCCAAAGCCAGGTAGAGTTCCAATGTAAGACAGGCTTTAAAATTCTACCTTAAGGAGATTTAATATGCTAACACCAATTTCCAAGTAGTTTTCAAAAGTTATTAAATTTTCCCATAGATACTGGAGTCCTCAAAACTAGACAGTCATTTCAAACAACACTAATAATTTCAGACGGTCCCTTTTATTTAGAAATCCTGTACCTCTTTGTTTTGATCAAGTCCCATTGCCTTTTTTCAGCTTAAAAAAATTCTGCCTAAAATATAGTTGCATTTTTTATTTTTATGATCATTTAATATCATTAATGTCCTCTCCTGAAACAGTGGTGTTCTGAATACATATCTCTATGTGTTGTTTTTTTAAGATACATATTTTTATTGATTTCATTGATTGGCTGCCTCCTGCACGCCCCCTACTGGGGACTGAGCCCGCAACCGGAGTAGGTGCCCTGACAGGGAATAGACACTCAACCACTGAGCCATGCTGGCTGAACTCTATGTATTTTTGTAAGTATTATGATAAGTATTAATAACCAAGTATACTAAAATGAAGTTGAAGCAAAATACCAAGAATTTTCTAAGACTTTTAGCCACATTTTTTCTTTGAATATAAAGACATATACTCCAAACCCTATATTAGTAATTACTTCTGTCCATAAGTGGTCTGTCCATAAATGGTCAGTTGTTTCAGGAACAACTGACTGTTTCTGGTACAAGAAAAGAGCCACTCGGATTACTATATGGAGAATGAGAAATACTTAAAAGGTTGAGCCTTTGCACCCCCGAGGAAGAGTGCACTCCTAAGGCTGGGGAAGAGCAGGCCTGAGAGCCACCATGTTGGAGATAGAACTCTCTGCAGCCTGGGTGATGAGGTGTAGCAATTCTGACTTGGGATGGAGAAGTAATTCTGGAGAGGTGAGACCACAGGGAATCTCCTTTGCAGAGGTTTCTGAGGGGTGCTGTGAGGGAGCTACTACTGGCCACTTTCTTGGGGGCGGGGATTCCTCCTGTTCAGAGAACTTTAAAACAACATTATCTTCCTCTGTCTTCACTCTTGTGAGAACCCACACAGAATGCAAACTATGAGCAGTATCATAGGTCATTACAATGGAGGGGTCAGTGTGAGAGGAACTACTAGGTGTACTGGTTAATAATGTGGATTTTTTTCAATAGATGGAGTTACACATATGTTGATATATATGCGATTTGATATGTATGCTATTTTGTTGTATTGCTCTTTCAGATTACCACTTGTTCTGATCAATGGCACACGCACTTTCTGAGCAGCACTTCAAAACATATGAAGAAGTGGAAAATTTGGTCTCTGAATGGTCTCTGAAATTATAGTGTTTTCTTTGATTACAAAATCCACATTATTATGCTTAATTATTAACTGGTTAATATGGATTAACTATTAACTGGTTAATAATATGGATTAACTATTAACTGATTAATAACGTGGATTAATAATTAACTGGTTAATGGTGCGGATTGACTATTAACCAGTTAATAATACAGGTTAATTATTAACCAGTTAATAGTGTGGATTAACTATTAACCAGCTAATAATATGGATTAACTATTAACTGGCTAATAATGCAGATTAATTGTTGACCAGTTAATAATTCGGATTAACTGTTAACCGGTTAATAATTCGGATTTTGTAATCCAAAGAAAACAGGATAATTTCAAGAGAAACATCAAAGTGCTTTATTCAAAGTACTAGTAATATCCATCGCTAGCTACACATTTCCCCCATTTTTCAGGTAATTTGTGGATACTGTCCCAATAGAACTTTTCTTGTTTTGAGGCACACCATTCCGAGACCAAATTTTCCACTTCTTCGTATGTTTTGAAGTGCTGCTCATAAAGTGCGTGTGCCATCGATTGGAACAAGTGGTAATGTGAAGGAGCAAGGTCTGGTAAATACAGCGGGTGGGTTAACACTTCCCAGGCAAGATCTTTTAATGTGTCTTTAACTGGTTTTGAAGTGTGTGGTGGTGCGTCATCATGAAGCAAAATTACTTTGCCGTGTCTTCTGGGCCATTCTGGTCGTTTTACGATCAAAGCATGGTTCAAATTGATTATTTGCTGTCAGTATCGATCAGTATTAACGGTTTCACCTGGTTTTAGAAGCTCATAATACACCACACCTTCCTGATCCCACCAAACGCAGAGCATTGTCTTCTTTCCGAAGCGATTTGGCCTTGCAGTCGGTGTTGATGGTTGACCTGGATCAACCCATGATTTTGTGCATTTGGGATTCTCAAAATAAGTCCACTTTTCATCACCAGTCACAATTCAATGCAAAAAAAGATTTTCTTTCATGCCATTGAAGTGACATTTTACTGATGACTTTTCAGTTTTCCATTTGTTTTTCGTTCAGTTGATGTGGCACCCATTTTCCTTCCTTTAAAATCTTTCCCATTGCTTGTAAATGACCGGAAATTGTTTGCTGAGCAACGTTTCATCTTTCTGCAAGTTGTTTTTGAGTTTGACACGCATCTTCATCCAATAATGCTTGTAATTGTTGGTCTTCAAACTTTTTCGGTTGACCTGGACGTTGTCTTTCACATCGAAATCACTTTTAAACCAGCATTCACAAGTATCTTGAGATGGAGCATGTTCACCATGAGCTTCCCGAAGTATACGATAACTTTCAGCCTCACTTTTCTTCAAAATAAAGTAATGAATTAAAACTTCCTGCAAATGCTCTCTCTCTCTCTTTTTTTTTTTTTTTGGCATGAAATGCGACATTTTTAAGCGTAAAAATATGTATGAGGTTAACACCTTCAGCAAATTTGACATATGAAGTTTTGAAGCTTGTTGTCAATACAACAAAATAGCATACATATCAAATCGCATCTATATCAACGTATGTGTAACCTCATCTATTGAAGAAAATCCGCATTATTAACCAGTACACCTGGTACTTCCTTGGCTTCAGATCACCATATTTCCAGCCACAAGAGTTCCTCCTCATGATCCACTTCTTCTCCCATATTGCTTATGCTTTTCCTTAACTGCCAGCTTTCCTCCCGTTTCTCACGGATTGTAACCTTCGGAAGGGATCCCACCAAGCCAGCAGCACCATCAGAAGACCACCAGAAGCTGGCTGCAGCTGCCAAAGCTAAGGTTCAAAGCATTAGGGTAGTGCTTGCAGTGAGGAACAGATTCCTTCAAATCCCTGGCTGCCATCATTGTTGCCCTTTCTGCATAAAAGTTCCATGAGGGTTTCCAAATATCAACATTATTTCTGAGTAACTCAAGATGGTCAGGCCCGGTGATCCCTGGATGCTCCCAAAGGCAGAGGCAGTTGGTCACAGGGATGAGTTGGTCACAGCCCCCTCCTCCCAACCCCTCCCCCACCCCATTCCCTCTCATTGCCTTACTCTGGAGGAAGAGCAGCAGCAGCTGAAGACAGGCAAGCGTGGGCTGAGCCGATCTGGCGAGAAGTTCAATGGAGGAACCCGTCTTGGTCTCCCATGGTGTATAGTTGTATTTTTTTAAATAAGTAAATATAATGTCAGTTAATAGAGATCCAGGGGGCTGGGTGTTGCATACCAACTTTCATCATCATTTCTCTACAAATGCTGCTGGTGTCCTTATGCTCCCTCTCGCCAAGCTGTCAGCTCCTCAATCTCTGCATTTAATTTATGTATTACCCATTCCATTGCTTCTCGGCCTTTATTAGCATTTGAAGATATCATACTTGCCATCAGCCCTTTGAGGTAACTACTGAGACTGATTCCTTTCACATTGTTTATGGCTTCTTGAGTCAAAACAGTCTTTTCTAGGTCCTGAGGATGTGGTTTGTATGTAAGTCTCTTATCTACCTAAACCATATTTGTAAATGAAATATTAGTGGGTTTAAGTTCCATTGTTTTCTCTACAGGAGCAACTACAGAGTGTTTTTGTACACTTGTTTTGGTTCTTGCTGCACCAGTAAGAGATTTCACAATGAAGACCATTCCCACCCTGTGCTGACATGTCCACGGCTGTGCAGTTCTCCAGAAGGATCTGTGTATCTGTCCAATACATCAACTCCAACCACACTTAGGTTCCGAGGGTTTGGGTATTTCTGCATTGCACCTGTTGTAACAGTTTCCCATGGGTGGTCAAGACATGTTGCAAAGTCCAGATCTGTATGGAGCCAGAGGCCTGCGCAGGAGTCTGGACATGCAAAGAGGCAAAGAGGTCGCATTGGCCCCCACCCTGCCCACTTCCCCCTCTCCTTAATCATGACCTGCACAGAGCAAAAGCTGATTATTTTGATGAAGCACCAATTTTTTTCTATTTCACCAGTTGTAGTTTCGGTGTCATATTTAAGAATTCTTTGCCTAACCTAGGTCATAACAGTTTTCTCCTATGTTTTCTTCTAAAAGTTTTAGAGTTTTACATTTTATATTTAGATCTATTATATTTTTGAGACAATTTAACTCAATTCTGATACTATCTATCCAGAAGAGCATCCAATCCTACAGGTTGAGGAATCAGTCCTACAAGACTGCCTCACCTCCCTCGGACGCCAATTGTAAGTTCAGGTGGTCACCTGTGCTTCTGACCAATCAGGTATAAATCTGAGGTTGCCATCAGCCCCCTTCTTGTGTTTGATTAATTTGCTAGAGTGGCTACAGAACTCAGGGGAACACTTCCAGTTACCAGTTTACTTTAAAAGGATACGATAAAGGATACAAATGAACATCCGGAGGGAAGAGATGTGTAGGGCAAGTATGTGGGAAGGGGTGGGGAGCTTCCATTCCCTCTCCAGGAATGCCACTCTCCCAACACCTCCATGTGTTCACCAACCCAGAGGCTCTCTGAACCTCCTACTATTGGAATTTTTATGGAGGCTTCATCACATAGACATGATCAGTCATTAGCTCCATTTCCAGCCCCTCCCCTCTCCCCTCTCTGGAGAATGGGGGGTGGGACTGAAAATTCCAAGCTTCTAATCATGGCTTGGTCTTTTTGGAGACCAGCCTCCATCCAGAGCCCAAAAAAGTCACCTCATTAGAACCAGACACTGATATCACCCAGGAAATTCCTAGGGATTTGGGAATTCTGTGTCAGGAGGTCAAAGCCAGGGCCAAAGATCAAATATTAAAACAAGAGATGCTCCTAGTGCTTTTATCACATAAAAAATCACAAGGGTTTTAAAAGTTCTGTGCTAGGAACGGAGGCAGAGACATTGATATATATATGCTATTCTTTCACTACTTTGATTTATGTAGGCAGTATAGTTGAGTCCTTTATCCAATATGATAATATCTGCATTTTAATTTCAATTGAGCATCTAGATCAGCAATTGAAGAATGTCCTCTGTAAAGGAAAATGTAATAAATATTTTAGGCTTTGTGGGCCCCATATG
Source organism: Plecotus auritus (assembly GCF_963455305.1). Lineage (NCBI taxonomy): Eukaryota > Metazoa > Chordata > Mammalia > Chiroptera > Vespertilionidae > Plecotus > Plecotus auritus. Next base: position 90,978,693 of record NC_137774.1, on the reverse strand, counting down.
GTCTTTGCTACATACCCTTCTCTTTCTCTTCTTTTTAAATAATGTATAAATGTACAAGCTATTCTTACCTTGAGGCCATATAAAAATATGCTGTAGTCCAGGTTTGGCCTACAGGCCATAGTTTGCCCCACCCCAATAAACCATTTATACTTACGTAGTTATTGTTACAGTGGGATTTAAATCTGCCATCTTGATATTTGTTTTCTATTTGACCCATCTGTTCTTTTTTCTTTTCCCTCTATTTGGCATTTAAAAACACTAACTAACTACTTTTTATGGTCCTATTTTATTCATCAGTTTATTAGGTATAACTCTAAGTTTTTTATTATTTAGTGATTACTTTATAGCTTATAGTATATATCTTTAACTTATTAGTCTATCTTCAAGTAACATTATACCATGTAAAATATAGTATAAAAATATTATAACATTGTCCCTCTATTTTTCCTCTTTCAGGCCGTTGTCTTATATTTTTCTTCTACATGTTGTGAACTCCACAATACATTATTACTATTTTTACTTTAGTTGGTCAATTATCTTTTGAAAAGATTTAATAAATAATTAAAAGTCTTTTATGTTTACCCACATACTTACCATTTCTGGTGCTCTTCATTCCTTTATGTACATCTACTAAAGGCCAGGTGCACGAAATTTGTGCAGGGCGGGGGTGGGGGGGGTGGGGGTCCTTCAGCCCAGCCTGCGCCCTCTCCAATCTGGGACCTCTCAGGGGATGTACAACTGCAGGTTTAGGCCCGATCCCAAACAGGCAGTTTGACATTCCTCTCACAATCCCGGACAGCTAGCTCCTAACTGTTTGCCTGCCTGCCTGCCTGATCGCCTCCAACTGCCCTCCCCTGCTAGCCTGATTGCCCCCAACTGACCTCCCCTGCTGGCCTGATTGCCCCTAACTGCCCTCCTCTGCCAGCCTGATTGCCCCTAACTGCCCTCCCCTGCTGGCCTGATCGCCCCCTAACTGCTTGCTCCCCCACGCCAGCCTGATCTCACCCCTAACTGCTTGCTCCCCTGTGCTGGCCTGATCTTGCCCCTAACTGCTTGCTCCCCTGCCAGCCTGATCACCCCTAACTGCCTCTGCCTTGAACATTTTTGAAATGAAGATCTGCTGGTGATTAATTCTTTTGTATGTCCAAAAACATCTTTATGTTCTGGTTCTGGATAAAATGGAGTAAGAGCACTCCATCCTGTCTCTCTTGTTGAATACAGTTGTAAAATCTGAACAAAATACGTGGAACAGCTATCTGAGGGCTCTGAACAGTCAATTATTAGCAGGAACATTGGAAAAAAAGATAAGAATTCAGAGTAACACTGATCCAGTGTTGAGTCTACCAATATATTCTCCAGTATCTTTCAAGTTTGAGCATAATACAGTTTGAAACCAAGGGGTGACATTGGCACAAACAGTGAGCAGTCCAGGAGAAACCTTCTAGTTCTGGCCCCAGGAGAACTTCCCTTCCCTTCTCTTTCTCCTATGCCACTGTCCTAAGCAATTCTGTGGTAGTGGTATGAGACATCCTAATGAAGGCCACAGGATCAATTCCTCAATAACCACAAAGTACCAAAGTGATTAAATAGATAATCTGGGTAGTTCCATATCTACTGAAGAAGTGGAATTCATAGAATTTTCCAGTGAATCCATCTGGGTGTGGTACTTCCTGTTTTTGAAGATTATTCACTATTGATTCAATTTTAAAAATAGGTATAAGCTTATTCAGGTTGTCTATTCTTATGAGAATTTGACTGTGTCTTTTATGAAATGGATACTTTTTTCTAGGTTATTAAATTGGACATAGTGTTATTCATATAGTATTTCTTTATTATTCTTTTATTTGCATAGAATCTATACAGCTGTCTCCTACTGCATTTCTGATACTAGTAATTTGAGTCCCCTCTCTCTTTTCTTAGCCTAGCTGCAGGTTTATCAATTTTATTGTTTGTTTCAAAGAACCAGCTTTTGGTTTCATTACATTTCTCTATTGATTTTCTGTTTTCAATTTCATTGATTTCTGCTCTAATTTTTATTATTTATTTTCTTCTGCTTACTTTGGATTTAATTTGCCCTTCTTTCTCTAGTTTCCTAAGGTAGAAGTTTAGTTGATTGATTTTATATCTTTTAATATATTCAATGCTATAAATTTTCCTCTAAGCACTGCTTTCACTCCATTCCACAAATTTTGATAAATTATGTTTTTGTTTCACTTTGTTCAAAATATTTTAAAATTTCTCTTCAGATTTCTTCTTTGACCCGTGTGGTTCTTACAAGTGTGTTGTTTGATGTCTAGGTGTTCTGGGATTTTCCAATATTCTTTTTGTTATTGATTTCTAGTTTAATTCTATTGTGATGTGAGAGCAGACATTGTATGATTTTTATTCTTTTAAATTTGTTAAGTTGTGTTTTATGGTTATGGTTCAGAATGTAGTCTCTTTTTGAGAATGTTTCATGTGAGCTTGAGAAGAAGTGTATTCTGCCATTGTTGAGTGGAGCAGTCTGTAGAAGTCCATTATATCCAGTTGATTGATAGTGTTGTTGAGTTCAACTATATATCCTTACTGATTTTCTGCCTGCTGAATCTGTCCATTTCTGATAGAGGGGTGTTGAAATCTCCAAATAGTGGATTCATCTATTTCTCCTTACATTTCTATTAGTTTTTACCTCACATATTTTGACACTCTGTTGTTAGGCACATACACATTAAGGAATGCTATGTCTTTTTGGAGAACTGACCCCTAAAGAAGGGCATTACATAATGATAAAGGGGTCAATTCTTTGAAGTCTACTCTGTCTGAAATTAATATAGCCACTCCTGCTTTCTTTTGATTAGTGTTAGCACAGTATACTTTTCTCCATCCATTTACGTTTTAAAAAATACATGTTTTTATTGATTTCAGAGAGGAAGGGAGAGGGAGAGAGAGAGAGAAACATCAATGATGAGAATCGCTGATCAGCTGCCTCCTGCACACCCACTATGGGGGCCAAGCCCTGACCAGGAATCGAACTGCGACCTTCGGGTTCATAGGTTAACACTCAACCACTGAGTCACGCAGGTTGGGCTCCATTTATTTATTCATTTATTTATCCTCACCTAGGATATTTTTCCATTGATTTTTTAGAAAGAGTGGAAGAGAGAGGGAAAGACAGAGAGAAATATCGATGTAAGAGGAACGTGTCAACTGGTTGCCTCCTGCATGAACCCTTACCAGAGCTCGGCCGGGAGAAGCCTGCAACCAAGATATGTTCCCTTGATGGGAATCGAACCCGTAACCCTTCAGTTCCCAGGTCGACGCTCTATCCACTGAGCCAAACCAGCTAGGGCCCATCTATTTACCTTCAATCTATGTGTGTGTTCATGTTTAAAATGGGTTTCTTGTAGACAACATGTATAGTAATTGGGTCCTATTTTTTTTTTTATCCACTCTTGACAATCTGTCTTTTAATTAGTGCATTTAGACCACTGACATTCAAAGTGATTATTGATATAGTTGGGTTAATATCTCCCAAATTTGTTATGTTTTCTATTTGTCGACCTTGTTCTTTTTTCCTATTTTGCCTTCCACTCTTTTTCTGCCTTTTATGATTTTAATTGAGCATTTTTATTATTCCATATTCTCCCCTTTCTTTACATATCAGTTATACTTTTTGTTTAAACTTTTTTAGTGGTTGCCCTAGAGTTTGCAATATATATTTACAAACATATAATCCAAGTCCACTTTCCAATAACATATACCTCTTCACAGGTAGTGCAAGTCCCTTATAATAACAAAATAATTCTAATTTCTCCCTCTTGTCCTGTGCACTATTGCTGTCACTCATTTCACTCATACATAAGCAAATACATATATATATATGTGTGAATACACAATCCAATACATTGTTGTTATTATTATTTTGAACAAACTATCTTTTATATCAATTAAGAATAAGAAAAATAAAAGTTTTTATTTTATCTTCACTTATTTCTTCTTTGACATTCTTCCTTTCTTTATGTATATCTGGTTTTCTGACCTTATATGATTGACCTTCTCTCTAAGGGACTTCTTTTAAAAAAATTTACTATATATTGGTTTTGGGTGTACAGCTTAGTGGTTTGACAATCATATACTTTACATAGTGTTCCCCTCAATATTTCCAGTACCCCAACTGGGACCATACATAGTTATCACAATATTATTAACTGTATTTCCTATGCTTTATTTACTTTCCCATGACTATTTTGTAGCTACTAAATTGTGCTTCTCAGTCCCTTCACCTCTTTCACCCAGTGCCCCAACTCCCATTCCCCTCTAGCAACCACCAGTTCTCTCTTTGTATCTATGAGTCTATTTCAATTTTGTCTGTTTATTTTGTTCTTTAGAGTCCACATATAAGTGAACTCACATGGTATTTGTCTTTCTCTGACTGACTTGTTTCACTGAGTTATCACAAATGGTAAAATTTTATTCTTTTTTATGGCTGAACTAGAGGCCCATGGCATGAAGATTCATGCAAGAATAGGCCTTCCTTCCCCTGGCTTCGCTCCCGGACACCAGGGAGCCTGCAAGTCCTCTCTCCCAGCCGCCCGGGAGCCTGCAAGTCCTCGCTCCTGGCCGGAGTGCTGCTCCTGTAGCTCCCTCCACTCCCGCCCTTCCCCTCATAGCAGGCATCCCGCCCCACCCGGCCGCTCTGCACCTGCATATGCAAATTAACCCGCCATCTTTGTTGGGTTAATTTGCATACTCACTCCTGATTGGCTGATGGGCATCACAGAGGTACTGTCAATTTGCATATTTCTTTTTTATTAGTGTAGGTAATTATTTTCCATGGTGTGTATATATATATATATATATATATATATATATATATATATATATATCAGGGTTTTTTTATCCACTCATCTATTAATGGGTACTTGGGTTGCTTCCATAGCTTGTCTGTTGTAAATAATGCTGCAATAAACGTAGGGGTGCATATATTCTTTCGAATTTTGAGTTTCTTTGGGTAAATCCCCAGAAGTGGAATCATTTGGTCATAGGCAGATCCATTTTTAATTTTTTGAGGACTCTAAGGAACTTCTTTGAATGTATCTTGCAAAGCTGGTCTACTGGAAACAAATTATTTCAATTTTTGTTTGTCTGAGAAAGTCTTTATTTCTCCTTCATTTTTAAAGGATAATCTCATGAGGTACGGAATTCTAGGTTGGTGTTTTTCTTTTAACACTTTAATTATTTCCCTCTACTCTCTTTTTGCTTGCATAAATTTTGAGGAGAAGCCAGATGTAATTCTCATCTTTGATCTTCTGTAGGTAAGGTGCTTTTTGTTTTTTACCCCTGGCTTCTTTCAGGATTTTTCTTTATCTTTGACTTTCTGTAGTTTGAATATGATATGCCTTGGTGTAGGTTTTTGGCATGCATCCTGCTTAATGTTCTCTGAGCCTTTTGGATCTGTATTTGGTATCTGACATTAGTCTGGGGAAATTCTCAGTCATTATTGTTTCAAATATTTCTTCTGTTCCCCTGTCTCTCTTCTCTTTCTGGTATTACAATTATGCATATGTCACACCTTTTGGTAGCTGTCTTACAGTCTTAGGATATTCTGTTCTCCCCTCCCTCCCCCCCAGTCCTTTTTCTCTTTGCCTTTCAGTTTTGGAGATTCTGATGGATGTATCCTCAAGCTCAAAGATTCTTTCTTCAACTGAGCCCAGTCTGCTAATAAGTACATTAAAGGGATTCTTCATTTCTGTTCCAGTGCTTTTTGATCTCTAGTATTTCTTTCTAAGAATTTCCATATCTCTGCTTATGTTGTCCATCTGTTCTTGCATGCTATCTACTTTATCCATAGAGCCCTTAGCATATTGGTCATAGTTGTTTTAAATTCTTGGTCTGATAATTCCAACATCCCTGCCATGTCTGGTTCTGATGCTTACTCTGTCTCTTCAGTCTGTGTTTTGTTTGTTTGTTTTTTGCCTTTTAGTATGCCTTGTAATTTTTTTCTTGATAGTTGGACATGATATATTGGGTGAAAGGACTGTCTATAAATAGGTCTTTAGTGATGTAGTGGTAATGTGTGTGGAGCATTCGATAGTGTTATAATTAGGTCTCAGTCTTTTAGTGAAATTATGCCTCTGGACTGTGAAATTCACAAGTGTTTCTCAGTTGTTTTTTCCCCCTTGGGTGGAACAGGGTGGCTTGAGTGGGCTGGAGTTGGATATTTCTCTTCCCCCAAGTTAGTTAGGTTCCGATAAAAACCCAACAAGTTGGGCTCTGGTTAGATGGTTTCTCCTGAGGGAGAGCTTTATTAAGAAGAACAGAATGCTCTGGCATATTTCATAAAGGTTTATTTTCCCTCCCAACTGCCAAAAGCATGAGGGGATTTTTCTGATATTCATTGTGAGAACCTGGTAGAGCTCCAGGAGGTAAATTCATAAACTCACAAAACTCTCTCTCTCTCTCTCTCTCTCTCTCTCTCTCTCTCTGTGTGTGTGTGTGTGTGTATGTTGGGGGAAACAGGTCACCTTATAATTGGCCCCTCTAGAGTTTTTATCTCTCAGCCTTGTCCACACTGAGCCTCCAGCAATTTGTCAATTGTAGTTCAGGTTTGCCTACCCTGGCACTGATCCCCTCTGGTTTCTGCTTATGGGCTTCTATTCTGGTAAGTTGTAATTGTTTGTGACTAATGATGTTGATGTCTCTGCAGCTTTGGGTGCAGCAATTTTCCCTGTGACCTAACTTCTCGGATGGATCTAAGAAGAGTTGTTGATTTTTCAGTTTGTTCAGCTTTTTACTTGTTAGGACAGAGCAGTGACTTACAAATTTCCTACATGCCCCATGGGAAAATTTCCCTTCTATTTTTAGTTTTCTGAAAAGTATTTTTATCATGAACAGATATTGAATTTTTTTTAAAAAATATTTTTATTGATTTTTAGAGAGGAAGGGAGAGGGAGAGAGAGATGGAGATAGACACATCAATGATGAGAGAGAAATTGATCAGCTGTCTCCTGCATGCCCCACATTGGGGATCGCACCCACAACTCGGGCATGTGACCTTGACCAAAATCGAACCCGGGACCCTTTAGTCCGCAGGTCGACACTCTATCCACTGAGCCAAACCAGCTAGGGCTTGAATTTTATTAAAGGCCTTTTTCAGCAACTATTGAGATGACCATATCATTTTAAAATATATATGTTTTTATTGATTTCAAAGAGGAAGGGAGAGGGAGTGAGAGATAGAAACATCAATGGTGAGAGAGAATCATTGATCGGTTGCCTCCTGCATGTCCCACACAGGGGATCAAGCGGGCAACTTGGGCATGTGCCCTGACCAGAAGTTGAACCATGACCTCGTTCATAGTTCAATGCTCAACCACTGAACCATGCCGGCCAGGCACCATATAATTTTTAACCTTTATTTTGTTAATATGTTACATTACATTGACTGATTTAGTTTTTGGTAGACCTTATCCACCTTATTTATTTTTTTATTATTTTTATTTCATGAATAAATTCCATGAAATATTTATGTTTTATCTATCTTATATATTTCTTGGTTGATTTGCATCTTTCTTCATGAGAGCTATTGTCTATAACAGGGTTCAGCAAGCTTTTTCTGTAGAGTCAGGTAGTAAATACAGGGTGAGGAGAAAGTAGGTTTACAGTTATGAGTATGTAAAAGTTTATTCTTATACTCTTGCATTATTATTTATTAATTATTGTATTATCTTCCACATAAACAACTGTAAACCTCCTCTGCCCCACCCTGTATTTGAGGCTTTGTAGATCATATGATTTGTGCCATAATTACTCACATTCACCACTGTAGCATGAAAGCAGCAATAGACAATATGTAAATAAATGGGTGTGGCTGGGTTTTAACAAAACATTGTTTTCTGGCTGGCTTTGGCCCACAGGCCTTGATGTGCTGATCCTTTGTCTATATTTGTTAGGCTGTTTTTTCCTTTTGTAATGTCTTTGTCTGGTTTTGGTATCAGTAACACTGGCCTCATAAAATTAGTTGGGAAGTATTCCCTTCTATGTCTTCTTAAAGTTTTTTGGGATTTGTATTACCTCATCCTTAATTACTTGCTAGAATTTACTAGAGAAGCCATCTGGGCCTGGAATTTTTCCTTGTTGGAAAGTTTTAACTAAAAAATATAAATTTTGATAGATATAAATTCATTCAGATGATCTAGTTCTTTTTATTGACATAAACCACAAAATTTACCTTTTTTAAGTGAACAATTCAATGGTTTTTAGTGTATTCACAAAGTTGTGCAACCATACTAATTTCATAAAGTTCTATCTCCCTCCCAAACTCCCATACTCATTAGCAGACACTCCTGATTCTCCTCCCCTCCCAGCTCCTGACGACCACTTTCTGTCTCTATGGATTTGCTTAATCTCGACATTTTATATAAAGGGGATCACATAGTGTGTGACCTTTGGTGACTGGCTTCTTTCACTTAGCAGAATGTTTTCAAAGTTCATCCATGTTGTAGCATTTATAAGTTTTTCATTAATTTTTATAGTTGAATATTATTCCATTGTATGGATGTACCACATTATATTTATCCACCTTACAATGCTGGATATGAGTGTTGTTTCCATTTTTGAATTCTATGGATAATGTTGCTATAAAAATTTGTATACAAGTTTTTGTGTGAATGCACTTTTTCATCTCTCTTGGGTACATACATTGGAGTAGAATTGCTCCTTTGGCAACTCTATGTTTAACTTTTTGAGATATTGCCAAACTGTTTTCCAAAGTGGCTGCACTATATTATATTTCTGCCAGCAATGTATGAAAGTTTCAATTTCTCCACATTCTTGTCAACACTTTTTTATTGTCTTTTTTTTATTATAGACATCATAGAGTGGTTTTGATTTTTATTTTCTTAGTGACTAATAATGTTGAACTTCTTTTCATGTGTTTATTGGCCATTTTTATGTATATGTTCTCTGGAGAAATGTCTGTTAAAATCCTTTTCACATTAAAAAAAGTGGGTTATTTATCTTTTTTATTGTTATGTTGTAAGAGTTGTTTATATACTCTAAAAATTAGTCTCTTATCAGATAAATGATTTGTAAATATCTTCTTTCATTCTGTGGGTAGTCTTTTTTACTTTCTTAATGGTCCTTTGAAATACAAAAGTTTAAAATTTTGATGAATTCAATTGACTTACTTTTTGTTGTTGTTGTTTGTGCTCTAAGCATCTTATCTAAGAAACCATTACCTAGTCCAAGGTCACAAAGACTTATACCTGTACTAGAGGCCTGGTGCACGAAAAACATGCACTTGGGAGGTCCCTAGCCCATCCTGTGCCCTCTTGCAGTCCAGGAGCCCTCAGGGGATGTCCAACTGATGGGTTAGGCCCACTCCCCATGGGGAACGCACCTAAGCTGGCAGTTGGACATCCTTGGCGCTGCTGTGGAGGCAGGAGAGGCTCCCACCACTGCCGCTGTGCTCACCAGCTGTGAGCCGGCTTCTGGCTGAGCGGCGCTCCCCCTGGGAAGTGCACTGACCACTGGGGGCAGCTCCTGCATTGAGTTTCTGCTCCCTGTTAGTCACTGCGCAACCGTTGATTCCGCTGTTAGGTCGATTTCCTTATTAGCCTTTTATTATATAGGATTTTCTTTTAAAAGTTTAATAGTTCTAGCTCTTGCATTTATTTCTATAATTCTTTTTTTTAAAAATATTTTATTGATTTTTTACAGAGAGGAAGGAAGAGGGATAGAGAGTTAGAAACATCGATGAGAGAGAAACATCGATCAGCTGCCTCCTGCACACCTCCTACTGGGGATGTGCCCGCAACCAAGTTACGTGCCCTTGACCGGAATCGAACCTGGGACCTTTCAGTCCGCAGGCTGACGCTCTATCCACTGAGCCAAACCGGTTTTGGCTCTATAATTCTTTGAGTTAATTTTTGTATATGATTAGAGGAATTGTTTTCTTTGTTTCATTTTTATCTTTTTTTATATATATTTATTGGTTTCAGGGAGGAAGAGAGAGAGAAACATCAATGATGAGAATTATCAATCGGCTGCCTCCTGCATGCCCCCTACTGGGGATTGAGCCCGCAATCCAGACATGTGCCCTTGACCGGAATCAAACCCAGGACCCTTCAGTCTGCAGGCCAATGCTCTATCCACTGAGCCAAACCGGCTAGGGCTATTTCATTTTTAAATTGTTTACTTCTAAAATGAATTGACTAACAAAATAAGACCCAAAGCATGGAGGAATGGAACAGACTGGCATATCTCAATGTGGGGTCGGGGAGATGACAAGAGATAAACCAAAGAACTTATATACATAGCCCATGGACATGAGAAATAGGGGTAGTGAAAACCTGGGGAGGTGGGTAGGGGCTGGAAGGAGGGGAGAAATAGCGGAGGGTGGGGAATGGGAGATATCTGTAATACTATCAACAATAAAAATATATTAAAAATAAATTGTTCACTTTTTTTTATTTATTTTTCCAATTGAATTTATTTATTTTTATTTATTTTTATTTTTAATAAATCTTTATTGTTCAGATTATTACAGGTGTTCCTCTATTTTTCCCCCATAGCTCCCCTCCACCTGATTCCCCACCCCACCCCACCCATGCCCTTACCCCCTGCCACTGTCTTCATCCATAGGTGTAAGATTTTTGTCCAATCTCTTCCCACACCCCTCACACCCCCTTCCCCCTGAGAATTGTCAGTCCACTCCCTTTCTATGTCCCTGATTCTATTATATTCACCAGTCCATTCTGTTCTTCAGATTTTTTATTCACTTGATTTTTAGATTCACTTGTTGGTAGGTATGTATTTGATGTCATTTTGTTGTTCATAATTTTTGTCTTTACTTTTTTCTTCTTCTTCCTCTTCTTAAAGAATACCCTTCAGCATTTCATGTAATCCTGGTTTGGTGGTGATGAACTCCTTTAGCTTTTTCTTGTCTGTGAAGCTCTTTATCTGACCTTCAACTCTGAATGATAGCTTTGCTGGGTAGAGTAATCTTGGTTGTAGGTTCTTGCTGTTCATCACTTTGAATATTTCTTGCCACTCCCTTCTGGCCTGCATAGTTTCTGTTGAGAAATCAGCTGACAGTTGTATGGGTGCTCCCTTGTAGGTAACTAACCGTTTTTCTCTTGCTGCTTTCAAGATTCTCTCTTTGTCTTTTGCCCTTGGCATTTTAATTATGATGTGTCTTGGTGTGATCCTCTTTGGATTCCTCTTGTATGGGGTTCTGTGCACTTCCTGAACTTGTAAGTCTATTTCTTTCACCAGGTAGGGAAAGTTTTCTGTCATTATTTCTTCTAATAAGTTTTCAATATTTTGCTCTCTCTCTTCTTCTGGCACCCCAAAAATTTGGATGTTGGTAAGCTTCAAGTTGTCCCAGAGGCTCCTTATACTATCTTCATATTTTTGGATTCTTTTTTCTTTTTGTTTTTCTGGTTGGGTGTTTTTTGTTTCCTCATATTTCAGACCTTTGGTTTGATTCTTGGGGTACGTTGATCTACAGTTGAGTTTCTGTATATTCTTTATTTCAGACAGTGTATGCTTAATTTCTGACTGGTCCTTTTCCATTTTTTTGGCATTCTCATTAAGGTCCTTGAAGGTCTCACTAAGTTCCTCAGCGGTTTTTAGAAGATTCTTGAGTAACCTTATAAATGTGGTTCTGAACTCTATGTCGTCCAGTAGTTTGCTTTCCTCCATTTCTTTCATTCGTGACATGTTTCTTTGTCTCCGCATTTTGCTGCTTCCCTGTGTTGATGGAGTGGCTTTGTGTAGTAGGTGACCTAAAGGGGCCAGTAGCTCAGCCTCCCCAATCACCTGAGGTGGATGCCTTTGGTACACCCCTTTGTGGGCTGAGTGCAAAGTCTTGGTGTAGTTAAGCCTTGATTGCTGTTGGTACACTGGGAGGAATTGACCTCCAGGCCAATTGGCTGTGAGGACCCGCTGTGTCTATAATGGAAGAACTGCTGCGCTGGAGACACGCTTATGGTGCAGGACTTGTTTCAGTGGGGCTTTGGTGCTCACTGAGTCTGCCTCTTGAATGTGTCACTTATGGATGTGAGGAGTTGAAATCTGGTGTCTCACACTGACCGCTAGGTACACTGGCTTCTGGATCTCCAATGGGGTGCAGGTCAGCTACTGTCTGAGGCCACCCAGCAGGAGCTACAGCAAGAACTACAGTTTTCTCCTCTTTGCTTGGGGTTTGGAGGTTTTGGAGCTGTCTGACCGGGGCTGCAAGTTTGCTAGGTTAAGCTGCGATAGGGCAGGTCATTCATATGCTAAAGCCGCTGCTTGGAGCTTGGGTGGGTTTGTAGATTGTGTGGGGCGGGGTCTCAGGGCGTCACTAGGCTAGGGCGTGGCAAACAGCGATGGCTGCCAGTAAGCCGGCTCTGCATCTCTGACTGTGTCCCCGCGTCCCATGCCCCAGCGCAGTAAACAATTATTCCTGCGCGCAGCCCTGCAAGCAAGCCACCCTCACTTTCCGACCCGATGGCAGACAGTCCAGCTTCTCCCAGTAGGAGTTTGGGTCCCCCGCGTCTCCCCAGAAACTGGAGTTTGGAGTAATCGGGAGCTTGTCTCCCTTCGGGTTGAAAAAAGCAGCGCTCCCAGTTGCCCGTCGCCAGCCAGATTCGTGCGCCTCCGTACCTCAGCTTTTCAGTGCTTGTGCACCCCTCAATGCTGTTTGCTCTTTCCTTCTAGTTGTAGAACTTCTACTCAGTCAGCTTTCCCCTGGTTCTGGGTGATAGACGTTTTGTCTTTTAGTTGTAGTTTTGAAATTGTTGTGCGAGGCAGCAGTTTAGGTGTTTACCTATGCCACCATCTTGGATCTTCTCCAAATTGTTCACTTTTATTTTATTTTATTTTAAATTCTCACTGGAGGATATTTTTTCCCCAATGATTTTTTTTAGAGAGCGTGGAAAGGGGAGAGACACAGAGAATCATCGATGTGATAGAGACACATCAATTGGTTGCTTCCTGTACATGCCCTGACCAGGGCCTGGGCTGGGGAGAGCCTGCAACCGAGGTATGCACCCTTGACCCAAATTGAACCTGGGACCCTTCAGTCCGCAGGTTGATGCTCTATCCACTGAGCCAAACCAGCTAGGGCTTGTTCACTTCTAATGTATATAGATTCAACTGATTTTTTAATATTTCTCTTGTATTCTACAGTCTTGATAATTTTGTTTATTAGTTCTAGTAGTTGTGTGTATGTGTGTATTCCTTAAGATTTCCTATGTACAAGATAATGTCATCTGCACATAGAGATAGTTATACTTCATCCTTTGCAACCTGGATGCCTTTATTTATTTTTTTATAATGTCCAATACAATGTTGAATATAAGTGGTGAGAGTGTATATCTTTGTGCTGCTCTGGGCCTTAGAGAAAAAACTTTCAGTTTTCACCCTTGCATATGATGTTAGCAGAACATTTTCATAAATACCTGTTTTTCACATTGAGAAAATTTTCTTTTATTTTTAGTTTGTTGAGTGTGTTTATTATAAAAAGGGCATTAGATTTTGTCAAGTGCTTTTTTGAAATTTATTGAGATGATCAAGTTATGTTGTTTTGTCCTTCATTCTATTAATATGGGTTTAACTTAGTTGATTTTTAAAAAATATATATTTTGTTGATTTTTTTACAGAGAGGAAGGGAGAGGAATAGAGAGTCAGAAACATCGCTGGGAGAGAAACATCGATCAGTTGCCTCCCGCACACCCCCCACCGGGGATGTGCCCGCAACCAAGGCACATGCCCTTGACCGGAATCGAACCTGGGACCCTTCAGTCTGCAGGCCTACGCTCTATCCACTGAGCCAAACCGGTCAGGGCAACTTAGTTGATTTTTGTATGGTGAATTGACCTAGCATTTCTGGGGTAAATCCCACTTGGTCATACTATGTTATTCCTTTTATGTGTTAGTGGAATCATTTTCTAGTATTTTGTTGAGAAATTTTTATGCCTGTATTTCTAATGATACTGGTCTATAATTTTCTTTTTTTATATTGTCTTTGTCTGGTTTTGGTATAAGGGCCATAGAGAATGAATTGGGAAATGTTGGGAGGTTTTTTTGTTTTTGTTTTTGTTTTTAAATTCCTAATTTAATTTTGTTATTGGTTTGTTAAGATTTTCTATTTCTTTATGATTCAATGTTGGTAAGTTGTACGTTTCTAGGAATTTATCCATCTTTCCTAGGTAATACAATTTGGTTACATATAATTACTTATTGTATTCTCTTAAGATCTTTTGTATTTCTGTGGTATCAGTTGTAATGTCTCCTCTTTCTGATTTGAGTCTTCTCTCTCTTAGTCTAGCTAATGGTTTGTCAATTTCATATATCTTTTAAAAATATAAATTCTTGGTTTCATTGATCCATCTTGTTTTTCTGATCTTTATTTCTGCTCTGATCTTTGTTATTTCCTTCTTTTTGCTTATTTTGGGCTTAATTTGTTCTCCTTTTTGTAGCTCCTTGAAGTATAAAGTTAGCTGTTTATTTAAGATCTTTATTTCATCTTAATGTAGTCATTTATTGGTATAAACTTCCTCCTTTTGTTTTTAATTCAAGTCCTTTTTTTTTTTAAAGCCTTAGCTGAGGATATGTTGTTTTCTTTTTTAATTAATTTTTTTTTGAAAGAGAGTAAGAGAAACATCAATGTGTGAGAAAACATGATCAGTTGCCTCCAGTACATGCCCCAACCAGGGATCAAACCTGCAACCTGGGTATATGCCCTAACCGGGAATCAAACCCATGACGCTTTGGTGCATGGAATGATACTCCAACCAACTGAGCCACACTGGCCAGGGCTAAACTTCCTTCTTAAAATTGCTTTTGCTGCATCACGTAAGTTTGGGTATATTGTGTTCCATTTTCATTTGTCTCAAGATATTTTTTTACTTCTCTTTTGATTTATTTTTTTACCCATTGATTGTTCAGGGGTGTGTTTTTAAATTTCCACATATTTGTGATTTTTTTAGTTTACCTCCTGTTATTAATCTAGTCTCATATCATTGTGGTTAGAAAAGATATTTGCTATGATTTCTATATTCTTAAATTTGTAAAGGCTTGTTTTGTGATCCAGCATATGATCTATCTGGGACAGTGTTTCATGCATGTGCACTTGAGAAAAATATATATGTTTGTTGCTGTTGGATAAGGTGTTCTGTATATGTCTGTTAGGTCTATTTAATCTAAACTATAGTTCAAGTCCAGTGTTTTCTTATTGATTTTCTGTCTGGATGATCTATCCATTGTTGAAAATGGGATATTAGAGGAGAAACCAAGATGGCGGCATAGGTAAACACCTAAACTGCTGCCTCGCACAACAATTTCAAAACTACAACTAAAAGACAGAACGGACACCATCCAGAACCACAGGAAAGCTGGCTGAGTGAAAATTCTACAACTAGAAGGAAAGAGGAAAGCTCACAGAGAATTGGAGGTACGGCAAAGGGGCTTTGTGCGCGCAGAGAGGAAGGGCGGCTGAGAGCCTGGCTGACTTTCTCTGGCGGAAGGGGGAAGGAAGCCTCCGACCGCACTGAACCCCAGTTCTGACAGCACTGAACCCCAGTTCTGGGCGAACCCCTGGGGACCCACGCTCTTACGGGGGGAGTCTGGACTCTCGGGCGGAGACTCAGGAGCCGGGGAAGGCGGAGGACTGAAAGTGCGCACCGCGCGCTCGCCAGTGCGCACAAAGGCTGCGGAAGTTGCCACAGGCTTTCCCTAGTGGAAGGGAGTCAGAGGCTCCTGACGGCACTCAGCCCCAGTTCTGACTGCAGTGAACCCCAGTTGCAGGCGAGCCCCTGGAGACCCACGCTCTTGTGGGGGGTGTCTGGACTCTCGGGCGGAGACTCGGGAGCCGGGGAAGGCGGAGGACTGAAAGTGCGCACCGCGCGCTCGCCAGTGCACACAAAGGCTGCGGAAGTTGCCACAGGCTTTCCCTAGTGGAAGGGAGTCAGAGGATTCTGACTGCACTGAGCCCCAGTTCGGACTGCAGTGAACCCCAGTTCCAGGCGAGCCCCTGGGGACCCACGCTCTTGTGGGGGGAGTCTGGACTCTCAGGCGGAGACTCGAGCTGGGGAAGGCGGAGGACTGAAAGCGCACATGCGCGCAAGGGCAAGGCTGACAGGAAGCCAAAACTGAGACTCCACCCCATCCAAGCTGAGCACAGAGGATATTGCAATTTGGCAAGTCTAATCCTATAAGGCTGTCTCCAGCACCGAACTTCTCCCAGCATAGACACAGCTGATCCTTATAGCCAACTGGCCCGGAGGTCAATTCTTCCCAGTGATACCAACAACAATAAAGACTTAATTACAACAAGGCTGTACACACAGTCCACAAAGGGGTGCACCAAGAGTGTCCACCTCAGGTTAACTGGGGAAGCAGACCCACTGGGCCATATTGGAAACCTAGCACAAATATCTACCTTACCAACTCAGGGAATCAGTGAAAATGCGGCGTCAAAGAATCAGATCACAAACGAAAGAAATGGAGGAAAACAAACGACTGGATATAGAATTCAAAACCACGGTTATAAGACTTTTTAAGAATATCCTAGAAAAGGCCGATAAATATAACGAGACCCTCGAAGATATGAAAAAGGACCAACTAGAAATTAAACATACACTGACTAAAATAAAAAATATTATACAGAGACCCAGAAACAGAATAGAGGAACCCAAGAATCAAGTCAAAGAATTGAAATACAAAGAAGCAAAAAACACTCAACCGAAAAAGCAAAAAGCAAAAAAAAAAATCCAAAAAGTTGAAGATAATGTAAGAAGACACTGGGACAACTTCAAGCGTACCAACATCAGAATTATGGGGGTGCCAGAAGAAGAGAGAGAGCAAGATACTGAAAACCTATTTGAAGAAATAATGACCGAAAACTTCCCCCACCTGGTGAAAGAAATAGACTTACAAGTCCAGGAAGCCCACAGAACCCCAAACAAAAGGAATCCAAAGAGGACCACACCAAGACACATCATAATTAAAATGCCAAGAGCAAAAGACAAAGAGAGTATATTAAAAGCAGCAAGAGAAAAACAGTTTATTACCTACAAGGGAGCACCCATACGACTGTCAGCTGACTTCTCAACAGAAACTATGCAGGCCAGATGGGAGTGGCAAGAAATTTTCAATGTGATGAATAGCAAGAACCTACAACCAAGATTACTCTACCCAGCAAAGCTATCATTCAGAATCGAAGGGCAGATAAAGAGCTTCACAGATAAGAAAAAGCTGAAGGAGTTCATCACCACCAAACCAGTATTATATGAAATGCTGAAAGGTATTCTTAAAGAAGAGGAAGAAGAAAAAAGTAAAGAGAAAAATTATGAACAACAAATACATATCTATCAACAAGCGAACCTAAAAATCAAGTGAATTAAAAACCTGAGGAACAGAATAATCTGGTGAATATAATAGAATCAGGGGCATAGAAAGGGAGTGGACTGATAATTCTCAGGGGGAAAGGGGCATGGGGGGTTCATGAAGAGAATGGACAAAAATCATACACCTATGGATGAGGACAGTGGGGGGGAGGTAAGGGCAGAAGGTGGGGTGGGAAATGGGTGGAGGGGAGCTATGGGGGGGAAAAGGAGAAATAATTGTAATAATCTGAATAAAGATTTATTTAAAAAAAAAAAAGAAAATGGGATATTAAAGTCCCTTCCTACTATCATGTTGCTATGTATGGTATTTCTCCCTTTCGGTCTCTTAATTTTTAAAAAATATATTTTTATTGATTTCAGAGAGGAAGGGAGAAGGAAAGAGAGAGAAACATCAACGATGAGAGAGAATCATTGATCTGCTGCCTCCTGCACACCCCACACTGGGGATCAAGCTTGCAACCCAGGCATGTGCCCTGACTGGGAATAGAACTGTGACTTCCAGGTTCGTAGGTCGGTGCTCAACCACTGAGCACACCGGCTGGGCTCAGTCTCTTAATATTTGAGTTACATATTTAGGTCCTCTGAATATATATTTAGAATTATTATATCCTCTTGATGAATTAATCTCTTTATCTCTACGTAATGACCTTTTATCTCTTATTATAGTTGTTGACTTAAAATCTATTTTGCCTGATATTAGTATAGCTACCCCTGCTCTCTTTTGGTTTTAATTTGCATTGAATATCTTTATTCATACCTTCACTTTCAGCCTATGTGCATTCTTAAAGCTGAAGTGAGTCTGTGATAGCATATAGTTGGTTCTCTTTTAAAAAAAATCTATTCAGCCACTCTATGTGTTTTGAATGAGGAAATTAATTTACTTATATTTAAAGTAATTAGTAATAAGCAAGGACTTATTATTGCCACTTTGTTCATTGATTTCTGGCTGTTTTGTAGTTCATTTGTTCTTCCTCTCTTGCTGTTTTCCTTTGTGATTTGATGAGACATAGTGGTATTCTTCGGTTTCTTTCTCTTTATTCATTGTGTATCTACTAGAAGTTTTTGCTTTATGGTTGCCACGAGTCTTACATAAAATAATACCTTATAGTTATAATGGTGTATTTTAAGCTGATAACAACTTAATTTTATAATAATGTCTTTTTAAATAAATAAGTAAATATATATATATATATATATATATATATATATATATATATATATATATATATATATAATTGATTTCAGAGAGGAAGGGAGCGGGAGAAAGAGATAGAAACATCAATGATGAGAGAGAATTACTGATTGGCTGCCTCCTGCACTCCCCACACTGGGGACTGAGCCCGCAACCTGGGCATTTGCCCTGACAGGGAATCGAACCCTGACCTCCTGGTTCATAGGTCGATGATCAACCACTGAACCGTGCTGGCCAGGCTGATAACTTAATTTTTATCACATGCAAAAACTCTACCTTTTTACACCCCCATTTTATGTGTAGCCATTAACAAATCATTGTAGTTATAGTTATCTTTAAGTCTTTTGTCGTTTAATCTTCATACTAGAGTTAAAGGTAATTTACCCACCACCATTATAGCATTAGAGTATTCTAAATATGCCTATATATGTATTTTTTATTTTTACCAGTGAATGTTATAATTTGACATGGTTTCATGTTACCATTTAGTATCCTTTTATTTTGGCTTGAAAAATTTCCTTTAGAATTTCTTATAAGACTGGTCTAGTAGTGATGAACTCCTTCAGATTTTATTTATCTGTGAAAATCTTTATCTTTCCTTCATTTCTGGCATTACCTGGTAAAATGGTTTTGGTTTGAAGTGTTTATATTTCACTTAGAATATATCTTTCCACTCTCTCCTGGCCTACAAGGTTTTGTTTTGTGTTTGTTTGTTTGTTTTTTTTTTGAGAGAGTGAGCAACATTGATGTAAGGAAGAAATATTGATTGGTTGCCACCCCTATATGCCCCAACTGGGTCCAAACCCACACCCTAGGTATATTTCCTGACCAGAAATCGAACCTGTGACCTTTTGGTTTATGGGAGGATGCTCTAACCAACCGAGCCACACTAGCTAGGGCCACTTCCTCCCTTTTATCCTTTGGGTAGCCATGCATTTTACTTCTATGTACATTATAAACCCTACAATACAGTGATATTTTTTTCTTTAAAAGTCAACTATCTTTTAAAAATTTAAATGAGATAAAATATCTTTTTTAAAAATATATTTTTATTGATTTCAGAAAAGAAGGTAGAGGAAGAGAGAGAAACATCAGTGATGAGAGAGAATCATTGATCAGCTGTTGCCTCCTGCATACCCCCTACTGGGACCAAGCCTGCAACCCAGGCATGTTCCCTGACTGGGAATCGAACTGTGACCTCCTGGTTTGTAGGTCAATGCTCAATCACGGAGCACATTGGCCGTGCAAAATATCTTTTGTATTAGTCTACATATTTGTCATTCCTGGTGTTTTTTATTGTCCTATATATCATATTTACATGTCTTTTTTCCCCTAAACTAAACCTGAAAATTTTCTTAAAATTTTGAAAAGCTATTTTAATCAAAAAAAGAATTCTAAGTTGAGTCTGTTAGCACTCTAAAGATGTAATTTTATTTTCCTCTAGCTTTCATTATTTCTGACAAGAAGTCAGCAGTCATTCTTATCGTTATTCCCTTACATAATTTGTCATTCTCCCCTCTGGCTGCTTTTAAGATGTTCTCTTTCTTATTGGTTTTCAGCAACTTTACTATAATGTACTTTGGTGTGGTTGCCTTTGTATTTATTCTTCTTGGGGTTCTTTGAACTTCTTGGATCTTTGAATTTATGGTTTTCAATAACTTTGAGAACAATTCAGCCCTTATTTTTTTACCTTCTGGTACTCCAATTATATGTGTGTGATGTGGATTAATGTTGTTCTATAGATTTTCAAGGTTCTGCTAAAATTTTTTTTATCTTGTTTTCCCCCTCTAACCTGCAGTTAAGTTCATCCAATGAATCTTTTTATTTCATACATTATATTTTCAGATCTAAAAGTTTAATTGGGTTCACTTTAATGTCTTCTATTTGTCTCATTATGTTTATTTTTTTCTTTAAAATCTTGAACACATTTGTAAAAGCTGTTTTAAAGTCTTGTCAGCTAATTTGATTAGCTTTGTCATTTCTTGATTTATTTCTTTGATTTTTTTCTTAGATATGAGCCATATTTTTCTTCTTCTTTGCATGTGTGCTAAGTTTTTTATTACAGCTTTATTGAGATGTAATTCACATACCATATAATTCACCCATTCAAGTACAAACTTTAATGACTTTCAGTATATTCACAGGGTTGTATATCCATAACAAAAAATATTTTTACAATATTTTTAGTACCCCAAAAGGAAGCCCTGATTTTGTTAGCCCTTATCTCCTAATCCTTACTACTCCTAGCCTTACACAACTACTAATCTTTCTGTCTTTACAGATTTGTCTATTCTGGAGATTATACATAAATGGAATAATGGTTGTCATATGTGATCCTTTGTTACTTAATATAGTATTTCAAGATTCATCCATGCTGTACCATATATCAGTACTTTATTTCTTTTTATCGCCAAATAATATTCCATTGTATAGATATAGTAATTTTTAATTGGACATTTAATATTGTGATATTATGATGTTCTCCTTCCATCCATACAAACTTTGTGAAGCAGATATGATTTCCCCTAGTTTACAGATGAGGAAAGAGAAGAGGCCACACAGTGAGTAGAACTCATATGAAACTGGTATGAGCTAAGACACATGGTCTTGCCCCAAGAGAGAAGACACAGCCATTTTATGGCAAAGGTCTGAGGGAAGAGACATTGGTCTTCTCTGAAAAGTAAATTAGTGTGATGAGGAAATCATGATACTTCCCTGGGAGCTGTGACCTGAGGGGATATGCAGTCCTACTCTGAGGCCCCCATTTATCAGGCTTCCCCAAGAGGGTCCATGGCCATGAGCCTGGGTCCCAAGTCATCTTCACCTCTAGGGTACTAAGCTGTGGCACAAGCCTGCATATATTTGCAGGAAGCCAATGTCCAGACAATTCCATGGCCAGGACCCTAAATCACTCAGCATGGGCTTTTCCCATAGCTGGTGCTCAGAGTTGTCAAATGACTACATGAGAAATGATTAGTCATTCATTCTGCTGTGTGTGCAGAGTTGGTGCACCAGCCTCCTCCCCTGAAGCCATCTTTTCCTATATCTGGGTCTCTCACAAGTTGGACTCAGCTCCATCCCAGGCTCTAGGACCAGCCGGACCCTTCCTGAAACAAGGGGGATTTAAGCAATTCCAGATCATCCATCTGGAGCTCCACCTCAAGTCACCCTGGCTCTGGGTATGACTGCATTTTTGATATCTGAGTTCTGGCCTCATTCCCTCAGAGCAGACTTCACCACATACCCTGATTATGATTGTGGCACTTGATCCTTATATGACAGACCTGAATCCCTGTCTGAACTGCCCATTCAGCCAGTTACCCTTCTCTGGCCTCTGCATCTGGCCCTGAGCTTCCTAGGACACCTACCCACACACTGAACTCTGAATGTTGTGTGTGAGCACTCTTATCTCTCATGCACAAGGCTGAGACCTGCCTTTGGGACTCGCTGCTTTCCTCAAATCTGACCTTCCAGTATCAATCACTTGGTCACCCCCAGTCAGACTCTACCCAGGGCTACTAGTTCCCCAGGCTGCACTCCTAAATCTAGTCCTCAGGCCTACATGCAGCCAAGTTCTTGTCCTCATGGGCCTTGTGGGCCTTGTGGTTCAGACAATCATGGCATGGGGTGGGCACAATGTTTCTCTGAGGCCAGGCTCATTCTCAGCTCCAGTCAAATACAGCATTTGGCTAGAGGTTGGGAGGAATGAGATGGGAGATAAGACCACAAAGGTATGTTGGATTTCTGTGGTTGGAGCTTCTGAGTCTGGTATAGCACCCCCTCAGCTTTTCACCTCCACTCTGGTAGACAGCCCCACTGACTCCAAGTGCCCTGCCTTTTTTTTTAAAAATATATTTTATTGATTTTCTACAGAGAGGAAGGGAGAGGGATAGAAAGTTAGAAACATCGATGAGAGAGAAACATCGATCAGCTGCCTCCTGCACACCTCCCACTGGTGATGTGCCCGCAACCAAGGTACATGCCCTTGACCGGAATCGAACCCAGGACCCTTCAGTCCGCAGGCCAACGCTCTATCCACTGAGCCAAACCGGTTTCGGCAAAGTGCCCTGCCTTTTGCACAATGCCTGCCTTGGTTTGGGTTTCCAGAAGCAGAGCCTGAGTCAAGGATTGGGTGCCATGATTTCCTGAGGGAGGGAAGCAGCATGTGGCCTTAGGGAAAGTGTGTTCTTGTCCTGATCACAGGGAAAGCTCCGGAACGTACTAGTAAACTGCACCACAGTGTTGCCCCCAACCCCTTGAGGCAAGGAGGCCCCCATTTCAGTTGGCCATTGAATGTAGCTTGCTCAACTTCCATCAGCTGAGATCTCTTCTCTGGAGAAGGGGCAGCTGTGAGTCATGAGCTGCTGATGTCCACAGCTCACAGTTGTGTGCGTACACAGCCCACCAAGGGGGATCTGGAGGAGTGCTACAACGACATCAACCATGGCACCTTTTTCTGTCTCTGAGTTTTTGAGCCTGGGTGCTCTTAGCCTGAGAGCAAGTAAAGTCAGGATGTGGGCTGGGGGTTAACTCATTTGGCAGCAACCCAGTGAAGGTAAGGAGACTGTCTCCTGTCTCCTGTCCCTCCAACAGACCAGTCTGGATGGCATTCTGTATAGTCCTTAGAGGTTCCGGCGGAATCGTTCCCTGCTGCCTACAGCAGACTTTGAGAGCATCTTTAGGTGGCCTTCATGTTTCCCCTGCTCCTCCCTCCTGTCTCTTGGAAATATCTCCTAAATGCATGCCTTTGCTTAGGCATTGCACTCAAGGCGATCCAGATTAAAATGCCTGGGGAAGAAGTTTGGACTGACTTCTGAGGATAACAGAGACCTGTGGAAGGTGTTGTGCTGGGTCAGCGTGACTTAATCAGGTTTTTACTTTAGAATAGTCCTAAGGGACAGGGAGAAATGGACACTGTCACAGTGGGAGAGAGGGGTCAGCTGGTGAGTGTGAAGGGAAGAAGAGAACAGGAGTCACTGAGAAGGAGAGAGAGAAATAGGATTTGGTTCTGGTTGGAGGGGCATGGAGAGTCTACAGCCCAAAGCCCTGGCAGCCAGGACCTGGGGCCTGGGGCAGGATAAGGCCATGGAGAGGCGGCACTGGTTTAGGGGCAGCAAACAGATCTGGTTTTCCCAGTGCCCTTCCTCTCAAAAGAAGCAACAATTACATGAAATGTTCAGAATAGGCAAGTCTATGGAGACAGTTGGTAGATTAATAGCTGCCTAGAGCTGGTGGGAGGTAGGAGTGGGGCCCAGAAGGATTGGGAGTTGTGGGTTGCGGTGTTAATAGCTAAAAGCTATGCGTTTTCTTTTTAGAGTGATGACATGTTTTAAAATTGACTGTGGAGATGACTACAACTCTGTGGATATACTAAAAACCATTGAATTATACACTTTAAATGGGCAAATTATATGGTACTAGAGGCCCAGTGCACGAAATTCGTGCACAGGGGAAGGGGGTGTCCCTCAGCCCAGCCTGCACCCTCTCCAATCTGGGACCCCTCGAGGGATGTCCGACTGTCCTAAGCGGGCAGTCGGACATCCCTCTCACAATCCAGGACTGCTGACTCCCAACTGCTCACCTGCCTGCCTTCCTGATTGCCCCTAACTGCTTCTGCCTGCCAGCCTCATCACCCCCACTCCCTTGCCAGCCTGATTGATGCCTAACTGCTCCCCTGCCAGCCTGTTTGCCCCTAACTGCCCTCCCCTGCAGGCCTGGTCACCCCTAACTGCCCTCCCCTGCAGGCCTGGTCACCCCTAACTGCCCTCCCCTGCAGGCCTGGTCCCCCCAACTGCTCTCCCCTGAAGGCCTGGGTCCCCCCCAACTGTCCTCCCCTGCAGGTCTGGTCCCCCCCAACTGCTCTCCCCTGCAGGCCTGGGTCCCGCCCAACTGCCTTTCCCTGCAGGCCTGGTCGCCTGCAACTGCCCTCCTCTGCTGGCTTGGTCACCCCTAACTGCCCTCCCCTGCAGGCTTGATCACCCCCAACTGCCCTCCCTTGCAGGCCTGGTCCCTCCCAACTGCCCTCCCTTGCTGGCCATCTTGTGGTGGCCATCTTGTGTCCACATGGGGGCAGGATCTTTGACCACATGGGGATAGCCATCTTGTGTGTTGGAGTGATGGTCAATCTGCATATTATTCTTTTATTAGATAGGATGTGAATTATATAATAATAAAGCTGTTATATTTTAAAAAGCAATTAGTGCAAAGTTGTGCAAGGGATATGGGTTGGCTGTGGAGGGAAGTTTGCTGACCAATGGAAGGACTTCAAAAGTCCTTTTATTCACCCATCTTATTCACCAGTGGAGAACTGGGCCCTCGTCTTGCCCATGGAACAGGGTAAGTCAGGGGCTTGAACCCAAGTCTCTGAATTCCCTGGTCCAGCATTCCCCCCATCACCTCCAGCCACTTTGCCTGCAGTTGCTCCCTCCCGGATCTCACTCCATTTGGCAACATTGCCTTCCCTTTGGCCGGTTGCCTGCTGAGAGGTGGGCAACAAATTGGATGAATGACCTTTCTGCATTCTGCCCCCCACCCTGCCCTGTCTGATGAGTTGAGGAGACTGACTGCCCCTTCACCCCCAGAGGTCTTCTTGCTGCCAAGGAGGTGGCCTGGGAGGACCTGGCTTGGGTGGAGGGAAAGATGTTTGGTTCTCTGAGCAAGAAGGGTCGGGAAATTGAGTCTGACACCTGGCAAGGCTCTCTCCCTGGGCAGCACGCTAGGGAGGCTGGCCCGCACCCTGGCCAGGCTCTTCCAGGCCAGCCCCTCGCTGGGGTCCTGGCAGAAGCCAGAAGTGGGTGCGCCGCGGGACTGTGCTCGGGGTGGAAGGTGGGCAGGTCGCCCGCCGGTAATGGAAAAGCTCAGACATTGGTCATGGCGGGCCTGCTGTGTTTGTGTATTGATGTCAACAATAGAAGAGGAATTTGTAACTTTTTGCCAAAGATGCTAAGATTCCCAGTGACCGCCGCAGAATGCATGCTTGAACCACTTCTGGAACCTTCTTGTCACCATTGCCTCACCCTCGCTTCCAGCAAGACCCGAGCCCCTCTGCCTCAGATACCTCCGTCAGCCTCACCATTCTCACTCCTGACAGCTTTCTCCAGGTGCCCCTTCCACCTTTCCAGTGTCCCTCTCAGCAGACTCTCTGCTAGGCCCAGCCTCCCTGCCTGGATAGCTCCAGGGTACTCTGCATCTACCCTTAGAGCCTTTGCTAACCTGCATGAATGAGGCCAGGGCCTTGCTTCCTTGCTGGAAGAGGAGGGCCTTTCCCCAGTCCACATCCCAGCTATCTGGTACCCCAGTCACTAGGCCTCTCACTGATTGGAAACCCCTACATTGTCAGTTGCCTAAGTCATGCCTGATACTTCACTTACATTAGTTAATGCTAGGAAGGCAACTGGGTCCCCTTCCTGTCCATTATCTTACCTGAAGCTAAATGCTCATCAGTGACACTGACTAGTCAGAGGGGGCTTCTGTGACTGAAAGTCATGGCTGAAGGAGCGTCTATGTTTGCTGGAGGGGCTTGGGTCAAGAGCTGCTCTCAGCAACACTTCTCTGGCTGTTATTTTCACCATCACTGTTGCCTCCAGTTTCACTAGTCACAGCAGCATCCCTATCACTACCACCATCACCACCACCAATATCTCCATTGTCCCCATCACTTCCTCCTTCCTCACTATCAGTCTAATCCCATCCCCACCATCTTCAGCAGGTCTGCCATCATCACCACCATTGTCACTGCCAATGTCTCAATCATCTCTATAATTTCTTCCATCCTCACCTCCAACCTCACCCCCACCTTCACCATCTCTACCATCACCACCACTGCCACCACTTAGCTCCCAGCTTGGACCTCTGATGTCACTAGACATTTCTTAACAACTAGGCATGTGTCTGGTTGGAGAGGTGACACTGGATGTGGGGTGTACCAGACTGCAGGTCCTGGCTATCTCATAGCTTATGTCTGCTCATGCGTTGGGACTCTGGCCTTGCACGGTGATGGTAGCCTAGTGGTGGAGTTCTGGGCTGACTGACTTGTCATCCATGCAGCCAATGCCTGAGAATCAGTGGGCAGCCCACAATCAGGCCCAGTTGGTTCATGTACTGGGGGGCTGAGAAGCTTTGTTGTTAGATGTGATCTCAAAGAAATCAGAAAATCCAGGGGTGGAAGAGCAGCTTGAAGCAGGAGTCAGCACCCTGGCTGTGCCATGGACTCGGTATGGCCTCTAAAGTCACTGCCTCTTTCCAGGCCTCCCTTTCTCATCTTAAAATGGCAGTAGACTCAACCTTTTAAGATTGGTGTGAGGATTAACTAATATCATCCATGGAGAGCACTTGGTTCAAATTTTTACCTGTGAGCCAGGAATGCAGCGGTGGTGCCTCCCCACTTTATAGGGGGTGACACAGAGCTGGCGGGGGCTGGAGTCAGTGGTGAGAATTGCCTGAGGTCACCCTGTTAGAAGTGACAGAGCAGGGATTGGAAGTCAGACCATGAGCTTACTGGTTCCTTTTCTAAGTCCCATTGACTTAGGAGCATGTGCCCAGACTTTGAGGGGCACACAGGGATGCTGAGGCCTAGCTCCTTCCCTGGAGCCTATGGTCTGAGCCAGGGAGAGGAGAAGAAGATTGGGCTCCTGGCCGCAGAGCTGGGCTGAGGAAGAATGTGCCGTCCAGGTCTAGCTGCGGGACTCAGTAAGAAGTACTTGGATTGCTCAGGGCCAAGGATCTGGGAAAGGCTGGGCTGGGCTGGGGTGAGTGTTAGAGAACCAGCAGGGCTGGGAACACCAGAGAAGAAGATGAGCATTCCAGTCAAGGGAACCTGAGCAAGCAAGTGTTGCAGACTGAGGTCAAAGAGGGCAGATGCCTCGCCACTGGGTGTGAAGGACCTGCATCCTAAAAGCCAAGCGCTGAAAGGGTCCTTGGAGGCCACCAGCACATCCAACTTGTTCAAATGACAGCTACAGCCAGAGGAAGGCCAGGCAAAGGCAAAACCAGAGCTGTAACTGGGCTCCCCACTGCCTCTGCCCTGAGCTGGTGGTGTTTTTCTGACCATCAGCAAAACTGTCCAACATCATGAAGACCAGTGTCCAGGGTGGCTGAAGTCCTGGACTTCCTCCTGTCTTGAGGAAGGCCTCAATGAGACAACTATCAAGAGAGTGATGGAACAACATTAGGATTTCTGGCCATAGATCTATCAGGAGACCGTCTCTCCTATGCAACAGTTGTGTGGGGTTGCTGACTGCTCCGCCGTTATTAGAGCTGCCCTTCAGCGGGTACCCACTAGAGATCAGGCACTGTGGATGTTAGTATCTCCATTTAAGTGGAGAAACTGCTTAGCTAGAGCAGAGCTAGGGTTGGATGCAAGGCCTGCCTGATGCTCCCTTGGACGACACACACTAAAGCCCAGTCTCTATCCACTTGACCAGGGACCATAGGGGAAAGTGATGAGCTGGATGATGAGCTGGGGAAGAGTGGAAAACAAGATGAGCAGCTGCTGCCCCTGCCAGTTGCCTGCGGGCCAGGGCTCCCTGCCACCTACAGTCCAGCCTGTTCCCTGCCAGGGCCTGCTGCCTATTGCACTGAGGGTGGCTGGAACACCCAAGCTCCTGGGGCTGTCACCCTCTCTCCTGATGGCCCTGGCACAGCTCCCCATGCCAGTGGGCTTGGATGCTTGGAGCACTATCCACAGGCAAGCTCGGCCCTGTGGCCCACCACGGCCAGTCACGGGTCTGAGCAAGGGGGCTAGGCTCTACCAATGGGCACAGCCCCGTTGAACAGGAGGTGTGAGGCCTCTGGGCCTGTCTCTGGCAAAGATTGGGCTCTGACCTGCCATCTGGGCTGCCCGGGCAAAGGAGTTCCCCCCTGACCACCACCCACCTATGGGAAAGCTATCTAAGATGGAGGAGAGGAACTGGGTATCAAGCAGCAACTGAGCATTTCAGGCGGGAATTTCCAGGTATAAGGAGGAAAATTGAGGCTCATAATCCCAACCACCTCCCACTGGATGGCCCCTCAGCATGCCTTCCCTTGAGTGTCTTATTTCAGTGGGTAATCCTGCCACGCCCTCACTTCCCAGGCAAGTTCTGACAGCCTCTGATGATGGCCACATCATCATTGCTCTAGCACAAACCTTTCCATCCCTTACTGAAATCATTGTACCAGCCTCCGTCAGAGCCCCCTACCCTCAGGCCCTCCCTACCTGCCCAGCCCCATCAGGAGTCAGGGTGGCTGTGTTACTCTGTACCTTATACCTTCCCAGACTCCCTGTTAACCGCAGAGAAAGATCCAGCTCCTTAGCCAGGGAGTCAAGGCCCTTGATGTTCTAAGGCATCCATGCTCACTGGACCCCAGTCTCCCCGTGCACCTCACCCATCTTCCAGGCAAAACACTGTGGCCCTGAAAAGTCTGGGCTGTTCAGTCTTCCCATGCACTTCCTTGGCACTGGGCCTGGAAAGTCCTTCCCACAAGATTCAGCTAAAACACCCCCATCTCCATGAAGCTTCCCATTAATTCCCCATGTTGGGCCTGGGGGGTGGGTCGCTGGCTCCTTACTGCCCACTTCTGTGCACTCACATGGCACATTGACTTATGCTCAAGGCACTGCTTTGGGTCTTAGCCTGGCGGCTCCACTGAAATGAAAGCTCCTAGAGTCAGGAATCAACCCTACTTCCTTCTCTCTGTGGCACGTGGTCTGGCCCAGCGAGGAGGCACAGAAACACTTTCCTCCCTCCCTCCCTCCCTCCCTCCCTCCCTCCCTCCCTCCCTCCCTCTTTCCCTCTTTCCCTCTTTCCCTCCTTTCCTTCCTTCCTTCCTTCCTTCCTTCCTTCCTTCCTTCCTTCCTTCCTTCTTTCCTTTTTTCAACACTGTTGAGGTGTTCTTTGAAGGCTGGACAACATTCTTAAGCAGTATACCCACAGGTTGAGAACCGCTAGCAGGGTCGCCTAAGACCATCAGAAAACACAGATATTTACATTACGATTCATAACAGTAGCAAAATTACAGTTATGAAGTAGCAACGAAAATAATTTTATGGTTGGGGGTCACCACAACAAGAGGAACTGTATTAAAGGGTTGCGGCATTAGAAAGGTTGAGAACCACTGCTAGGGTTTTGTAAGCAATGAGATGGTGCTGGGAAAGCATATAGCGGGCATTTGGTAGATGGTTATTCTTCCCGCCTTCCTTTTTCAGGGAGCTCTGTTCAATGTGGGTCACTTGGGACCCATCCTCAAGAAGCAGAGAGTTGGGATCCTGCAGCCCATACAAGCATCCTGATGTGGGAAGTGAGGGCAGCAGAGAGTTCCCGAGGTCTCTGTCCTGAGAAGTGGACTGCCTGAGTCGGGTGCACAGGGGTGCCTGTCTGTCCTTCCTGCTCATAAGCCACCACAGGCCCCTGCCCCTGCCCCTGCACTCCTCACAGCCCAGCAGGGCCAGTATTGGGTGTGCCCAGCCTTGGCCCTGCAGCCAGAGGTAGGGCCAACCCCATCATCGAGCGTGGCTCTGTGCCTCAGATCCCTCTGGCATTGCCTGGGCACCGGCTTCCTGCAGACGGATGCAGGCTTGTGCCCTGTGCTGGCAGGCTCTCCCCAGTGCCAAAGGGGCCTTGGAGCCAGACCCACACCCGCTGACCCTCCCAGGGGAGACCTGATGAATGGGGACTTGTAAGAGAAGGGTCACATCTCCACTCAGGTCATAGCATCCAGGGGCCTTTCCCCTGTGGTTGGGTCTTCTCAGAGGAGGCCTTGTACCCCCTCAGACTAGACCTTCTGGGCCAGGACTGTGTCTCCCCCCTCAGACCCTTTCCAGAGCATGATTGTGTCTTTCCCCTCAGACTAACTTACTTTTTATGGCAGTCCATGTCTCCTCCTTCAGACCAGCTTCCTGGGGCAGAGCCATGACTCCCGCTCAGACTAGGGGAGGAGATGAATTACAAGAACATTCTAGAAGCACCTGGTGGTGGGGAAATCATGGCGAAGTCAAGGCCCTACAAAAGATTTCCTCTGTGTGTGTCAAATGGTAGAGGAAAGAATATAATGGCTAAAGATTGAGGAGCCAGGAGGGCCCTGTGGCACCCTAAGAATGGGCTTTTGTCCTGAAGATTATGGGGAACCAGGGAGGGGAGCAAGAAAGTCAGATGCATTCTCCCAGATCCCTCTGGCTGCTGTGCAGGCTGAGGAGATGAAAGCCTGGCTGCCAAGTGGTGGTGGGAGGATGGGAGGGAACAGGTGAAGGAAGAATTGATGGGCCTGGGGGAGGGGGAAAGACGGGGGACTCAGGCCCAGCTCCCTGGTCTCTGGCTGAGGCAGTAAAGGTGGGTCCACAGAAGGGGAGCCATGAAGTGGGCCTGCACCTGCTAAGTGCCCAGGGGAGTGCAGGTGGAAGTGTCCAGAATGCAGCCCAGGGAGAAGGTTTGCATCAGAAGTAGAGTTGGAAGAGTGGGGTCAGCAGGTAGAATTGCTGGGCACGAGGTCACCTAGGGAAAGGGGGGACTCTGAGACTGGGTTAGGGGGCACAGGAAGGAGGCACAGAAGAGAAAGCCCCCTGACCTGCCTGTTTCCTTTTCTGGAAGAGGGGAGAACACTGCTGCTTGGCCTGTATCCTTGGTGGGGTGCGGGTGGGGGCCAAAGCAGCAGATGCCGGCTGAGTCTTTGGGCTCCCTGATGGCCCATCGGCCTGGCCTGGGGACTCCAGCCCCGCCCTCCAGCCTTTCCACTCCGTACAGAGCCCTTGCGCTCCTTTGGAATTTTCCAGGTGGAAATTCCCCTCAAAGGCCCTCTTTGGCTCCACATGCTCAATGCATCTTGTCTCTGGTCCCACCACTCTGACCCCCAGCGATCCTGGGCTCCAAGACTGAACCCCCTGGAGAGCTGAATCCTTCTATCAGGGGGGCAGCGGAGTGGCCAAGGAAGGAAACAGGTCCCCTGGTGACCCCCTCATACCTCTCCCCACTCCCCACCAGTTCCAGACACATTTGCGATTTATCTTTCTCTGTTGTTTATTGTGTGGAGGCCAGGCCTTCCAGCCAACTCAGAGCTGGACCGGCCAGCCGCGGCCCGAGACAGCCGTCCCAGCCAAGCGCAGAGCAGCCCCCGCCTGCCGTCCCCTCAGCCGCCCCTGAGCCAAGCAGGCCCTAAGCTCTGGCCTGGCTGGACGCTCGTTATGGAGCCCCAGGGCCTGTCTCCCCTATTGTCTGCCCATGTTTACAGCCTTGCTCATGTTTGCCTCATGATTTTAGTCCGGGTGACGCCCCAGTCTGGATGGGGCCTGCGTGCCATCCTGCTGAGGCCTCTCTCATTGCCCAGGCCCTGGGCCCCTGGGCTCCTCATCCATCATTTCATTGAACAGCAGCAGCGGGAGGGCTCCGTGGTGAGCAGGGTTGGGGAAGGGAACCTGTGCTCTTTCTACTGCATGCTGAGTGGGTGTGTCCCCTCACGTGCATGTGTATGCACGTGTGTTTGTGCATATCATGTGTATATATACACCCATGTGTTTGTTCATGTGTGCATGTGTATGTGTGTTGGTATGTGTTCATGTGTGTGCTTGTGCGGACATGCTTGTGTGTATGCATACGCACACATGTATGTATACGTGTGGTTTGTGGGGTGTGTGACCACACATGTGTATACATGTATGCGTGGAGCTTGTGCATGCATGCACACATGCTTGTGCATGTGTGTGCATGTGCATGTATACTCTGTGTCCCTGTGTGTGTATGCATGTGTGTGCATTTTGGGATTTGAAGAGGTGCGCGTGTACATGCACACACACACACACACACACACACACACATATACACACCAGAGCCTGTCAGTTTTTGCTTCGTCTCTGCTGAAGAGATGGAGCCTGGAGAGCTAAGCATCTGACCTCCAGGCCAGGCTTCCAGGCTGGTTCACGCCTTCATAGATGTGTGACCTTGGGCAAGTCATTCACCTCCCTGGGTTTCAGTTTCCTTTTGGGTAAAGGAAGGCTGTGCTGCTGCTGGCCTCACAGCATCAGCACAGCCTTTGGGCATCTAGAAGGGCTGTGCTGGGCTCTGGCTACAGACCCAGGGCCTAGATTGTTTGATGACAAAAGTTGGTACCCCTATCTCTAGAAATTAGGGGGTTGGAGTGCTCATGTATCTTGTGGTCCTAGGTGAGGTGGCCAGGGGAGACCACAGCCAGAGGGGATTGATCTCTGGGGCAGGAAGAGGGAGCATGGGTTAGGACGCAGCCTGGCGGTGGAGCGGGTGGTGTGTAAGATGGCAGGGGCTTTGTTGATCTTGCTCATTCTTTATGGTGTGCTGACAGCCAGGCAGTGCTGTACAACTCTTCCCAAGCACATCCTGTCCCTCGGGACTGGAGCTCCAGTAGCCAACAGTGACAGTCAGATGACCACAGCTTGGGCCTCCCAAAGGCAGGTCTGGAAGTTGTAAACTCCTTGTGGCATCAATTCCCCAGAGCCACCTGCCTGGGATTCCTGCCCCAGGGTCTCCCTTCCTGAGACCTGCAGCCTCTGTGCTCCTGTGGCCTCAGGGCTTCCCCTGGCACCAGGCGTGGTTAAGACCAATGCAGGAGTGGCTCAGGGGTGTCCTGGGAGGAAGAAGGGTCACCCCAAGGACATGGAGCCCCCTAGGAGGCAACTCTCTTCTGGCCCTTCTGACCCTGACTAACCCATCACCACTGACCTGGGTAAGCAAGGCCTCCTCCAGGGACCCTCAGAGCCTGAGATGACCAGGCCCTGATGGCCTCTGCCCCGCCCACCTCCCAAGGCTGTCTTGGACCCTGAGCAGCTTCCACCTGTTTCACACCAGCCGAGGGCATTTGAGGAGCTGCCGCAGCATATTCCTGGATTGTGGAGGAAGGTACAGGGAGGGTGGGTGGCTCCTCAGTGGGTCAGGAAACCCTGCTCCCACAAATGAGCCGATCCCTAAGGGAGGCTGGAGGGGAGATGGTTCTCGTTTCTCCCTACAATAAAGCCTGGCAGCTCAGTAAAGCTCGAGTGTGCACGTGTGTGTGTGTGTGTGCACGCACACTCGAAGCCTCAGAGTCTGTCCAGAGTAACCAGAATTAGACACGCCCCATGCTCTGAGACAGGCCATGCGGCTACATCTGGGAGTCCGCGGTCCTGGCCAAGGACAGGCTCGCAGCCCACCCGGCCCCATCACACACAGAGGCCAACATCCCTCTCCAATGGCCCCTTTCAGAGAACAGAGGATCAGGGGTTGAAGGTCTTGGGAGAGCCTATAAAAGTGCCGATAAATGCATTTATGTTTCTCCAAATGACACCACAACAAACCACACTAAAGAAAGAGACAGTGTTTCACGCATCTTAAATCATGGTCATGGGGACTGTGCAATTAATTCCCATTTATCATCTTTCCTGTGCACAAGAGACGTCCCTGTCTCAG
Organism: Plecotus auritus; assembly: GCF_963455305.1. Lineage (NCBI taxonomy): Eukaryota > Metazoa > Chordata > Mammalia > Chiroptera > Vespertilionidae > Plecotus > Plecotus auritus. Next base: position 90,944,743 of record NC_137774.1, on the reverse strand, counting down.
ACCAGCCCCCATCGCTCACCCCACCCGCACACAGCTCCGTTTCAACCAGACGCTCATAAATCTGTTGTGCTTGTTCCACACGAGCTGCCTGGGAAAAGGCCCCATTTGCCGCGTCTGCTCCTCTGTCCAAACGTTCAACGCCTTCGATAGTTTATGGTTTCACGTTATTGACTTGGCTTCCCAGGTCCCCTGTGGTAGGCGGCTGTTTGAGAAAGAGGCGAGAGGCGTGAGTTGACCTCAGGTTCACCCCCCTTGCCTTGCCGGAGCAGGGAGAGCCATTGCAAAAGCCCTGTAGCTTCCCAGGGGCCCGTGGCCTCCCGTGGCAGCTCCTGGGGGACCACAGACCCTGACCAGAGGCTGCCCTCGGTGCCCTGAGTTCACCCCATCCTGCGGACCCAGGCCTGTTTATCAGCTTCCGGAACTTGCATCCCAACACCTCAGCTTCTGCTTCCCTCTCCAGCCCAGCCCTGCTTTTTCCAAGGACATCGCCTCCCACCGCCTCCAAGGGAACGAATGAGGCCAGTGTGTCCTGGAAGCAAAATGTCCAGGTGGAGAGAAAGCTGTGCAGGGCAAGTGCCCAGGCTGGTGTACTCCTCACTGAGGACACAGATAAAGGCCAGGCTGATCTTCAGATGGCATGTCCTGGAGAGGGGATCTCAGTTGTTAAATGTTTTGACCGAGGCCCTGAATGAGGGGCACCTGCCCTTGCCCCGAAGGAACTGCTGTGAGGAAACAGACGGGTAACTAGGTAACTATGATTCCAGGGGTCAGCGGTGTCAGCAGGACGTGGGGCTCCGGGCATCACCTGCCTCTGTCTGAGCTCCTGGAGAAGGCACTATCTTAGTTAATCCCCGAAGGACTCACAAGAAACACCAAAAGTTTACGGTGACAGTTGGGAGGGGAGCGGGGGTGGAACCTTCAGGCAGGAGGAACAGCATGTGCAAAACGGCTAGTGTTGTTCACGAACCAGGGGAATGGAGGCTGGATGTTGACTGGGGCCAGCTGTGAGCTGAGGCATCTGCCTTAGAGAGGTTGGGGTATGCCTTGAGGGTGGCACTTTAAGCCCAGGAGTGACATGGAAAGGTTTACATGTTTCCCAAAACATCCTTTAGTGCAGAGAGTGGATTGGAGGAGGAGTAAGATTGGTGGAAGTCACCCTCCCTCACACCATACACAAAAATTAATTCAACATAGATCTAGACCTACCTGTAAGAGCTAAAACTATGAAACTTCCAGAAGAAAACATAGGGGGAAAGCCTTAATTACCTTGGGTTTGGCAAATATTTCTGAAATACAAAAAGAACAAACAATAAAAGAAAAAAAAATCAACAAATTGGATTTCATTAAAATGAAAAACTTCAGCTCCTCGAAGACACTATTAAGAAAGTGATAAAGGGGGAGAAAATGGGAGATATCTGTAATATCAACAATAAAAATATATTTAAAAAAAAGAAAATGATAAAGGAAAGGCATAGACTGGAATTTTTGTAAAACACAAATCCAACTAAGGAATTGTATCTGGAATATATGAAGAAATTTTAGACCTAAAAAAAAAGCAAAAACTGGAACTCTCAATCACAGCTGGTGGAGTGTAAAATGGGGTGACCACTTTGGAAAACAGTTCCTTAAAATGCTACCACACCTACCACATGACCCAGCCATTCCACTTCTAGGTATTGCCCAAAAGAACTGAAAGTATCTATCCACACACACAAAATGATGCATGAATATTCATAGCAGCTTTATTTGTAAGAGCTCAAAACTGAAAACAACCCAAATGTCCATCAGTGGGTGAATGGATAAACAAATTGAAGAATATCATACAGTGGACTATGGTTTGGTGATAAAAAAAAAAAAAAGAACCATTGATACATGTCACAGCATAGATGCATCTCAAAATAATCATTCTGAATGAAAGAAGCCGCCACCGCCACCACCACCCCAAAAAAGAGTATATAAAATCCTAGAAAATGCAACGGATCTATAGTGAGTAGTTTGGGAGACATCATGGGAGGCCAGAGGGAGGGATTACTAAGAAGCAGGAGAAAACTTTTGGGGATGATGAATGATGTGTTCATTATCTTAAAAGTAATGATGGTTTCATGGGTGTATACATATGTCAAGACCTATCAAATTGTACATTTTAGATAATTGCTATTACTGTATGTCAACTGAACCTCAATAAATCTGTAAAAAACAAGCCAACATACAAATTACAGCAGGCAACCAGGGAGGCATGGGGTTAGTGATGTCCAGACCATAGCTGACAGATTAAATACATGATCATTTGTTCACTCACTCACTCCCACACCCACTGATCCCTTGCTAAATTGTAAGTCCCATAAAGGCAGCAGTGAAGTCTGTCTTGCTCACCCCTGTGTCCTGATGCCCACCCAGCTTGTAGTAGGCACTGGGTCAGAGAAAAGTGAATTGTCTCAGGAAGAACTTGGCCAGATCTAAGGATGTGTGAGGAGGCTGAGGAACCAAAAATAACTCTGGTATTTCCAGATCAAGTATGTACTGCTGGGGTTCTGGTTTGGAAAGGAGGGACAAGTGGGGATGCTTCAGTCTTGGGGATGCTTTAGTCGTGGGGATGCTGAGTTTGTGGTACTGGGGAACAGAGTGTGGGGAAAGATGCTGGAGTGAAGGATTTGGGAGTCACCAGTATCTCTCCAAGTGGTTCTTAACATTGGCTGCATATTAGAATGAAAACTGAAAGTTTAAAAAAATACTGATGCTTGGGCCCCACCCCTAGACCAATAGAATCTCTGAGGATGCTTAGCTCTGGAATTTTTCTAAAGCTCCCACAGCATTCTACCATGCAGACAGAGTTGATAACCCTCACTATGGATGGTAATTGTCATCATGGGAGAAGATGAGCTCCCCAGAGCAGGGAGTGGGGCATGAGAGAGAAGAGGATTTGGGACTAAACCTCAAGGAGCCCCAACTTTAGGAGATGGAAAAGGGAGAGTAGTGAGAGATTGGGAGTAGCTGGAGAGATAGGCAGAAAATCAAGAGAGTGGTCATAGAATATAAGGGAAAAGGGATTCATGGAGAGGGAAGTTGAAACTTGTGTCAAGTACTGTAGCAAAATGGAATAAAAGGAAGAATATAAAGGATCCATTGGATTTACCAACAAAAAGGTATCAGGAACATGGAGGGAACTATTTTGGTGGAAGAGGGATGACAGAAGCCAGACTGGAGGGGATGGAGGAGAAAGTGGGAGGTAAGTAGTGGAAACAGTGAACTCTTAAAACAACTTTGCTTTGAAGTGGAGCAAAGTGTGGAGGTAAGCCAGAGTTGGGGGTTGTCAGGCAGGGAGTGACTTAGCCATGTTTAATCGCCGATAGAAAGGAATCCAAATGGAATAGAATAGAGTCTAGCAACAGAAGTTGCCCATGCAGTCACTCGATTTATGACAAAGGCACAGATACAATTCTATCCAATAAATGCTGGCACACAAACGTTAGTTCAAGATGGATTACAAAGCTATATATGAAAGCTAAAACTGTGAAGAAGTTGTAGGAGAATATCTTTATAACTTTGGGATAGGCAAAAATTTATATTTAAAAAACATGACACAAAAAGCACCAGCCACGAAAGAAAAAAATATATACTTTCATAAAAATTAATTTGCACATCAAATGACACCACTGAAGACAAAATTAATGTATGGTTATTACAAATCATATCAAGGGTTCTGAGTAACTGGGAAAGGGCACCAGGGAACTTTCTGGAGTGATAGAAATGTTCTGTGTCCTGAGAGGGGTGAGGGTTACATAAGTGTATGCATTTTTCTTTTCTTTTAAAAAAGATTTAAAATTTTAAATCGATTACACTATAACATCTTATAAATTTAAGGTGTATAACATGTTGATATGATATATTTATATATTGCAATATGATTGCCATTGTATGAATAGCTAGCACCTCCATTACATCACATAATTATTTCTTTTTTGTGGTTGGAATATTAAGATCTAGATTCTTAGCAAGTTTGATGATTATAATACAATGCTGTTGTCTATATTCACTATGCTGTGCATTACATCTCCTGGGCCTATTTATTGTAAGTTTGTAACATACGCATTTTTCAAAACAAAGATTAAACTGTATAATTGAGATCTGTGCATTTAATTGTTTTCAATATAAAAAGATAGAAAAGAAGGAAACACACCATTAAGAAAGCGAAAGGCAAGCCATAGTCCAGGAGAAGATATTTGCAATACATATATGTGATTTTTTTAAAACTTACATCAATTCTATATAATAAAAGCCTAATATGCAAATCGACCAAACTACAGAACGACCAGTGGAACAACCAGTTGTTATGATGTGCACTGACCACCAGGGGGCAGACGGTCAACACAGGAGCTGCCCCTAGCCCACAGGCCTTAGGGCAGCCAAGGTGGGTACCAGTGAGGCCCCTGCACCCCTGATCGCCCTGCCGGTTGCTCCATAGAGGGAGGCGACCGATGGTGGCAGTGGGGGCTGGGGCAAGCGAGCAGGCCGCACCAGGCCAGCCAAGGCCGGTGCCAGTGGGGACCTCCCAATCACCCTGCTGGTCGCCCCACAGATTGGCCCTGATTGCCGGCCAGGCCTAGGGACCCTACCCGTGCATGAATTTTGTGCACCAAGCTTCTAGTAATATATAAAGTGGAATCTCACTTCAGGCTAAAACTTGGGCCCCTCAGCTCAGCATTCAAGGTCTCTGTGGCCCACTCCATTTGCCTTTCTAGCCCATTGGACCAGATGTGAGCCTATGGGGGCTGTGGGGGATCTGGAGGGGTATGGAGCTGAGCACACACTCACCAGGCAGGCTTTGGGGATGCCAGGGGAGGCTATGGAAGGCCCAGAGCACTGTCCCAGGAGTGAGACAGATCAGACAAAGCATGAGTGAAGTGTGGAGTAGAGGTAGGGTGGCTGCAGGGGATGGTCCATTGGGTCTGCCCACTGATGCACATGGCCTGAGGGGGGTGGGCGAAGGGTCGGGCCACTCATTGGTAGACACATCTGACTTTCTGGGGAAGAGTTGGGGAGGGGACATGCCAGCATGAGTGGGCCTGGGCCAAGGAAGTGGGAGTTCAGCCTGGACTTTAATCCTGGTGGGGAAGCTGAGGCAGAAGCCTGGATATGTGGACAAGGCTATGCAGTGGGTGAAGGGAAAAGGGAAAAGCCTGGGCCACGGGAGAAGTCAGCCAACTATGGGGGTGGAGTTGGAAGGTCTCAGGCTAAAGGACTATTCCCCAGCTTTGGGATGCGGGAAAGGTGCTGGGGCAAACCTCATTTGTCAAGCAGCCCCGGGCACCATCCTGTGGTAGATTCTGTGTCAGGAGGGTCTTGACAGGAGGTCAGTGATACATCCAAAGGGATGAACAGAAGCGACTTTAAGGAAGGGAGTGTGAGCAGAAGCCGGGGAGGGGAGGCAAGGGAGGCAAGAAGAGGTGCTGAGGTCAAGCTGTGATCAGCCTGCCCCCAGGCCTGGAGGGGCACAGAAAGGGAAGGTGGTACCAGGGCCCAGCAAGAGGTGGGACCATGCAACAGGACCCCCAGCCCCACCACAGCAGCTGAGATCCTGGGGAACAGCCACTGGCAGACCTATGACGAGGCATGAAGAAAGCCGGGAGTAAACACCCCATTTCTCCCTCCTGCCCTGCTCTCACAAGCACCTTATATGTATCTCTCGGTCATCATTCTTCACTTTTAGTCCATTTTATGGAGAAGGAAAGTGAAGGACAGCAGTGAGGGGACCTGCCCACAGCCATTCACAGTTGGTAAGTGGCCAAGTCACTTGTCTGGGACCTTGACCTTGGCACTCAGGGCAAACCTCCAAGGCATTCCTTGCTCAGAGGATGCAGAAGGTGTGGCAGCCCCAGGTTGTGCATGGGCCGTGGTTAAAGCTAGCTCTGAGGACCCAGAGCTAGCAAGGTGATTCCCTCAGGATGGTGACCTCAGCCCTCTCCTGACTCTGAGCCACGGTCCTGAATACCCAGGGCCCTGAATAGCGTCTGGACCCCCTCTGGCGGCTCCCCTCGAGGCCATGGCTGGACACCAGCCCATCACGTGGCCTGTGCTGACAGATGGGGTGTCTCTGGTGCGCCAGCGGCTGCCGCTAAGTGGCTTCCTGGCAGGGAGTCAGGGGTCACCTCATCGCTGCTCTGCTCAAACAGCACTGGCCTCTTCGGGGCGCCTCCCACGTCTGTCTGCTAGGATCGGGTGTGTTTAGTATCAACTCTGGGATCCAGTCTCTGTCTGGCAACTCTCTGGGGAGTGGCCTTAGAAACCTGTGGCCCCTGGGGCAGATGGACTGTTGGCTAGAGGGGCCCAGGGAGAAAGCCGGAGAGTCTTGCCCCCATGTTCATGGTGTACCCCACATACAGGGCCACTCTGTGTCCTGGGCTCCTATGTTCCACACTCTGGCCAGTGGTATCCAGGCCCCTGGCTCTGGGCCTCTGCTCTGGGCAAGCCCTTGATCTCAGTATTTTTCTTTTTGCAATGTGACCCATCGAGGCCCATCTAGGGCTTGGGGGAGTGGGTGAGCCTGTGTCCAAGCCACTGTCCAAGACTATAGTCCCAGTCAGTGAGGCCACTGGTGCAGGTGGTGATCACGGGTCAGTTCTAGGGCCAGCACCACCACCTCAGCTGAGGAATCCTGGGCAAGTCCATTCCCCTGCCTAGGGCTCCACTGTCTTTGGAAAAAGTGAGGAGAGAGCCGAGTACATAGCAGGACTTCGGCAGCCCCTGAGACATCTGAGTCTGGATGTGCGTGTCACTGCGAAGCTGCTCTGCCCTGCTCTCTCAGCAGTCCTTGGCTGGCCCCCTGCTGGGGGATCACACACAGCCCAGCCAGGAGGGGAGATAAGTTTGGTGCAGAGTGATGAATGCAACTAGAAGACATGTCCGGATGAAGGGGAAGCAGGGACAAGGTGGGGGTCAGGGAAGGCGTTTTGGAGTGACGTTGGATCTGGTCCATGAGACGAGCAGGGATATCTCAGGTAGAAAGGAGGCCATTGAACAAGTATTCCAGATGGACGGACCAGCACACTGGACAGGGAGGGTTATTATGTGCTCGGGAAACAGCTGTGGCTCTCCATGGTCAGAGCAAAGGGTGTACGGGGTCGGGTGGCAGAAAGTCTGCTGGAAAAGTGGGAGCCTGAGGACCAGGGAGCCAGGGTGGTGAGTGGAGGCAGGCAGTACAGAACATTCTGGAAACCAGGAGGGGATGGCTAACTGGGAAGGGACAGGAGTATCTTCTCTCTAGGTATGGCCTGGATCACCCAAGCAGCTGTTAAAATGCAGATTCCAGGCCTGTAGCTCCATAGCTACAGCGGGTGGGCTGCGGAGAAATCGGGGGGAGGTGGGAGACAGCCTGGTCAGGACCTGGGGAAGTTTGGGGGCCATTTGCAGAGAGCAGCTGAGGCCAGGGGTGAGCCAGGCAGGCAGGCCCTGGGGAGACCACCACAAGCCCCACTCTGTTAGGCTCCTGGCTCAGGGTACAGGTGGGCACCCTGCATGTTTCCCAGCAAGCAGATGGCCCATTTACCTCCACTTCTTCCTCCCAAGGTAAGGAAGGGACGGGTCTGAGCTTCTAGGGTCCCTGATCTGGGCTGGGGCCCTGAATCCCTTCAGTGAGAAGCTTGTCCCACAGCCGGTTGGCAGAGCCCTGTTCAGGTGACACTCGCTCTTTGTCTGCTTCTCAGCAGGGGAAGGTGCCCAGGTTGGTGTCCAGCTTGGTTGATATCCAAACTGGGTCAGCAGTGCCAGCCACCCATCTGGGCCCAGAGTTCCAGGGCTCCTCTGAGAGAGGCCAGGATGGACAAAGGCTCAGGGGCAAGGAGCTGGCACTGTGGTTGGCAAGGCCCTGGGAATAAATAGCTTGTCCACCTCTTGCAGGCAGAGGCTCATCTAATGTTCAGAGGTGTGGATGGGTTGTGCTGGGCCAAACCCAAGACCCAGCTGAGCCAGGGTGGCAAACCCCATGCTGCTCCAGACAGTCAGGGGCTTGGTGAGTTTGCATATGGAAATGAGGCATTCCTCAGATCACACAGGCTTGGATTTGAAATAATCCCAGCTCACGGATGGCTGGGGGGCTGAGGAGGCCAAGGAGGAGGGTGGGGCGCAGGGACAGGGCCCAGGGAGGGTCTGGGAGCTCTGAGAGGGGCTTGCATCCTGAACCTGGGGATCAGCCAAAGCTTGGCCCCGAGCTGAGCTCCCTGGGTGCCTGGCACCAGCTGAGGCTGGGGGGTCTGGCCTCTTCCAAAGCCCTCCTTGTCCACAGCGGTTGGGCGGGTGGGCGGGAGGGTGAGGGGGGCTGGGCGCGGCAGCTCATATCTTCCCCGTTACTTCATTCATTTTGCTCCCACTGATCCCTTGTTTATCTCACTGGGAACGCAGCCGCGGTGCAAGCTGGGGCCAAGAGAAGGGCCTGAGCCTGGGCCACCTCCAAGAAAGGCCAGCCCCACTCACCCACCTCCCTTACCTGGGTCTCTGGGCTGACCATGCCCAGGGTTGGCCATCTCAACACCAATCCTACAGGGAGAGGCCAGCTCTGAGAACCCCTGACATGGAGCCCGGAGGCCACGTTCTGTACCAGGCTGAGAACTGACCATCCCTGGGCCTTGCTTTCTCTATCTGTGAGTTGAAGGTTGTTCTAAATGACCTTTGAAAATGCTTGTTGTCATCAGCAATAAAGCTCCCATCTCATAAGCACCCATCCCTTGTCTAGCCTGTGCTGGCCTGGAGGTCCCTACTTTCACTTGAGGCTCACATGTCTCCATGGACTAGCAGGACTCCACCTTAGAGAGGAGACTGGATTTAGGGGCATCCTTGGGTAGGGCTGAAGGTAGAGACCAGGCTGGGAGAAGACCCTGTGAGACGGGTGGGGGTGCAGCAACATAAGAAGGCGGAGCTGCCATTGGCAGGGGTGTGAAAGCCAGCAGGGCCAGTATCTGAAAATGATCTTCAAAAACTGGCCAGAAGGATATTCCAGGTCCCTACCATATGTTCCTGTTGCTGGTCTTGATCCCATCACCAAACCTGTCTACCTCAGAAAATCACCCCCTCAGGTCAGTGGGTGGGCACTTGGCCTTCAAGCAGGCTGGTCTGAGCCCTTGTCCTTGGTCAATGATGCTCAAGGACACTACTGCCAAGAAGGGGCTGGTCAGATGTGAAAACTTAGGCTCAGAGAAGCTGATTGAGTGTTTAGGATACACAGCTGTGAGTGGCAGGGCTGGGATCCAATCACAGCTGGTCTGACCCAGAAGCTTGCCCACCATCTGTCTGGCTCCACCATCCAGAAGGGTGTGAATTCAGGCCTGGTACTAGGCCCAGAGCCTCAGTGCCCTCTTGTCTTCTTTCCCCCAGTGACTTGGTTTCCAGTCTGCGAAATGGGGTGGGTGGGTCCAACTCCAGGCCTATTTCTGCCCCCTGCCCTGGAGCCTTGAGGAGGAATGAGGTCATATTTGTCTAGGGGCTGGAGCGTCTTGGAAGGAGAAAGCTCGGCAAAGACAAGAGCCCATTGTCCCCCCTTCTCCGGACCCCTGCCAGTTCCCGCCCCACTCACCAGACAAAGCCAGCCCTGCCTGCAGGCTCCAGAGGCCACCATGTGCCAACAGGGGGTGACTCAGTACTCCCTCCCTTCCCATTGATTGACACTGTCTGGAATTCCCACCATCACAGCTTTGTTGTGGTGCCACAGAGGAGAAGGCAGCAAAAGAAGGAAGGCTCGGGGGTCCCAGCTTGGGGATTTCACACTAGAGGGTTACAGTGAGTTTGAGAGAGGGGTCGGACAATAATAAGCAAGAAGAACTTCCAGCAGCCTTGGTATGAAACTCTTATAAACATTAGCTCAGTGAATGCTCACAGCACCTGAGGGGACATTGCTGTCATTGCCCCCATTTTACAGATACAGAACACTTACCCTAGGCCACCCAACTCTTAACTAGTAGATATGGATGGAACAGGTGGCTCTTGAGCTGGTGTTTATGTGGTTCTCAAGAATTCTGCAGGAGGGTCCAGGATGAGCAAGTGGAGGCTGGACTAGGGAACAGAGAAGAAGAAGGTCAGATTCTGAAGCTCACAGTGGATGGATGGGGGATGTGGGGCAGTTCCAACAGGGATGTGGATGCCTCCCTTCTGAGTCCATGGACCAGGTCACAGTCCTTCTTTGTTGTAGAATAAAGAGGTTGGGGAACTCGGTTCTTCCCCAGCTAAGGCTTGGGAAGGCTCCTTGGCCTCTGGCATTGTGAAGGCAGGATAAAGGATACTCAAGCAATTTCAATGCTTTGAAACACCTAATGGGGCCACACATGGGCAGGGCGGTTTCTGGCCTAGAGACACCCCTCTTTCTGGCTTCCCTGCAGCTCTGAGGCCCATGGAGCTCTGTCAGCAATTAGCCAGGCAAGACAAATAACAGCTCAAGCTTAACATGTCCAAGAGTAAACTCTTGATTTCCTCCCCAACCTGTTCCTCCCTGTGTCTTCTCCGTCTCAGGAAATGGCACCATCGTCTGCCCAGTTGCTCAGGCCAGAAAACTGGGAGGCATCCTTGGATCCTCCCTCCCCTCACCACTCACATCGATCCATTGCCAAGACTTGTCAATTCTAGCTCCAAAATAAATCCCAAATCCACTTCCCTCACTTCCCACTGCCACCACTGCATTCAAGCCACCACTGGCTCTCCCCTGGACAGCAATGTCAGCTTTCTGCCTGCTTCCCCTCTGCCCGCCCCAGCCCAATCCCCCACAGAGCCAGAGGAATTGGCTTAAAATGTAAATCAGATCCCACCCTTCTCCCATTGATTTCCTATTGCATTTGAAGCAAAATTGACACCCCTCAATGGCTATGAAGTCCTCTGTGACCTGGCACTACCTCAACTTCTTCCACTGTCCCAGCACTGTCTTCTCTTTACATCAGTACCTTTGCCTGGAAGGTCTTCCCTGCAGTTCCTCCCCCAGCTGGTTTGTTCTTGTCCTGAAGCTCTTGGCGTGTATCTCACTTTCTTTGCCACCCCAAACTAGGTCTCCCCCAGGCCATTACCTTAGAGCCTCTTGTTTGTCTCCCAGGAATTTATCTTAATTTATAATTATGTATTTGCCCTTTGTCTCTGAAACCAAACTGTAAAATCCATGAGGGCAGAACCTTGCTCACCACTGTGTTCCTGGATGGCACTCAAATCTCTGTTGAATGAATTAACCACTAAAATAATAGCAGCAGCTATGGTACACTGAGCATGTCCAATTCTCTCTTATTTTGAATATAATCACCTCAACCACCCAGAGAGGTAGGTAGTATCAGTGTTCCCCATTTTTCAGATGTGGAAACTGAGGCTCAGAAGCTAGGATTACACAGTATCACACAGTCACCCAGTATCACACAGCCAGGACATGGCAGAGCCAGGTTCAGAACCCAGGTCAGTCAGATCAGAGGTCTGACCTGCCAGCCACGATGAGGTCTCAGTGACACACTGTAATCCACACCATTACTATATTCCATCAAGTCTCAGAGGTCACTCAATGAAAGATGCACCATTGTTTCGTGGCCCTTTAAGGAAGGCTAAAAACATGACATGCCATACCAATTTCAAAGATGTGAAAACAGTGGTTTGGGGGAATTGATGACGTATGGTATTTGGGGAACAAAACCCCTTCAATCCTTCGGACACAAAGGACAAAGGAATAGATGGATTTCTCAGCAGTGCTGAGGGATATAGCCACCTGGGAGCTAAGAGAAGCCCTGCCTTTGGCCCTGGAGAGTTCCAGGTGATACGTGTGCTGGATGCTGTGATGAGGGTGCTTAGGACTTCCTGGGTATTTGAGGGGGAGACCCCAGCCCTGCTGGGAAGGCAGTGAGGGAGAGGAGCATCACGGACTTCATGGAGAAGGGAGCATCTAAGGCAGATCTCAGAGGAGGAGCAGAGGCTAAGCAGGCTGATAGGGTGGGAAGTGCGCCAGGCAGAGGGAGGAGCCCGTACAAAGGCCTGGAGCACATCTTCTCCTGTGGGAAATGGCGTGTAGCTCACTGTGGCCAAAATGGAGGAGAGAGTAGGCTGGGGGTGTCTCGGGTGGATGGTAATGGTCTTTCAGGGCTGGAGAAAGAGTTGAGGCTTCATCCTACAGAGAAGGAAACCCATGAAGTCATTAGGCAGCGGAGTGACAAGGCCACCTATGTAAGTTGGAAGGATGGAGTGAGGGACGACAGGAAGCTGAAGGCAGCGTGGAGGCCTGGGAATGTCTAGGGCAGTGGTCGGGAAACTGCGGCTCTGTTGACTAATGGTCTAGGGAGATGCTGTCAGGAATCCCCAGTCACCTTGGGCTGGATGGGGCAGTGAGGGGCACCGGGAGGAGGCTGGGCAGGGGGCATCTTCTCCCCAGGCCTGGGAATGTCCGGGACGGCAGAGAGCCCGCCGGAGCTGGTGAAAGGCCCACTTACCATGACAGATGGGGGCCCCGTCAGGCCGCGCCAATTAGGCAAGATGGAATGCCAGGGCAGTGCTATAAATAACTTGGCGGCCGACCGGCCCAGGAATGTAAATGGTGGTGTTGAACAAGCAGGAGAAAATGTTCAGTTCAGACAGGATGGGCTTTTTGTGTGTTTAAAAAACATGTTCTTCCCGCCACGAAGGATTAAAATTGAGCAGTAAGGAGACTGGGTTCCCAAAAGCTGGCTACTTGTCCAGTCAGAGACAGGAGCGAAGGCTCATAAAGTCAGAGTTTGGGGGCAAATCCCTGGAAAAGTCAATACATGAGGAGCTCAGAAAAAGCCTGAACCTCATTTGTAGCCTTGTCCCTGGTCAGAGGGGCGTCTGGATGAGGCCGTGCACTAACCATACAGTTTGAGGACACACAGCCCAGCCAGATGTTGGGTATGCCACTCTGGAGTAGAGGTGTCTTCCAACACCGGGCTGCTTCCCAGAGCTCTTCGTTCTATTTCGGGTGTAGCCCGACAGGGTGTCATGTGCTGGGGTGAGGGCTCAGCTGCTCTTCAAGGTCAGAGACAGGAAAGCCTGGCTTTCATTTGGGGTCATCAATGAGTGAAGCTGGGACATCCTCAGCGGTACATCTGGAGATGTGGGTCCCACCTGTCTTAACATTCTTTGTAAATTTCAGAGCAACATTCACCCACATGATTAACCATCCGCCTCAGGGCCTCATTTATTTTGAACCACAAGATTGCAGGATGACATGCAGGAGAAGAGGGCCAGTAAACAAGGGATGTGTGTGTGTGTGTGTGTGGTGGTGGTGGTGGGGGTGCCCTGCAGCATTAGTAACACCTCTCACTGCTCAGAAAGGCCACCTGTGTAGGGGGCTTTGAGCAGCCCAGAAGCCCTCAGTCAAGCTCTGAGAGTGGAATATACACACTTAGAGGGGACATGAGGATGCCCAACATGGGAGGGACCAGGTGGGAGGTTCCAGGCTGGTTAATGGAATGGAGTGCCTACAGCCCAGGATGAGCCAGGCCTGCAGAAAACTTCAAGACAACAGGAAAGTACCCTGTGGTGGTGGACCCTGCTCTGTGTGTCCAGGAGGAGGGGCTTAGAATTGGAAAGGACACGCCCTCTCTGGGGAAGGAAGAGGCAAACGGGTAGCCTATGTGAATGAGGGAATGGGGGGTAGGAACAGAGTTACATCAAGCAAATTCTCCTCCCCTGGCCCAAAGCAGCCCACTCAGGAGCAAGGCAGAGAGGGTGGGTCAAGAAGCTTACTGGAGTATGTGAGGGGATTGTTGAGGAACTGATCCAGCTGGCAAATATTGATTGCCATCCTATTCTGTGCCAGGTGCTGTGCTCAACTCTGGCCAGACGAGTCCCTGGAGGTGGGGAAGGGGTTCTGGCCTCCAGATGGGATGAGGGCTCAGCCAAGCTCCAGACAAAGCTTGGAACAGAACTCAAGTTCTAGGCTGAAGTTCTGAGTCTGGGAGGGTGAACTCAGGCAGATGTTGAGGGGTAGGTGGGGCTAGACCAATTGCAGGGGGGTAAGGGCAAAAGTAGACCCAGGGAGCAGAGGTGAAGGTCAGCACTGCTCCCTGGAGACCCCTGAACGGTGGTGGAGCCTGGGGAACAGGGCTGAACATGCAGGTGAAGGGAGGACAAGACCTGCATCCTTGCCATTCCTCTTTCAGGGCCTGTAGACAGGGCTCAGAGTGGGTGCAGATGCGCGGTATGGCTTGGGCTGGAGAGGGGTCTAGGGTGGAGATATGGGAGGCAGCAGGAGCTGTAGCAGAGCAGTGGGCTCCTTCTGGGCCGGTCTGGTCAGCCTCAGGCTTCACTGCCTGGTGAGTTCTGGCAGGGCCCTCGGCTGCCACACTGTGAAGTAAGTTGGCCACCCAAAGAGGCCCAGGCTGTGCAGGCAGATGGTGTCCTGGCCTGTGCTCAGCTGCTGGCTATATCTGCCCAGTGAATTTGCACGTGCCTACGTGTGTGCAAACATCTCAGCAACTCCCCAAGGGAGCACTTTTTCAGGAGAACAATGGAGTGTGTGACGTCAAGAGAAGATGTGCCAGTGGACATGCAAGAGGGTGTGAGTGCAAACCAGGGATTTAGTCAACAACTAAGGATGTAAGTGTGCCCTGGGGGTGCAGCCTGTGTGAGCACCCAAGGGCTGCCAGGGGCAACGTGACAGTAGTTTGTTGGTATCTATTTCCTGGTCCTCAAAGATCATTTCCACTGCTGGTCACTGTGACTTCGTCCCCAATGGCCACTGCTAGGGGAATGCCACTCTTCCCCCTCCTCCCCTCCCCTGACACCAATACCCCCATCTTAGCCAAAAACATCCATCTTTTCCTTGTGTTTTCTTCTATTGTTTGGAAACTTATAAACCTCTCAGGAAGTTTTAGAAACATTAAAAAAAAACTTATGAATGCTTTTCCAGAGGGTAAGATAGACCTCACTATTTTCTACTAGCTACTGTAGAATTTTATTACTTATTTACGTAAGTTTTAACTCTGTCATCTGCCTAGCAGTAATTTTAGTGTTAAATAGAAAATGTTAGCTAATTTCCTCCCACCCTGAATTACTGACTCTTCAATTCATTTTATAATGCTTGCTTTACCATGTGTTGCATTTTATATGTAATTGCCCTTGTATCTATTCCAATGGTATGTATTTCTGATCTTATTCTAGTACCACACTGTTAAATTATTGTTCTTTTAGAACATGTTTTATTGAAGGCTTTATAGCACAGTAGTTAAGATTATGGCCTTTGAAGTCAAACTGATTGGGATTTATATGGGAACTTTGCCATTTAATAAATGTGTGATCTTTTACCTCACAGTTCTTCATCGGTAAAATGGAGTATTAGGAAACTCTAAAACAGGGGTCCTCAAACTTTTTAAACAGGGGGCCAGTTCACTGTCCCTCAGACCGTTGGAGGGCTGGACTATAGTTTAAAAAAAAAAACTATGAACAAATTCCTATGCTCACTGCGGGCCTGGGACAAGTCGGCTGCTAAGCAGGACAGGCAGCGGCACCCGGCGGGCCGGATAAATGTCCTCGGCGGGCCGCATGTGGCACGTGGGCCATAGTTTGAGGACCCCTGCAAAAGGTATATCCTCACAAGTTCAGAATTAACTAAGAGAGAATAGGAATCAGACAGAGATAAACATCAGCCTTATTACTGTGTATTTCTGTCCACTACCTCCACTAGTATTCAACATTGTGCTGGAGGGCCTAACCACTGTAATAAGGCAAGAAAAGGGAATAAAAGGTATGATGATTGGAAAACAAACCAAGAAACACAAGACCTCTGACCTCAGCCCCAGGTGTCCCCTCCACCTAGCCAAGCAGAGCCTTCCCCAATGAAGTTACTACAGAGCACAACATAAAATACAGATGTTCGGGGGCGGGGGGCGGGCGGGGGCAGAAACAGCAGCGGAGAGAGGACAGGAATGTCCTCTAGCTGAGGTCCCTTCACATAGAAATATGAGGTGGAGGTGGTGGTGGAGACTCCCCCAGGGACGATCTCACATAGTAGTGAGCATTTGGTAAGATAATGCCCATGAGGCACTCAGAACGGGCCCAACATAGTAGGTGCACAGTAAATGCTGCTCTTGTTACCAATATATGGAGGGTCTTATTCCATTTCAATTCTCCCCTTTCCTGAATATCTAAAAAAAATGATCACCTCTTTCCTGAATTTCTAAAAAAATTATCCAGAAGAAATATAGGATCATTTGGTGGAGTTCTAAGAAAAAGCCTTCCAATTCTGTTTCAGATGAAAAGGTGTATTAGTGGTACAATTGGTGAAATTTGAAGGTCTGCAAATTAATGTTAATTTTCTGGTTTTGATCATTATGTGATGGATATAGAAGATAATCACATTAATGTAAGTCTAAATTTATTTTTTAATAACAGGAGTACTAATAGAGCTTAATTTCTAACTCCTCTTTTTAAAAAGAGAGAGAGAAAGAGAAAGCCCTCCGTTCCCTGCCCTCTCTGCCCACATTGCAATAGGTGGGGTGGGGGGGACTGGGAGTTAATCCCGGGACACAAGTGACAGTGAGACCCAGAGAAATGGAAGCTAATGCTACCGAGGGGTTGAGAGTCAAGTGCATGATGAGGGTAGCAGGGTCTGGTTAGGGTGGGTAGAAAGGCCAACAGATTCAGGAGAATGTGAATCTGAGATAGAGTCAGCTGTGAAGGACTGAGGTGGGTTGGAGGGGGATTGTGAGCAGGTTGTGGAGGGAAAAGAGGTTCCAAGAAAGCCATGTGGGCTTCCAGGAGTGGTGGCATGAGCATAGGACGTGAAGACCAAAGCCTAGGGAGGTGCGATCTTCTGGGGGCTGAGCCTAGGACCTGCGGTGAGGGTCCTGGTCCGGGCTGTAGCTCCGCCACCAGCCACTGTGTGACCCTGGGAAAGCGGCCAAACTCCTACGGGCCTCCGAGCCCCTCTGTCAAGTGGGGGCCTTCTCCACGCCATGCTGCTGCGAATCTCTTCCCTGGCTGGAGTGTTCCCAGGCCCCTAGCCCACTCCTCCTCCCCCCAGACAGCCTCGGGCCTGCTTCTGCTTCCCATTTTTCTGCAGAAGAGAAAGGCTCAGTATCGGGGCTCCCTCTCTCCCTGCACACCACCCTGTGTCCACCAGGCCCCACTGCTGGGAGAGCAGCTCCTCTCCTCTTTGGCCCCACTGCCCCCTCTGCTTTTCGTTAGTGCATTGTTCAGCCAACCCTCACATCCCCTGGCTGCACCTGGTCCTCTCCCAGTCCCTGGGAACACAAAGGGAAATAAGCCAGAGACCCACTCGCCTGGAGCTCACAGCCTGGTGGGAAATCTGTGCACAGTCAGGCCCTCTCTTTATGCTCATTCATTCTAAAAATGTTTTGAGTGTCCACTATGTGCCTGACACAGAAAAAACAGTGGTGGGCACCCAGTCTCTGCTCCTGGGGGCTTCCAGACTTGAGCTCAGAGAGCCAGGAAATCATGATTCATGTGATTTGTGCTCCTCTGGTCCTATGGTAGCCCAATGGGGGACCCCAGGCCAGTCCTGGGATTGAGGGAAGGCTTCTTGGGGGAGGTATGTTGGCGCTAAGCCGGTGGATGAATAGACCTATGGCTGGAGGGAGACAAGGCAGTGAGGGCTCTGGGGAGAGGGTTGCCAAATCCCGGCTGAGAGGGGAGCACGGTACACTCAGGTGCACCAGGACGGCTGGGGCCGAGTTGGAAGGAGAGACCACTGCGAGGTCCGTGCAGGAGGCTGGAGCCAGAAAACACGGGGCCCCGTGGGCACGGAAAGGATTTCTTATGTTATCCCACAGGGAATGGGAAAGTGTTGTGGGTTTTACGGAAATGACATGATAAAATTGGGATTTTTTAAAGATGAAGCTGAATGAAGGGGGCCGGAGTGGATGAGGGTAGACGAGCTGGAGAGCTAGCCCAGACAATCAGATGAAAAGCGACAGCAGCTTGAAGTGGAGTGGGAGGCCACTGGGAGGGGGGAAGAGGGTGGTAGCAATGGGGTTGGGGGTAGGATGATGTGCAGGGTGATGGGGCGATGGTGATTTGGGAGGGTAATGAGACATGGTGGGGTGGCGAGGGGATGTAGATGAGGTTGGGAGGATGGATGGGGGTAACAAGATGGTGCTGGGATGGTGATGGAGGTGGCAATGGGGTGAAATAGAGAAGTGGTCACAGAGGAGAGATACTCATGAGGTAAGGTTTCCTGGGCATGGAGGTGGGTTGGACCTGGGACGGAGGAAGAGGGAAGTGTGGAAGGTGAACTGGGGTTTGAGCAACAGGGATGGTACGATTCGCTGGGCCACGAGTAATGCAGGGCGAGCAGTTTGAGGGGGAGAGGAGTCTAGGTTTGAACCGCTGGGATTGTGATGCTCAAGGAACAGCTGGGTGGAGATGACACTGCCTGTCTGGACGGAGGGGGACAGAGTGAGGTTCTAGGACCCTGGAAAGAACAACCTTGGGGAGTGGGTGGTCCAGGGTTGAAGGCTGCTGAGATGATGAATAAGTTAAAGAATGCAACAGCGCCCATTGGGCTGGACTCTGGGGTCACCGCCGACGTCAGTGAGGGCCATTTGGGCAGCGTGGGGAGGGGCGCTGACAGGACTGGCTGAGCAGTGAGAGGGAGGTGAGGAGTGGAAACAACTGTGCAGACAGGGTTTTGGAGATCTGACTGTGACAGGGAGGTGAGAGGTGGGGGCAGCCAGAGGTGGAAGTGGGGTTCAAGGAGAGTTTTCTTTTTCTTGTGTCAATGGAATGTTTAAATGCTAATGAGGAGGGATCGAAAAAAAATGAGAAGTACTGGAAACACAGCTGGTGGATGGGCTGAGATGTCAAGCAGGTGGCAGGGCGGGGAGCCAGGTCCAGGTGGGGTGTACCTTGGTCAAAGTGGCGTCTCTTCTGCCTGGACCGGGAGGAGGGGAGCAGGCAGATGGCCAGAGGCTTGGCCTGTGACGTTCAGGACAGTCCCATCGAACTAGCCTCCAGCTGGGCTGAGGGCTCAGAGCTTGGGGATAGTGAAGGAGGATGAAGGATTTCTGTGTGTGAGCTCAGTGACCGGGGAAAGCCCAGGTCGACCTGAGGCTGAGGTCAGAGGTCATTGCAGACCTGGGCCAGATCAGAGTCTGGAGTTAAGGTCAATATTAAATCTGGGGTCAGAGAGGGCTCTGTTCAGAGTGGGTAGCCGATAGTTAAAACAGGTCAGAGCCACACACCACTGGGGTTCATCCCGAGGTCAGGGTACAGCCTCTGGAGCCACTGAGGTCAAAGGTGAGCTCAGCCAGGCACTCAGTCTCTGGTATCTGACCTGGCCTGGCTCCCATTCAAGAACCCTCACTCTGCCTTCAAGCCAGAAGGGCCTCCAGCCCAGGGCGTCCCCCCCACCCCCCCAGCTGGGCACGAGCCGCAGTCTTACCCCGCCTGTTCAGGGTGAGAATTCCGGCCACACGTCTCTGTGATGTGGTCACGTTGGAAAAATGTTAATCAAATATTCTCCTCCGTGTTTCCTTTCTTTCCCAGGCTGGATTCCTAGAAGACAGGAATTTATGGTGTGAGAGCTCCAGCCCCCGCAAACCCGCAGCCAAGGTCAACAGCGCAAGGCGGGGAGTGCTGCCAAGCCAGGAGGGGAGCAGCAACTTTGGGAGCTGATATCACAGAAAATCAAAGTACATGCATTTAAAAAATCCTTCCTTTCCCTCACATTCCCCACCCGGGGGCTTATACAGGTCCCCCAGACGGGCCCCTTGTCTGGGAAGAATGCCCCACTCAGAGACAGGGTCTGTGAAGCAGCCAGGAGAGTCCCTTGGCCGTGCAGAGGGTCGGAAAATGGCCCTATCACTGAGACCCAAGTGTGGCAGCCCCTATCTGGCCTCGGGGAGGCAGGCAGCTTGTCCATGGTGCCCCCACCCTTTTGGCCAACCAGGGGCAGCTGTGATGGAAAGGGGCACCCTGGGCCCTGTCACGGGGCACCCTGGGCCCTGTCACAAAGCCCCCTGAGGTGGCAGCCTGACTCACCCCAGGGTCCCCTCTGCCTTCTGGGATCTGGAGTCTTGACTGTCCCTGTCGCCCAGGCCCCTGGGTCTCTGGCAGCAGAGAATAGCTTATTCCAGCCTCCTGGGTTAGCTGAGGAGAGGTGAGGAGGGGCCTGGAGACCACCTCAATTCAAACCCCACTGATTCAGTGCTGGGAACACAGCCCTGCCCTGGCCTGAGCCCCCGCCGGGGTGATAAACATCCACGAGTCACCCAAGCACCTGACGTTTGCTGAGCCTCATGGGTACCGGGCACCTGGGAAAGAAGAAGAAGGCAGCCTCGTGCCCTGCAGAAACCCCTCCTAGTGGGGTGGAGGGAAGACTGACATGGAAATGGAGGGTGATCTTTAAGTGAGTGGCTGTGGGTCCCCCCAGGAGAGAGCAACTGCCCCTGGGTGTGAGGAGGTCATTGGTCAGGGAAAGCTTCCTGAAGGACCTGCCCTGAAGGGTGCTGCAGGCCTCAGGCAGACACAGAGCAGGAGGTGGGCTTGGAGGGAACATTCCAGCTACGTCTGCAGCATGTGCAAAGGCCCAGAATGTTTATACCTTGGTAAGACTTTTCATATAAATAAATTCTCAAATCCAAAAACATAAAATAAAATAAAAGGCCTCTGGCAAACCACTTGTCTGGTTTCCTTGCTCAGAACATTAGGCTCTGCTCTGCCCTGCCCTGGAGCCAGGGACCAGCGGGGAGTGTGGCCTGACACAGCCCTCGGGTTCCTGCCCCTTCCACTCAGTCCCTCAACTGCACCTCACCACACCCTGTACCCCCAAGAGGTCTGCCTCTGCTGCCGCCCACGGCCCTACTCCCACCTCACACTGCCTACTTCCTCCCATCGGTGCCCATTTCTCTCCCCCTACAGGCAACCGTTCCAACGCACGTCCTTTCATGCGTGTGTGTTCTTGTAAAACGTGGACAGGGAGTGACTGCTTAGTGGGTAGGGTTTCCTTTTGGGGGGATGACAAGTCTTGAAACTAGATAGAGGGGGTGGTTGCACAACATAGTGAATGTATTAAATATGGCTGGATTCTACCCTTTAAAATGGTTAACGGTTAATGTTAGGTGAATTTTACCTCAATTCTTAAAAATGCGTATCACTGGTTTTTGGGGGGAGGGGTATTCACATGGGTGGAATTGGGCTGCGCGCCATATTTCTTCCTTAGGTTTTCCACTCGGTGCCCTGTTTTTAAGATCTAACAACATAGTCTCATCTCCACCAGGCTTGCTGCTTTGCACTGTGACATGGTGTCCCAAGTGGGCATGGCCACATTTTGCACCCACACCCCAGTGCTGGCCACCTAGGAAGCCCCTCTCCTGCCCCCACAAACAGTGCTGCCAGGGACGTCCCTTGTGGGCCTAGAGCAGGGGTGGGCAAACTTTTTGACTTGAGGGCCACAATGGGTTCTTAAACTGGACCGGAGGGCCGGAACAAAAGCATGGATGGAGTGTTTGTGTGAACTAATATAAATTCAAAGTAAAGGAGCGGAGGGGAGAGCAAGAGAACCCTCCGCTCTTTCGGCTCAGCGGGCCGGATAGAATAGCTGAACGGGCCGGATCCAGCCGGCGGGCCGTAGTTTGCCCACGGCTGGTAGAGGGTAGTGCTCTGAGGAGAAAGCCAGGCGAGCAGTTGTTAAGGCCACCAAGCACTTCTAGATGGCACTGTAGTGGGGCTGCCCCTGCCCACCTCCCTGCCAGCACGTGGAGTTACCCAGCTCTCTAATGCCCGGCAGCCTGATGGGTGTTACCCAATAGCTCATCATTGTTTCAATTTGCATTTCTCTGGTCATAAATGAGACTGAGTCTTTCTATGCTCTCTAATTGTTTAATTTTTCCTCTGCAAAGTGTCGCTTCATACTCTAGCTCAATTTTCTGCTGGTTTTGCTGTCTTTTTCTCCTTGCTTTGCAGGCATTCCCTGTATATTCCAGGTTGAAGTTCCTTGTTGCTTTAAAATCACAAATAGCATCCTCCTCCTATCTGTCACTTTGGCCATGTCCCTTCATTGAACTGAAACTCCTAATTCCAGCTGGATATTTTTGAGGAACTTGATAAACTTACTTTAAAATATATAGAAAAATACAGATTCATGAATGGTTAGGTGAGTGTGCCTGACGTTAGCACATACCTACAAAGCCGCTGCAAGGGAAACAACATGGTACTGGGGCAAGAACAGACAAACGGGCAACGAGCAGAGGAGCAAGCACCAAGGCAGAGCCTAACACGCCGCAGGCTCGGTGGCAGCAGGGTTGAGGAAATGGGCTCATTTTATGGAAAAAATGACACTGGACCCCTACTTAACGCCGCGTAAAGTCCAGATGGATTAAAGTCAGACCCTAAACATGAAAACAAGGACCGAATTTGTTTGAACAAACTGTTGGAGAATATCTTTGTAACATAGGAGTGGGGAAGGACTTCTTAAAACAAAACCCCAAACGTAATGCAAAACCGGCGGGCCTCTGGGCCTCTGGCCTTATCCACAGGAAGTGGCTTTTCCTCCCGGACACCAGCCTGGGCCCTGCCCACCTGGTGAGTCATGGGTCTTTCGAGGCTGGCGGCCCGCCCTTCCCGTCGGTACCCAGGAGGCAGGCGGGTGCAATGCCCGCCTTATCTCCCCCTTGCCCAGGCCCCGCAGACATGAGGTCAGGGCTGGAGAGGTGATGAGGGTGGAGGGCAAGAGGGATACAGCAGAGGTCAGGGAGAGGTCAGGGGTCGCTGGCAAAGCTGCTGCTGCCCTTTCGAGGTGGGGGTGGGAGGCAAACCAGGCCCCTGGGGGACCGGAGCAAGCCTCCAGGGCTTGGAGTGGTGAAAAGCTCAAGTCAGCAGGGGGTGTCTGGGGTGAGGGGAACAGGGACATGTGAGCCAGCCTAGTGGAGCAGAGGGCTCCAGATTAAGATCTCATATCTGGGACTCGATCCGCACACCCTGCCCCTCCCAGAATCCTCTCCGGTTTCTCTAACGGCTCTTTGGAGCCAGCCCCTTCCAGCCAAGACACACCAGACTGAGACACTGAGAACAACTGAGGGTGTGTCTGCCTCTCCCAGTGTGTGTCTGCGCTCCACCTGGGTGTCTCCCTGGGGCGCTTTGGGTATCTGTCTCGTCCCTGGGGTCACCCAGCTCGACTGCCCCCCCTGCCCTGGAGGCACTTTGGGTCCAGGGTGGGATGAGTCCCTCTCAGCAGCAGGATAAATGCGAGTCTTTGCTTCTGAGTCCCGTGGCTTGGCCCTTCTGGTTGCCTGACACCAGATCCAAGCCTGGTGTGTGAGGGTGCCCGTGTGTGTGACCATGTGAGTGCAAATGTCCGACCGTCTGTCTGTCCCTCTTGCTTTGTCCCTGGATCAATGCTGGCTATTCCAACTGCTCTTTTTCCAGAAGGCCCTAATAACTGGGACAAGACAGCGTGTCTTCCACCCTGTCTCTGGGCATCCTGACCAGTGTGGGACACGGTCTGTGTGTAGGTCAGCCTGAGGGCTGACAGCCTGGTCTGCCGCCATGTGCCAGCTCTTAGGGACTGAGAAGGGGACGTCATCATCCCCTCTGGCCAGCACCATTGTCCCCTTCCTCAGGGTGCAGGTTTGTGGGGGCCTACTCCATAGTCTGTATCTCCCTCCACCCTGTGCCAGCAGAGAACCCAATTGTATTTCAAGAAAAACACATTAGCCAGATTATCCTAAATATACAGATATACAGACATTGGTGACAGATAGATAGATAGATAGATAGATAGACAGATACAGGCATAGATTTGTATACACACACACATATATACATATACATTTATTAAAATATTGCCACTAAATTTTGAACTTTTAAATCACAGAATCACATAATTTATATAGAGAGGTGCACAAATCGTATGTGAATGTTCATCAAATCAAATGTGAATTTTCACAAACAGAACACATTTGTGCTGACAGCACCCAGATCAACATATAGAACTCTGCCAGGACCCCCCGAAACTCCCTTACACCCCCTTCCAGTCACTATTCTCCCACCCACAATAACCGCTCTTCTGACTTCTCTCACCATGGACTAGTTTTGCCCATTCCTGAACTTGATGGAAATCAAACCCCAGAGTGTGTAGCCTTACGTCTGACACTCTCTGCAGCTGTTGCCTATAGTGACAGTGTGTGTGTGTTTGATGCAGACAACACCTGTTCCTCCTGCATTCTGCCCCCGCCCCGCCGGAGTTCTCAGGAACACACCACTGGGAAGATTCTAGAAGGAGCCTTTTTGAGAGAACAGATACCTCCGGCCTGTGTCCTCCCAAAGACGGGGATGACCTCAGGGCTTCTGTTGAGCTGCCAGACACTGGGGGCAGGGAATGGACACCAGGCCTTCCCTGGGCCTTTCTAGAAACATGCAGTGGGACAGCAAGCCTGGTGCAGGTGCTGGGGCAAACCGCTGCCTTCCAGGCAAGACGGGGAACCTTCTCAGGAGGGGCTCTGAGGCCATGGGCGAGGGCAGCTAGGCGGATGCGGACGGAGCACATCCTAGGCACAGTGAGAACTCAAACCTCCCACTGCCTGTCTCCAAGAGAGGACGCCTTTGTGGGCCCTCAACCAACTCGGGCTCCCTCCCCAAGCCCTGTACCTGCACCAGGCACAGGGACAAATGGGGGCCAAACATCCCTTTGCTCCTCCTTTGAGGCCCAGACTGAGCAATACCTCCTCTGTGAAGCTACCGTGACCTCTGTCCTGGGCCCCGCAGCCCCTTCCTCAGTGCCCCTGGTGTGGTGTTCTGCACGCAGGAGGCGATGCCTCAGGGTCATTCTAGGGTGCAAATCTGATCACATAGCCTCTGGGTTTTGAACATCCCTTGGCTCCCATTTACTTCTGTTGAGCTGTTCAAACTCTGTCTGATATTGCACGCCTGGCAGGATCTGGCCCCACCAGCCTCCCCACCGCGTTTCTCTCCACTATCCTCTCTCAAGCACCCCACCCAAAGTCTAGCCTCTGTCTTGCTTTGTGGTTTCTGATTTGTGGTTGCCCTAATTGCCATGCCCACGGTGTCCCTTTCAGCTAGCCAATTTCTCCTTGTCCTCAAAGACTCTGCTGAAAAACCCCGCCCCCACCCCAAGAAGACTTCTCTGACTGTAGAGGCAGGGTCAGCACCTCTTCTGGGCTCCCACAGCCTTATGCTCCCCTCAGGGCACCCCATTCCTCCATTGTAATAACTTCCCCACTGGACTTTGGGCCTCTGAAAACAGAGGCTGGCACTGAGGAGGGGCACTGTGCGGGCGCCTGAGGGCATCCTGGGGGAGGCATCCAGCAGGCACCTGGCCATGTGGCCCAACAGACAGATTTGGGACTGTCACTGGTATGGATGCAGTGGCTGTGCTGGCACAGGGCCCTGCGTGGTGCTGTCATGGGAAGATGTTAGAGTCCTAAGGAGGACTGTCCTCCCAGGGATGAGCTAGCCTCTCCTCCAAGCTGGCCAGGTGGCCGTGAAAGCGGTGCGACCCTTTGGACCAGAAGCCAGTCTAGGACAGCACCTCTGATTTGGACCTCACTGACTCCTCCAGCTGCCCCTCAGGATTCCACAGCCCCTAACGAGGCTCTCCACATCCCCCGGCCCATTCTCCACATGGCAATCCGAGTGTACATGCAGACCTGACTGTGATAGCCCTGCCTCAAACTCTCCATGGCTCCTCAGTGCCTCAGGGCAGTCTTCTGGCCTGATTCCCACGGTCAGCTGACCTCTTCAACCTCGTCTCAGCACCCACACCGCATCCCCAGGACTTCACTTCATCAGAGTAAACCATGGGCAGGTCCTCAGTCTGTTCCCCCTGAGCCTCTGCCTCTGCCTGGAGCCCTCCCTCCATGCACCCCCAGCCCCAGGTCCTCTACAAATGATTCTGCTTTCTCAAGAGAGGACTGACTTCTCCATCTCAGTCCTCCTCTGTCCTGGACCATGAGACACTCTAGTCACTCCTCTGGCCACCTCCATCGTCCCCACTCTACTGTGGACTCGGCCATGGCTCTCCTTGGTGCATGTCCATGCCTGGGGCCTGGCACACAGTATAGTTGTCCCCTCTTATCCACGGGGATACATTCCAAGACTCCCAGTGGATGCCCCAAACCATCAATAGTACCAAACAACATATATAATGGATGGAGAAAAACAGTGTAAGATTTCAGCACACACTCAGAAAGATGTGCAATTTAAAACTTATTAATTGTTTATTCTGGATTTTCCCATTTAATATTTTTCGGACCATGGTTACTGAAAACGTCGCAAAGCAAAATGGAGAAAAGTGGGGGATTACTGTAAATGTCTGTTGAATGAATGAGTGAATGCACCCATTTTACAGACAAGGGATGTGAGGCTCAGAAGAGCAGTGATGGTGGCTCAAACCCACTGTGGAGTACAGACACAGTGCTTCGAGTTTCTAAAAAGGTGTAGGCTAGTTTCCAGCCTTTGGGGTCTGCCTGTACATCACCCTACCCCAGTCAGTCCTCTGTAGGGAGCAACAGTCCCCTGCAGGGGCCACCCCTCCAGGAGCCAGGGAGGGGGGTGGCCCCTGGAGAAGTCTTTGGGGACCTTTGGGGATGCTTCCTGAGAACCAGGTCACTCAGGACAGCTGCTCTGCAGAGCCAAGAGCTGCTGGACAGGCCCTAAGCTTGCCTCTGGGTTCCTCTCTGCCTCCCAAGCAGGGTGGGACTCAGGGCGGGGCGGGCAGCACTGGAAGGGTATGGCATGAGCAGGGAGACAAGGGGAGAGGCAGGCCTGATTTATGAGCAAGCAGTGATGGGACCACTTGGCAAGGTGGGCACGCACGACAGACCCTTGGAGATAAGAGCCCACAAGTATGTGAGCGATGTAAACAGCGGGGGGTGGACACCCCAACTCCCAGTACCAGCCGGAGACATCGAGACCAGAGCAGGACGAGGCAGCCATCCTGGACAGAAGGAAGCGTCAGGACCTTCCCTGGCTGGGCTGGGCTCTGCCCACCAGCAGATCTGGACCCCTCTTTCTTCCCCACATTGCAACCTCCTCACCACTGCTCACATTGTCCCTTCCACGGAGATCCTACCTCATCACGGAACCCTGCCCAACTTGGCATTCTCTCTCAAGGCAAACCTGCTCCAGAATTTTTCCTGAATTCCTCAGTCTCTCCTTCATCACTGACTGGTCAAGTCAGTCTCTCCTTCTTCGTGGATTATCATGGCCGTTCTCAAGCTCAGCCTTCCAGACCTCCTGCACTTCCCTGAGGGTGTACTTACCACCTTGGGGACTCTGCACACATGCAGGCTTAGCTCTAAAGTCCTTCTCCACTCTGATCTACTGGCAAACTCCTACTCTACCTTCAAAACCTATCTCATAGTATCCTTCATCCAGAGTCATTCCTGCCTCTCTAATGGATGCCCTCAGCTCCCACAACCCCCACCCCAGCCCAGCCTTCTCAGTCACAGTACTCAGCACTCTTTTCAGCCTTTGATGGGTGCTCCCTCGGACAGAGGCCTCACATGTGCCCTCTCTGTGCTCCTGACTTCCACCTGTGGCTCTTGGGGACACAGGATCTTCCAGGTCAATACTGGAAGCTCCCTCCTTTTGTGAAGACGCCAAAAGATCAGGCCTCCAGCATAATTCCCACCCAACCCAGCCCTGGGCCCAGGGACAAAAGGTGTTCTGGACATTGCCCTTTATCATGATCACAGTGGTCATGTGAAGGGTATGACTAGGCCCAATTAAAGAGGAGAGAACTGAGGCTGAGGGCCTGGGAGAACATATCTATCCAAGCCATACTCGAATAGTGGCAGAGCCCATGCTGGTTGACTTAAATGACCTGATGTCTAAAGTAGGTTGAAGACATGCCCACTTTAAATACAGTGCAGGGCACATACCAGCTGATGTCTGGGCAGGACACAGGGACAGGGGAAACAGTGGTGTGCGCAAGGGCAGGGACTATATGGGCTGCCTGCTCAGGGCTAAGGACACATGTGGGCAGGGCCATGCCATGTCCATGTGGGGCAGAGATAGGTATGAGCTGAGTGCCCAGGCAGGAAACAGAAGACACAGGGCATCAGCCGTGTGCACAGGGCCGGTGTCTGCTGACTGCCTGCTAGGGCAGGAACACAGCTGTATGCCCATGGCACAGCCACCCGGTAGTGCATCCAGCAGACGCCCTTGGCTGTGGGCACAACCCAGGGACCCACGTCTGCAGACAGGACTGATGGTGCCAAAGCAGAGCCCCCGCCCCTGCAGACAGCCTCGACCCCTCCTCACTGCCCTCCCACAGGAATGCATGACTTTGGATGAAGACTGTGTCATCCAAGAAACATTCCATGTTTTCCTTGGTGCGTGCTCTGGGAACGTGGCAAGAACGGCTGTCCACCCTGCCGTCCACATACTTGGGCAGCTGCCGGAATTCCGCTGGGCTTCCCAGGCCAGCCATGTCCTCAGTCTAGAAGGGCCTGGCCCCTGGGAAGGGCCCCACCCCACCACTCTACCACTACCACCTGCCTGGGAACTCAGGCGGGCTATTCTGGGGCTGGGGGAGGGTAGTTTTCAGATAACAGAGGTCAACTGCCCTCCACCCAGGCCCAGGCCCAGGCCCTGCTGGTCAAGCACTGTCTTTGAGTCTGGGAGACAGACACCTGGCTGCCAGCTCCCATAGAGGCCACACGCATGTGATGTGGGGCAAGCCACAGCTCTCTGAGCCTCAGTCTTACCCTCCATACAGTGGGCTATCCCAAGACCTTCCCAGTTCTGAGGGGTCTGCAGTTAGAAACTTTGGGTATTGACCTGGGCAGCTCACACCAACAGGATAGAAAGGGGCCCACAGGTATCCCCATGCCCATACCCCACAAAGGCAGGGACACATCAGCCTTTGTTCCTGATGGCATCTTGTCGCCCAAAGCATCTCTCCTTCCGCCCACTTTGAGGACAGAAGCCAAGGTGCATCTGGACCCTGCCTGGGATGCCCACTCTGATCACTCACCCATCTCTTTCTTCTCATCTCTCTCACCTGTCCCTGTCCTTGTGCTGCAGGTGACCAAGCAAGGTGGGGCGGTGGGGGCTACTGTCTGTATTCCTCCCTCTCTAGTGGGGAACCCAGCACAGCACAGCCTTCAGGTGGCTCTGAAAGTGCTGTGATGGGCGTGCTCCCCTGGAGGCTTCGGCGGGGACAGGAGAGTCAGTGGCTCACAGTTCTGCAGCAGCTAGCCCTTCCCTCCCTTCAAAAAGGCCTCCTACCACGGCAGCAGGCCTGGGTGTCACTGGGCCCAGGCGAGGTTGGCTGACACCAAGCACCCACCTGGCAGTCCTGTACAAGCCAGTGATGGAGTCGCAGAGGGGGCAGCCCCAGAGGTGCAGCTGGGCCCCACCCCAGCCCTAGGCCCGGTGCCTGCTCTGCAGGAGTTTGCGGTAGCGCTTCAGCCCCTTG
Organism: Plecotus auritus; assembly: GCF_963455305.1. NCBI lineage: Eukaryota > Metazoa > Chordata > Mammalia > Chiroptera > Vespertilionidae > Plecotus > Plecotus auritus. The sequence goes on along the minus strand of NC_137774.1, from coordinate 90,915,387 downwards.
TTTTTGATTTGGACGTGGTGGACAGACCTTAAGAGTTTTCATGTTTCCTTGAATATTTTTGGGCTGGAACCTGGCGCAGGGGCTGAGGCCACACTGAACAGCAGACTGGGGTTGACCTGGTCCTCAGGCTCACAGGGCACCCAGGTCCAAAGGGTGGTAGAGCCCAAACAGCTTCTTTCACAAAAGAGGAAACTGAGGCCCACGGAGGGGAGAAGCTTTCCCAGGGCCCACAGTGCACAGGGCACAGGGCCCAGATGGGAGCCCAAGGCACCCGCCCTTGGCCTTCAACTGAGCAGCTTCTGAGGTGGCAGCTCTAAGGAGGCCTCTCCTGGGGTCCGGAGACCCTACTGAAATGGCCTCTCCGTATCAACTGGGCCTGCTCCTCCCTCTGGGCTCAGGCCCCTGCCTCTGGACACAGGTGTGTGTCTGGGCGAGGCATGTCCAGGTGATGCCCTCTGACTGGTGTTCTAATTGGGAGGTTCTGGGACTATAAATCTACCAGAGAATGACCTCTCAGGGCCGAGTGCCAGCTCCCAGGCTCAGGGCCTCAGCTGGGACCCTAGAGCCAAGAACCAGGACCACGTGGGCAGGGCCTTGGTCAGTCCTTGGATCCCTTAACCTGCCAGGCCCATCCTCCCCGTCTGCCCCTGTCCAGTCGGCGTTTGCCTTGGCCTGCCTCTCACCCGGCCCTGTGGAGACCCAAGCGCCTGGATTCGGTCACATCCGGCCCAGCCGTCTAAACAGGCCTTAGGGCCTAGAGCTTGCTGAGCCCAAGGGGTGCCCAAAATAACATCTGACTCAGCGTCCCTACAGACACCCCCACCCGCCTGGGCCCACAGGGAGGGGCCTAGAGGCAGCCCAGACAGGGGACTGGGCCAGGTCAGATGGCCACCTGCTCCAGTGAGGCCCTGCCAGTGATGGGCCCAGCCCAGAAGGCAGCAAGACTATCAAGGTCAAGAGAGAGAGGCTAGGAGCAGAGGGAAGAGGGGGCCCTGCCCTGGGGTTCCTGAGGGAGACAGGTGTCTGCAGATGGTGGCAATGTGGTGCAGTCAATGTCATAGCAGACAGAGAAGTGGGGCTGGGGGAGAAGGAGGAAGCCTGAGACCCAGCCAAGGGTCGGAGAATACTCCCAGAGGCAAGCAAGTCTGGAAGGATGGGTTGGATCTGGACAGGACAGGGACCGAGGAAACACACTCCAGACAGGCGAGTAAAATGAGCAGCGGCCAGGCACTGGGGTCTCATACCAGAACAAGCTGGGTACCTCACCCCTCCGCTGCTGACACTGACAGCCTAGGACAGCTCCTGCTCCAGCCCCTAACGGCAATCCACCCCTCACACCATGACTCAGGGCTCGGCCTAGGAACAGGGACAGGAGGGAGGCCTCTGTCATCTAGGGTTTAGTCTAGAGTAGGGTCAGGGCTTGGCCTGTGGTGGGGGAGGGGGTGCTCTAAGTTGTGAGACTTAGGCCTATTGGGGGCAGGGGGCACGTGGCTTTATCTCCCTGAATGTGGTCCCCCATCGATCCTGCCCAGGGGGTGCGGTGTTCCCACGTCCCTGGGTGGGTGGCTGGTGTCCGCCCCTTTGTTTCACAGCCCTTGGCTGCTGTGAGGTCATCCTGCCCCTCATCTCCAGGCTGGGGCAGGAGGCGGACACCTGAGTCCCCTCAGGCCTGTGGCTTAATCCCCCAGCTTTCCTGAGAACGGCTCTGCTGTTCTTGGCCAAGGGCCTCCACTGAGCCTGGCACGGCCCTGGCTTGGCCCTCACCAGCGAGTGAGGGCTTGGCAGGGGCCCAGCCAAGGCGCTGGACATGAAAAAAGCACAGAATGTGGGTCCCGGGCGGGCAGCAGGGGCCCAGCGCAGCTCTGGTCAGAGGCTCTGTGGCAGGATTGGGGCTCACCTCCTGGGCCCCTCTAGTCCAGTGGAGGCCCCAGCAGCCTTCTCCCAGCTTACTTGGTCCAGAAAACATTCAGACCCTGCTCCTCACGCCTCTGGAACAAATTAGGGCTTCCCAGCGGGAAAAATGGAAGATTGAGGGCAAAACCCCGGTCCTCCCTGCATAATGAGTCTTGATTGCATCTTTCCATGTCCCCAGCTCAGTGCCAAGCTCTGGGTGGGGCACAGAGATACATTTTCTAAGGGGCCATGAGGCCAGTCTGCACACCTCCTCACTGCCCCTCTTTCTTGGTATAACCCTGAGCCAGTGACCTCAGTGGGGCCACAGGAGAGCTGTAGCTGACATTAGTTGGGCAGCTACCCTATGCCCAACATGTGGAATGTACTCCTTAACTCCCGTCTACACCTCTCTCTCAGAAAGGGGGAAACTGAAACTCAGGGAGGATAACTGCCCAAGGTCAAATAGCTCAAAGTAGGAAAACAGGAACTTGAACCTTAGATGGTGAGCCCAGAACCTGGTGGTAGCAAGGGGGACAGGGCAGAGAGAGAGAGGGACAGAGGGAGAGAGGGCCAGAGGGAGAGAGGGAGAGAGACACTTGACACATGTTTGTGTCTATGTGTATTCTCCATGTCCGTGTTTGCATGTATGTGTGTGTCCTTTTGTGAGTGTGTGTGTATGTCTGTGTCTGTGTGTCTGTGTGTGTATCTGTGTGTGTCTGTGTCTGTGTGTGTGTCTGTGTGCGTGTGTCTGTGTATGTGTCTGTGTCTGTGTGTGTGCCTGTGTGTGTGTCTGTGTGTGTGTCTGTGTCTGTGTGTGTGTCTGTGTGCGTCTGTGTGTCTGTGTGTGTCTGTGTGTCTGTGTGCGTGTGTCTGTGTGTCTGTGCGTGTCTGTGTGTCTGTGTGTGTGTCTGTATATGTCTGTGTCT